>NC_056725.1:1420612383-1421214883 GCF_019279795.1 Protopterus annectens
TTACAGAGAAGCTAGAGCAGCAGTTTACTTACTGGACTTGTAAGGTATAATGCCCCTCCCAGTTTGGGATTTGCGTTTCACACATGCTACTTGTATGATGGTGTGTTCCATGTGTAGAGTCGTGTCATTCTTTGTATAGTGTTTAGCATGTCGTTGTGTTTTCTTAGTGAAATTAAATAGCATCGATATTGATAAAGTGATATTGCCTATTCCATTAATTACAGTGCATGAAATAAGCTGCTATGAAGTGACATAACAATGCATACCACATAGGTGCATATTTGGATTTACCACACAAAGACAGTCTGAATAGCTCCATAGGTAACACACTCACCTTTGGTACAGAAGGCTGAGGATTCTGTTTCCAGAATATGTAGTTTGATTCATTTTCTAATACTAACACTGCAGTACAGCATGGGGGGGGGGGTACTGCATTCCAGAGTGTACTGTCCTTCAGATAAGATGTTTAACTGAGGCCTTATCTGCTTAAGTTGTTAGTAGTTCAGATAGATGTAAAAGATCCCACGGCACTCATCAAAGAGTATGAGTTGCTTTATTTATACATGAGTATATCATCAAATACTGAATATTCAAATGTCAACCATCAATAGAATGATCATTTTAGACTGAATATAAAATGACTAAAATAAAAATTTAAATAATTTTTTAGATGGGCAAGCCCCCCCTGTACCCCCATACCCCCAACTCCAAGATCATACAACAGCAAGGTAAGAGCAAATTCCCTTACCCTACTGCACTACAATCCCATACAATACTCTGGTGGGAAAAACTCCATTGAAAACAACTTTCGCTCATTTCAGCATTCATTGTTTTTACAGCCTGAAAAAACATTCTCTGTTATTAGCATTCAATGTTTCAAACTGTATATATATATATATATATATATATATATATATATATATATATATATGTGTGTGTGTGTGTGTGTGTGTGTGTGTGTGTGATGACCGTGACCTGGCCCAGCAATCAAGGAGCCTCAATCCTTACCACTAACACCAGGGAGGTCGTCTTATAGAAGAGAAAATGATAACTAATACACAAAGTAAAGTACAATTTCCCTTAAGTGCACACAGAGATCACAGTCAGTCTGGGGCTGGTTACTCCCTTGCTCACCAGGTTCCCAATAAGACTCCTCACTGGCACAGCTATAGGGTCCAGGTCCCAGCCTAACTGGGCAAGCTAAAACCTCCAGTACCCTCTCTGTCCAACCAGTGCTTCGTGTCCTTGTCAAGTAACTGACACAACACACACACACTGAGATAAGTATTTATACAACTTCACAAACACTCCTGGGAAAGGCTGACACAGATTCTCCAACTGTGCCCCTTTACCCAGACTATACAGTAGTAATTACTGCCACCACCCAGTTAATAATATCAGCTACTAAAAGGCCCTTAAAAGGGTGTCCAATTATTACTGTGCAATATTAATATCTAATGGTAATATGACTAACAGTCAAGGCTTACTTTAGAGTGGCCTATTACAATAACCTCCATAAATACGCAATGTACTCTAGAGTTTATCTCTACACAAATCAGCCACAGGTAGAAGGTTTTAAAAATATTTAATAATAAATAATTAAAACACAAGACAAAACTACTACACCACAGAGATATCTAAGAGTTCAGAGATCACACAGAAACTTAAAATAATACAGTAGGACAGCTCTGATTTCAAAGAAAAATACCTAATTAATCTTTACTAGCTTTAACTATTCCTACAAGAAATCACAGTGCTAAAACTTACATGTGAGCACAAGGCAGAGTGCTGGTAAGTTGGATATCCAAGATCAAAATGCTTGCAGTCTCTTGTGAGAAATAGTATTTTAAACATTACTAACAAAAATGTTTGCATTTTGGCACTTAGGTTTTCCCAGGCAAACAAACTGCATTATTTAGCAATCTAACACCTGCAAAGAAACTTACAACAATGGAAGACATTTCAAATGTATATTCTAACAGAAACTAGAGCAACAAAGCACCTTCCACATCTAAATTCTGGTCATAAACTTTAGCCTTAAAACAATGGGCATGAAATTTTCATCCAGCCGCACTGGAGCCGAATTGTAAAACATTAAAGAGGTTCATAAGATCTTTTCAACTTAAAACAACACATTTGAAATACTTGGCTTGGTTTTCCTTACAGCAGATGGCAATGTTGCAACAATCTTGAAGTTCACATTTTACAGTGTTTTCATACATTTAAAAACACAAGCCTGTATGTTACATTTATTTACAAATGCCAGAATTATATATCAAATTCTATTAGAATAGGCTGGCAGCCTTCACCCATCTCTCCCCAATCGTCATGTCATATATATATATATATATATATATATATATATATATATATATATATATATATATATGTATATATATATATATATATATATATATATATATATATATATATATATATATGTCAGTGCCTTAATACATCACACCCCCTTCCATTTTCTTTACATTTACAAATATTTATATTTATAATATTTATAATATTTACATTTTCAATATTGTACATCCTCAATTTCACAAACATTAATATCTTTCATTCTAATCCCTCATTTTCTGCAGAACCACCTTTTTATTTCATTCAACACATCTTCATCAATCCTATTTTTATAACAGAACAACACATCACATCTTCTTTTCCACACCTCCCATACTGCTACTATCAATATCCTATTCCACCTGTCAGCTTCACATTTTTGTTTTCATCCTTCCCATACAATATTATATCTGTGTTTATATTTTGAAAACCTATACACTTATACTCATTTTGAAAATGTTTTGAAAAGTCTTCATTCTTTTTACTATACAAGAAATAGTGTGTTGCCCTTTCTTCTCTATTTACAGTCTTTACATTTTCTCCTCCACTGATTTATATTTCATACTACTTTTTACAGGCAACTTATCTAATAATAATCTCCACAAAAAATCTCCAGCCTTTTAAAAATCTTAATCTTTTAATCTCATCCTTATGATCTTTCTATGGATATAGTTAATAATATTTTTCATTATCATGTTATACCATTTCTTTCTTTTTAACTTTATAAATCTTAATTTTCAGTAACTTCATCTTATAATCAAATTCATTCTTCCATCTTCTCATCCTTTTTACTTCTTTTCTTTCCCTGTCCATTTTCTGTCTATCCATATTTCACATACAGAATTTCCCTATCAAGAAACCTTCCTTTTCCTTCATATTTTTAATATTCAAAAAGGGGCATAGATGCCAAATATATAACTGTTTTTTATTCAAATCTCCTCCTTCTTAAACCCAAATAAAACTGAAAAAAATCTCTAACAATTTTTTTCCATGTTTTCATTTAACATATATACACTCCTAAATATCCTAGGGTTTCCCAATATATAGGTATGTGACATCCCCTGCTCTGGGCCAGTAATCAAAAAGCATGAATCCTCACCACTGACACCGGTGACTGAGGTTCACTTGGAACAAAGATGGATACATGCAGTATTTCTAGATGCACCTCTCTGCATCAAGCACAAAGGGAAAACACTTAGTCTGGGATCTGAGTTTCTCTGTCCCTTTCTCTCTCTCTCTCTCTCTCTCTCTCTATCTCTCTCTCTCTCCAGGCCCCCAGTAAGACTCCTTACTGGCACAGCTATAGAACTGAGTCTTCAGCCAAGTGTCCCAGGCCAAGTCCTCCACCACCCACTCTGTGAAACCAGTGCTCTGTGTCCCTTCTCCAGGTAGCTGACACACACACTCTTTGAGATTTGATTTTCACACACACACACACACACACACACACACACACACACACACACACACACACACACACACACACACACACGCACACACACACACCTGGGAAAGGCTGGCACAAATTTTCTAGCTATGCTCCTCTGCCCAGACTATAAGGTAGATATTGCCACCAGGACACTCCAAAGCCAGCTACTTTAAGGCTCTTACAATGGTACCCAATTATACTGAGTCAAATCAATACTAATACAAAGGATAGTGTTTGACCAATACACTATGGCTTCCAGGAGAGGCCACAGTGTCACCAAATAAATATGCACTCTCAAAGATTAAAATATTCTCTAAAAGGCAAGCCACAATGAAACATTTAAATATATTTCATAAATAATAAAAGAACATGAAAATACTAAATAACTATTTACAATAAACAACAGAGTTTCAACACAGGACATATTAAAATAACACAGATGAATAGATTCACACAGATAAAGAAAAACATTACTTAACTAATCTCACTATATTTTCCTGACTGATCTAAAGAATTGCTATCCCCTAGTTACCTACTAAAACAAGGCAAGATGAAGTGAGTGAGTGATCCTTTTATGTCAGGTTTCAAAAACAGACTGCACTGAGTCTTCAGTTTCATCTAGTATTAAAACATAATTTCAGTGCTGGCTTACAGGATGACATCATATACATCTAGTCATCTGACTTCTGATTCCCATACTACCCCCCCATTGGAAACTGAACCAGAATCTTGTACATATGTGTTACTATACACACTGCTAGAGCTGTGCTAAGATGTGTTACAGCATCTGGAAGCCATAAAACCATTTCAATACTTACACCCTTCCAGGGTAGCAATTAGTTCACTGCTAAGGACAATACAGTAAGATTCATATTCCTATTCGTAGACATTTTGTCTCTGGCTACAATCAGAACTGTAAGATGCAATCTTTATGGCCTAAACCAGGTAATTTAATTTCAAACTATTTTTCAAATGTAACTGAACTGAGATTAACCTCTTCTCTTCCAGTATCCTCTGTTACAATATATTAATTTCAATAGTTACAATACAGTCTGACATACAGGTGGATTTATTTTTCTGTCCAGCAGGACCCACTGTTGGTAACACAAGCAACTTTACAAATACATTTTCAACACAAGCACCTGTACAAATCAGTTTGATATACAAATTACATATAATTCTTTACAAAACTCCAGCTAGCCATGCTGGCATATGTTACACATCCACTGCCCTACTTCTCCTGGCATAGCTGGTGCTACCTCACATCATCACAAGATATTTAACATATATACCTTCCTTCCTTCGAAAGAGTTTTCCACAAACTAATTAATGCCTTTATTTCATCCACAATTTTCTCCATTGTTCTATATTTTCATACTTTCACCAAACCTAGTTCCTAATATATTTATTTATTTAATTTCTTGTAAAATATAATCTATTTGTTTTTTCATTTCATCAGTCCTTTTATTTTGATCTGTTTAGCCTTAATCTAATTTACTTAACCTCTTTTCCACCCATGTCACAGTTTCCCTCATTCATGCTATATTTCTACAATAACTAAATCATAGAATAAAGGAATGCAGGTATCATCACACCTTTTTCATTTTCCCTTTCTGCTTCTCCCATTTAACCTGTACATTTGTATTATTGTATTAATTCCTAGCACAAATAAAGATATACTCATAGGACATTCCTGTTTCACTTCTTTTTCAATTTTTATTTTCTTTTCTAATCAACCATTTACCATATCCTTCACCCAAGACACCTCATAACACTTCTTTATTGTTTTTATTATTGTTCCCAAGCCAGTAATTTCCTAAAACATCCTACACTGTCTCATGGCATGCTGAATCAAATGCCTTTCCAATATCACTGCAACGAGCCTTACATCTGTATTCTCCCTTAAAATAGCATATACTACTTCTTTTAGTATTACTAACATTTCCTTCACTTGTTTTCCCTTTACTCCATGTACCCCTTCCCCATCACATCTTCCAAAATAATTCCTATTATTTTTTGTTTTATTTTCATAAAGATTTTATAATCAGTATTCATGTGTTATTGATCTCCAGTTCTTAATAATTTTGTCATCATTCATCCATATATATTTAATCACCCAGAAAAATATTTTCATCTTCTGTCCCCTCATGTAACCATTCATTCAATATTTAAAAAAAAACTCTTTTTCCTTTGCACAGATACCCTTATAATATATATAACTTAACCCATCAAAGCCTGGTGCTGAATATTCCTTCCTTTCTTTTATAACATTTCCAGTTCTTTAATTTCAGTTTCTTCTTCTACCTTACATTTTGTTCTATCTGAAATTTTCTTTACTTTCCAATTTTCCCTTCTTCTACATTGGTCCAGATTCCAAAACCTAGTTGCAGACAGTGCAGCACTCCAAAGGAAAACTTGAGCACACCAGCTGCAGATGCAGTTGCAGACAGTACGATGCAAGCAGTCTGATTACTTAATTCTTCACTGTAGGATAATTACAGATTCTGTTCATGCCTGTCAGATCCCACAACATATCATGTGCACCCAACACAACTTAAATGTGGCAAACTTAATCACCGACTATGTTTCCAAAATCCTCAGCAAATGCCATACTGCAAAATAAGGAACTAAAGCTATTCCCTTGGAATCCATAACAATACCAACAAAATGCTACCAGCAGTGAATGAACTGCAACAGGCTGTGGTACTGCAAGCTATGGAGAAGGATCTGGCTATGTGTCCTAGAAGGCAGCCAGCTACACAGAAAGCTAGGCTGCAACTAAGCCAACTCTCAGTTCAAGGTGCCACCTAGACAGACAGCTAGTGCAGGCTGTGCCTAACATGCGTACTTCATTCATGTCTGTGCAGACACTGCGAGACAACCTCATCCCTCTCAAAATAAAAATGTGTCTGATCCTAGGTGTGCTGGCATCTGAGACATCCCAAAGACATATGGGAAATGCTATAGGTGTGTCCCAGACAACTGCCAGATGTATCCTGTCAAAATTCCTGGCAGCAAAGTACAATAAGCTAGATGAACACGTACAATTTCCATCTACCACCATGGAGTGGTGAACTGTCATGTACCAGTTCAATAACCTCACAAACTTCTATCATTTAATTGGTGCAATGGACTGCAACCACATCCTTATTAAGACCCCCATGCACCCAGAATCAGAAAGATACATCAATAGAAAGGGGTGGCCATCCTTGAACTGCCAGGTTGTGTGTGCAGCAGATACTACCATAATAAACATCATGGCAACACACCCTGAGAGTGTCCATGATGCTGCCATAGGGAGGGAAAGTGGTCTGAAGGCTGCATTCCAGCAAGGCGAAATACCTGACAGACTACTACTGGGTAAGTACAGGGACACAGCTAGGATTTAAGCAAATCACATCCTTGTCCACATTATTCATGATGACAGCATAGGTGTTTCTACTCTCCACAACAGATGTCTGTGGTAATCCACTTGATCCATGGTTAATGACACTGTACAGGGAAACATCAAACCCTGCAAAGGAAGTCCACAACATGAAATACCATACAGAGTGTCTTTGGTGTACTGAAAGCCAGGTTCAGATAGGTGGGCACATCCAGCAGCGTACTGCAATATACACCTGAAAAGGCAACACAGATGATTATTGTGTGCGCCATGCTATACGATATGCTAACCAAAACATATGTCAGTCTTACAGCTGCAGGTATGGGTGAACTACCTCAAGAAGCCCAAATGTCTGAACATGACATTCTGCAGCTATTAGAGGAACAACAGGAGGACACAGAGAGCAAAAGAAACAGGCATGGGTGATAGAAGGTTTGACCACAAGTCCAGGCCTAGGCAACACTGCAGTGTCTGCCACACACCTTTGAGTCATGATAAGCCACATGTATAGAAGTACACACATTAAATATTGATGTTCAGGTGTTGCCCCACCACAGCAGCACAGATTGCATCTAATAGCAATTACCCAGTAGATGTACACACTGAGCATCAGACATAACAGCATAATTCAAACATATAAAAGTATGAACATATACAAATCTATCACAATGCAGACCATCAACTCAGGCCAAAAATGACACAAGCCTACATACAGACTCATAGTGGTGTATGTGTATATGGCATACAGCAATGAGCATATCTCTGTGAAACCCATTCCTCTCTATCCACTATAAAAAGATGCAAACAGGAAGCCAATTGAAGACATACTGCAGAACTGGTGTCAATATCACAAGCAACATATATCAATGTAAAGTCTGCTCAGCAATCACTATCACCACAGGGTGAGACTGACACTACAGGGCATAGTGGATCAATTGTCAGTGTTACTCAAATGCAGTCTAGAATGTCCATGCTGACAGCTCACACCTCAGTCCTGGCTGCTCCTACCACATATGGAAGGAATCAGCCCAGGTTGCACCACAGAGGAGACTGATGGGGTGATACCTGCATGTGGGGACACACTGTGGGAAGGAGCATGGGTGTGAGTTTTTTGTCTGGTCATGACTGCCAGTCCCACACCAGATTGGCTAGCAACAGATGTGTGTACACATTTCAGTATAGACATTAATACTTGATGGGCAATGGTTGGTCTAATGAGTGGGGGTCTCCCTCTTCTGTGTGGCACTCGGCTAAGCATAGTCAGGACATACAGAGCTGTGCTCATATTTGGCATTGCTCTAATACTGCTATAACTAGGAATTCAACACACCATGCCACAAATAACATGCTTTAATTCTAAGAAGCCAATGCCACCATGACCTCTATGTATCTGCAGTTTGTGTGCAGCACAATCTGTAGCAAGGGCATGTGCATGAATGTCAAATCCATGATGTCACTGGGAATGTTCATTTGCCTGTAGGAGTAGGTGGGCACACACTGACGTGCATATGCACATCAGCTGCACACCTAAATATACTGCACTGGTAAGTATTACTGTGTTGTGGGGAAGAGTCATCACCCCCAGACTCAACATGGGGCTGTGGTCCACAGGCCTCATCCTGTCCAGCATCTGATGTGATGATATTGTCAGAATGGCTGGACAAGTTTTCCTCCACATCTGAGTCTACAGCCTCTCTACATGACTGTCACCATCTGGGCCAGATTGTATCATCAAATCTGTATCCTACCATGCTGAGACAAATCAAATCCCACATTAGGATCAATGGATGGGTTAATGGAGGATGAAGAAGTGGATATGCTAAAAGAAGAGATAGATGACACAGATCACGAAAATGTGCTTCTATCACATGTTGGATATCATTGATGACATATGCCACATATATATCACTAGTGTTATAGATAATAATGACTCACCAGGAGATCTTGTATGGATTTGGCCCATGGAACCTATATAACAAGGACTTTACAATTATGTTACATATGCAACATACATGACATATGTTACAAGCATAACACACATCTGACATGTCCTCATTGGGAAGCTAGCGCAGGAAGCAAGGGATAAAATGCAACCGCTTTGGGGAAACAAAGGCATAATCACAGCATTATTAATCACATACTTGTCAGCATGTACCATTCCAACTGAGGTAAAATACACAGCAGTTAATACATACACATACCAGTTGGGCGGGGCTGAGGTGTCAATGGTGGCTATCCTATTCAGGGGTAGAAGGACACAGAATTAATGGAGGACAATAACAGGAGTAACAGCAATGACATGTATGAAACAGAGCTAATAGCATACCAGTGACATACTCCTGATGTGGTGAGTTTGTCTGTTGTAATGCAGATCCTGCAATCGGAAAATGCAGACAAAGCAAACATAGTTATTTATGCAGTCACTGGCATAGGCACATGATGACATGTACAACATAGTAACAGGATATAGTGATATTCATGTGACATACAGCGCACCTGTTGGTCAGATGCCCCTGTGTAGAAAAACAGCAACATTAACTCTGTACAACACAGTTATGCTACACAGTGCTGCAGCCCATGAACATGGTTGGGAACCATACCTGGTCTATCTGTAGGTGTACCTGCATGGCTCATGTCCCCAGGAGATGTACCTGTAGTTTGCAATGTGAGGGAAATACCAATATGACAGTATCCACCACCGGCATGGCAGGAGACTTGGGTAATAACAGGTAATAGTCACAGCAA
The DNA here is from genome assembly GCF_019279795.1 of Protopterus annectens. Lineage (NCBI taxonomy): Eukaryota > Metazoa > Chordata > Ceratodontiformes > Protopteridae > Protopterus > Protopterus annectens. Next base: position 1,420,622,292 of record NC_056725.1, read on the forward strand.
CAGTATATGGAGACACTCACCTGGTATGTCCTGCCATATGTTGGTTGCACTGTTATGTATGTACTGAAGTTACTGTGGATATTACAACAGTGGAGGTCCAAACACAACATCATTGTTCCACATGATCCATGCACTGTGCATGTACTTCATATAAACATTCTACACATAAAATATGTGTAAAACAAAAATGTCTCATGGCTGTCAAACACATCTTGTAGCTGTAATGCAATTTGAGCCCAAACAGACAACCTGGGTATAAAAAAGTGATATTAACATGAATTGTTATACATAATGAGTTTATATCAAAGTAATCAATACTGAGCAGTGAATGCTATCCCCATTAGCAGACAGTATCAGAAAATTACCAATTGAACAACTTACAGTAAGCATTGGAAATCCTCTCTATCTGTAAGCATACCACACACAGTACATGACAAACAGACATAAACACCAATGTAGGTTTATTGAGGCAATAATTCTAGTACATGTTTTAATAAGCATCAGGGAATAAATATGCACTACAAATACATATTACATAGCAACATACAGATAATATCAGAATCCGCAGGTTTCCATAAGTACACCACAGACTGTACAGAGTCACCAGCAATAAAATCCATTAGTACATCCATACATACTGTTCACTGGTGCTGTTTCAATGTTTATGTACAACTGCATATGGGAAATTAGTGCTTATTAGTGATGCAGATATACCCACCTATATGCATACACCCCTCCAGTAAGTCGCATACATTTTTTATACTTCACACAATTTTCCCAAAATTCATCAATCTGAGCACACATACATACATTTCTAAGGAGTAATGATAACATATGTATACTAAAAGAGAAACATGTCCCACCACAACAATGCTAGCATGTGCAAAATTACTTTTGCAGCTACCTATGAGTCAGGTATACCTGAAAGTAAGACCAGCTGTGAGCACACAGTTTTTAAGTTCCATTTGCACCGTACATAATTAATGATGTTCATTACAATTGAAGGTTTTGGAATTTCGTTTGTGCATGTCCACATAATTCTGTGCATTAACCAATAGCTTGGCATAACAAGAAGGTGCTCTGTGCAAATACCCAACAGGTATCATTAAAGATGACCATATATAGCAAGTGCCAATTATCTTCCATTGATCTGATACCATGCCATAAGTGCCATTTTTAAATTGTGATTTTTGATACATTTACACCTCAGACCATTGCTTGTTGTGAACTGAGTGGTACCTCAGTGAGCAATTTATTTGTGACCTTTCCAACTTATCTGCATTATCATTGAGATGGCCACTTCCAGAAGACTTTGATATATCCATGCTCCCAATTAGACTGAGGAGGAGACCACCCAGACGCTGACCATCTGCACTAGAGTAGAGCAGTTCATGAGAGCCAGACCATGGAACTTAGCAATGATCACTAGATGGAACCAGACTGCGAGGGAGCATCAAAGTCATAGAGGAATCTACAGGAATGGAGTGCAGGTTTGCCACCACTAAAATGATCTGCATCAGAGGGATGCTGAGGGTCTTCATCTGATGATCGCCAAGGTACAGAGACAGCCGGTGCATGCCTACAGTAAGCCTCATAGTCCTATGTATATCTGGACATTCCTAAGGAAATCAGAGATATAGCTGTGTTCCATATATCAGATGTATGCCTTTTAAAGCAATTAAGTAGCAGTTCTGACAATTAGCTCATCTGGATAATTGAGAAGGCAAGGGAACTGTTCACTCTGTAATTATAAGTTTGATTCCTTAGAGTTTATTTGTTTAATATTGTTTGTTATGTTCATACTAATCAACATTTTAGATGTTTATGTTTTCCAACATATAAGAACATCATTTCAGAAATCCAGTATGGTCATGTATCATGGATGCCTATAGTGGCTATGTCACTGATGACTACACTTTCCTCCGTTACCCATAATACTTAAACAGCATCACCCAGTCTACCTGTGTATGTCTAAGAATTGAAGGAACTGTATGGTACTGTAAAAACTGTAAATAACTGGAAGAAACTGGAATAAATGTCTTTATCTTTTAATTACCCAAAGCAGTCTCTCCTTTATGTGGCAGTTTTCAGTTTATTTTGTAGGAGCAGCATACAGTGGAGGTAGATGTCAGCAATTTCTGAATCAAATCTTACTGCCTCAAATAACAGAGTTCATAAATGGAAATAGACTGAATTACAATATAGCTTCTGTTCTCATTATACTGTTCATAAATTCTGTACTTAGAATTATTTCTTCTGCACTCAGTCTCGAGTATCTGTACTAAACTTCTGTGGACTGTACTGCTAAGACTTTCTGTGTATCAGTCCAAACTAACTTACTTACTTCTGAAGTATGCTTCCTAATAATAACAAACCTTGTAAATTTTCTATATGTTCTACATACCTCTTTAACCTTGGTTCCCAAGCCTCGTGCCATATAAACAAGATCTGTTTGTACTTAATATACTGCACATTCTGTTAGTACACTTTATTCATACCAGTATTCTTGACTGAAGGTTATTCATTTGTACTGAAGCATTCCTTTCTGTTGAAACTGAATTCATTGAAACTGCATGTAAAATGTACAATATAAAATGAAGATATTAGTCTGCTTTAATATGGTTGCATTTCTAGGCCTATGCAAAGAGAATACTGCACTTATTTCTAACAAAATACATTTAAGTGCAACCTGATCTTACAATTCCCCCTGAGTTCCCTGAAGAGGGATCTATTTTTTAGTTACTTTAAAATATGAAATATAAGATGAAGACACAGGCCCATCTTTACATTTGCAGGCCTATACAAGGTTTATTCTACTAACATTATTTATATAGGATTTATTCTGGAACAACTGAATCTGAAATCACTGAACTGGGATTTGTTTCTGTAATTACTTTACAAATCTATTAATATAGTCTGCTAAGGATACTAGAATGATCACTATAACTAATGCAACATCTATAAAATAAGTGTTTTTATCTGATTAATAAATCTGCGATTTTAATTTTGACCACAAGATGTCACTTGAATATTCATGGTCTGTTAATTATCTGAAAATCTTTGGGATTGAAGTCTTTTTATAATTTTATTATAATTGGGCAATTTTCTAATATGCATTATAACTGATATTAAATATTTTACGTAACAAGATCTATAGAAACTTTTTTACACCTATATGTACTGCGAAGCATAACTGCCATATACTGTATTAGCTTGTATTAGTATTAAATTGTTAGGGATGTACAGGGTAATGTCCTAGACCTTCATCTTGATATCAGTGAAATGAAGTGGCAATTAAGGTTGAATGCCATGGTTTTTCCTGGCATCAATGACCACATTAGTATTGCCCCAATTTTAAAATTAAAGCATATTCTTGGGTAATGGGATTACAACTTATTGTTTTTATTGCATGTTTTTATCATATGTTTTATTGTATGTCTTGTGCAATTAATATATATTGTTATTTTTGTTTTTTTATTTCAATTCAGCTTTTTTTAAATATTGGTTGAGTGTGTTTAGTTTACTTTAAGTAAGATGGATGTTAATTAATTAATTAGGTAATGATGTCATTATTTGCCTCTTATTTAAGCTTGGATGAATTGTTTAGTATTATTCTGAAGAAGTCTGAATAAAGACGAAACCTAGGTCAATTCATTTGTGGTTGGTTGATGGTGTTTTACAGAGTCGAGTGCTGGTCATTGTTCTTATTTCTGGTTTTTATTTGTTTCTTCTGTCAAAATGGAGAGTAGTGGTTCTGGACCAGACATTTTGGGTCTGATGGAACGTATCAACCAGCAGCTGGCTGAGCACACTGTTCAAATTAAGCAGCTAGTGGACAAGCAACAGAGTGGTCACAATTCTGGTGCCTGTTTGGGGTCTTCAAGTATTCCACCTGTTCAAACTGCTTCCAGAGGTATGGTGGCTGAAGGACCTTGTTCCAGCCTCCCTGAGGTGAACACCGGTGTGGGGGCTCAAAGTTCGTTAATGAGGAGTAATAGTGAAGTGGAAGATTCTGCCAACTTGGATGTTATGCGATGGAAGGTCAATAAATACAATTTTCAGCAGAATGGGATGGTGCTCAATACAGGGAGGGCTGTCTTTAAGCCCTTAGTTGAGCGCTTGAAGGATTTTGAAAAGAAATTATTTTCCATGAAGAAGTTGCAAATTGAGAACTGTTATTTGCATAAGCACATTGAGTTGGGCTTGGTCCCCCGGGGTTTACGCACCTGGAAGTATCCTAACAGGATTGAAGGTAAAAATGACATGTTAGAGGAAGTTCATAAGCTGTATGACAGAACGGGGTTGGAGCTTATGAACATCATTATTAAATATAATGATCAGGTGATCGCTCGTTATTTGGCTGAATTAGAGGGTGAAAATGAAAACATAACGGCTGATTTGAACTTTGATCATTATTTCACAAATTACACGAACATGTTGGCCAGTGTTGATTCGCATTGTGCATTCATTTATGAGAGAAAATCTCATAAAATTGTACATGACACTAATGAATACAGGCATAAAAAAGTCTACTCACTTTCTGAAGGAAACTGTGCATTTCGGGCTCGTCCACCCAATCAGGAATCGGATGGTGAAGAGGAAGTGACGAGAATGGCCGGTAGTACTAATACGGGAATGGTAGAGGATGAATTCCCTTTAGAAGGAGGTCCAAGATGCTCGGAGAGGATCAAGGGTCGCAGTCAAACGAACCAGCGTCAAGGAGGTGGTGAAGTCAACGAGTTTCAGAAGCAGGGTGCAAGGCCGAAAGGGAGGTTTTATTCCCAACAGCAAGGCAATGGTGGTCGGACCGAATGGAGAAGGTAGTTGTTAATGGCCTGGTGTTTTTTGAAGGTGAGGTTTTCAATCATCTAAATTATGGTAATAATTCCGGTTTTCAGTTGCAAACGAATGATCTTGACATTGACAAGCGTATTTGGGTGGATGCCACTCCAATGGATCAGACTGACTTTGTTGTTTTTGAAGATGGTATTTGTACAAGCGGAGTAGACATTCATAATGTGGATTTCGATGTGGCTTTTTTGAAAGATGTTAATGACATTGACTTGGACTTTAATGAGATTTTGGGTAAAAATAATGTGTGTAATAATTCATGCGGTTTGCTTATAGGGGGCACAATGGACCATTTGTTTGGTGATTTTGGTGCTCATGTTTCATCTGAACATTCATTTGGTATGAATGAAGATCCTAAAGTTTGTATTAATACTGAAATGGATGGTAACATGGATGTTCATGGGGTAAGTGATGGTCCGATAATGAGGACTAGTGACACCATTGTAGAACCTAATGAAATTTCTTGCATTGGTGAATTACTTGTTGACAATACTGGCTCATTAGTTCTTTCGGTTGATCGTGAGCAGATTGAGTTAAATGCTGATTTAAGCATTTATTTGGCTTCTGATATTTCACTTGAAAGTAATGACAAATTTATTAGTTCTGCTTGTGAAGGGATTGATGTTCCCATGGGCAGTGTTGATGGGAGTATTGGTGGGGACATTGAACCGTTAATTCAGATTGCAGAAGAGCAATTTAGAATAGGTAATGGTGACTGTATTAGTAACTCTGTGGTTGTTTGTAACAGCCATGGTGATTACAAAGTTTATAACTTTTCTAGTAAGGTTATTGATATAGGACATGTTGAATTATTGTCAAAGGGATCCACCTTTGTTCCCCTTGTGAGGGGTAATTTAAGTGACATTTTAATTGATTTAAAGTTGTTAACAAGGAAGATGAATTTGAAGTTAATGTTTCATGATGTACTTGAAGGGCAAAGGGAAGTTTTAAGAAAGCCCAGTAGGTTCATGCCTCTTTCCAACAATACAGTCGGGTTGTTTGAGAAGGTTTGTGAACTTGACATTAGGGATTATATTAATAGGAGTAAGTCTGCTTGTGGATTTGAGGCATTTACTAAGGCAAATAATTTAACTAAGGATGAATATGTTTTGTTAAATGAGTTGATTAGAGATAGGTCTATTAGATTTATGAAGCCCGATAAGGGCAGTGGCTTAGTTGTCATGGATAGAAATGATTATAGTAATCATATGTTAATTATGTTAAATGGAGATACCTATGAGGAAAGTAGTTTAAATCAAGTCAACATTGCCTATTCTAAGGTGGATTTATTAGTGGAGGACTTACTAATGCAAGGGCAAATTGATGAATTAGAGTATTCTTTTATAAATAATGAGTATCCTGTGGTGTGTAGTATCTTTGGAATCCCTAAGATACATAAGGGGCTAGAGGATGTCAAGTTCAGGCCTATTGTAGATGGTAAACGTAGTAAAATTTGTTTTATAAGTATATTTTTGGACTACTATTTACAAAAAGGGATTAAACTATTTGATTATATCACGAAGGATTATTGGCAAATTTTGGAAAAGTTATGGACTGTAGAAATTAATGATAACATTATTTTGGTTACTACTGATGTCATCAATCTTTTTTCTTTTATACCCAATGACATAGGATTAGAATGGTTAGAGCGTCAGCTTCTCAAAACTGGACTGTATGATCAGGATCGTATAAATGTGCTTGTCACCTTGATGGATACAGTTTTAAATAACAATTTCATCTTCTTTGAGGGACATTATTTTAAGCAAGTCACAGGTGTTGCTATGGGGGCGGCTTGCACCCCCATTTATGCAAATTATATTATGTCGTTTTGGGAGCAGGAATATGTTTTTGCAAGCAGGTTTAAGTCCAAGATTCGACACTACACCTGCTTTTTAGATGATTTGTTTATAGTATGGGAAGGTAGTGTCGAAGATGTTAATTGTTTCCTAGAGTATATTAATGACACAGTGTACTTCTTGAAGTTCACCCATGCCTTCAGTAAACAGGGGATTACATATTTAGATGTTAATTTGAAAATAGATCCCATTGAGCACGCCCTAATATCTACCATCCACAGGAAAGCCACTTTTTCCAATTCATATCTTAGTTATTCTAGCTGGCACCCTGACCACCAGAAAAAGCAATTGTTAAAGGCCAGATGGTCAGGGATGCCAGAATGGTTAATGATGAATTGGAATTTTTGAGGGAGGTAGATTTTATTATGAGTATGTTCATTAGGAGAGGTTATGCTGAAGGTATGTGTAAGGTCATAGCAGAGGAGGTAAAGCGAAAGAGAGTTGATGGTACGTATTGGTCGTTATTAAAGGGTAGAATGAGTAATGAACCTATAATTATGGGTGTAGAGGATAACGGTGATATAGCTAATGTTAAACATGGAGGGAACAAAGCAATTACGACCAATGCTGATAAGGGGGGCCAGGATTGTGGCATTTACTTCATTACTACATATTCGTTTGATGCACTTAACATCAGGGATATAGTTTTTAATAATTGGAAGTTACTTAGGCTTGATAATTTGGTATGGGAAAAGTTGGGTAGTCATCTTAAATGTGTTTTCAGGAAGGCAAGATCATTTAAGCAATTATTAGAGAAGGGTGATAGTTTTTTTAACCCAACTGGTAGGCATATTGGAAATTTTAAATGTGGTAGATGTAGTGTGTGTCATTTTGTATTGCCAACAAATTCTAAGTTGAATGTGGCTGGTGTTTCTATTAGGCTATATGGACATTTTGACTGTTACACTAAAAATGTGGTGTATTTGGCACAATGTGGTTAATGTCCAGCATACTATGTTGGTAAAACCAGTATAGTCTTTAGAGACAGAATTATCGAACATATGTCAGAAATAAGACTAAAGAAAAAAACAAATGCCTTGTATAGACACATTGAGTTGCATGGTGGGCATGAATTTAAATTTTGTGTGATACAACAAATTGTTAGGGATGTACAGGGTAATGTCCTAGACCTTCATCTTGATATCAGTGAAATGAAGTGGCAATTAAGGTTGAATACGCAAAAAGACCCCCTGCACGAAGGCAAATGCATGGCTCAAAAAGCCAATGTATGAGATCAAAAAAAAAAGGGTAGAGCCAGCATACAGTGACCTGAAAAAAGGTTTATTAGAATATATAAATATAAATATAACAGCAAAACAGACCAGTTTTGGCCGGACAATATCACAGCCTTCTTCAGTGTAAAGCAAACAGAAAAACAATGCTGTTTAAATATGTACTTCTCAAAGCTCATTGGTGGATATCTAAAATTGTTCATTAAGCCCTGGTGGAAACAATCCACCTAATCTGATAATCCATTTCTTTTCTTTGGCATTTAAAATCGAATGCCAACCTGACTTATTCGAACGATTCCCTTGTATACTGTCAATAACCATAAAAGAAAATTTAGCAGTAGTGTGTATCATATGATGTTTATATAGTGCATTATGAGCTCTTGTGTTCTTAATATTACTAATATGTTCAGATATGCATAATCTTAATGGGCGGGAAGTTTGTCCCACATAAAAAGAGCCACAATTGCATGTTGCCAAATATATCAGCCAATCACTACTGCAGTTAGCAAAGAAATGAAGATCATAAACTGAAGAACAATTCCTGCTAGAAAACTGCTTAGATTTACATACATATTGACAGTTGGTACAATGACCACAAGGAAAACAGCCATACAATGGTTCTCCCATCACCGTTGTTTGTAAAGGTTGTGAGTTGTTCAAGGTATTCCCACATTTATAATGATTAAAAAAAGAACTGAGATTTTTCCCCTTCCTGAATGAGAATAAACATCTATCCGGAATAATATTTGCAAGCTCATAATCACATTGCAAAATATTCCAGTGTCTATGCACACTTTGAATTAGACTGTCAGAATTTCTGGCATAGGTCATTAAAAACCTAATGGGTTGTGATGATGTTGCTGAATGGTCTCTGTAAGTAAGAAGTTCTGATCTATCCATAGAGTTGACCTGGTGACTAGCCTTTAGCACATCTCCTATCCTATAACCCCGGGATTTAAATCTGCTGGTTAAATCACCCTTATGTTGTTGAAAGGAAGAATCCTCAGAACAAATACGTTTTACACGTATGAATTGTGATTTTGGAATATTTCATGCAATATGAGGTGGGTGATAACTGGAGGCATGTAAGATGGTATTGTATTGGGGGTACTTCCTGTACACCTCAGTACCTAGTGTGTGATCAGGTAATCTTTTGATTAATACATCTAAAAAAGTAATTGTGTTTAGATCATAGTGTACAGTAAACTGTAACCCCATGGGTTGTGATTTAAATATGAAACAAAATCCATGAGTTGACATTCATCACCCTTCCATACTAGCCAGACATCATCCAAATAATGTCTCCAGATGTCAATATATTCAATGAATATATTGTTGTGGCAGTCATAAATGATATGTTTTTCAACATAAGCCATAAATAGATCAGCATATATGGGGGCAAAAGATGCCCCCATTGCTGTTCCTTTAGTTTGCCAATAACAATTATCCTTGTAATAAAAGACAGTATTCGTGAGGACATGTTTGGCTAGACCCACCAAAAAAAAATTAAAGTTCGCTTCATATAAGCCCCGATACTTCTAACCATAGGCCATTGCATCCAAACCAGCTTGATGGGGGATGTTGGTATATAGGGCACTTACATCCAATGTGCATAGAAACCACTCAGGTTCCAACTGTGTGTCTGAAATGATCTGCAGAAAGTTGGTTGTGTCTTGCAATCGTGATCGTACCACATGTAACAAGGGTTTGAGATGTTTGGTGAGATATAAGGATAACGGCTCAGTAATGTACCCTTTACCAGATACAATAGGTCTGCCAGGTGGATTTAATGGGTCTTTATGAATCTTGGGTAGGAAATAAATGTATTGAGTTGTAGAATCCTTGACCATAAGTTGGTGCATAACCTCATTGTTAATGATAGCTTCATCCCTGGCCAAAAGCAAAAATTGATCAATCTGTTTTTTGAACCTGAAAGTAGGATCAATAGGCATGATGGAATAATATCTCTGATCAGAAAGCTGTTTGTTTGCTTCATTATCATAATCACACCAGTTGAGTACAACTACAGCTCCACCTTTATCTGCAGATATAATAACTATGTCTTTGTTATTTTGGAGTTCCAGAATAGCTTGTTTTTCAACCAAAGTAAGATTATTGGATTTAAAATGTATATCCAAGCTAGGAAAATGAAGATCTTTGAGCACGCTATTCTGGAACTGGTGTACCATAGGATGCATGGGGGGAGAAAAACTGGATTTGTGATAAACAAATTTATCCTTATTAAAATTACTATCAGTATCACCAAAAAACAGTTTCAAATTTAAATTTCTGCTTATATGAAGCGAACTTCAATTCTTTTTTGGTGGGTCTAGCCAAACATGTCCTCACGAATAATGTCTTTTATTACAAGGATAATTGTTATTGGCAAACTAAAGGAACAGCAATGGGGGCATCTTTTGCCCCCATATATGCTGATCTATTTATGGCTTATGTTGAAAAACATATCATTTATGACTGCCATAACAGTATATTCATTGAATACATTGACATTTGGAGATGTTATTTGGATGATGTCTGGCTAGTATGGAAGGGTGATGAATGTCAACTCATGGATTTTGTTTCATATTTAAATCACAACCCATGGGGGTTACAGTTTACTGTACACTATGATCTAAATACAATTACTTTTTTAGATGTATTAATCAAAAGATTACCTGATCACACACTAGGTACTGAGGTGTACAGGAAGTACCCCCAATACAATACCATCTTACATGCCTCCAGTTATCACCCACCTCATATTGCACGAAATATTCCAAAATCACAATTCATACGTGTAAAACGTATTTGTTCTGAGGATTCTTCCTTTCGACAACATAAGGGTGATTTAACCAGCAGATTTAAATCCCGGGGTTATAGGATAGGAGATGTGCTAAAGGCTAGTCACCAGGTCAACTCTATGGATAGATCAGAACTTCTTACTTACAGAGACCATTCAGCAACATCATCACAACCCATTAGGTTTTTAACGACCTATGCCAGAAATTCTGACAGTCTAATTCAAAGTGTGCATAGACACTGGAATATTTTGCAATGTGATTATGAGCTTGCAAATATTATTCCAGATAGATGTTTATTCTCATTCAGGAAGGGGAAAAATCTCAGTTCTTTTTTTAATCATTATAAATGTGGGAATACCTTGAACAACTCACAACCTTTACAAACAATGTTGATGGGAGAACCATTGTATGGCTGTTTTCCTTGTGGTCATTGTACCAACTGTCAATATGTATGTAAATCTAAGCAGTTTTCTAGCAGGAATTGTTCTTCAGTTTATGATCTTCATTTCTTTGCTAACTCCAGTAGTGATTGGCTGATATATTTGGCAACATGCAATTGTGGCTCTTTTTATGTGGGACAAACTTCCCGCCCATTAAGATTACGCATATCTGAACATATTAGTAATATTAAGAACACAAGAGCTCATAATGCACTATATAAACATCATATGATACACACTACTGCTAAATTTTCTTTTATGGTTATTGACAGTATACAAGGGAATCTTCGAATAAATCAGGTTGGCATTCGATTTTAAATGCCAAAGAAAAGAATTGGATTATCAGATTAGGTGGATTGTTTCCACCAGGGCTTAATGAACAATTTTAGATATCCACCAATGAGCTTTGAGAAGTACATATTTAAACAGCATTGTTTTTCTGTTTGCTTTACACTGAAGAAGGCTGTGATATTGTCCGGCCGAAACCGGTCTGTTTTGCTGTTATATTTATATATTCTAATAAACCTTTTTTCAGGTCACTGTATGCTGGCTCTACCCTTTTTTTTGAATTAAGGTTGAATGCCATGGTTTTTCCTGGCATCAATGACCACATTAGTATTGCCCCATTTTTAAAATTAAAGCATATTCTTGGGTAATGAGTTTACAACTTATTGTTTTTATTGCATGTTTTTATCATATGTTTTATTGTATGTCTTGTGCAATTAATATATATTGTTATTTTTGTTTTTTTATTTCAATTCAGTTTTTTTAAATATTGGTTGAGTGTGTTTAGTTTACTTTAAGTAAGATGGATGTTAATTAATTAATTAGGTAATGATGTCATTATTTGCCTCTTATTTAAGCTTGGATGGTTTGAATTGTTTAGTATTATTCTGAAGAAGTCTGAATAAAGACGAAACCTAGGTCAATTCGTTTGTGGTTGGTTAATAGTGATATTCTCTCAGGCATTCCACTGAACAATGTACTGAAGCATATATCACAAATATTAAGCAGTGCAGGTCACACTAAAAGTGTTATGTTTTCATTTTCACAGTGCTGTTTTGCAAGGTAGACTCATACGAGTGTTACATGCCTCGGTGTCATGGCAGGCTTCTCTTCAACTGTCAGGATATGTAAGTGCACTTGCTATGCGCATACTTGTTATGCATATTGATGGCTACTAAACAAGTTTTCAGGCAAAGTCAGGATTTCCACTGGTAAGCTGTATTATGTATGCCATGGCATGGCCTGAAGTAAGTTGCTCATATTGTGTGATGGACACAATGGCTGTGACATGCTCCATTATTGAAAACATTTATAACTATAGATAATAGGACAATAGGACACAGGGAATGTGTTGTGTGAATGAGAATCCATCCTCTAACAGCAAATATGTTTGTTATAATTCTACAGAATAATTTTAGGCCATTTCATCTGAGAATGTGGTTTTAATGACACCTGCAATGTATGCTGATATACCTTTATTCTCATAAGCAGACATCACATGTCAACTGGATGTTCCTTAATGTCTGTTAGGTTCCAGATGTGCACATCAGTTTCAGCTTAATGTCAGCCATGATTTCACAGGAATGTGTGGTATGACAGACATCTGGTTTTCATTGTTATGGTTTTGATTACTGACATTCATCGCATATGGTGATATAGTCAACTATGGCCATACCCAGAGCTGGATCCAGCACTAAGCAACCTAGGCAGTTGTCTAGAGCCCACTGGCTTAGGGGCAACAATTAGCTGGGGAGTGGTGCCCACTGGCCAGGCGGTGCCACAAAAACATACATTTCTTCTATAAGAACATACTCTGCATGTGTTACATTTATTCTTTAAGGATGTACACAGATTGCATCCGTGATAGTGTCTGTATGTGTGTCTTTAGTATGACACACATACATGTTTAAATTGAAATGTAGTGCATGATTTAAACAAGCATGGATTTGGATTCTGTTGCCATTCCAGATGAACAAGGAGGACCTGTTTGTGAAATGGTAGAGGTGGGTGTGTGGGTATGTGTGTGAAATGCCCCAGATAGGGATGGCAGTTTAGTTAACTCATTCAGGCTCAAACCCTATACCTTCAATACAGGACACTAGAGCCTGAATTCTCTATACCAACTGTCAAACTGTTGAGTTTTAGTGCATTTCAAAGAATGTTGGGCTTCTGTGCATTTTCACTGAGCTTCTGTGCATTTTCAAGGACTGTTGAGCTTCTGTGCATTTTCAAAAAATGTTGACTTTCAGTGCATTTTCAAGGAATGTTGACTTTCAAGGGAAGAGAAGTTTACTGTTGCTGATGCTAAGTCTGTTTTCAATGTGTAATTGTTTTGTTTAGTAAATGGCCATCATCAATATATGTGCCATAACTTTCAAAAGTAGTGTTAGTAGCACAGTAGGTAGTATACTTCCCTTTGGTACAGAAGACTGTGAGTTCTACTCCCACATCAAGTACATGCAGTGCTTTCTTTAAGGGGGGTGAATTGTACTCCTTTGGATGAGATGCCTAACTAGGAGCCTGTTGCTGGTTTGTCAGCCATTCCCTATTGCAGTATTAATAGCTTACCATTTTTTTTAAATTTAACATGAGCAGTTTATTCTTCAAGGGCAGCAAGCTTTGAATTTGTACTTGAAACACTGAAATGTAAAGTTGTTTGCCAGTAGCAACTTCTTCATTAGCTATATATCTCTTTAATGTGGAATTATTCAGATGACATTTACTTCTGCAGAGAGTGCAAATATTGACTGATACTGGTGGATTGTAATAACAGAAGTCTGAGTGGCCTTTTGTGGTTGAAATGTTCTGCATTGCATGTGTTGGCAATTCTGATGACTTGTTATATCATATAAATGTGTCGGCTACATATGGGCAGTCCTCCTTTACTGAACACATAGACTGCCAATGTACCATTCATGTATACACCATGATAATGCTAATTTATTCATTAACATTACAGTATGCCTTCTTTGGCCTGTGTTACATTCCTGCATCCATTCCTTATTCACACAAATGTGTACATTTTGGCAAATGGTGTACATATGCACTGAATTATGTTACATGTCTCTACACATATTCCAATCGGTAGAGAAACCCCATTGTTCCTTGGGACTGTGAGCAGTCATTGACTTCATGTTAATGTGCTGTAATGTTGTTCACGAGACTGTCCTCTGCTCAGTCATGCCCATGGTTGGTGATATCTAACCACAGGTGTTTATTCCATATGTTTTACAGTGGCATGACAGTATATATGTGTGTGTCACCAGTTCTTAGCCTGCTTACATATACCTGTTACTGTTATATGATTGCAGAATACTGTGTGTGATTTATACATGCCCATTTTTGTTAACGTTGGTAATGCAGTCTGCCCATGTGACATACATTGGCCATTTGCTTCAATGTAGTTTGGGTTGACTTCAACACCACACTAAGTGGTGTATACATGCATTTGCAATGTTTCCTTTTAAATATTGTTGTCCTGCTTTATCATTTGCCTGCTGAGCTTTGCTGCCAAGTCTTCCTTGATTGGGGCCCATGTTGTCCACCTCCCTTCCAGCTTTGTAGGTATGTCACATATCTTGCACATATGCATGATATATGTTCACCTGTGTTGGAATTCCCTTCCATTTTCATGTAGTTGCTTTGCCACAAGATCAACTTGTGTTTACTCTTTGGGCAGTAGACAGATGCAGGACATATGCACACAAGTCACTGGCTACTGCTTGCGATACATCCTTGTTGTTGTTATACTTGTGTGTTACATTTTATCCAGTGTATGTTGTCAAAATTCATGTGCACAGCCTGATACTGGTTACATAGTAGTAATCATAGATTTATGAATGTATATTATTATATGACACTTGAGTGTGTATGTATATTGACACTGATTCCCATATTTTCATCTTAGACCAGTAAAGGTCATACATATATGTCTATACCTGCATGTTGCCTTTGACATGACTTATGTCTGTTACATATGCATTCCATTACATGTCTATTTGGGCTGTGTACACCTATTTGTGTAGGAAGCAACCAGTTTGTTGCTTTATTACAGTACATGCTTTTGGCACTGTGCTTGATAGTTTGCCTTTCACATGCATGACTGGAAGTTCAATTCTGTCTTTTCACACTATTCTCCAGCATGTCACAAGATGCATTTGCTCATCTGTGCTGTTGTTTGGCTTACACTTGTACTGCTGACAGACTACTTGGGTATTAGAATCAATATCCAATGTGTACTGTGATTCCTATTTATTACCCTTCAACATACAACTGCCATCGGTTATACATATCCAGGTATGATTGCCACACAGTTTGCAACATGTCATACCATAACAGTGCATTGGTACATATCTTTTTCTGCATTTCACTGTGGCTGATATGCATCTCCACCCTGTTTGTCAACATTCCACTGCCCACGTTGTACAGTGTGCCATCTGTGTAACTTTCCTTACAGTTTATTTCTGACCTTTGTCTGTCCTCTGTTGTGATATTTCTTATATGCATATACCAGTGTATATGCATATAAGAAATATGCATATATACCGGTGTACTGGACTTCTCCTCTTTCCCTGTCTTTACCTTTCCTTCTATTCTCCAAAAAATGGGGCTTATTCCCACCAAAACGACATTGCCCGTGCCCCTCTGACTGCCCGTCAGACTTTTCTATTCCATCATACTTCTTATGTATCCCTCTTCTTCACCCCTACCCCAACTCTGTTTTTCTATCTCCATATTTCTTTGGGCATGTGCATCCCCAGCCTTACCCACACATACCCCACACCCATTGTTAGCTACTCTTAGCTGTGATGATGTGGCCATGATTGCCATTCACCTTTATTAATTTTTTTATCAGATATTTTATAGATTCCATCAGAATTTATTAGTGCATGCAGGTATATTTTACTAAGAAATTACTTATGGAGATATCTTATAGTTGTCTCTAAGCTTACTGAAGAGATTGTTGTAGAAATATATTTACGAATGTCAAGCACCTTATTTTGGGATAGTATTTCTGTAATTTTGTTAAGGTACATCACACTTTTTGAGACAGTTTTCATGACTTATTGAGTGGCTGTGACTGATATACAGTACGCCGTTGCTGCTGAGAAACTCTGTTATGTGCTGAGATATTCTAAGTTCACTGAAGTATATTTACATATTATAGGTTTACCAGTAATTTTTGTTCTGATATCGGTGAAATGCAATGGATTCTCCAAACTTAAAGGAATCCAGCTGATTGTTTCTGCAAATTTTTCTTTTTCAATAATTTCTTCTTGTTTACATTTTACTCCGCCATTCTCATCTGACATTCCATCCATGTTCCCTTCTCTTCTTCTAACTTCCTTTCCTAAAAAGTGTGAAACCTTTTCCTTCTTTCTCGTTAATACATCGTTGTATTTTTTCTTTGTTTTTCTCGTACTTTTTTTTTTCATTCCTTTCTCAAAATTTTTCAACGTGTTTTCATATTCCGTTTTCTTTTTTTTGCTCTTAACTTCCAAAAAGTATTTCTATATTACTCTTTAAACACTACCCACCACTGTATCCAGCTTTTATGAAATATTCTCATTTTCATGTGTTCTTTCCACAGTCTACTACCTTCTCTCTTCATTTCTTTATTTTTACTTACATACCATTAACCATTTTACTAATTTTCCTTCTGTTATTATTTCTTATCACCTGACACAGCCAATATATTGCCCTATTATCTAAAAAAAATCTACTTTTTCTACCCTGCCTGCCACTTCCTTCAAGACTTCTGAATGCATAACATATCTCTGTTTTAAAATGTTTCCTTTTATATGTCCACATTCTACTTTTTCCTAGTCTTGTCTCCATTTTGCACCATTTCTTTTATCACCTTTACATCATGTATTTTCCTTTTTTCATATCTTACAGTTAAAGTCCCCAATCATTGCTATTGACATGTTCACTATCATATAGTTTTTAAGCCTTCAAACGTTTTTGTTTCTGATTATGTTTGTATAGATATATTATAATTTGTCTCACACAATTTCCATTTTGTGAAGTCACATATCATTACCTTCCTGGTATCATAAATCTATTTTTACTTCATTTTCTCTTATTAACACCCCAAACCCAGAACACATTTCATATCCTACTGACCATATAATCTTTTACCCCTTACAGCTACATTTTCTTTTTTTTTCTTGTTTAACACATCTTGTATTCAGAAAACATGACACGTTCATCTTTTTTTACACGATTAAATTCTTACTTCATTTCTTATACTGTTCACATTTATTCCCAATATAACCAAATCCTCCCTTTCCCTCTTTTTGCATTTTTGTCTGCTGTTCTTATTTTTCCCCTTCTCACCCTCCATCCAAAAGATGTAACTACTTTCTGCTCCTGTTCTTCTCCTATTTCCTAGTAACCATCTTCCTTTTCTTCACTTCTAACCCATCTTACTTATTTTCTGTTCACATCTGAATCTTTTCTAATGTTAGACTTTCCCCTGACTCAGTTATATTTCTTTCATTTTCTTCCTGGATATTGTTGTCTACATATTGGGTAGTATTCATAGTCCAGTACTTCACATGTCACATGTACATAGTGGTTATGTGCAAGGATTACCACTACACATATCTGTAAATAAGTTACGTGCAGCATATTTGTAATGAATAAGGAAAAGAAAAGGCATTTTGAAGAACTTGGCTACTTAAGTCAAAAGTGAAAATCAACTAAATTCAAGGGTTAAGCAAATGCGATAGATTATGTTAAAGCTCCAGCTTTATATTACTTTGTAGTATTTCATACATATTTGGATATTACAGATAGACATGTCTATGCAGAGTACATTTAAAACACCTGAGACTAGCTGCAGACTCTGCAGCTTTTATTATTGATATTTTTAAACAATTAAAAGAGTTTCATATATTTTATATAGGGATGTCCTTATACTGTCATCAAAGAATAGAAAGGGGGAGATAAGAAAGCCTGAAAAAAGGACACATAACAAAGATGGGAACACAGAAGGAAAAACATCAAGAAGGTTATGCTAAAAGAAATGGGAGAGGAGGGACACAATGTTTTTGTCAGGGAATAGACCCCCTATTTTTTTCACTTTTTTATATGAGAGGGTAGTGTGGGTAGAAAATAGGTTAGAGGGTATAGGTGAAAGGATAAGGGAAGAAAGGCTGAAGCACACGCAGGAATCCCAACCCACAGAGCCTCAGACATTTCCTCTGCCAGGTGGTCAAGCAGTGGAAGACCCCAGTACTGAGGAGATAAGAGCCAGTGGTGGTGTGGTGGTTGGCACCAGCTGGGATAGCATGTCATCTACACAGTGCAACAAAGCCTCAACTGGCTGAATCCTCCAACCAACTACCTCTTCTGGCACATCCTTACCCAACTTATGAAACTCCCATTCTGTGAGGCTTTTCAAGGCTGCCATATGCTGGAGTAACCTCAGGACCAGTGCCACTGCCCCGATCCTGGGAGGATGTTCCCGAAGAGGCAGAGGCTGAGTACTTCCTAACCTGGCAGGTGTGTGCATGGGTCACTCCAAGGGATTTTGAAGCTGTAGAAAAATTAATATAGATGGTAGAGAATTAGAATAATAAAGGACAAAGGAATGCATAAATAAAATAATAACAGACAAAAGGGGGGGTAGGGGAGACAAAAAAGAAAATACACTCAATACAATCACACATGAAGTTGCACAATATTAAATATCTTGCTTTAAAACATTTCTAGTTTTATAAATCTTTATTGAAGTAAAACAGAATACTTGGAGTCTCTTCATAGTTTTATTTCAAAGTGCAGGGGATGTGCTTATGCGAACTTTGGGATGATGGGTGTGTTTATACACGCCTTTGGGATGAAATGTTATAGGAAGGGCTTATGCTTACTTGGCAGGACAGTGCTTGACGTTAAGTAATGGTGGGGTTTGCATATTGCAGTGTACAACACAAACATAATGTGTATTCTTTTGCCTGAAATACATTAGTTTGAAATACTGCATAAAGAGCACCCATCATAAATAATTACAACCTATAAAATCTATGACAGGTCTATACACTGCAGTTATATCAGTCTTGCTTGGAGTTATACACTGAATGTAATATATTCCTTCAGTTTCAAATATCTTTCATTAATCTGGTTAATACTGAAATCTGTCACACTCTTGTATGCAGTAATGTACTGATTGTAATCTATACCTTCATTTACTATGATTTGTCAGTAAATTCATTAAATGCGGTAATAAAATCAGTTAAAGACAGAAGTGCTGCGGTTATACACTGACATCTGTCTCTCTCTCTCTCTTGCTTTCAGTAAAATACTGAAGGCTCTGTATTGCTTCACGTAATTATGTATGCCTTGCTGCTGTTTCCCCATATATATTATTATGCTTGGTAAAACACAAAATTACTATACACAAATTTATTCAAGCTTACCAAAGGTCTCAGTAAGCCTCAATAGTCACTGTTCCTGGAGTCTCCTGTTGTGGGAGACCTCCACCTCAGTTGTAATAAGAAGAAATGAGACAGTTCTTGTTTATCTGTATTTACATTTTTGGGGGGGGGGGTATTTACATTTAAGTATGTCATTATTACTTCTAATCGGGTATTTTCATTGCCTTATTTGCTTAACCATGTATTTCATTAAACATATACTACTATCAGAACTTTCATAATTTGCTAATCTCCCATGTACTGTTATTAATAGAAACGTAGATAGCGTTGATGAAATGTTTTTTTCTAAAACATTTATGCTTTGCACGTAGCGGTCTCAGAGTTTATTTAAGCATGAATGTGCAGACACACAGAACAATGTTGTAAGTTATGGAAGTTTCCATTTCCCAATCTGTTCAAAAGTGTGTGCTTCATAATTTTTTTCCTGAACAATTCTAAGCATATAAGGTGATGATTAAAACAAGTATGCAGAAGTAATACAGAGTTAATAATATTGATTATTTTTCAGTAAAGTATGTGCTGGACATTCACTACAGAAAGCTGCGACTCCCTCCACCATCTTGTCTGACTAGATTGTGCTACCAGACTGACTTCATCAATGTTGTATGCACAGTTACATTTCTGAAAAGAAAGGACTTCCTTATTCATCTAATACACTAGTAAATAATTCCTGGCCTACAGAAAATGTCTGTATGCAATTTCAATAGTAACTAAGGTAATGCCGTAATAAATAAAAGTCTAAACAGATAGAAAACTAATTGTTAGACTACTTATGCAGATTAATACCTGTGGTTTTCAGACATACATATTGCAGATTATTATTTTTAACAATACATATCTTACATTTCCAATTGTACAGACAATTACTGTTATCACATAAGCATGACATACTTATATACTGATGTAGTTCTGTGTACAGTCATGTTATGCTTTCTTTAGCATGCTTATAATAACACCATTGATAAATTTCTTCAACCAAGTACCCTGACTAATGCAATGTCTTGAAATGTTTCACCAATATTAAATACCCCCCCCCCCAAAAAAAAAAAAAGAAAAACAAAATGTTACTGTAGAACTCTGGCCTTCTTGCTTCTACCTGGTCTACCCACTCAGGCAGCTGGTCTACCCTATGCTTCTTCAGGTCCTCATACCTGTGATGGCACTGCTGGTCAGAGCTGGTGATCCCTGTGAGGGTCTCTAGGTGCTCACCCAAACTTCTGCCAGATAACTATTTTCTTCAAATCACTTCCTTTAAAGCATGTCTCAATCTTCTCCAGGTACAAGTCCCTCAGAAGGTAGACTATGACTTTGCTCGGTTTATTAGGCCAGCTTGGAGCACAACCTTGTCCCTTAACAGATGCTTTCCACGATGAGATGTGCCAGTACCAGAATGAAAAAGGTATGAGCAGGGCTGTGGTTCAGGGTCTTACAACCACTCCCTGTGGGTGTGACACTCCCTTAACCAAACTCTGATAATCAGCAGGGGCATTACAGCAGGTACTGTTATTATTGGCAAATTTGGTTTAACCACAAATGCTTTGTCATATACTTGTTTTTAAGGAATACATTCCAATTGGACTTCATTTTCTGGATAAAATAATTGAAAAATCATTTCCAGTATGTAATACTGTTATTTGTCAGTATTTGCATGCCTTGCCTTAGCTATCTTTCTGAAAGCATGAGCCATGAATTTTATACTTTCCTCCATTGTACAGGTACATTTATTTGTTTATTTATTTATTTATTTGGGGTTACATAAATATGTGTACCTATCTGGTATTGCAGCTGGTGCTGTAACATAATTTAACCTCCCTGTATTTGTTTAATGTGCATGTTATACTGCCATTTAGGCTACATAATTGTAGCTGGTGATAACCTGCATTATATAGAATTGGTTCCACTTCATAATTTCGAAATACTGAAATCTTGAATTTCAGTATTTCGAAACTATAAAGCAGAACCATTCACAATCCCGAAACCTACAATCACGACTCACATAATCATGAACATACATACACCATACACCACATAACACACACACCATTCTATCCACAGCACACAAAACACAAAACCCTACACTACATGTAAGCCCCCCTGCACCCCCCATGTGGGGGGCTGCACCCTCCAACTTTTATATATACCAACTCCGAAATCGCACATAATGAAAAAAAAAATCACACCACAGCATTCTACACTCGCATGCACACACACACACACACACACACACACACACACACACACACACACAAATACACATCACACATACACAAATACTAACACATCCAACGCTCATACTTACACCTCCCTACCCTTACCCACACATACAATGTACAAAAACACACACATACACTCATGCACCATCCCAGCCAAACACTTCACGTACCGTACCGGAAATGCATAAGCATGGATTCAAGATATTCAAATTCGTTTTTATGCACTTTCGGTATTTTGAATTTTTGCCTTCATAGTCTCGGAATACTGAAATTCGAGATTTCAGTATTTCAAGATTATGAAGGGGAACCATATATATATATATATATATATATATATATATATATATATATATATATATATATATATATATATTTTTTTTATTAGTCTGCCATGCTTCCAAGATGCATGGTAGATATTGTCTGGAACACAATATTGCTTTGTGTATAATAAATGAACAGAATCACATATATGACTGTGCAAGATGTGTGTAGGGCATGGGGTAGTATGTGGTTTGTGCCACCTAACTTTTTCTTTAAGGGTGGCAGACACATGGTCATTTTTGTGCAGTCTGAATGATCATTACATCTGAAGTGTTTTGGTCTATGACTGTGGCCTTTTTTTCAATATGCAGTAATGATGCAAAACAAAGGATCAAGGCAGAGACAGGATAAATTCAGTCATGAGGAAAATAATGTCCTCATGGCAGCCCTTACAGAAACAAGCTGAGAGGACTAAAGCCAGGAATCAAGTTGTTCTCAACATCAATGTAGTGGATGGCAGAAACTGCATGTTAGCACAGTGCAAGAAGAGGGCAAATGATATGGAAGGATGTACTAGAAGCAAAGACAGGCAGAATGCAGTTGCCCTTACCAGTACTGGGGGGGTCTCCAACAATTATCCCATTAACACCTGATGAGGAATACCTTCTCTCTATCAGTGGGGATGAGCATGACACCGACAATGATAGCACTGGAATAACTGGGGTGATATGGACACTGTTTGCTACCAATGTCTGCCAGAGCAACACCCACCTTCTCATAAAGGTCAGTTTAAAAGCAGTACCATATATTCATACAGAGAATTGAATGCTGACAATGAATGATTGCATTAAACAAATGATAATTGCTGTTATAAAGTGAACCTTCTACATCAACATATAACAACAATGAAGGCAGTGTGCTTGGTAAGTGTCCCCCACACCCCCTTAATAAGCATACAGTATTGTATTCTATTTCATTATGAATAATGTTTCCAAATAATTGTTTGCAGGGTCACCATCAGAAACAAACAGCTCCGGCATGCCAATGAATTTGGAGGAATTGGATCAGAATGGCTGCTGGTGAGAATGATAATGACAATGGTTATATTTATGAGGCAGCCTAAAGCAAGTTCCATGCAGTCGCCATGTTTAATAGCAGGATATCACACCAAACAACACGTTAGTAACTGCAAGAAGTGAGAGAACGTCAGAAAGTCAAGCATATGCAGACATTGCACTCAGGCGTGTGCAGGAGGGAAAGCCATGCACCTCAATACCAGATGAATACTTTGATGATGATAGTAGACATTTAACAGTAACATGTACACAGTGACACCTTTATAAAGGAGAAGCAGGTGCACACATTTGTTACAGCTACCCCGGAAACATAGAAAGCACTGTCTGCTCAACAGCAGCTGTACTGTGACATCATTAGTGCTCAGAGCACTGCCGCAGAGTCAGCTGGAAATGGTCAGAGTCCTCCAAGGTATGTGTGAGCATTTCCAGCACTACCTCAAAATGGCAGAAAGTAGGGATAGTGCCATGGTTACTCTGAGGTGTAGTATGGTGGCATCAAACATCCATGTCCACATCCATTTGTACACCAGTTAGGACTTACCAGACTCAAGTGGGAGTCACTCTTGCAAGTGGAAGAGGATGGGGTACTTTCTTGACCTGTGGGGGCAGATCACAAGACATACCAAGTGATTCTCAGGAAAGTAATGTAACTAGTTGTGGAGGACAATCACAACAGATTTCATGTAGGCCATGTCAGTGTTCATCCACACCTACTAAAACCTACAATTTGAGGTCACAATCATGTTCATGAAGCACTGTCAGATTAGTGCATGCAGGGTCACCTGCAGCAATTAGGTCATGACCTCAAACCAACCCACTATACAGCTTTCATAACAGCCCCTTTTCAAAATCACTTCTACTGTCACCTAGCCTATCCTTAGAAGATGTGTATGGCTCATTTGATCTTGAACAACTGTGAACTAACTTTTACAATTCTGTTGCTTACAATTTCATAAACACTGTTAAATGGTTTTAACTGAGAGAAGAAGAACATATAAAAAAATGTTGGGGAGTGGGGTTGGGAGACTTTATAACTGCATGCATTGCGTCTTTGTAATAGCACTGCTTATAAACTCAGGGACCTGTGGAAAGAAATCTGTATGACATAACATGACATTGTAGTCATTAACACCAGTGCTTTGTGTATAAACATTTCTACAGCTGGCAGTTACCTATACCAGAAATGCATTAATATAAAACTTTTCATGGAAACTGGGTAATCAGAAAATTACTTATTTAAATGAATATCCTGCCACTTAAATAAACATTGTTGCCACTTCACCCTCACCATTGCACAAATGATGATACTTTTTGTCTCTGAAGCCACAAATTACCATGTATGACAAAATAAAACTAAAATCTGATGTACAATGACTCAGCAAAGAGCATACTTTAATCTGATAACAAATCACAAAATATAAAAACTAAATGTAAAACATGATATCATAAAATATTAAAATAGTACATACATTCATATGTACACCACTTGTGAACAATTTATTTTTCTAAACAGTTAAAAATGTGATTAATACATATATGATGTCTTACATCACTGAAGAGGAGTCAATGAGTACTCAGGTGTGACTTCTACAAACAATAATATGACTAACTGTTTTGAAAGAGTAAAAATTATTTTAAGATGAGAGAGAATGTCAGTTGAACAGTGACAGCTGATCACACAGCATTGCCCACAGATATCACTGCATGCATCAGTTGCACTCTGTGTGTTTTTTACAAGAAAGGAAACACTAACCTCAATGACATGGTCCATATTTCTGGACTAGACACTGCCTATTTATCTCTGCACAGTCATATGTCATGAACAAGCCTGCCGCACAGGGTCCCTTATTACTGCTGCTATCTGGTCATTACTACTCACAATGGGACTGGAATTGGGAGCTACAGTGAAACATGGGTCACTTCATCACCAGACAAGCACATGATCATGTTGTGCAAAAAGCAACATGCAGTAAACATCCACCACATAGTAGCTGGATCACACTGAAGGGCACCCTAGACTCATCCAGGCACCTGAAATAGCTCTTCACGAGGCTGAAAACTCTTTTGATGACAATACAGGTCTGGGACAGGGATGTGTTACAGGTCTCTTCTGCAGCTCCACTTGGATTTCTCACTGGCATTATCAGCCTTACGTCCAGTGGATAGCCATCATCTGAAAAACAATAAAAAAGAGTGAAAGAAAAGGGGAAGGAGACAAAACTAAGAAAAAGTGTCTTAGTACTCAGCAATACATTTTAATATGAGTTAATGTGATAAAGAATATCTTTCACCTTACCAACAAGATGAACGCTGGGCACCCTACCATGCAGGAAGATGCAGCACAGTGAGCTAGAGAGCCAGATCTGGGAGTTACGTACACTGCCAGAATGCCAGGCAGTGACATTGTTAACGCACCTGCTTGGGTGCATCACACACTACCTGGCAGTTGATGGAATGGTAGGCCTTCTTTTAAAGTACTGCTCCCCCTGTGAACCACAAGAGGCCTTAATTGCAACATGGGTGCAATCTATCAAACTGAGTACCTTTAGAAAATGTGCCACCTGAGGGGTGTGGCCAGGATGCTGACTAGCAGTACAGGTTTGTTGCTCTACTACTCTGTTTCTATTTCTGACAGGAAATTTTATTTTTAAAATATCCTAAACCAGTTTATTTGAACAAAATCAGTTACCCTATGCTACATAGAAGGATATTATTTAAAAAATTTCTAAATATTTGAATTTTTTCTTGTCAAATTATTCATTTGAAAGCTCTGTACCAGTAGCTGTGAAATGAGTCATTCAATGGATAACAAACTTGACAGCTTTAAAGAAAAATGTACCAAACAGATAGAACAGATACACACGATTTTAAAACAGCAGAAAATGTAGATATCTGGAATGGAAGATGCATTTAATGACACAGAAGGCAGAGTATCCAAATATGAAAACAACACTGAATTTTTACTGCGACAGAATACCTTATTACTAAACAAAACTGATGACTTGGAGAACAGATGCAGGAGAAATAACATTTGAATTTTTGGACTGCCTGAAAAAAATAGAAGGAGAATATATGGTCAACTTTCTTACTGCCTGGCTTCCTAAGAGTCTGAAATTTATCTGAAGCTATGTCATATGGTATAGAAAGAGCACACATGGCTCTAGTTTCTATTTAATCAAAAACCAACATTTTACCAAGATCAGTTATTCTTAAGTTCTTCTCATCTCAAGACAAGGAGCTAATACTTAAAACAGCCTGGTCCAAATCTCCTATTAAACTGGATGACAAACTAATAAGATTTGATAATGACTATTCCTGTTAGAGTGTGTTCAGCAATATACTAAGGTTGAAAGTAACTTTGCTATAAATATGCAACCTAAATAAGGAATAAGATAAAGCTTGCTTAAATGTAAAAATACAGTTTAGCAATATGTGATTAGCATCCATACTAAATGACTGTGGCTTAATATATATATATATATATATATATATATATATATATATATATATATATATATATATAATAAAATAAGGAACTTGCTTATGAGTGTATTACACACACATCAAGAAAGCTGACTTCTTACAGACTTGGCAAGAATGTAAAAAAAAAAACAGGATATATCAGAAAAAAACTAATCTGCTTTCTTTAACAGAACATGTGTTTATCCACAAGGCGTTTTCTTGAAAAATATGTTTTTCTAAGAAAGTTTAAAAATATGCTTTTCTAAGAAAGTTTATCCACAAGGCGTTTCCTTAAAAATATGCTTTTCTCCACTTATCAGCATTTGCACAAGAACAGATTTGTCAGCATTTGCGTCATCAAGGCAGTATCTTTCCAAAACCAAGAGGATGTGTGTTTAACTAAAAAAATATATAAAGTCTGTATTAAATCCAGTTATGTTAGGGGTATGGTAGGGACACATTTGCCCTGAGGTAAATGTTATATCTCTCACATCATCTGTACTATAAGAGAAGTAAAGTAGAACATTTTCTGAAGCTGTAACAGAAGTACGTGTGGTTTATTATAAAAGTTATTGGTTACTGCTCTTAAAGACAGGTGCTGCAAAGTATATTTTCTCATCAGTGTATATTCTGCAAGTTTCTCTATGCAACAGACTGTGAATGCAACTATAACCAGACTTTGAGTCCAGCCAGCAAGACTTATTGTCTTAAGAAGACTTCAAATCCATCACAGTAAGCATCAGAGTAACAGCACAGTGCTTTAGCACCTTAAAATAAAATTTTCAACGGTGTGCTAGCCTGCATTCGAACACAGAGGGAGTGGTAAGCCCTGCAGAGAGTTACTTCAGTCAAATTGCAGTAACTAACATTTGTACGTTGTCTGACTCTTAAACAGAAATACTCCAGTTTATGCAGCTTGCAGCAGTACAGTTTTTTTTTCAGACGTCTGATTGAGCCTGAAGTCCAGGACAGTTGCAGTGCCATAAATTCTCCAAGAAAAGGTGGACATCTACTTTCACAGCAGTCCACTGCCTGCTGTGCTTTATCAGCTTCTTGACTGACTTTGAAAAATTTCCAGCCATTTGCAATAACAGCTTGATCACCTGTTTTCTTGCTCACTGGTAAGACTTTTTTTATGTCACATTTTTAATATAGATGCTATAAGACAGTATTCCAGCAAATGTAAGTCAAGTTTTACTCTTAATGTCACAGAACAACCAGATAAAATATGGAGTAAATTGCAATGTTGGTATACACAACACATTAGTAAGTGTAAAACCTTCTTAGGGCAGGTTGACATACAGGCATTATGTAAGTGGATTGCAACATTTGATTGGTATTTGCAACAAAAAAATGAAGTATATCATAGTAAATGTTTAGTGTGTGATTCAAGAGAAACTGCATTTTGTGTATTATGCCATAAAAAAGTATTGCATGATATTGCTAAAAAAATAGACTGTGAAGACAGATCTGTTCCTGATATAGAATTCACTAAGGCTAAAGAGTTTTCATTATATCCAGATGTAAAGCAGTTATGCCCTGTCAGTACATTAATAGATGAATTACAGCAGCAGTCAAATCTGTTATTGACAGAGTCCCCTCTAGATCTTGTAACTCCCTTTAAAAATTCTGTACAAGCATGGAATGATGCCACGGCTACACATACAGATGAGGACAGAAACAAAGCTTATGACACATTGACAGAAGAATTTAATACATTTTTAAAAGAAAAACAAAGTGAGTTTAAAAAGTTCAGAAATGACATCCAAGATCTCTGTCAAAAGTGCATAGGAGCCCTGCAGTCAACAGAAGAATCTAATAACAGGTATCATACCTCCCTTAAACAATTACAGGTAGAAATGACAGACCTTAAACAGCGTCTGAAAGAAAAGGAAGAAGATTTAGATGAATTAACAGAGAATAACCTCCTGATATCCCAGCTTAAGGAAGAGTTAAAAAACACAAAACCAGTCCAAATTACAGAACAAGGACAGGGAACCACTACAGATTTATATACACAGTCTAGGTTATTACAGATTTTTAATTGAATGAAAGTTTTAAAGCATTTGAAGAATGGGTGGCATATACAGCAGGATCTGATATTTGGACAGATGCATTACTTAGATGTTTCTGGATTTTCATTCCCAAATGTTTTAAAACTTTCATTCAATTAAAACAAGATGATTATCAGTTAAATACTAAAGTAGGATGTATGACAGCCATTTTAATGGCATTTACACAAGGCAGCCTCTCACAGCCAAATTATTAGATAATTTTAAAATTACTATCACAGATAAATTAATGGAATAAAGTGAACATTTTAGGCTTGCCTTTCAAATCATATATCAAAAAACAGACAGAGATATGGGGAAAAGAGAAATACAAAAACAGCTAATACATTGTTTCTTAGAACAAGTCAAAGGGGTTCCAGGGGATATTAAATGTATCTATGAAGAAAATTCTGATACCCTCACTGATTTGGTACAAAAATTAATGAGGGGATGGACTATGGCCGATGATGGAACATTATACTCACACCATATCTTTGCATTTGAAGATAATAGTGAGCCATTTGAAATAATTGGTGAGGTAAAAAATAGGGGAAGGCAAAGGTGATGTGACCAACACCAGCAGGAAGAGCTGTGTCAGCACCACCAGCTCCTGCCTCTATGTCTGTAGTACCAGGATCAAGCACAGGTAATGAGCAAAAGACACCAACATGCTTCTTTTGTAAAAAAAAAAATAGGACATGTTAAGCACAATTGTGATCATTACAAAGCCTGGCATAAAAAGAAGGAAGAGCAGGGGGTGTTTCTAAAAAGAGAGCAAAAAAAATTACAAGAAAAGTCAGAAAAGCAAGATTATGTACAAAAACCTTACAATATTGGTAAAGACAGTTATAAGAGCCAACAATATACAGAAAAAGGGGAAGTAATGCCCTGTAGATTTTCAAACAGTTTCACTTGTAAATCCAAAACATTTGATAGAACAAGCAGAAGGAATAGCTAGGCAACAGTTAAAAAAAGACATTGATAAACCTAAATATGTAGATCATTCACACACAGAGGAAGATGACAAACACGAGGTGTGTCATATTGCATTTGATAATAAAGGAGAGGATGAGTGGATTTCCTTACAACAGGGATGTGCCCCCCTGCTCTGGTATCTTTCCTGACTACCTTTAAAAAGGGTCGAGATGGACGACCACTGATTGATATTTGGGTAGAGGGGTCATTGTGGAAAAATGTCTTAATAGACACAGGAGCAGCAGTATCTGTCACAAACAGACAGTTACCAGCAAATCCTATAAAAAAAGTTTGCATTTCAGCATTTAATGGCACAGGATGCTATGCAGTGAGCAGCCAAAATGTGGACATAAAGTTTAGTCAAGAGGGACAAACATGGAAGGGTGCATTTTTAATGTATCCATCTTGCACAAATACCATTATTGGTATGGACATTCTAGGGCCTTTGGGCATAGTAATTGATTTACCTAACGACATTCTATGGATGGGAGACAAACAACACAGAGAGGAAGAGCAAAGTACAGGTTGCTATGCAATTTCTCTACCTGACAAACCTGAAAAACCTACAGGCTATGTAAATACAGATAGTGAGGATGTCTGGAAGCATCTACAACAGCAATTCCCAAATCTGTGGTCCAAGGGTCCCAGTGATTGTGGGAAACTAGAAAGCCCAGTAGGGGTAGGAAGTGATCAGGACTATAAAACTTCTTTTCAAAAACAATATCCTATTCATAGGGAAGCAGAAGAACATATGGAAAAATGTATTGCAGAATGGGAAAAAGAAGGGATTATACAAAAAGGCAACAGTCCTACAAATTCACCAATCTGGCCAGTTAAGAAAAAAGATGGTAATTATCATCTTGTTATTGATTTATGGAAGGTTAATCAATATACTACTCCTAGAGCACATTTGGTTCCAGAAGTCCCAGAGTTGGCTGCACATATTAAGCCACAAAATAAGTGGTTTACAGTAATAGATTTAGCAAATGGCTTTTTTGCAGTACCACTCAGGAAAAAAGATTGGCCAAGATTTGCCTTTACATTTAAAAACCAGCAATATGTCATGAGAAGGTTACCACAAGGGTTTCAAAATAGTCCAGTTATTTTTCATTAGACAGTAGGATCCATTCTACAACATTTGGAAAAGGATGATTCAGTAATACATTACATTGATGATATTTTAATTCAGTCAGAAACAGTAGAGGAGCATGTACGGCTTCTTAAGAGAGTTTTTCATACTCTACAGCAAGCAGGGTTTAAGGTTAAAAGTGAAAAAATTCAGTTTATGTCACAAGAAGTCAAGTTTCTAGGTACTATTATAAAATCTACAGGAAGGTCTCCTGGCCCTATATGTGTACAAGGCATTTTACAAATGGAAAAGCCACTGACTATAGCAGATTTACATAAATTCATGGGAATCATGAATTACAATAGGGAATTTATAGAGGATTATGCAGCCATGGCTGCTCCCCTATACAAAATGTTACAGGAACAAAAGAACTCCACCTTTTTAGAGTGGGTATCTCATGATGAGGAGGCATTTTCACAAATAAAAGTAAAATTAGCACAAGCTACAGAATTAATTGCACCTACACCAAGGCTACCGTTTGTGCTACAAGCAGCAGCAGGAAAAAAACACTGTCTGTGGTACTACTACAAGAATGGCCACATGGTAGCGACAACAGAATGGAAAAAACATTACGCCCAGTCACTTTCTTTAGCAGGAAGATGACTCCAGTGGAACTGGGCTACCATCCATGTACACAGCAGTTATTAGCCATTTACTGGGGTATTAAACAAACTGAATATTTGACCGTATTTTCCAGCATTATAGTACAAATACCACATCAAGCAGTAAAAGCTCTGATAGACAATTTTGAAATGAATAAAATTACAGATGGTATTAGTCAGGCAGTGACCCGCGGTGGTGGTGCTGGGGTAGCGTTGTCACCTCACAGTAAGATGCTGTCCAGTTCAATTCTCAGCTAGAGCGTCCTCTGCATGGAGACATACGTGAATGGGCATACTTTCATTGAAGGTTGTGCGTCAGGGCTGGTAACTCGGCACATAAAAATCAACTACCAATCATTAGCAGACTGGAGTTCCGCTGTGGCGACCCCTAACCGGGAAAAGCCGAAAGACACAACAACAATTAGTCAGGCAGTCTTTGCAAAATGGATGGCACTTTTTGGAATGAAAACTATTACTATACAGACAGGGGACAAATACTATTAGTCAAACCACATGGGATATGAAGGAAAAGAGCATAACTGTTTAGAAAAAATAATGTCGCCTGATATGCAATTTTTAGTATCTGATTTTGATCACTTTAAGCCATCCATCTTTGTGGATGGAGCACAATATTGGGACCAAGGCAGATACTGGACAGGATTTGCCATAGTTCCAGAGAATCCACAACTGGGTTCTCCTGAACTAATCAAGTTACCAGGGCATATGTCAGCTCAAAGAGCTGAACTGGAGGCAGTTTTGTATGTGCTAAAGTATTACAATCCTGTTAACATATTTTCAGATAGTGCTTACATAGTAAATTCTTTAAGACTGCATATGGAAACCTGGGTAAGGCGAGGATTTGTGGATAGTGTAGGTAAACCATTACGGCATGCTGAAGTATTAAAAGATATATATAAAGTTATAACAATGTCAAAACAACAAGGACAGTATAGCATTTTAAAAGTAAAAGCACATCAAAAGCCAACCAGTGAAACTTACAGGTTAAATGCATTAGCTGATACTTTAGCAAAACAAGCAGCACAAAATGGAAAAGAACTTCCAGAATATGAGTATGCCATTGTCGAAGTTAGTGTCTTAAAAGAGTTAGATGAAGAGTCAATAGAAAAAGTCCTTGTAAATATACAAAAACAACAGGGCTTAAAAGAAGAAACTGATCAATGCAAATTATCAGGTATACCACCAAAGGAGTACTATGCGTACACCACTTCCAAAGGGTTACAGTTGCCATACGTACCATTTCAGTTGGCATGCCAGTTGGTCAAGTTAAATCACCAAATATTGGGCCATATAGGAACTGATAAGTTATAGGCAGTTGTAAAAGAAAAGTATTGGAACCCACATTTAAAAAAGATCTGCAAGCTGATTGTAAAAGAATGTTTAATCTGTCTGCAGGTAAATGCTAAAAGCAAAAGACCTCAGTTACATCGAGTATAGCCAGTGGATGGGCCATGGTATGCAGTTCAAATAGATTATGCAGGTCCATTACCAACAACAAAGGGAGGTTACAGGTATCTATTAGTAGTAGTGGATGTCTTTTCAAAATGGGTAGAAGCAATTCCTATCAAAACCATGACAGCAAAGGCAACATCAGAAACCTTATAGAAAAATATTTTCTCTCATTGGGGATGGCCACGGGTCATAGAGTCAGACAATGGCCCACAGTTTGTTAGTGATCTCATTAAACAAATGTGTAATTTGTTAGGTATACAGCAAAGGTTTCATGTACCATACCATCCACAATCTAATGGCATTGTAGAACGTATGAATCGGACGTTAAAAGAACGTCTAAAAAAGGCATGCTTGGAAAAGGGCAATACATGGGTACATCATCTGCCTGGTATTGTAATGGGTATTCGAGCAACACCAAACAGCAAAACAGGTATTTCCCCATATGAAATAATGACAGGCCGTAAAATGCCTATACAATTACCATTTGACCCAGATTTACCTAATGGTAGGCCCATGCTAAAAATCAGCAAACATCAGGAATGGCTAAAACAACTTACTAGTATATGTGACTATAATGCAAGGGAGCAAGCGTTCCATCTATGGAAAAAGGTGCCAATATTACCAGCTGAAGAAAACATTCTCTGTGGAACCAAAGTATTGGTAAAAACATTCCAAATGGAAGGACCATGGGCTAGCAATTGGCAAGGCCCTTTTGAAGTAGTGGAACAAATTGGACCATTAGTGTACAAAATCAAAGGAAAAAAGAAAAACAGAACAATGTTGGTACATAAAGATCAACTAAGAATGATCAAAAATAGTGAGCAATGTAAATCTGATTAAATGTATTCTCTTGTAGTTTTCCAACAGAGAAAACCATAATGAAATTGACATGGTTTAAAGTGCATCCTTTTGGAAATCCAGTTTCGGATGACCAAAGGCAAAATGATTCAGCAATGGAATTTCTATTTAAAGGATGTTTTTTTTAATTGATAATAGCTATTATACTAACTATTATTGTATTGCTTAGTATTAAATTATACTTACAACCTGTAAATCAAACTGTAAAGTTACATAAGAGAGAGAGTAAAGAAATGTGGAAAAATGAACAAGATTGGTCACCATCTTTTAACACTTTTTTATCAAGACAATGTTGGGATGCAAAAAGCATGAATGTTTCTAATTGTTGGGTATGTAGTTTAATTCCAAAAATAACAGGGGTAATGCCTCTAATACCTATACCACTAAATTATCTTAGTAGTTGGAGGGTATTAATAAATGAAACAGGAGATCAAATCATAAATGTACAATTACATAAAGCAAGAGTACAGTTATCTGCTATAGTGCAGGGAATCACATGTTTTCAACAAAATTGAAGTGTTCCAGTGGGTAATAGCAATTGTATTCAAACAATTGAAATGATAAATTTTCACAACCACATACCAGTATGTGGAGTATTTTCTCATGGTTTTCCTATTTTGATACCAATTAAGGGTCAGTTAATATTAAGTGACACAGCAGTATTTCATTTTTCACAAAATGATAAAAATGAGTGTAAAACCAATATTATATGTTGGTGAAGTAAAACAGATAAAAAACTTACAGTTGTACATGATAAAACTCCTACTATGGGGCAAGTAAATGGCAGTCTGGTGAACAGCAGTGTTGCTCTATCAGGTGGGTTATATTACATCTATGGTAAATATGCTTATAAATGGTTACCAAAGGGATGGGATGGCACCTGTTATATAGGATTAGTGGTACCAGCAATGCATCATGTAAAAGAGTTACCAAAAGGAAGCATTAGAAATGCAAAAAAGAAAAGGGATATATTACCTGTGATTGAAAGTCCAGAAAATCCAGTAGACACCTTAAATACATCACATATATATCATCAAAATCTTGATTATATTAAATTAAAAGATATGGATTTAGGAGATGATGTAATCTCTGTAGCAGGTATTTTCCCTTGGTACGAGGCTGCAAAAGCCATCTGGGAGCTGAGGAAAACTAAGTAAAAAACAAAAAGATGTCAAACAGCCACTCGCAAGGTACTACTTTTAACGTATTAAAAGTTTATTACAACTAAACACGTTTTCGTCACTCTGCTAGAGTAACTTCCTCAGAAGTAAGCCAACTACAATGTTGCAGTTTATTTAAAAATGGCCACCCAAATACACATGTGGTAGCACTGGCCAACCAGTATTCAACATTTGATAAAAGACAAGTTCTAAGAAGCAACACAAGGTTTAATACCTAGTTTAAATATTAAAGTTTTCAATTGATTAAACATATGTGCTAACAAATGAAAACACAGTATCAAACGAAATCGATACATTAAAAAAAAACTTAAAAAAAAACATTATTTTGGAAACACAGGTAACCATGCATAAAAAGTTGTATAATTAACCATGGACTATTTAGTAATACCATTATGCATAAGTACTGTAAGACCTATAATAATCAGTACTTAAAACTCAGCAATAAGTATTAAAGGTTCAAAATGGTAACACCATCTCTAGGGAGACATTTATCTCATACGACTCTTGAGTTTCAATAAGCAAGCTATATTACAATTGTCATTAAGACCA
The DNA here is from genome assembly GCF_019279795.1 of Protopterus annectens. NCBI lineage: Eukaryota > Metazoa > Chordata > Ceratodontiformes > Protopteridae > Protopterus > Protopterus annectens. Next base: position 1,420,657,743 of record NC_056725.1, read on the forward strand.
GGATGGAAAAATGCATTTAATGCCAATTGCCATTCAAGTTCTCAAGACTCTAACAGTAATGAAGTAGGACCTCCCCTAATATCTTGTTCAAGTTGATCTATTGCTTGAAATTGAAAAGTATGACCTGCTTTCAAGTTAATATGTTTAACAAGAGCATTGTCATTTTTATTTTTAGAAATCGCATATGTATGTTCATAGATTACCTCACGGAATTTACAATCCATTTTTCCTACATAAAACGCTGAACAATTTTTACAACTTGCTAAGTAAATAATACTTTTAGAATTACAATTGAGTTTATGTAAGATGTGGTATTTTTTATCCTCGATTTCAAAGGAACTACCTGTTTTTATGTACTTGCACATCTTACAAGCTCCACAAGTAAAACAACCATGTAACCTTGTGTTAATTCTAACTTTTTTAGCTTCAAGCAAACTTTTCAAATTAGCACCCCTTCTATAAACAATTGTTGGATGGGGGCCAATTCTCTCCATTAACAAGTTGTCCTTGTGTAAAAAATGCCAGTTCTTATATAAAACAAATCTAACTTGGTCACTATCATTGTTAAAAGTAGTAGTGAAATACGTACTATAAGTGTGACCTTGGTCCTGGTGCCTGACCACAGCCGTATTGTATCTTGACGATGCCGTTACACTAAATACACTTAGAAGTTGGCAGTCATTCCCTACAGTGCTAGTAATGGTAGTACAGGCATCTTCTGGAAATACAATGTAGTTAGAAAGCATTGGGGTTAAAATAGGGTTAATAATACCCACCCTACGTTTATTTTTTACCTCCGTAGTTAATTCCTGGATTAAATGGATAGGATAACCCCTGTTCAAAAACATGTTTTCCAATGAATGGCATTCTGTTAGAAAGTCTGCCTCCATTGAGCACATCCTAGCTGCCCTAATAAGTTGACCTTTTATTATGGAATGTTTCTGTTTATAAGGGTGTGCACTAGAGTAGTGTAGGAAAGAGTTGCAATATGAAGATTTTCTATAAATGGTAGAACTCAACCTTTTATTAGAAAAAACTTTAGTAAGTTTAGCATCCAAATAGCAGATACTAGTTGTATCAAAATTATAAGTGAATTGGAAAAATGTAGTAGTAGAATTAAAGTAATGTACTAGTGTTGCAGCTGCGTTTGCGTCACCTTTAAAAATAATAAAAATATCATCTAAAAATCTTGTGTAATACACTAAAGAATTTTTGACATCAGGTTTATCAAAGATGAACAATTTTTCCCAATAGGCCATAAAAAGGTTTGCTAGACTAGCTCCACACGGGGAGCCCATAGCAACCCCGTGTCTTTGTAGGTAATGTTGGCCATTGAATAAGAAAAAATTGTGCGTCAATATGATGTCAATAAGTTCAGTGACCAAGTCGATGTCTCTAGCTGAAGCATTTTTTTCTTTCATCATTAATGCTATCCATTCTACTGTTTCTATGTGTGGGATAGAAGTATATAAGTCAACCACATCGATGGTATGAAAATTGTAATCCTGTTCCATTGATAAATTATTCAGCATTTCTAAAAAAGACCATGAGCCTTTACAGACCTGTGGGACAAGTTTTAAATATTTTTGAAGTATAGAATCTACCACTTTTGCACAAGGATATGTTAACGATGCTCTCCCATCAATAAGAGGCCTCATTGGTGGGTTGGACATATCCTTGTGTATTTTGGGGATACCAAACATTATTGGTGTCTTAGGAAAAGGAATGTTTATATAATTAAATGTCTCCAAATCTATTTTTGCTTCAATAAATAAGTCTCTAAAGTAACTTCTGACATTTGCCTGTGCTACATTAGATTTGTGCAAAGATGACTTAGAATAGGCTAAGTTGTCTAGGACCAGTTCCATTCTATTATTGTAATCAGCAACATCAAAAATGACTAAACCCCCTCCCTTGTCTGGTTTAATAATACGCACTAATAGAGATCTCAAAAGATTCAAAGCTTGCACCTGCTCGTAACTCACATTGTGGTGTTTAAAATAGTTTGTATATGTGCGTGTATATGGAATGTGTCTAATATCTAGTTCACATACGTTCTCAAAAAGATGTAAAAGAGGGTGCAGTGGTGGATTAAACATGCTAGATGGTTTAAAACAAGAGTGAGGGGGGTCATTAACATCCAAGAGGAAGGACAAATTTAGTTTTCTGACATAACACTTCAAGTCAATCAAGGTTTTAGCAATGTTCACATTTTTACTAGGAACAAAGGTATTACCCTTTGCTAATAAGTCAATTAGAGTTGGCTCGATAGTGATAGAGAGGAAAAGTTATAAATATTAAAATCACCATGAGAGTTTTTTAATATAACAGGTTCAGTGGAAGTGTATACTGGAGAAGGATCGACTATCTCTTCCTCCGGTTGTTCCAACCTTTGTTCCTCTGGTTTCGAGGGTGGCATGAATATGAAGTATTCTTGGAGTTCCCCGCCTGGTGAAAACCCGGCTCAGCCTGATGGTTGTTCAAAGTTTGCCCAGTGGTTTGACCATTAGAATGAGTGTTGTTAGACCGCAGTCTTTCACTGCGTCTCACAGGTTCAAAAGGCTGCTTGTTGTTTTCATCATCATTTATATTAACCTCAAGTGGGTTTTCAGAATTACCAGTGGGAACAGAACCTTGTGGAAAACTGACTGACTTGTTATTATGCCAAATTTGAGCCGCTTGAGGTTTAAGATACGCCGATCCATTGTTATAAGCCAAACGATCATGGTTCAATTTTTTAATTTTATTACTTTTAAGTCTATCCAAAAGTTGGTCTATACTAGTAAAGATTCTCCCATAATCATGTCTATATCTAGGAAAGTCAACGTCTGATTTAATGTCATTGTCCAAATTATTCACTTCCATAGAAATACTCTCAATTTGTGAAGAGTAGTGCTTTACCATTAATTCCATTAATTGGAACCCTGAAGAGTCAAAAAAAATTCAACAGTTCTTTATGGAACACTGATTCAGGCACTAAGCCCGTGGGGAACTGGTGATACTGGAGTCCTTTAGGTACCAGTTTCTCTGCTAAACATTGTTTAAAATAAACAACTTCCAATTGAAGTTTTTTTAGTTTAAGCAGTTTAAAGTCAAATAGCTTCAGTTTTTCGGTGATTAAGTGTATACTCACTAGTGCAGGTGTAGTGTTCATGGCCGGTCATTCCACGTTGGGGGTGAAACCTGAAGAAAGGTTACCTGTGTCGTTCACCCAATCTAATAATGAAGGAGCGCCAATAAGCTCTGTGACACTTGAGTTGTTCTCAATGCCTGCTACTGCGAGATTAATGTTTGATAAACCTGATGTCAAAAATTCTTTTAGATGATATTTTTATCATTTTTAAAGGTGACGTGAATGCAGCTGCAACACTAGTAGATTACTTTAATTCTATTACTACATTTTTCCAATTCACTTATAATTTTGATACGACTAGTATCGACTATTTGGATGTTAAACTAACTAAAGTTTTTTCTAATAAAAGGTTGAGTTCTACCATTTATAGAAAATCTTCATATTGCAACTCTTTCCTACACTACTCTAGTGCACACCCTTATAAACAGAAACGTTCCATAATAAAAGGTCAACTTATTAGGGCAGCTAGGATGTGCTCAATGGAGGCAGACTTTCTAACAGAATGCCATTTATTGGAAAACATGTTTTTGAACAGGGGTTATCCTATCCATTTAATCCAGGAATTAACTATGGAGTTAAATAATAAACATAGGGTGGGTATTATTAACCCTATTTTAACCCCAATGGTTTCTAACTATGTTGTATTTCCAGAAGATGCCTGTACTACCATTACTAGCACTGTAGGGAATGACTGCCAACTTCTAAGTGTATCTAGTGTGACGGCATCTTCAAGATACAATAAAGCTGTGGTCAGGCACCACGACCAAGGTCACACTTATAGTACGTGTTTCACTACTACTTTTAACAATAATAGTGACCAAGGTAGATTTCTTTTATATAAGAACTGACATTTTTTACACAAGGACAACTTGTTAATGGAGAGAATTGACCCCCACCCAACAATTGTTTATAGAAGGGGTGCTAATTTGAAAAGTTTGCTTGAAGCTAAAAAAGGTAGAATTAACACAAGGTTACATGGTTGTTTTACTTGTGGAGCTTGTAAGATGTGCAAGTACATAAAAACAGGTAGTTCTTTTGAAATCGAGGATAAAAAATACCACATCTTACATAAACTCAATTGTAATTCTAAAAGTATTATTTACTTAGCAAGTTGTAAAAATTGTTCAGCGTTTTATGTAGGAAAAATGGATTGTAAATTCCGTGAGAGAATCTATGAACATACATATGCGATTTCTAAAAATAAAAATGACAATGCTCTTGTTAAACATATTAACTTGAAAGCAGGTCTTACTTTTCAATTTCAAGCAATAGATCAACTTGAACAAGATATTAGGTGAGGTCCTACTTCATTACTGTTAGAGTCTCGAGAACTTGAATGGCAATTGGCATTAAATGCATTTTCCCATCCTGGTCTTAATGACAATTGTAATATAGCTTGCTTATTGAAACTCAAGAGTTGTATGAGATAAATATCTCCCTAGAGATGGTGTTACCATTTTGAACCTTTAATACTTATTGCTGAGTTTTAAGTACTGATTATTATAGTTCTTACAGTTCTTATGCATAATGATATTACTAAATAGTCTGTGGTTAATTATACAACTTTTTACACATGGTTACCTGTGTTTCCAAAATAATGTTTTTTTTAAAAGTTTTTTTTAAATGTATCAATTTCGTTTGATACTGTGTTTCCATTTGTTAGCACATATGTTTAATCAATTGAAAACTTTAATATTTAAACTAGTTATTAAACCTTGCGTTGCTGCTTAGAACTTGTCTTTTATCAAATGTTGAATACTGGTTGGCCAGAGCTACCACATGTGTCTTTGAGTGGCCGTTTTTAAATAAACTGCAACATTGTAGTTGGTTTACTTCTGAGGAAGTTACTCTAGCAGAGTGACGAATACATGTTTAGTTGTAATAAACTTTTTATACGTTAAAAGTAGTACCTTGCAAGTGGCTGTTTGACATCTTTTTGTTTTTTACTTCATTTGTTATTTGAGCTGAGAAAACTATCTAAACTAGTTGAGGTATTGGTAAATGCCACTTTCAGTGCAGTCCTTGACATTACTGTCAAAATGACAGCAATACGAACTATGGTTTTGCAAAATCGAATGGCATTAGATTACATATTAGCATCCCAAGGGGGTACATGTGCTTTAATAGGAGAACAATGTTGTACATTCATTCCAGATAAAACAGAATCTGTAAAAGCACATTTAGAAGTGATTGCACAAGTGTCTCAACATACTACAAAAAACTGGAATGATGATTGGAGTGAATGGTTTAGTAATCTATTTACAGGATGGACAGGAAAAATCACTGTATTTTTAATTTCTTTTATTGTTATTGTAATGCTTGTTGCATATTATTTACATGTATTAAAATCTGCTTAGCAAAAGCTAGTCAAGTTACTGTTGTTAATTGTCATAATGAAAATGTATTTTCAAATAATGCTGAATTTATTTCCCTGGTTTAAAATAAAAAAGAAGGAATTGTTAGAGTGTGTTCAACAATATACTAAGGTTGAAAGTAACTTTGCTATAAATATGAAACCTAAATAAGGAATAAATGCAGAAATAGAGTTTAGCAATATGTGATTAGCATCCATACTAAATGATTGTGGCTTAAAAAAAAAAAATATATATATATATATATATATATATATATATATATAATAAAATAAGGAACTTGCTTATGAGTGCATTACACACACATCAAGAAAGCTGACTTCTTACAGACTTGGCAAGAATGTAAAAAAAAAAAAACAGGATATATCAGAAAAAACCTAATCTGCTTTCTTTAACAGGACATGTGTTTATCCACAAGGCGTTTTCTTGAAAAATATGTTTTTCTAAGAACGTTTAAAAATATGCTTTTCTAAGAAAGTTTATCCACAAGGTGTTTCCTTAAAAATATGCTTTTCTCCACTTATCAGCTTTTGCACAAGAAAAGATGTGTCAGCATTTGCGTCATCAAGGCAGTATCTTTCCAAAACCAAGAGGGTGTGTGTTTAACTAAAAAAAAATATAAAGTCTGTATTAAATCCAGTTATGTTAGGGGTATGGTAGGGACACATTTGTCCCAAGGTAAATGTTATATCTCTCACATCATTTGTACTATATGAGAAGTAAAGTAGAACATTTTCTGAAGCTGTAACAGAAGTACGTGTGGTTTATTATAAAAGTTATTGGTTACTGTTCTTAAAGACAGGTGCTGCAAAGTATATTCTCTCATCAGTGTATATTCTGCAAGTTTCTGTATGCAACAGACTGTGAATGCAACTATAACCAAACTTTGATTCCAGCCAGCAAGACTGAGTGTCTTAAGAAGACTTCAAATCCATCACAGTAAGCATCAGAGTAACAGCACAGTGCTTTAGCACCTTAAAATTAATTTTTCAATTCCAATGCTGTGATGACCAAAAGGAAAGTTTTTTTTTTTTTTTTTGCCTCTTATAAAATAACTTAAGAAAAGACAGTTTAAGGTGCATTTGCTCTTTCCTACCAGGCTCAAAATATTCCTTCAGGATGAAATTAGACATTTTGAAGACCCAGACTCTGCACTGTCATTTAAAAAAAGTCTAGACCAAACTGAAGATATGGACTGGAATAGTAGTACTTTGAAGAGACAAGCAGAAGTAAATACCAGGAAATCCAATTAGAAGAAAAAGAACCTAAAGGACAAATGTCTCTTAGCTTTAGTATAACATTGATGTTAACTGCTTTAATAACAACATTCTTTTTCCATGACAAGTTTACCAATTCAGTTACTGGAGATATAGGTGAAAGGAAGGAAACAAAGATTCACTTGTCTATAAGGTAAATAAATGTCACTTTTTCTTTTCCCATATGTAGTGCTCAGATAATATTCTATATTTTATTTTCCATATTAAATATATGCCTTAGTTAATAAACATTAAGTAATTAACTCTTTAACTAATAATAAGCTTTCTTTATATATATATATATATATATATATATATATATATATATATATATATATATGTATCCTAGTTTCCTTTCTTCATATATGTGACACATAAATCCTAAAGTGATAGCTCATGACAACATAACATAATAGCAAGTTGCTCACAGTACATTAAATAAGTGTGTTGTGAATGGACTGAATGTTTATGGTGATTTTAACTTTTAACTCTTAATTCACATGTCATGGTTGATTGGAATATGTGAGGTGTTGTAAGAGATATCAGACTGTTATGCTGTTTATGAGTGTTTCTTTACTAATATAGTGATAAATAGTGGGTATACACAATATACATGAAGCTGTTTTCTTTTTTTCCCTATTTTTTATTATTTTTTATTTTTTTCTTATATAGTGTTATTACTGATGTTTGGTGCCGCTTTAGTCATTGGCGATGGGTTAGAAGAGAAGAAATACACTAGTGAAGACATTTTCTGTGTTTTAACACTGGGGTTTCACTGTGGAACCTGTCAGTTATTCTTTTGTTTTCCCCTCCCCTGCTAGGATAGATATGCAAAAAAAGACAGAGAGATTAAAAAAGAGAGACATAGTATACCAAACAGTTATAATAAACAAAATGATAACAAGAAGTGTTACAGCATAGGTTCCTTAATAGAAGGGAGCAGGTTGGTTTTAACCACTTATACAGACTTCTGTCTCAGTGTAACATGAATGAAAGTTGTTTACTGACAGTGTATTTCCCTGTCGCAGAGCAGGTTCTAAAAGAATGTTTCTTTCCCACCCTTTTCTCTCAGGAGACAATTTATACAGAGTTTGTGTGTGTGTGTGTGTGTGTGTGTGTGTGTGTGTGTGTGTGTGTGTGTGTGTGTGTGTGTGTGTGTGTGTGTGGGTGTGCATGTGCATGTGTAAGAAATACTGGATAAAATGTTGTTAGAATTCATTTCTTCAATTCAACTTTTTATCCTAAGATTTTATATTATTCAAATTACGTTATGTTCTATTAATTTAAAGAAGGGAGGATGATCTTGCTTATGTCTGTTGATGTCAGCCCCTTGTTTGGTTGACTTGTTCTGCATATGTGGGCAATAGATATGTATATGTTTATGACAATGGTTGTGGTGATGATCTGTGTTAGTTTCTGTGTGTATGTGCTTTTTGAGCAAGATGTGAGGAGCTCAAATTGATGGCAATATTAGAAGCTCATGCTCTGAAACTTAATTAAAAGTCTGATGCATAGTAAAGGCGGGACTAATAAGAAAGTAACAGCATGTTTTCTACAAAGTCAGACAGAATGAAACAGTCATTTTGATAAACTGGGAATTTCTGTGTCTCTTAAAAAGACTGTAGTGGGTATATTGCCAACCATATGTTATCCCTAAGTACAAATATAATTCTGGGAACATAACATATTATTAGTTATTTTAGACATCCCTGTTACTCTTTTAGTATGTTATATCTCATAGTATGCTCCAGTGAATATGATAGCCTATTTACAGAAGAGACACATTTTGAAAGATAATTGTATATGTAAGTCCTCACAAACAGCCAAAGATTTTTTTAGAGAAGTTCATTTACTCTTTGAAATATCATATACGTCTGTCATAATATCCAAGCATGTAGAGTCTTGTAATCAGAATTGAGTTTAAATAGTTAACTGGTTAGTCACATTATCAATGATATATAATAGCATATCAGTAATATAGCATGATCTTTATAAACAACATTAGTCTTTTATGTGTGTTAATCTCTTTTTTTTTTCTCAGAACTGAAAGAAATGATTGGATTTATTATAATACTATATAGGCTCATAAGTAGAATAGAACCAAATGACTACAAGATCTGCTGTACTTTACAGTTTATAAGTTTTATAGCAAGCAAATGACTGATTATAATCTGAATATTATGTATATACTAACTCCTTTAAATTTTATTAAATAAGTTAGACATTTCAGGTATCATAACTTAGGAAGTAATAGAGTGATTCTAGATACTTATTTGTAGGTAGGTGGTAGTGTTTGAATAGGACGGCTATTCAAACTAGTAGTTTTAAAATCCATGGGAGGATGGGGACGGGAAGGAACAGTGAATGTATAGAAGTTTACAAATTAATTTTTATTTGGTGTCTACTATTCATGATAGAAAGTTTACAGTTACAATCTCAATTATCTTATACTTACATCTATGACTAAGCAGTTCACTAGATATAATAATAGTTTTCAGTACCATATAATTTACAAATGTATGAGGATATTATGTGTAATACTTATTTATTTTTTCCTATTTTGGTAGTATGGCCAACTTGAAATGCATATCAGTTAATAGCAATGGATTGCATAATGGTTGTAAAAGGAGTAGTTTATAAAAATGTTTAAAAATATTTCATTTTCAAGTTATCTTTTTACAGGAAACACATTTAATAAAAGAAGATTTAGACAGACAATACTAAATACTATAATGTACTGACTAGCTCTCATTATAAACAAAAGAGAAGAGGAGTGGCTATTTTATGGAAAAAGTCTTTGCCTCTACCTAAAATCCTGAATACATTTAGTGATGAAAAGGCATGTTTTGTTCAGTGACTTTAGAGATTCAAAGGAAACTATACACTTTTATTAATGTCTATTGGATATGTGAATTGGGAATACAAACAATTAAACAACAGTTGGGGGAAATAATACAAATATCAAAGGGAATAATTATTTTTGTAGGTGACTTTACTTGTATTTTATCTGACAAGGATACCAACACTAGATGTAAAAGGAAGAAACCTGCCTCAGTCAAGGCTTTGATGGAGTTCACTGACTTATACAATATGAGAGATATAAATGAGTTTTCAGTATCAGACTCACTCTTCTTTACACATTTCTCACAAAGGCATGAGACAATCATGAATAGATAGAGTATATGTTTGAAATGAGATCACTAGTAAAATAGATAATGTTAAAGTAGTCTCTTGCCCACTGTCAGATCATAAAGTGACATTTGAAGTTATATTGAATTCTAGTAATTACATCCCAATTAAAAGGATTCTTGCAAATATAACCAAAATAAAAGACTTTAAGGAGTTATTTAATAAAGAAATTCAGACTTATTTTGAAACTAATCATACAGGTAACACCTCAAATATTATTATATGAGACTGTTTAAAAGCATACTTTTTGGAAAAATTACAAGCTGATATAGTCAAAAAAGAAACAATGGAACAAAGAATTGATAGATTTACAGAAGAAAATTGATAAGTTAAAATTAGACAGTCAAAAAGTGAATAATAACTTAATGGAAGAAATAAATAACTTAAACAGCAAATATTTAGAAATTTTGCAACATAAAACTATGATAAATTTAGAAAAGATTGAAATAACTAATTATTCCATAAATCTTAAATCAATGCATAAATTGGCTACTAGCACAAAAATGATTGTTAAATCTAACCACATCAAAGAGTTATACTTCTCTAGTAGTATAAGGAAGGTTACTGAAATAGACGAAATTCTGGATGTTTCCAGGTCTCATTTTAATAAGATTAATCAACACAAACCAACAATGAATACACAAGATAAAAAATATAGAAAATAGACTGTCAGAGAATCAAATAAAAATAACTGACAAGCCTATATCAATGTCTGAACTCAAAATTCAAATTAATAAAATAAAACACAATAAGGCACCTTGAAATGATTGTATAATACCAGACCTATACAAAATGATGACTAAGGATGTTTTCAATATTTTACTAGGAATTTTCAATAATTAAAGGACTTACAAAGGTACCACCATCTTGTAAATACACTATAATATCCTCAACTTTAAAACCTGACAAGGACTCAACATGGTGTTCTTTATATAGACCAATTTCATTATTAAATGTAGATTATAAAATATTCATGGCAATCTATGCCTCTAGAATAAAAAATTCTTCCAGTGTTGATAAAGAATGATCAGACTGGGTTTGTAATGAACAGGAACACCTTTGACAATATCAAGAGACTATTATCAATAATTGATTATAGTAATAATTAAAAACTTTGGTTATCCTGGATATCAGTAGTGCACTTGATTCAGTTAATTAGGCGTACTTACTATTAGTACTGGAGGGATGTAATTTTTCAAACAATTTCTTACAATCAAACTTCTCTATGAAAACACCTTTACATACATTAAGATAGGCTCATATACTTCCCAATCAGTCATGATTACTAAAGGTACTAAGCAGGGTTGTCCCTTGTCTCCATTGCTTTTTGCTCTAATTTTGGAACCTTTTGCAAATTATATAAGATCAAATAAAAACATCAAAGGCATACTAATAAATAATGATTTAATCCCCAAAATACAATTATTTGCAGATGACATCTTATTATCTTTAACTGACTGCAATTCTTCTCTTATTGCAGTATTCCAAGTAATAGAATAATGCACTTTCACGTAACTGAGTGGCCTACTGCTCTTTTTCAAATACATGGTATTCAATGAAAAGCAGTAGACCCATATAGATATGACTTTACTATATTGTAATAACTTTCTCCTTTTCACTAAAGTGCCTGTTGTATATTGTACTTTCTTTATTGTCTTTAGATATTTTTGTTAAATTCTATGTAAAACTGACACTGTACCTGTCAATGTTGTTGTTTTATTGGAGCTTTTCTCCCAAGGCCTCTGCTGAAAATGGGCTCACACCCAGACGGACTATCCCGGTCAACAAATGTAAAATAAAATAAAATAAAATAAAAATAATAAGAAATTACATAAATACATTGTGAAAGATGGTAAAATCGCTTACTTTAGGATGATTTTGTCTGACAATATTAAAAATATAATAACCTTTAGTTATAATAATAACTTAAATTCCATTAACAAACTCTTAATAAATGGAATACATTTTTTCACTATGGAAGACAGACTCTCCTTAATTAAAATAAAATTCTACATATAATACAATCTTTATCCCTCCCACTCCAAAAAATATAAAAGAGTAGAATTCTTTGTTTCTGAGATTTTTATCATTTCCTAATAAGCCTAGATTGTCTTTTAACCATCACATTAGTGATTGGACATCGGGTGGTATCGGTCTTCAAGATTTAGAATTCTATTGCTTATCCTCAATTGTTAAGATAATAATTTATTTGTTAAATAACAATTATAATGCCAAATGGAAAGATAGTCAGGGAGGTATTTGGTGTAAATCCAATAATTTAACAAAATCATATCATACTTAAATAGCTACTTTATCATTGGTTAGTAAAAGACTGTTCTACAGAAAACAAGCAAGCCAGTTAACTCTTATTATATTAATACAATAATAACCACCTTTAAAATGTAATTTTTCAGAAATCCTGAATATAAAGCATGGATTTTCTTTATATTTCCAATTACCTATACTCAAAAATGGTATTAATATGTTTAATTTAACAACAATGACTACATTTAAAGACAAAAATATGTTACATGTTATACTGGTATCAATTACTAGACAATAGGAAGTGACAAAATGTTGACCATATCATAAATAAGTCTGAGTTAAGCAAAGATATGTGGTTAGAAATTCAACATGATTGACAATTAGTTGAACATAAGATTAATCTAATGCAACCAACAGTTAGAAATTCTTTCCCCATATTCATTGATTTACTCATTATTCTAATGCATCAGAATATAATTGGAAAGGGACTTCTATCTAAAATATATAAGGTACTTAAGAAATCAACAGTATGTCACAAAGAAAGTTATTGTGATTATTTTGGACTTGTTAATAATACCCCCCCCCAAGTGAAAATGATAAAAAACTAATACTCCAATCTTCAAAACAAACTACTTCATCACTAAGGTGGAGGATATTCTTTTGGAAGTTCTTAGACAGAACATTTATCACACCATATAAAGTTGAATTGATGTATAATAAAGACATAGGATGCTGGAGGTGTAAACTAAATGTTAAAGCTAACTGGCAGAATATATTTTATGACTATATAAAACTTAAAACATATTGGGATAATTTGAATTCTCTCTTACAGTCTGTTTTAATGATAAATTTATGCTGACCAAATCTCTTATTTTATTTAATACACCTATTCCCATTTGTGTCACAAAAATAAAATACCCTCTTTTATTGAGTATCTTAACATTAGCAAGAAAAGTCATCACCAAGAACTGGAAAAATCAGACTACTCCTACTATAAAGGAATCTGTAGACTCAGTAACTGAACATCTAGTATCACCTCTTCATATAATATATGGTTGAAATTCAAAGAACTGCTGGATAAACTGACTTTAATAATTAACAACTACTCTTATCACATTTCTTTTTCTGTTTAAAAATCGTTTTTATAGTAGACAATATTGTAAATAGTTATTTTATTTATTACTGTTATTTTAGATATGTATATTTTTTTTATAAATTTTCTATCATATATTAATGTTTTAAGAAGGTAAAACGAAAGGTATGCGCAGGGGAACCACGTAACAAGAAAGATGAAAAATAAACAGTAGTATCGCAAAAATTGCAACGTGGTGGCTACTGGTATCACAGTCACAAACTAAATACCTATATAAGGCAGTTCATCTCTTCAGCAGCAACAAGTTATAATGAAATATAATCCATCTATAATGAGACCTTCACAGCTTTTCTAAAAACAGGAACGTTCTTTATTGACATGCAGTAAGCGCTTTCACCCAAACGGCTTCATCAGACTGTAATGGCATGCTCAAGCAACAGTCTTATATATCAAAAGTCAATCTATTAAACAATTAAGAAATTTAACAATTAAGCTATTCAGCAGTTAAAAACACATTTCTTAAAAACATTAAATACATTACATACATTAAAAAATATATATATTAAAAATATATATGTACTGAGCTGACTAATGAAATGTCATTTCTTCATCTCTTATGTTTAGTGTCTTATGGTTAGTTTACGTCTTTTTAATATTGGTTGTAAACTAACCTTGTCATTCAAGCCTGGGCTTGAATCTGCTCTGCATCTGACGATCCATCTAAGCTCTATTTCTAAAGTGTAGGTGTCAACATCCCCCCCTCTCACATTGGTCTTGATGCACTGCAAAACAAGAAAAGTAAACGTATGTGTAATATCCGTATCCATTTGGTGTCGTGCTAGTGCATTGGTAACATCCCCAATTCTCATTTTATAAATGTGCTCTCTAATTCTCTCCCTCAACTGTCTGTTTGTCTTACCAATGTAAAACGCTGAACAGACAGTGCAGGTAGCAAGGTATATCACATTGGTGGATTTACAGTTCGTGCCGGTAAAAAATGAGAAAACTTGACCTGTTAAGGGTTGTTGGAATGTAGTGTTATTATTAATATATGCACATTGATTGCAATTACCACAGATGGTGGTATTCAAATTATGCCTTGTGAAGCTATTCCCTGTTTTATGACACAATAGACTCTTCAAATTAGATTTATTCTTGTATGTATATTTCGGTTTAACACCTACCAACTCACTGATGTTATCATCCACTCCTAAAATATCCCAATGCTTTTCTATAATGTTCCTAACATGGTATACATCACTAGTGTAAAATATGGGCATATTTAATCTAATATTGTTATTCGTGGAAACTAATGGTCTAGATTCCAATATTGCATGACTGGTTTGATCTGAGAAGTAAGGACAGGCTCTAGTCTCCCTTAGATTGTCTGTCTCAGTAATTCCTGATCTAATTTCACTATCAGGGTATGATCTAGATAACAACTTTTTCTCTAGATCTAAAATCTCTTTCTTATAGCCAGCATCAGTCGGATTTAATCCAGGCTTGAATGACAAGGTTAGTTTACAACCAATATTAAAAAGACGTAAACTAACCATAAGACACTAAACATAAGAGATGAAGAAATGACATTTCATTATTCAGCTCAGTACATATATATTTTTAATATATATATTTTTTAATGTATGTAATGTATTTAATGTTTTTAAGAAATGTGTTTTTAACTGCTGAATAGCTTAATTGTTAAAATTCTTAATTGTTTAATTGATTGACTTTTGATATATAAGACTGTTGCTTGAGCATGCCATTACAGTCTGATGAAGCCGTTTGGGTGAAAGCGCTTACTGCATGTCAATAAAGAACGTTCCTGTTTTTAGAAAAGCTGTGAAGGTCTCATTATAGATGGATTATATTTCATTATAACTTTTTGCTGCTGAAGAGATGAACTGCCTTATATAGGTATTTAGTTTGTGACTGTGATACCAGTAGCCACCACGTTGCAATTTTTGCGATACTACTGTATATATTAATGTTTTGTTGTTAAAGTTTTCAATAAAAACAATTGAGGAAAAAAAAAAGAAAACGTGCCACCCTATAAAAAGCACACATAGTCCTTTCTTGGTCCTAAGGTGATCCACGCGTACCAAGTCTACATCCAGGAACTTGTAGAGTATCCGCTAAGCAGAAGCCTGTGAGATCCCCAGTGTGTCCCCATTCTATCTCTGGAAGGTCCCTTGTAGCAAGGATAGTGAGAGCTATACATACCTTAACATCTAGAATAAGAAGTCCATGCATTCCCACACATTCCTCCAGAACCCCAATGGAGGTCATACATACTCACTAAGACCATTATAATGTCCCTCTTCACTCTGAACCTGTCAAATATTTCCTGATTAGTAAAGTTATAATGAGCTATCTTCTGCTTTTATCTCAGCTTTCTTGACTGGAGAGCACCACTGGGTGCAAGTAGTTTTGGTTTTAGGATTCATCATGTCTTCACAAATGATGACAACATGTCAGGTAAATGTTCCTCTGTCTGTCATATAAAATATATCTGTATTTCCTGTGCCAACTTCCTGATCACACATCCAACATTACAGAGCCAACTTCTGTTGCTGCAAGGTCATAAACACTACAACCAGATATACGTGTTGCATTGCATTACTGAGGTATATCTAACAATTTTCAAGCTACCTTTTTATAGTTTAGGTCATATGTAGCACAGATTAACATATGCTGCACATTGTGTCTTCCACAATCACACACTCCCATAGATTTTTAGCTGGAGTGCTTATTTGCTTTGCTTGCTGTACTTTGCCTGAATATTGCTCATTTCTGTATGCATTTTATTTTGAATTGAAGTTTTTCATTTAAGGTTTGTTTACTTCTATTTTGTTATCTTTTTCTTGTATTACATTTGTTTTGTTTTAAGTTTTCTGTTCTTTTGGAGTTTTAAAAGGTCTTGGTTAGGGTCAGTTAGAAAAGTTAGCCAAGAATTCCTTTACAGACAGTGAATAACATCAGCTAATTAGTGGGAGGAGCTGAGAAATACCATCCTTCATTTAGCTAGAAATATTTGGAGACATCTGTATTTAGCTGGAGTGCGTGTTTGGCTTGCTTGCTGTATTCTACCTGAATATTGCTGATCTCCATCTGCATTTTATTTTTCCCAATCACCCACTGAACTGTTGTTGTATTCTTAAACTTGGTGGCTTTTAAGATGCCCATCCCTACTATAAATCTGATTTTGGACACTCCTCCCAGTCTCATTCCATCAGCTCACTCTACTGAGTGCAAAGAGATCAGCTGAGAAGGCCCACCCCCTTAGTTTCTTAATCTTGAAATATATTCTGTTTCCTCCCTTCCCACTTATCTTAAAAATGTAATTTATTCAGCTGCTTTTACTTTCTTTGTGTTTCTTCCTACTTTATTTTACTTTAGCTACTTGTTCTTAAAAGTGTGCAGTTGCATTTACTCTGCTGCATTTATTACTGCTTGTCAGTAACATGATTAAATTGTAACTGTTACTCTAAGCCTCTTAGTTGTGGTTTAAGCATTTGGGCTTCAGGCCAGTTGTTTTACATTAAGGTTTGTGGTCTACTCTCTTGTGGCAGGAAAGGTAGCTTACATCCCTCTAAGCTGGGAATTGCTGGCTGAAGACCTATGGTGTCTGTTATTCTAAAAGTGTCTTAGTTCTGGTTTAAGCACTTGGGCTTCAGGCCAGTTATTTTACATTAAGAAGGTTTGTGGTCAACACTCTTGTGGGAGGAGAGGGTAGTCTCTGCCCTTTTGAGCAGGGAGTTGCTGGTTGAAAGCTTATTGTGTCTGTTGTTCTAATTCTTTGTTATGGTTTAAGCACTTGGCCTCCAAACCAGTTATTTTACATTAGGAAGGTTTGTGGTCAAGACTCTTGCAGCAGGAGAGTGTAGCCTATACCCTTCTAAGCTGGGAATTGCTGGTGACAGCTTACTGTGCCTGTTATTCTAAGTGTCTTTGTCCTGGTTTAAGCACTTGGGTTCCAGACCAGTTATTTCACATGAGGAAGGTTGGTGGTCTGCACTGTTGTGGAAGTATTCTACTGAACTGCTGCTTTATTTAAACAGTTTTTTGCTGTTATTACTGAGATTTTCTGCACTTTGAATTTCTAGTGTTTGTGCATTTAGATTTGCTGAATCTAGACAGTTTGGTATAATTGGAGCACTAAAACCAACCATCTTACACTAAGTAGACCCCCCCCTGCACCCTTCTGGCATAAGTGTGCAGCCAAGGATCCATCTGAGTTGGGGATTGTTGGAATAAGGCTCAGTCTTGGGCTTTCCCTTTGGTTACTTTGTTTAAAATCATTTAACTTCATTTGTATTTAAGCATCATGTTTGAGCGGGTTTGTGCTCAGTTTACTGGGGATGTTCAGAGATTGGACTGCTGCCCTGTGAGCAACTCAATTGTACATTGTGAAGCACTGACACAGTTTTCTATTTATGTATTTATTTATTTACTACATTTGTTTACTGAGAAAATCTGACTGGGCAAGATGCCCATTTTCAGTGGAGGCCCAAGTAGAAAAGCTCCATGCAGTACTAAGGTTAACAATAGAGAAAACATCCACATAAAAATATACATGGACACATTATACATAAGAAATTTGAAGAGATTATACTTTAAAAGAAACAACTGTTATAGTCATTAAGAAACAACTGTTTCTGCTCCTAGCCCTCCATAAAATAGCTGATTTTTGTCTTACAGCAAAATCTGGTCCATCTGGCCTACTCCCCACTAGTTACTGTATGATATACCTGCCATAATGGGCAAACAGTTTCCCACCATTTCTCCAGCCAGCCTGACTGACATGGGCATCAAGAGGCAATGTAGCAATTGTCTCATGTGTACTGACAACTAGTTACTCCTAAAACAAATACAACATGAGAGATGTATCTATACTATGAATTTGGAATCAGTTCTCTCACATAACAACAAACCACATATCAAACAGGTTGTCAGCACACACACTTCACCTCTTGCACATAACAAGCTTGCAAAACATAAACCCACATACATGGAGGTACTTGCTAGAAGCCTACCTAAAGATCAGAGACTTCCCAAGCACAAACCTACTGCACACACTGCAAACCCAACAGAATCCATGACACATAATGATACATACAACAGTGTCTCAGCCAATAAAACCCTAAGGCAAAACACCTCAAAACCATATGCCTTGGTCATAGGTGACTCATCAGTGAGACACACAGATTGGACAAGGAGAGAGTCACGGTCAGCTGCCTGTCAGGTGCCAGGATCCATCAGATCATGCACTTGCTCATGTCTCTCAACAAGTACCATTATGATTCGGTCATAGTCCATGTTGGAGTGAATGACTTGAGATGTACCTCACTGGACTATATGAAGAGAGACATGACTGAGCTCTCAGATTATGTGTCCCAGGTATATATGTCCCTAGCCCTAAGCAACATTCTACCTTTACCAAGGACGATGCCTCAACATAAACAAAAAAAATGATTAACTTCAACAATTGGCTTAGCTTCTGGTGTCAGTCCAGTGGGATCCAGTATCAGTGCCTGGGGAGATATGGTCAACAGACCACACTGCTTTGTCAGAGATGATCTTCACCTGTCACCTCTTAGCTTTTGGTTACTGGCAAAGGTACTTGCCTCCCCCATAGTGCCTTTTTAGGCAATGTCATATCAACAAAATTCCTGATGTACAAAAAATCCACTAGAGACAAAGTCAAGGTTATGCTGCTTAATGCTAGGAGTCTAAATTAGAAATTGTGCTTAGTGGAAGTATTCCTTACCTTGGAAGATGCCAATGCCTGTGCAGTTACAGAGACATGGTCCAAGACTGCAGAGAGCACCCCAGCCATGCAAAGGCTACAATGCCTTCCACATGCTCAGACCTCAAAACGAGCATGAAAGAACAAAAGGCAGAGGTGTATCCATCTTCATTAAAGACAAATAATTTTCAAGATTGGTCAAACAGTATGACTCCCTTGAGCTACTCCTAGTGCAACTAACTGTAGGCAAAATCCCCTTCCATATCATTGTTAGCTATACGTCTCCCACCATGAACCACAAGAACCACTCTGCCTACCTTGACCTACTATACAACCAAACACCTTGATCATAGGTGATTTCAACTATCTTTCTATCAACTGCGAGTCATATATGAGCACAAACACGCTTGCCCTAAGGTCCCTGGACTTTGTTACTACAAATGCTCTGGAACAGCTAGTCTGCACCCCCACAAGGGGCTCAAATGTCCTAGACTTAATACTTGCCAATATAGGGGGTCTCTGCACAACCCCCTTTGCATACCTCTCAGCCTGGAAACATCAAAAATCTGGGCAAAGGCCCATGAAAAATAGGTATAAATCTGTATGCTGATTATCATACAATTTGAATACATTATTATGAAACCCCACCCACTCCAATGGAATTGTGGGATACCAGCTTTCAAACACAAACTGAAAAACAAACAAACAAAATATGGCCCCAGCCAGAACCTGCAGTAAATGGTAACCATTTTTTTTAAATGTGTAGCAATGATGTTCACTGGGAAGGGAGAAGATGATAAACCTTAGGATTTTGTTTTTGGTGACTTGGCAGTATGTGGGTTTTATGGTAAAAGTATGGCATTTAATGGTAGGTAATATTCTAATCTTAGCAAAAGAATATTATAGTTTGCTAGGGCCTCCAGAAGTTATTCTCCATTGCCTATGGATCAGTGGCGTAGCTTGTGTTTGTGCCCCCCGGGGCTGTATTTTAGTTTTCCCCCTCAGAAATCATGGTTGAATGTGGCCCCCCAGCCCTTTCCCCTGCAGCCATTACAATGTCCCATTACTTGGCTATTTCTCCCCATTTACCATAAACAATGTAATGTGTGTACTGCTTTACTTCTACGATGATTATTTGTATTTCATTTAAGACTTTTATTTTGTATTTTATACCACAAACACTAATAGACATCTGTTAAACAAAGCAATACAGTCTCACAATGAAAATAGATTTAGCATTAAAACTTCTCTTCTCTGCCCTTGAAACTCACACTTATTAAAACAGCATTGAAACCCACATTCAAAGAAAATGGATCTGGCCAATGGTGGATAAAGATTACCTTTGGGCTGTTTTCAAATCATAGGCCCCTTGCACGTGAAACATACATGTGTTATTTGATAAACCTTCCTGATTGTATTAAATTACATTCCTTTGTATAATACAGCACACTTGTTAGAGCGCGTTTTAAATTTATTGTTTTGAACATTCTTCCAGTAAGCAATGAAACAAAATGCGTGAACAAATGACAAAAATGCCCAATTCAAAACATTTCCATCATAAAAGTCTACTCAAACTTCTACAATCCGCCAGTATCAGTAAATGTGCACAATCTCTGTAGAAGTAAAAGTCATCTAAATAATTCCACATTAAAGAGATGTCCAGACTTTTGTCTCATATTTTTGGTATATTTTTCATAAAACTGTGGCTTTCTAGCATATCATTGGCAAATTATTGATTATTTAAGTCATTAAATAATGACAGACATTTGAGTTTCAGACTTCATATCCTTCAGAAAATTCATGCTAATGCAACGCCTGTTATTCTATCTACTTTCTAAGCTTGTAACAGCTATATTTAAAAATTGTCCCTATTTTTGGGGCTTTGTCCCCCATTTTTTATGGCTTTGTCCAGATTTCTTGCTCTAAGAGATTGGCAGGTATGCACACACCCCTTGTTACGTAAGTAAAAGAAGCACATACTTCGTTAACTTTCCTACTCTTAGTAAACTGCAGTAGCTGCTGCACACAATAAAAGTAATAATGTAAATGTTAAATATATGTTTCTCCTGCCTGCAGCTGTGTAAATAATTATAAACTAAAAGAAGCTGCCATTACTATTGGAGGAGCCAATGTTTCTGCTAGACACACTTCCTGCAGCTGTGCCGTTACACACAGATTCTCCTGCAGCTGTTAAATAAGTAAATAAAAGAAGTTCTCAGTAAAAGAAGCACATACTTCGTTAACTTTCCTGCAGCACTTATGTACGTTAAATAAGTAAACTGCAGCAGCTGCTGCACACAGTAAAAGTAGTAATGAAATGCTAAACACAAGCTTCTCCTGCCTGCAGCTGTGTAAATAATAATAAGATAAAAGAAGCCGCCGTTACTATTGGAGGAGCCAATGTTTCTGCTAGACACACTTCCTGCAACCACGCCATTACACACAGTTTCTCCTGCAGCTGTTAAATAAGTAAATAAAAGAAATTCTCATGCAGCTGTTAAATAGTTAAATTTTTTACTTGGAGGAGGAGCACACCAGGGAAGAAAGATGTGCTGCCAAATAAGTAAAAATGTTTTCCAGTCCTGCATGCAACTGTGTAAATAAAAAGCTACTGTTTCAAGTGGTGCTGTCAAACCAGTCTGCAGAAGATGATGTCATTGTGCACGCCCTGAACGTAATGACATTAGGAGTAAAAAAAAAAAAACCCTAGGAAATTCAGAAATTAAAGGGGCCACACTGGAATTCATGGCACCCCAATATTTTGCCCTCAAAACCGGTATTTACCAAGGAATTCAGTACAGTTGAGAGATATGCCCCTGTGTGTTACCCTTCCTGGTAAGGTCTGATCATAACAATCATACCTGACCCTCCTCAAGAGCAAAAGGGATGAAAAATGTCTCCAAAGCAAACTATAGCCTCCAAAGCAATGACATAAATAGTTACAAACCTCCTGCTACCACTGTCAACAATGACTCCTATACAGAACTGTACACAAATGCCCTGTATAAACACCTGTACAAATGTGTAGACTGGATCAAAACAAGATCTTCACAAAAAAGCAAGCCACCCTGGTGGACATCAAGCATAAATAGGTTATACAGCAAGAGGAAGAAACTAATGTCTAAGAACAAGAGGGAACTGACTCAACAAAGGACACCCTTCACAGCTTGAACAAGCAAATTAAATATCTTGCAAAGTCCTCTAAAGCCAATTACAAAGTTAAACTAGTATCCTAGCTAAGGATAATCACAAGGCATTCTTTATCTATGTCAGAAATCTAAAAGGAAAGGCCCAGCTTTGTGCTAAATGAGTAGTGGACGGTACCACTCATACTGACCCTGAGGACATTACCAATCGAATAACAGACAGATCTGGTACAAACGTCACTCCCCTGTCCCCACTACACATACCCAAAGCATACCTGTCACCAGTCCTCTACCTAGTATCGCCAAATAGCAGGTCATAACTTCACTCTCCATGGCCAAAAACAAAGCCAAAATGGGACCGGATAACATCCCAGTTCTGCCAACTAATGGTCTAAAACAGAACCTAGTAAATAAAAATAAGTGGTCAATGTGCCCAAATTCACACTAGTAAACTCAAACGACATGCACAGCAGATCAGCAAGAGATGTTTATTTTCACCCCACGAACAAACCTCACAGAACAGAAACAAAAACAATAACGCTGCTACAGTTCTCAGCGCGTTTTCGTCGACATGCACTTCATCAGAAAAGTTAAACAGTGCTCAGTGTGCTAAATTTATAAGTCAGATGTTATTTGAATCTACCAATGGTGTCTCCTAACTAATTAAAATGTTAATACATTCAATTAACATCCTTGTTGTTGAAATTGCAGATTTTTTAACAAAATCAAAGAAACAATATCACCATCTAGTGGTGAAACAAAAACTTTACAGGCAGGAATACATAGTAAAAATATATATAAATATTGTATGCTCTAAAAAACATTTTAATTAATACATAAAAATGTATCTGTGTGCAAAATGTTTGAAAAACATATAAAAATGTATGTATGAAAAATATTAAAATGTGTATAAAAATATATATATGTGTATATATATATATATATATATATATATATATATATATATATATATATATATATAAGTACAACTGATATATGGGTGAGTGGTTATAACTTGGCTGATCTCAACTTTAATACAGGTTTTAGAGAGATCATTTCATTTAAACCTGGGTGACTGCTAGCCTCAAGCATTAATTGCCAAAATAACTGTCTGTATTCTAAAGAGGCCTCCCAAAGACCACCCCTGGGATCGGGGGGTAATACCTCTATAACCAAGAATAGGAATTTTGCAGATTTACATGTTAAAGTATGTTTAAACAAAGTGTTTTTAGTGTTTTCCTTCCTTATGTCATATAGGTGCTCATACACCCTTTGTCTCAGCCTTCTCTCGGTTTTCCCTATATAAAAGGAATCACATGCCTCACACCTCACCATGTATACCAAACCACAAGTATTGCAATTTGCAAATCCTTTAGTGGTGATAATTTTGCCTCTGCTTTTCAAATATATTTTCTCACCTTCATTGATGTTGACACAATAATGACAGCTTCCACATTTATGTGTACCCAACTTGTTTGAGAGATGTGTGACCTGTTTTCCACCCTCAAGTATGTTCTTAATGTTACGTCCTTTTTTAAATACTACTTTTAAGGGTTCTTCAAAGTTCAGATTCAAATATGAAAAACTGGCAAACCTATTCCACTCGTCATTAATAATATTTTTAACTATGTTGGTTACGCCGTTGAAAGTACTAGTCAAAGCTGAATTGTAGTGTTTTATATCTACTGGAGAATTGTTTTTAGTGTTGATGTTGCCAAAAATTTTTGTTGAATTCCCCAGGATAGGCAAAAACCTTGTGGTCCTTGCTGTTTTTACTTCTTGTATCAGTCTTTCTAACAAATCATCGGGGTAACCTCTTTCTCAAAACATACTTGCAATAAATTCACATTCTATCTGGAAATCTGTCTCATCTGAGGTCATCCTACTAGCTCTTACTAGCTGACCCTTGAAAATTGCCTTCGTTTGATAAGGGGGATGAGAACTAGAAAAATGCAAGTATGTGTTAGAAAAGGTCTCCTTCCTATAAAGTTTAGATTTCAACCCCTGATTTGTTCTCTGTATGCTCACATCTAACAAACTAAGTTGAGAACTGTCTATTTTGTAAGTAAATTTTAGAAAATCGGTGGTATGTGAGACATATTCGTAAAACTCAAGAAACTGGTCAGCAGTGCCATTCCAAAAAAGACAAATGTCATCCAAAAAACGACTATAGTAATTCCACAAAATTTTGAAATGGGAATTGAAAACAAATTTATTTTCCCAACTGAGTAATATAATGTTGGCATATAAGGGGGCACAATGTGCAACCATGGCTACACCCTTTAATTGTCTGTAATACTCACCCTGAAAGTATATAAAATTGTTTTTCAAAATTAAGTCAGGGTTTTGTGAATTAGTGATCCTTGTATGAGTTTGGATCTCAAATGTACTGGGAGACATTTAGCTTTGGCGAGAGTTAGGCAGTGGTGTTCATTAATAGGGGAGTTAGCAATGAACTGGCAGATTTTACTGAAGATGGTTTGCAAGGTGGTGGTATTTGTCTTTGAGGCTGCAGCTATATTGGGTAGTCCATATTCAAGGTGAGATAGGAGTATTCTTTTACCTATGGCAACTTTGGCTGGCTTTGACAGAATACGTGATAGCTTGTTTGTGCTGAACAGTAGTATGTTGAGCTTTTTGCATGTGTTTTGAGTGTCAAGTTGAAAGTTAAGAGATTGGTCTAGCCAAATGTCAATTATTTGAAATATGTAGTTGTTTCTATGGTGATATTGTTAACATCTTTAATATTAAGGAAACTGGGTGCTTTGGCTATTTTTGGTAGGTCCCCAATTGCATTGCTTTTGTTTTTGAGGGACTGAGTATAAGTTTCTGGCTTACTTGCCACTGGTTGAGGGTTTGGAGATCATCTTAGAGCTGCGTTTGTATAACAGAGTGGGATTTGTTTGACCTGTAAATGACCATGTCATCTGCATAAATAATTATAGGTATCTGAAGGTGATCAGAAGGGAGTTTGTTGATAAATATGGAAAATAGCAGAGGGGCTAAATTGGAACCCTGGGGGACTCCTTTCATAACACAATTTGTTTTGGAGGTGGTGGTGCTTAGTTTCATCTTGAAGGATCTTTTGGTGAGGAAATCTACAAACCAAGGTTATGTATTGTCACTAATGCCTATTTCAATGAATTTGTCAAATAGTGTCATCTGTGAGGGATTAGAGAACTGTTATGGGTGCATCCAGACGAATCCATGTTGCATCCTTTAGAAGATGGTATTGATAGAAATAAGCAGTAATTTGGCTGTAGATAATTTTTTTCTAGTATTTTACCTAAAGTGGGATGTATTGAGATAGGATGATATTGTAACACAATAGTTGACTTGGGTAGTTTTGGAACAGGAGTGACTATTGCTGTTTTCCATATCTGAGGCATAATCTTATTAAAGCAGAGGTTGAATATGTGAGTGAGACAGTGGGAGTTAAGTCCTTACAAAAGTGATTGAATCAAGGGTCTAGGTTATATGGCCCATTTGTGTTTCTATCTCTTTGGTTCTAATATGTTTGAAGTGGAATAGTGGAATGTACATGGGGAGGAGGGTGGCTGTGGTAATATTATGTTGTTGTTGATGTGTGGCAGGTTGCTGAACTTATTGAGGAAGTCAGCCTATGAGAGTTTGTTTGTGTTGGTGTTAGAGGAGTTCAAGGGGTTGAGTTGTGTTGAGTTTTTCAAACATTCAGTACACACACACACACACACACACACACACACACACTTTCTTCCAATCAATCAAAATGCAAGCACCCGCACACTCTTTCAATCAGGGCGAATGCATACACTTTCACTTTCTCTTCCAGTCAGTCAGGTCAAACAACAGCACATCTGCTGCTTTCTGCACTCCTGTGCGGTTGGGATTTGAAGCACTATGCAGAAGTAAGCTGCTTTAAAAGAGAAACACGAAACCACAGAGTCAGACCAGGTACCTATGAGTGAGTGAAAGTCTGTATTTGCAGCAGGATTAGCTTTGATCTGAAAAAGGAGGGAGACATGCAGCAGCAGGGTAGTGTATGTGCGATCCATTGAAACTATCACGTCTGGTATGCATGTTCAGCAGCTTTGCGTTATTACTTAATACCCACTGAAGTGTGTGTGTGTGTGTGTGTGTGTGTGTGTGTGTGTGTGTGTGTGTGTGTGTGTGTGTGTCCATGTAAAATGTCCCAATTAGGGGTCTAGTTAAGTTACTTATGCAGAGTCACACAGACTCTGTCCTGTACCTTAACTACAGAAAGCAAGAGCCTCAATCATTAACTGCCTGACCTCCATTAAGTTCGTTCTCTCTCTCTCTCTCTCTTTTCTTTGGTGAATCACTGAGGATGACATTCAGTCATTAGAGCTTCATCATGGTTGACAAAATGCATGTTAATGCAAAATCCTTTGCTCTGTTAATGTTTTAAGTTATTTAGAGCGGTCTGCTCTTGTTTTGTAGAGCAGCTTATTTTGCCTCATCCTTATGCTCTATCCTTGAGCAAGTCACTTAACTAAAAAGTGCTTTGGGGCAACTGGAAGTTCAGACTAGGTACCTCAAAGGCCCCCTCAACTGTAATCCCAGTAACTATCTGTGAACCAGACTCATTATGCTGTAAAGGGAGAAAACTGATTGTAGTAAACAGGAGCCTTGTCATATGATCATTGTTCTTTGAATGTGATCCTTGGTTTCCTTATTCTGTTGAATGTTCACAGCTGTTAATAAATTGGACAGCATGATGTCTGAGTTTAATGTTAACATTTTAATTATAATACTGCTTTTTTAATTTAGCTTGTTTTTCTACAGGCAAATGGTGTGAAATGCATTGTTTGGGCCACCACAATTGTCTAACAGTTAGTGCAGATGAGAATGGCTATGAGCTGTTAAAATGCTGCTTCCTATAGTTCATTTCCTTCTGTGTGACTCTCCCAAGTTACATCACCAGACAGTACTTTTGGCCTGCTTCTGAAAATGGACACGTGTGTGCTGTCCTACAATGTTAGCAAATGCATTACATATTTATCTTTTGAATTCCTGCACTCTTCACATAGATGATAATTGGTGCTTCACTATATGCAATTTGAGTATGAATTCCACCATGTTTCTTGTAGCTTAATGAGTTGCCAGATGCATTTTCATTAAATGAGTTTCAAGGGAAAAGAAGTTTGCTGTTTCTCATGCTAAGTCTGTTTCAATGTGCAAGAGTTTTGTTTAGAAAATGGCTGTCAGTATTTTTTCTGTAAAATTTGAAATAAAAGTTTTAAATGAAATCCAGATCTCTGTGATAATTGTAAAAGTAAAGAAGAAAATAGTGTGTACAGTTACAGGCTTGAACCGTGTTTATGTTAAGTGGCGAAAGACAGCCAAGTAATGGAATATTGCGTTGGTACAGCGGTAGCATTGTTACCTCACAGCAAGAGGTTCTCCCATTCGATTCTCGGCGTGGTTTGGGAGTGCCTTCTGTGTGGAGTCGGCATGTCCGCCCCACGGTTAGGTAGCGTTCGAAAGACATGCGTGTGTAAATGGGTGTGCCTTCGTTGAAGGTTGGGCATCAAGCTGGCACCTCGGCGTTTCGTAAAAATCTGCTGCCAATCATTAGCAGACTAGAGTTCCACTGTGGCGACCCCTTACCGGGAAAAAGCCAAAAGACCAACAACAAGTATGGTTGGCAGGGGGCCTGATTCATTACCTGCATAAGGCCCTATTAGTGCATGATCTGGTTCTGAAGATGTATGCTGAAACAATATAGCATTATTGAACATTCAATAGGTCAGACCTGTACTGAGTGATGTCAGGTGGGATAGCTATTCTTGATGAACAAGAAGACACAAGAAGGTCAAAAACAAAATGAAAGGTCTACTACGAGCATGCAAGCCCCTCCCTAGAAAAAATGTTGTATGCAGTAATATTTCTAATTTTTGTATGATTTGTGGGTTGTCCAACAAACACTGCTGTGACATTCACATTGTATCTAAATGTTTTACATAATGAATCGCTCTAAAGAATGAATTAATTTGGTAATAGGCCTGGATTATGTAATACAGTCTTAACATGTTGCATTTTAGTGGCATAATTTTGCAGTAACTTCTTTACAGCTGTCAGCAACTGCAAAGTGGTTGACATTTGTCAGGTCAGATAGTCTGCATCGTCAGGTCAGATAGTCTGCATCATTTGGAGTGATGATCAGAACCATTTGATTTTCAGCATCCATTATGCATTCATTGTTGCATATTACTGTTACTGTCTTCTATACATGACAACTTTCTGATTTAAAAGCCCGCATTTGCACTTGTTTGTGTGTGAATGACCTGTGTGAATGAACTGAGACATACCTCCCTGGACTACATAAAAAGAGACATGGAAGAACTCTCCGATCTTGTAGCCCAGGCAGGTATGACTCTAGCCCTGAGTAGCATTCTGCCATCACCCAGAATGATGTTGCAGTACAAGGACAAAATGATTGACTTCAACAATTGCCTAAGCTTCTGGTGCCATTCTAAAGGAATCCAGTATCTGTCTGCCTGGGATGACATGATCGACAGACCATGATGCTTTGCCAGAGATGGCCTGCACCTGTCACCTCTGAGATTCCGGATACTGGCTAAGGTTCTTGCTTCTATAGTGCCTTTTTTAGGCAAGGTTCAAATGACAAATTCACCACCGTAACAGTAACAGGCAAGTAAAAACTGAGGGTGATGCTACTCAATGCTAGAAGTCTAAATCTCAAAATGCAGTCACTCGAGGCACTCCTTAAAATGGAGAATATCTATATCTGTGCAGTGACTGAGACCTGGTTCAAGGCTCCAGAGAGCACCCCTGCACTACTAGGCTATAACTCATATCACACTTTTCGCCCATGTAACCTGGACTGGAACACCAAAGGCGGAGGTGTGTATATTCATTTAGGATATCCACACCTTCAGGCTAGTTGCTCAGCATAATGCAGCCGAGGTTATCCAAGTGCAACTAACTCTGGGCAAAACTGCAATCCAAATTGTAGCTTGCTACAGATCACCCACCATGCTCCAGGATTCCCACTCCTCTTCCTTGATTACTGGAAAATATTAAGGTTCAACCAAACACCCTAATAGTGGGCAATTTCAACTACCCCACCATTAACTGGGAAAACTACTCATGTACCAACTCCTTTGCTCAACGTTTTCTGTAATTCATAAACTCCAATGCCCTGGATCAACTTATCCACACCCCCACCAGGGACAGCAATATCCTAGATCTAGTCATTACCAACATGAGTGACCGGTGTTTCACACCTGAAGTCAACGCCTCATTGGTCCAATTCAACTATAAGCTAATTACACTAGATATCCACATCTTGCCCCCACCCCCCATTAAGTAAACCATGGTAAACAATTTCTCCAAAGCCAACTTCATGCTTCTTAAGACAGAAGTGGTGAACTTCATGACACCCATGCAGATGGACAATACAGTTACGACTACTGAATCCTACACAATTGCACTTTATAAGCACTTACATGAGTGCATGGATTGTGCTATCCCAAACAGAACCAAGACGCTATCCTCCAAAAAAAGGAAGCCAATCTGGTGGTCCCCTGGCATAAACAAACTGTACAACAGAAGGAAGATACTGTTGCAAAAGAGAGTAAAATCACATGAGTGGAGGAGCTCCCTAGTCAGCCTCAGTAAGAAGCTGCGATCCCTGATAAAATCCTCCAAAGTTAGTTATGAAAACAAAATCGCCACTGATTCTAAAGACAACCACAAAGCATTCTATAGCTATGTCAAGAATCTCAATGGCAACACTCAGATCTGCTCTGAGTTACAGCACAATGGCACTAAATATACAGATGCAACTGATATTGCCAAGATCCTGGCAGATAGGTTCAGTGCTAACTTTACCCCCCCTCACCCCCTAAAGAGCCCATCTCTATACCAGAAGAATGCAAACTTCCTGTAATCATGGCTGCACAAGTAAAAACCACACTCTCCAAAGTCAAGAACACAGCATCCATGGGACCAGACAACATCCCAGGCTGCATTCTACATGAACTGCAGAACGAACTGGCACCCCATCTAAGTACCATGTTCAATCATAGCCTCACCTCAGGCTTTGTGCTTGCTGAATGGTGCACAGCGATGGTTATCCCACTCCACAAGGGGGGAGCCACCACGGACCCCGGGAACTACCGCCCCATCAGCCTGACGAGCCTGGTTTGCAAGGCAATGGAATGTATCATCATGCAACTTATAAACAAAGACATTGGTAATCTCCAAACTCTGGACCCCACCCAGTTCGGGTTTGTAAAAGGCAGATCATGTCTCCTAAACCTGATAGACTTCTTTGAAGCAGTCACCAAAGCCGTAGACAAGGGTAAGGTGGTTCACATAGCCTATCTAGATCTTGCCAAGGCTTTCAGCACCATCCCTCACTCTGGAATTATAGATAAACTCACTAAACTAGGTATAAATCCCTATGTTACAAGATGGGTTCCCAACTAGCTCACTGACAGAACCCACACTGTGAAAGTAGCAGATTCCAAATCTGACTTTAGGCCAGTGACAAGTGGAGTACCACAGGGTTCAGTCCTGGATCCTCTCCTGTTTGGTATCTACTTCTCTGAAGTACAGGCTAACACAGAAGGTCTTTGGCTAACAAAGTTCACAGATGACTGCAAACTAGGAGCCATAATCAAAACTCCTAACGATGTGGACATCCTACAAAAGGGACTCACTGAGACAGATGCCTGGTGTCAAAGCCATGGCCTCAAGCTCAATGCCAAAAAGTGTACTGTCATCCCCTTTGGTAAAAACTCTGTACCCATGAACTACAACATAGGCGGTAGTATACTTAACACCAAAAGTGTGATAAGAGACCTTGGGACACAGGTGGACAGTAGTCTCTCCTTTGATAATCACATCACCACAGCAGTCAGGAAATCCTTCTACATGGCACACCTCATCACAAAAGGTTTCTCATCCAGAAAAAAAGAGGTCATTGCTCCCCTCTACTCATCACTCATTAGATCCATTATGGAGTACAACGCCCCTTTTGGTATGTACCTCACAAGACATCTACAACAACTGGAAAGGCTGCAGCATTACCTCACAAAGAGGATTACCGGCCCCAAACAGATGCCCTATGCAAAAAACTCCAGCTTTATTCCATCACATATTGCCTACTCAGAGGTGATCTCTGCCTAACATACAAAGCTATGTCAAACTCAGAGCTGTTGGACATGCTCCACTTAAAGAAATCCCAATCCCTCTGAGCTACATGCTTTAGGGACCTAAACCTTGTCACCACAATAAACAGAACATGCCGGAGGGATAGATTCCTGTCCCAGAGACTTCCCATACTCTGGAATAAACTACCTATCTATATCAAACAAAGCTCCTCATTAGCACTCTTCAAGAAAAATCTTCATGATTGGATGGGAAATAGGAAATTCACCCCGGGGATCACCTCTGTGACTCTGCTCGACAGTGGAATAGGAGAATAATTTTCTTGGGTGGAAAAAGCCAGGGTACCTTTTTGGCTGAGCTTGTATAGGCCCCATGGTTGATACCCTAGTACCTACTTATGAACCTATGATTGGATTGCAAAGGATTTCTGCATTTAGTTAAAAGCTAACACACTGGTGGTTAGTGCAGATGACTGAAGCTCTGACTTGTGATTGAACTGGTCTTTATGGCAAAGGTGAAGCATTTGAATCTCTCTTCCTTCATTTACCTACTGTCACATTGAGCAAGTCACTTAATCAAACAGTGCTTTGGAGCAAATAGGAATTTGGTCTAGGATCCTTAATGGTCATCTAGTAAATATTAACTTGTTGTCGTTGTGTGCCATCCGCCCCTTGCTACATAGCTGATCTAGTTCAGGAAATGTTATATCAGTATCACCAGCACACCAGCTTTTTTAATGTAACACGGGCAATTTATTCTTCAAGGTCAGCACGCACTGCATTTATAGATGAAGCACTGAAATGCAAAGTTATTTGTCAGCAGCAACCTTTACATTAGTAATAGTTCTGTTTAATTTGGACTTATTCAGATAACTTTTATTTCTGCATAGATTGTGCATATTAACTTAACATATGTTATCAAGTAGGCAATATTTCTTATGCTCTCATAAATACTCTTCTGTTTAAACAGTGTTACACAGGGCTGGATCTTATGGTATGATGATTGCAATTTTCATACAGTTTCATGTAGTTCATCCAAAGCTACCAATAAAGTACATGTAATTTATTTCTTCATAGCAGTAAGTGGCTATACCAACTGCTGGTGGGGGCTGTCTGTGGATGCAAGTACCTTATGCTTTTATCTAGTCATTTTTAAGCAGACTTTAATCTGGTTTTGCAGGAGTGTGTGTGTGAGTGTGTGTGTGTGTGTGTGTGTGTGTGTGTGTGTGTGTGTGTGTGTGTGTGTGTGTGTGTGTGTGTGTGTGTGTGTGTGTGTGTGTGTGTGTGTGTGTGTGTTAAGTTGGAATACTTTGGCGACTGTGTGTGTGAAACAAGTTTGAAATATGTTACTTTAATCATTATTATTGTTATAGGATGCAGTCAGCAATGGTGTTTTAGCAATGCAGTAATTAAACTGTCAACCCAAGGTAATTACTTCAACAGCAAAACACCTGTAAGAGTTGACCCAGTAATAAGGGATCTGGGAACATATGAAGACAATAATCTGTCCTTTGGTCAACAAATATCTAAGATAATAAGAAAATCATTCTATGTCACCCAACCTATAGGTAAGGGTATGGTATCTAGGTCTAAAGAAGTTATAGTACTACTCTACTCGGCCCTTATCAGACTGATCATTGAATACAATGTCCCCTTTGGCATGACTAACCAGACACATGTAACAGTTGGAACACTCACAAAGATTTCAAACCAGCAGAATTCATGGCATGAATACCTTACCCTGACCTACACGGATCACCTAAATGCTATGTCACTGTATTAAGTCTCCTACAGGCTGCTGAGAGGGGATCTTTGCCTGGCTTACAGGGCTTCCTCAGACCCAGCCCTGATGGATGCACCAAAACACTAGATCCTGGGATTTGAACTTCACTTTTGACATAAACAGAATACACTGAAGGGACAGATTTGTGTCCCAAAGGAAACCCACACTGTCAAATAACTTCCCATCCATGCAAAACAGAGTTCATCCCTGACCCTATTCAAAGAAAAAAACTTGAGAATTGGATGGGAAATTGTAAATTTACTGGTCTGGCCCCCATGTTGCTTATGGACAGAGGCAGTCAATAGGAAAAGCTTTATCCTAACTAACACCCCCTCCACAAATCCTTACTTACATCCCTAACAAGCCCCCCCCCCATATAGATGTCCATGATACTCAGAAACCCAAATGGTTTGGGATCATGGGTGGGCTTGTAAGGGCCCTAGTGGTCGTTAGCCTAGAAATAACACCCACGTTGCCAAAGTGGTCAGAAAAACATTCTACCTTGCACACCTCATCATGAAGGGATTCACATCCAGATCCAAGGATGTCATTGTACCCCTATACTCCTCCCTCATCAGACCCATGATTGAGTACAATGCCCCATTTGGTATGTACCTCACCCGGCATTTGCAACAGCTGGAGAGACCACAAAAGTACCTCACCAAGAGGATCAAGGGTCTCCAACATATGTCTTATTCTGCCAGACTAAAGAAACTTCAGCTCTATTCAGTAGCATACCGCCTGCTCAGAGGTGATCTCTGCCTGACGTACAAGGCCATGTCCAATCAGGATCTGATGGACATGCTCCACCTCAAAAATCCAAATCCATCAGGACCACGAGCTAAAGACTTAAACCTAGGCACAAGTATGAATAGGACATGCTGGAGGGATAGATTCATAACCCAGAGGCTTCCCATGCTTTGGAACAAGATCCCAGTTCGTATTAGGCAGAGCCCCTCACTGACTCTCTTCAAGAGAAATCTTGATGAGTGGATGGGAGATCGTAAGTTTACCCCAGGGGTCACATCTGTGTCACTGCTAGACAGGGGCACAGTAAACTAATTCTATTATATAAGGGGACCTTCATTGTGTCACTACTAGACAGAGGCACAGTATTCTAAATTTATTCTGTACATTTTTTTGTACCATTTCATGGGGTGGCAAAAGCCACATCACTATGGCTAGGCTTACAAATGCCCCAGGGCAGATAGCCTAGTACTATACTATGAAACTATGAAACTATAACCTATGAACCCAGGAATCTAGTATAATTGTTGGGTTTGGGGGCTGTATATGGATAAAAGTGACTGACCCTGCCATGCTAATAAAGTTAAATTGTTATTAGACTATTTTTTCATGACTAGTATGCATTTGTATACAGCAAATCAGAATATTTTACTGCATCCATTTTTCATCACAAGCAGACATGTGATGTGTACATAGTCTATAAGTTGCCACGCTTGTTTGAGTATGGATATTGGTGGAATATAATGACAGCAGTATGAATTGCCTTTTATGGTTAAAAATGTTCTGGAATGGGTAGTATACTCATTATTCATTCATACATTTTGTTTCACTGCTTACTGGAAAAAATGTTCAAAACAACAAATTTTTAACATACTTTAACAAATGTTGCAGTATTAAACAAGAAATCTAATTTAAAACAATCAAGAAGGTGACCCAAAGAACACAATCATTTATGCATGATCCTAAAAATATGTGTAGAGGCGCATGGTTTGAAAACAGCTCAGGCCTAAGGTACACTTAGTCCACCACTGGCCAGATGCATTTTCAATGAAAATGAGTTTCAAGAGAAGAGAAGTTTACTGTTGTTCATGCTGAGTCTGTTTTCAATGTGAGACTGTTTTGTTTAGCAAATGGTCATCAGTGTTTGTTCTATAAATTTTGAAATAAAAGTTTTAAATTAAATCCAAATCTTTGTAATTACTGTAAAATAGAGAAGAAAGCAGTATGCACACTGACTGGTTTGAACAGTGTTTATGGTTATTGGAGATAACCAAGTAAGGGGACACTGGAATGATGACAAGGGGAGGGGGTCCTAATCCATTACCCTGCCTAGGCCTCCATTTGATCATGATCCAGCTCTGGACAGACCCCTACTCTGTCCCACTCTACCCAGACTGCCACTACCAGATCTGCTGTACAACACCATGGGGATGATGTTTCCTCCCATGGTAGGGGCAGCCAAGATCATGGCATGAGCCATTAGGCTGGGTCTCCTCATCGACAGTTGTTGTTGTTTGTCTTTCGGCTTTTTCCCGGTAAGGGGTCACCACAGCGGAACTCTGGTCCGCTAATGACTGGCAGTAGATTTTTATGAAACACCGAGGTGCCAGCTTGACACCCAACCTTCAACAAAGGCACGCCCATTTACGCACGCATGTCTTTCGAACGCTACCCAACCGTAGGGAGGAAATGCAGACTCCACACAGAAGGCACTCCCAAGCCAAGCCAAGAATCAAACGGGAGAACCTCTTGCTGTGAGGTAACAACGCTACCGCCGTACCACCATGGTGTCTCCTCATCTACAGTAGTATTACAATAACAGGTATCCAGGTGTTTTGTGCACCTGTGGCAATGATGACTACTTTACTTTTCTAACCACAAGGCACTATCCATGTTAGTAGTAATCCCTGACAAGTCTAATGTTGCAGAAATACTACTTTTATTTTATCCTACTCAAAGCATATCACTGTATTTTCAGTATAACAAACATTTGTTTACAGATTTGACTTCTCATGATAACTTGTCATAGTAAAGTATGGCACATAACATTCACGGGTATAAATGAATTTCTGCCTGTTTAGCACTTTACTAAAATTGTACTGTTTACACACCATATGCAATCATTTTGTCATTGTTATTGTGTATGTCATTACTCATGAAATTATTCCTATCATTTGCCACAAGTAGTTGCACAGGTATACTTGGAACAGCATACCTGTATTTGCCATGGCATGTTTTTTGTACTTACTGCCAATAAGTAAACTTCACATCAACATAACACATGCATTCTGCAATCTAACAGCACATGTTTATGCAGCTATCAGTTCCACGTCCTTATGATGCAACATGCATACATCTTTCATATGTGCTTGCATACATTTTCCACCATAGTTAGAACCCTGCTAACCCCACCTTGTGTGTTTTTCACAACACATTGATTTTTGCATTATATTTCAGCACTGAAATTATATGCATGCGTGCACCATCAGATGTTCAGGTGTGTCCATAACAGTCAGTTATACAATGCCTTTATAGGCCATGGAATTCCTGGCTGGGATGTCATGTGCATCCTTTCTCACTGCTTTAACAGAAGAGTAACATAGCATTCTAGCCATGTGCATCATGTGTTACTGTTGTAACCTGTATGGCACGTCTGCATATTTCAGATGTTACCTTAACACAGTGAGCAGCTTGCACTATGGCATCAATTTAGCCTCACCATGTTAGCAGTAAGTTATGTTATTTATGTTTTTCTATCACACTTCAGTTCTACACCCTTATCCACTTGTTGTGGTCTGCTACTACTTTCCTACTCACAACACATCCAACCTTCTATCTACAGTTTGCCACTTACAATTACTACAGTCCACATATGCAAAGAGTATATCTTGATAGTATGTGTAACATTGGCATTGACCACTTGTCTGACAATACACATACAACTATGTCTGCAGTAGTTGCTGTATATTTACTATGTTCCTCCTTCTTAAACAATTTTCACTTTTCTACAGGAATTCTCATACGTTTTTTTTTTTCTATTTATCACCACATGATATATAAATGCTAATACTAAACAAATTTTAGAAAATTTTATGGTGTATCTGATGCTCCCCATGTACAGGTCATAGAAGAATTAATGCGCCTGTCACATGTAATGTTGGTAAACCACCACCAATGGGTCCGCATCACATGTTGATCTTTGTACGTGTGTACATCTGCTGTGTCACAACTCAAAATTATGAGCTAGACATTGTTTAAGCCAGTATATATTACTGCAGTCTTCATTGCCCAACCTTGGATGTTCTTTGCCTTGTTTCCCCCTGATCATCTTGTGAAGCATGTGATTGCTCCTTTTCAGACACCCAGGGTTCTTGGGGCAGATTACCCACACCTAAGACTAACAGGACACCATGTATTCAAGTGATCATATTGCACAGCATGGCATTCATGGTGACCATTTATGCAACTTTTTGTGGCATGTACTGCAGTACACCCAGATGCGTCCATACATCTGAATTATGATTTTTAGCATGCCAAACAATTGCTCAGTGGCGTTTCATGTTGCTGTGTGTGCTCTGTTGAATGAATCCTCAGTAGGCATTGATGGGGCTCTGAATGGTGTCATGATCAAGGGCTCCAGTGGATAGCTATGGTCACCTGTTGGTGCAAATATAGTGAACGTTAGTATGGTTGCATCACACACACCATATGGGAACACAGAATACATTTATCATATACAGGCATACTTACCAGGTAGTAGCCCCTCAGAGATCTCACCTTCTTGGAACAATGCCATTTGGGCACCTTCTGTCCAAATTGCAGCATCATGCATACTACTAGGATGTGCTGCCATTAGATTAACTATTTGGGCATTTGCTGAGCACACTACCAGGGAGCATTGTCATTAGATTAACTATTTGGGAATTTGCCAAACACACTACCAGGGTGCATTGCCATTAGATTAACTATTTGGGCATTTGCCAAGCACTCTACCAGGGTATGTTGCCATTAGATTAACTATTTGGGCATTTGCTGACACACAACCTGAAAACTGAGCAATGGCCAGCTATTCCTGTTGAACTGAATTATGGACACAGGGATCATTGTCTGTGGCATAGAACTGTTCTATGGCTGCCTGATTCTTACATGGTATCATTGGAAAGCAGATGAACTCATTCACCTTTGTCGTATATGACTGTCAAAAACTGTCCTAGTATACAACTAGCAGCTCTCTGGGACACTCCTACAGTATCAGCCATAGTATACCAAGGCTCAGACGCACCTTTGTTTCTACTCTGACCAGGTTACCTCACATGCTGTATGAGGACATGTGTGGTGCACTTATCTCACACACAGCCTGCTGCAGCCCTCTGTCTAATCTGTATCTGTCTATTATTTTTTATCACAGAACTGGCTTAACTGCAACCCTGGCTCTCCACTGTGCTGGTTGCCAGCAGATTTTAGAATACATTTGTAGATTGTCCTTCAACATTACCTGTTGAACCCCAGTCTGCTGTAGTGCATTTACTTCATAATTTAGATTTGCTGTTTTTTGTGTAGAATCCACAGTTAAATATTTCACTGTGTTAGGATATTTGAATATTTTTAGAAGTAAATGTGGCCTCCATTGAATGCTTGCTGTAATCTAATGATGTATTGAGGCATTCCTCTAATACTAGTTCATCACTTTTACTTTCATTGGGCGTATACATGCTGTTTTGGAATCAGGCACCATTGCATGGAATCTGCAATTATCCTATGCCATACTCATTAGCATATGTGCCCGGATTTCAAGCTGTTATTGGAATAATTTCCACCCTTAGTTTGCAGAAGTATTGCTTCTGCAGACTGCACTAGCTGCAGCTTTATTTAAAGTCTTGTTCAGTGGGTTTTATCAATAGAAATAATATAATGCCCCTAATGTAATATTAATGTTTCATAACAATTCTTTAGTAAATATGCTGTTTCTGTACTATTCTTAGGTGGTATATCATGCTGGCTATTTTTAAATCTCCAAGTAGGGCAAAAATAGCATAAATGGCTGCTATTGTCCTTGTGACAGCAATTGTTACTGAAGGCTCACTTTTACACACACTAGTTTCATGAACTGTTCACCACATTAGTAACTCAGGTGGCATGTACAATGTAAAATGTAAACAATCTAAAAACTAAATATTAAGTTGTTATTGTTTGAGCAGCACATTTATGCTGGTACTAACTTTTCTGCATTATCATCTTCCATTACCAAGTATTACTAAAACACCCATCACTTTTAAATATCTTATACTGTTATATTCTCTAGACTTGTCTACAATGTATTGCCATATTTTGTTGTTAACGTTTTTATTACTGTAACTCAGTCATAGTTTAAAATTGGCCTTTGTGGTTCAGTCTACTTACTTTTTCAAATAAAATGAATAAATACATACATAAACCAACAAACAAATGTATTCATGGCATTGTTTATACAGTAGGCAAGCTTTCCCATAGACAACATGAACTGCCTGTGCTAAATGTCAGCCGTGTCTCCATTACTGCTAACTTTCTCATTCAAATTAGGGGAAAGTAAAAGAGGCAGACAGACAGACAGAAAAACATCAAGCTTGTCAAAATGTTCTACAAATATCCACAAAAATAAGTTCCATCTCTACATATATGCATATATGCCTAAATGTTTCATATGCATCAGCAAATATAAACATATGTGCATCTATTTATACAGAAGCACACCAAGAGTTGTAGACTTATAGTCCTAATACAGTACACACTGTTACCTTTTGAAATAGGTTTTATATATGCTCACTGGACAACAATGAAGTTGTACCATACAGAGCAGACATTACCCATGCCCCTGTCATGGATCACATGCCATGCATATATCTGCCATCTATTTGAATGAAGACAGATATGAACATATATACATGATATGTGTATCGATATAAGGATGTACCTGCATGCATAACACTTTTTGGATATGCATAATCAATAGTTTTTATGCAAAGTACTAATTAATGCAATTGGATGTTTCTTTCAATTAACTGATCAATTAAGGACTCATTCATAAGATAGAAGAGGTCACTTAAGGTTAATCATTTGTTAACTGAGGGGGTGGAGCTAGGAACTAAACCTTCTATTTAATGGGTAAAATAAAACATTTAAGAGCTCTACCAGAAAGGCTCATCCAGACTCTGTTATACTTTGCTGTGAAGGAAAGGTTAGTTTGCTTTTATTTTTTGTATTTTGTATTACTTTATTGCCTTTCTAAATTTTGAATATTGTGGTTTGTTTTCTTTACCTTGTGTTTTACTTGCATTCTGCTTTAACTGCATATTAAAACTTCAAAAGAGACCACAGCTCTCTCTCTTCTGAGTCAGGCAGAATTTTTTTCCCTACCCTCACACCCAGTTACAGTTGTCTTGTTAAATACCACTGTCTTTCTAGTTGCCTGCCTCTTATGTTAATCTGACAATATATCTCATTTCCTCTCTAATTTCACTGGCTTGTGTGAGTAATCACAAAATCATCATTTTTGAAATCCCTCCCCTTCAACTATTTAAATGTATTGGCCATCATACTGTATTCCATAGTACCAGAATACAAAAGTGACCACCCCTTTTACTCCATCTTGCTGTTTTAAAAATAGTAACTCTCCACTAAACCTTAACTTTTTAAACAGGTAAAACTTAAGTTACCTACTTTCACATCTAACTTCTCTAGTGCACACTGCAGTGTGCATTTTATTTCATCTTTCCTTTAAGCATCCCTGTGACTAGCACTTTCTCTAATACCTGCTCGAATGCACTACAAAGCCCTAAACTGATACAAGCACTCAACTCTCCTTGTTAATAAGGAGAAATTAATAGTAGGCACTAAACAGCCTATAATTGCAAAGTACCTTGCTAATGTAAGGGAAAACAGCTCCTGTACTTTACAAAAAAAAAAAAAAAAAAAAGCACCAAGCCAGGCACGTCCAAGGGTCAGCTTCCGGTGATTTCTCCTGTCCACCTGGCGAATCTGGGCATACTGGGGCAATGCAGCAATTGCCTCATGTACACAGACAACCCTCTCCTCCTACCACCCAACACTACAACCTGTGAGAGACGCACTTACATAGCCAAAATGGAAGCAAAGCTCTCTCAACCCAAGATTGTGCTAGACAGTCAAGAGGAGAAGGTTAACACCCACACAACACCTCAAGTAACACATAGCCCTTCTAAATGCACACCACCAACACCCACATATAGCAACACTAAATCCACATATGCAGAGGCCCTTAACTGTAACCTGCCCAAGCAACAAGGACCTCTGAAGCTGAAACGCAAACAAACACCAATCACAACCAAAGTGTCACATAGTTCACAACACCAGTGTGCCACCCAGCAACAGCCCCTAAGGCAAGACAATGTACCTAACACTTTAGTCATAGGTGACTCTATAGTCTGGCACACTGATGTCCCTCTCACCAGGTTGAACAAGGAGAAAATTACAGTTAGCTGCCTGTCGGGTGCCAGGATCCACCACATAACGCATGCACTCAAGTCACTCCACAACAAGTACAAATATGACTCTGTCATTGTCCATGTTGAAGTGAATGACTTGAGACGTACCTCCCTGGACTACATGACAAGAGACATGGAAGAGCTCTCGGATCATGTGGCCCAGGCAGGTATAACCCTAGCCCTGAGTAGCATCCTGCCTTCGCCCAGAATTATACCACAATTTGTTTGTTTGTGTCTTTCGGCTTTTTCCGGTTAGGGGTCGCCACAGTGGAACTCCGGTCCGCTAATGATTGGTAGTTGATTTTTATGTGCCGAGTTACCAGCCCTGACGCACAACCTATAACTGGGAAAACTACTCATGTACCAACACCTTTGCAATTTATAAATTACAATGCCCTGGATCAACTAATCCATAGTCTTACCAGGGGCTCCAATATCCTAGACCTGGTCATTACCAACATGGGAAATCTATGCTACACACCTATGGTCACCCCCTCGTTAGTCAGGTCTGACCATAAGCTAATCACCCTTAACATCCACATCCCACCCCCACCCCCCAGTAAGGAAACCTCCATAAAACACTTCTCCAAAGCCAACTTCATGCTACTCAAGTCAGAAGTGACAAACTTCATGACGCCCATGCAGATGGGAACTGAAAGTTCAACTGCTGAATCCTACACTAAGGCACTGTACGAGCACATCCACTCATACATGAATCATGCCATCCCAAATAGAACCAAGATGCTCTCATCCAAAAAAAGGAAGCCAATCTGGTGGTCCCCTGCCATAAACAAACTTTACAACAAAAGGAAGAAACTGTTGCAGAAAAGAGGAAAATCCCAGGATGCAAAAAAACTCCCTTACCAGCCTCAGTAAGAAACTGAGATCCCTCATAAAATCCTCCAAAGCTAGTTACGAAAATAAAATTGCCAAAGATTCCAAAGACAACTACAAGGCATTCTATAACTATGTCAAGAATCTAAATGGCAATGCTCAGATCTGCTCTGAGTTAAAACAGAATGGCATTAAATATACTGATCCCAAGGATATTGTCAATATCCTGGCAGATCAATTCAGTGCCAACTTCACCCCCTAAATGGCCCATCTCAATACCGGAAGATTGCCAAATTCCGGTAATAATGGCCACACAGGTAAAAAAAACATTCTCCAAAGCTAAGAATACAGCACCCATGGGACCAGATGACATCCAGGGCTGTGTACTACATGAACTACAATATGAATTGGCACCTCACCTAAGTGTCATGTTTAATCACAGCCTCACCTCAGATTTCGTGCCCACTGAGTGGCGCAGAACTACAGTTATCCCACTCCACAAGGGGTGATCCACCTTGGATCCCAGAAACTACCGTCCCATCAGTCTGACAAGCCTTATCTGCAAGGCCATGAAGCATATTATCATGGAACTTATAAACAAAGACATAGGCAACCTTCAAATACTGGACCCCACCCAGTTTGGGTTTGTGAAGGGCCGATCTTGTCTCCTGAACCTGATTGACTTCTTTGAATCAGTCTCCAGAGCCATGGACAAGGGT
This sequence comes from Protopterus annectens, assembly GCF_019279795.1. Lineage (NCBI taxonomy): Eukaryota > Metazoa > Chordata > Ceratodontiformes > Protopteridae > Protopterus > Protopterus annectens. The sequence continues at coordinate 1,420,700,668 of NC_056725.1, forward strand.
AAGGTGGTCCACACAGCCTATCTGGATCTTGCCAAGGCCTTTAACACCATCCCCCACTTTGGAATCAAAGATAAACTTACTAAGCTGGGCATTAATCCCTATGTCACCCAATGGGTTCCTAATTGGCTTACTGATAGAACCCACACTGTAAAAGTAGCCGACTCCAAATCCAGCTCCAGACAAGTGCAGTACCTCAGGGTTCAGTCCTGGGACTGCTCTTGTTTGGCATCTACTTCTCTAAAGTACAGGGCAACACTAAGGGACTCTGGCTAACAAAGTTTGCAGATGACTGCAAACTGGGAGCCATTATTGAATCCCCAAATGATGTGGATACTCTACAAAAGGGCCTTACAGAAACAGATGTTTGGTGCCAGAGCCATGGGCTCAAGCTCAATGCCAAGAAATGTATAGTTATCACCTTTGGGAAAAAAACATGTATCCGTGAATTACCATATAGGTGGCAGTACACTAAACACCGAAAGTGTGATAAGAGACTTAGGGACACAGGTGGACAGTGGTCTCACCTTCGATAACCACATCGCCACAACAGTCAGGAAATCCTTCTATGTGGCACACCTCATCACTAAGGGCTTTTCATCCAGAAAAAAGGAGGTCATTGTCCCACTGTACTCATCCCTCATTAGACCCATTATAGAATACAACGCCCCGTTTGGTATGTACCTCTCAAGACATCTGCAACAACTGGAAAGGCTGCAGAAATACCTCACTAAAAGAATCACAGGCCTAAAGCAGATGCCCTACGCTGACCACCTTAAAAAACTCCAGCTATATTCTGTTGCATATCGTCTACTCAGAGGTGATCTCTGCTTAACATACAAGGCCATGTCAAACCCAGAGCTGTTGGACATGCTACACTTAAAGAAATCCCAATCCCTCAGAGCCACACGCTCCAGGGATCTAAACCTTGTCATCACAATAAACAAAACATGCTGGAGGGATAGGTTCCTGACCCAGAGACTCCCCAGACTCTGGAATAGATTGCCCATACATATCAAGCAGAGTGCCCCTTTGGCCCTCTTCAAAAGGAACCTTGACGATTGGGTGGGAGAAAGGAAATACACCCCAGGGATCACGTCAGTCGCCCTGCTAGACAGGGGTCCAGGGAAGTAAATAGTGTGGGAAGAAATAGTCAGGGAATTGTTATGGCTAGGCTTGTATAGGCCCTAGGGCTGATAGCCTAGTACCAACCTATGAACCTATTGTTCATGGAATATGTCTAAGTGGCTAGTTATGCATCTCAAATGCATGTTTTTGCACTTAAGTGCAAAAACATATCTGATATCTATATCTAGCTACATTCTTTGAAAGACTGTGAAAATAAAAGAAACACCTGATTTTGTCAATAAGCATTTTGCACAAGCTCTACTGTTTCTGCACACTCCCCCTGTGACTATATTATCATGTTTGTCTTTGGAACAGCTATGCAGCAGAAACAGATGAACAGCATGACACAAATCACAATGTTGATGTGTTATGCATGTCACGTGCACCTATACAACTGTGGACTTAGCATGTTTGTATAGTAGTAGCTTGGTAGGGGTACTGCAGTATTTATTTTATGAAGAGTACATTGTAATCCTTCATACTTTGTAAGTGATACTATGCAATCTGTTTTGAGTATTGTCTTCCAATTTTATGTTTTGTAAAGGTGCAAGTTCTCTGTGAGAAGCCAAAGCCAAACATACAAAGAGAGAGACTGCACTCTGGTGTACTCCCCTTGCAAAGCAAGATGCCATAATGAGGTTGAAACAGAGGTGGAATGCAGTATGTGCAGGTGCAGCAGTGCCAGATGTTAGCAAGCATCAGTTCTACTACTGGGCACCAGCTGTGACCTGTGCAGCAGAATGACAATGAGGAATATAAATAAGCAATAGAGCTGGAGCTTGGAGCTTCCCATTAAGGTCTCTGCAGCCTGAAATAGCTTCTCTGGAACCACAGTTGACTAGCTAACGTTCCACCCTGTTCTTAGCCATGCCATTTCTCTCCTCATTTCCACTCATGCATATACACATACACAAACACAAACAGACACACAAACACACTCATGCACATACTGACAATGTCCTATATCTCCCCTTATCCAACTGTGCTCATAGTATCAGTGTGATTATCATATTCTACAAACATCTTGTATACAATGGCCCTGCCACTCTTTGCTGTACATATATATGCTTCCTGTGTTACCTCACCATACAGCCATCCAACACCCAGTCTGCTCCTAGACTAATGCTTCCACTCATCAACCATCTCTACAAGTGACAAATAGTACTATACCTTCAAAATGTTTCCCTGTGCATATACCCTCACTATCCTTACTATCCTTTAGTATCTATCAGTGGGCATGATGTCTCTGCTAGAATCATACTAGCAAGTGCATACACTTTCACGCCTTCTTGAACAGCACATTGTGCATTGTTCCTTGTGTCTTTCCATCTTGGTGCTTATAGTCTGTGTGTTGATTTAGCATACACGCAATACTGCATTAGACTAGATGGTGTCCCTCTGCTAAACTTATCTGCTCTGTATAGAGTTCTACATTATATGAACACGTAATTGTCTTTACTATTGTAACACACTGGTACCTAGTAAATGCCACTGGATGAGACAGCTCATTTCTCAAATTTTACATGTTAATGTTGCAGCAGTATATGCTGCATCAATTGGCCCTGGCAGTATCACTTTCATTGCCATATCTCATACTAATGCGTACATATGCTCAATGTATGCATGTATTGTGCAGCCAATGCAGAAACCATGATCATGCAAGAAGTCTCCTAGCAACCACATAGATATGTTCTTAAGTGTTGACATGAAGCATGTCATTAGCTTGCCTTGCAGTAAATGTTGGTATGCATGTATATGTCCCACTTATAGCCTATATCCCTACTTATTTGCAACACTGTCCAGCACTTTGCTAGATGTGTGTACATACCTCTAATGTGCCGATGTGCATTAATATGGGCATACAGAGTAGTGTGTTTTCCTGACGTTACAGTGTTGTGAACATGATAATTGCATGGTAGCTCTTGTTGCATATGTGTAATATCATTAAATATGGTGTGTGTGTGTGTGTGTGTGTGTGTGTGTGTGTGTGTGTGTGTGTGTGTGTATGTGTGTGTGTTACCACATACAGTGGTAGTGATATTATACACATCCAATAGGAGGCATGTGTAATATCTGTGTCACTGGTTAGTGTATACATTTAGTTGCTCACTGCATGTGTATACATGGCCAAAACAGGATGTCACATGCTGCAACACCCACAGCACTCACACATTTACCATGCAGTGACTCATCTGCCAAGTGCCACTGACACCAGTACGTAATGTTAGCATGTGATTTTAACACTGAGGTAGTGATTAAACATGATGGGAATTAATTCTTAGATCAGACAGCCCTGTCTCTGACACTGCTGCAACAATATAACACACAGATGTAGTTTGTTAGTCACTAAGTCTACACACTAGCGCCTTCTGCCTCATCATCTTCAGAGGCTAGTTAAGACGGGGGAAATGTCTGCTGCAGCTAAGATAGAACATAGTATTGTCATACTTAACAGCTGTTAAAACTGCATAATGATGCTGTTTCCATCATACTATGTCTGATAAAACTGCATCATGTGCCTTGGCCACAATTTGTCCTCTACATACTTTTACCTACTGTGCTGACTATGCTTACAACAGCCATACTAATGACACTGTTGCTTGTTCTTGCATGACAGGTGATTATTTCAGTACATTTGAAGCACTGCACTGCTCAGTTCCTAATTTTAAAAAAATACGTATCAATGCTGCTGTCACTAAGTTTTGTCTGATTATACTGTGGTGTCATTCCTTTCACAAACAGCATTTTAATTACAGGCACAGACCTCTACAGAATGGACAGTCTATAGGCCTGCCTAATGTGTCTTCAGACTATGCTGCAAACCTCCCACTACTAAAGTCATTACTCTCTAGGCAGCTCTGAAGCCTGGACTATGGAACTGTTTGACTCTGTGGTCACAATAACAGTCTCCTGTCACTTCTGCTGTACTAACCACGACTCTTCTGTTATTTCTGCTGCTCCAAACACATGCCTCTCCTGTTACTTCTGTTGTAATAAGAACATACATTTTGCTGTTCCATCCTTTGGATGTCATCATGCTACCTGTGCAACTATAGCCTTCCTTTATACTGCCATTTGCTGATGATATGCCAATCTCCAGAGATGCTCACTATGTGCTCCTTTAGCCTTTGACTGCTGCATCCCACCTGTGCACTTCAAGTGTGTCATTAATTTGCTTTGGGCACTGTCTTTTGCAAAACGTGTATAGCAGTACTTTAGCCAAGTGTGTGACCACACTTTGCAACTGTTTTAAACAATGATCTCCTGTCCTTTGAGTGACCTAGGACTTAGAACTGCATCACTTTGTAGTCACTCTTTCTGCCTCCTGCTTCAGCTGGACCAAACACAAGCTTCATGCTCACCATTTCCCTAAGCTCCTGTCTAAATGACAAGACTTCTGAACTGCCATTTTCCCATGACTTGGATGTTCATGGAAGTATCTACTATACGTTCTAGTGTATATACCTCTTCAAAGGTGTACATTGTACAGTTGTTGGAGGTGCATGTGTAACTTGAATTATGTCATGTCCTGATGTTTGCTGTTGTCTATGCACACCAGTTGTACACATTACAGATCCCTGTTCTGCATCTGGTATGGCTTTTCTGTGTCTGTGAGTTTGACATCTGTATACTCAACAATTCAAGATACACCTTAATATGTAACATTGTATTTTATTGTGTCTGTGTCTACAATGCTGGATGCTTGACTTGTGCATCTTCTTTCACAAACTTTCACATGACAAGCTAACGTGGTACATTTTGAGATGTGAAATCACTTTAGATGTGCTACCATATGCCTGAGTGTAGCCTTATAGGATTGTGTCTGTGCTTATCACCTTGATGCTGGTTCTTTTCTTATTTGTAGTTGAGTAGATATTCACATGTGCAATTTCAACCCATGTAAGACAGTTACTGTCAGAGACCATGCTACATGATATGTGGATACGCTAGACCTTCTGTGCTAGATATATGATATCAGTGTTCTGTCCTGTTTCCTGCTATAAACTCTAGCATTCTGTACTACCACATTGCAGACTGATTTCTGCCTGTATTGAAATGTTACATACCATGCAACTGTCTCCATTTTGTTGTTGTGCCTATACTAAGATGCTTGTACCACCATCTCAGTGAAGCATGGTCACTGTCATGTGAGTATTAGCACTGCACTTCATTTGTGTCACTATATATACGTACCAGTGGTCACTATTGTACTTTCCTGTGTCAAGGAAGCACTTCTGATTTTGAAAGTGCAGCTGTGGTCCTTTGCTGCTCTGCATAATGATAGGTTCATAGGTTTATGGGAACCTATTAGGCTAGCTGCTTTTGTGGACCATTTTAGGTCTAGCCAATTTCCCTTTTGGTACTTAACCTATTCCATTTTGTGTTAGATTGGCCTTAACAATCTCATGTCAGTAATCACATAGTACCCCTAGTAAGAATAACTGGTATTATACTATATAAAATTTAAGAGCAACCATGTGTAGGATTAAGCATTTAGGAACTGCCTCTGTCCATTAGTAGTACAGGGGTCATTCCCCAATTAGGCAAATTAGCACAACTGCTGCAGTTGTGGTTCTCAGGACCCTGTGCTATCAGCTATACACTGGCAGCTATACTGCACTTTTATTGTATTTTTTAGGCATTCTTCTGTTGATGATGTGGTGGGCCATATTATAAATCAATCCTACTCCTCACATCTCATGACAGCCCCAGTGCCCCACCTGTTTACCCTGGCTTTGTAACTTCTGTGTTCTAAACCTACTGCATACAAACACATCTTAGTCTGAATGTGATATAATCAGCATGGACACATCTTTCTTGCCTGGGTGCTGCAATGGTTAACTGAAGACAACCTCATGTTCTGGTGTACATTGTATGCTACTGTTTTCTGAAAACTGTGTTTTTTTAAGCTGAGGATTATTTGTCTCCGCTAATGTTTGCTTCTTTTCCATGTTTGCCACAACGATATGCTACCTCTTCTGAAATGCAGAAACATAGATTATCTTGATGGATGAAAAGGGCCACAAACACCCTGTAATCTTTCCATTATCTATGGGATAATCTGAAGGCTCCATGTACCTTACTGCTTACCTAACCCAGCAGTCCTGATAAGGATGGCCTTATGCCCACTTTCAAAAGTTGCATCCTGTAGCTGAAAGCCTGTTGCAGTGTGCATCTGGGTCTCTATCACACACTATACCTGTTGCTAGTCATTGGTTTTGTCAGCTACTGACCCTGTATGCACCCATCCTGTGTTTTTCTATTACATATAGCAGAGGCTGTAATTACTGCAGCTGGCATACCTATGCGTGCACTGTGTGTGGTATAAGTATTTTCTTTTTGTGTGTGTGTGTGTGTGTGTGTGTGTGTGTGTGTGTGTGTGTGTGTGTGTGTGTGTGTGTGTGTGTGTGTGTGTGTGTATGTGTGTGTGTGTGTATGTGTGTGTGTGTGTCAAACTGTATGTGTGTGAGCTGACATACTCCACAATGGTTAGTGGTTAGACAGTATTGCACCTGCTTTTAGGCATACATTGGATCATATGATTTTTTGCTCTGCAATACCTGAGCATTGGTGCTGCAGGGATGTAACAGGGTCCCCTATCTACTTGTCTGGCTGCGTGCACACACACACACACACACACACACACACACACACACACACACACACACACAAACACACACACACACGCATACATGCACCACACACGCACACACACACAAAACTGGACACTTTGTGCACATATGTTGCAGTTACATCTTAGAAGACTCAATCTGTAACAATCTGCATGGGTCATATCTCCATGGTTGTGTTGCTAAGTACATTATGTGCCTGATAACTATGCTTTGTTGTCTTTAATGTAAATGTGAAAGTCTTAATCCTGAATACATACACTAACTTGTGTTAGAGTTGCTGTGCTGTATCTTTGCAAGGGTTTTTAGTCATAACTTTGGACTGGCACTGTTAGATACCAATTAATATTTGTCATCTTGTGAATGTATTATTTCTTTCTGCAAACTCACTTTGCCTAAGTATATGTTTGACATTTCACTTTTACTATATAATGATTTGCTACACAGTTCAAAAATTGTGACCAAACTAGGAATATAGATTTATTTTACTCACTAAATTTTTAGAGAAATTGCCATTGTGACTGTGAAGAAAATTAAAAGTTACAAAGCAGAATGGAAGAAATCATATAGAGAAGTGAGAAGGAAAGAAACGCCCATGAAACAGCAAAAGATTGATATTGTTTTCATGGATGATACAAGAAGAAGGCAGTTGTTTTGAGTAGAAGTGACAAAAATGACATTCTCCATTCACCAAACTGATGAGTAACCACTGGATGCTAAGCTGAATGGTAATCTGTAGGTCACATTGTAATATTGCAGTACCAAACAAACTGAGTCTGTGCATACTCCTCAGTACAATGTAAACATCAGAAAGGTAGTAGCACGCTGAAACCTAAAAAGTAAAAAATTTGTCATGCTTTAATATCCATATGACCTGTCAGAGGTAGGTGCTATGCATGACTGGCTCCTTTCTGACCTCTGCATTTGATGCTGAGGGCTTAGTACTTAAATACTATGTAACGAGTACCATGGCAAAGCTTAAAGATTTTGGAATGTTATAATAATAGCTATAAAAGATGCTAGCAGTGGGAATTATATTGATTTACTTCCATGCCTAGCAGGTATTACAGCTAGAGTACAGTACCTAGCTATCGGAGTTGTACTGCTACACTAAGGTCTAAAAACGTAATATAAATAATTCTCAGTATATGTAAATGTAACTGCAAGATTGTCAGTCACCTTTAAATTTCCTTTTAAAATGCTTTCCAGGCAACTATTGTGGCAAATTCAGATTGTTTTCGTACAAAATAAGAAATGCATTTCTAAGTCCTTTAACTATGCTGCAGAGGGCTAGACCATGCACAGATAAATCACAAAGCTTTTTAAAGTACTCATACAAAACAGGGATGTTCTCAGAATTACCCTAAACAGCAGCAAAGTAGGACAAATGAGGCCACCTATTAGTCTTATAATGACACTCAATTTTCTTTATAATTAGAGTGCACATTTTGCTTAAAAGCTGTTTCAGTTTTCTCTTCAATTGTCTTGGGCTTTTTGCAGAGGAGGCTGTTTCCTCTGTGAACCATTTGCAGCCATCTAAATATTTTAAACACTGTTGATTCCATTACAGCAGCCAGAAACCACATAAGACAATGTTAAGATGTGTTTTTGTCTACAGTTGTTCGCGTCTTACTGCCTTCTCATGAGACAAACAAAATAATCCAAAAAGGCAGCTCTTGGCTGAGTATCATAGTGGACTGCTAATGAGCTGCAAAAGGCTATACTCTGCAGTGCATCTATTTTGTTTTGAAATGGTGAATATGCATGGGAACTGTAAATAATAGTTATCTGTGTCAAAAAATATGAAAATGCAAACTGGCAGAACAGCTGAGAAACCCTCTTACCGCTATCCTACACATCGTGGATGGATAGTATAGCGTGGATAGAAAAGAAAAAAGTTAGAAAGCAGGTGCTTTTATGTACTGTACTCTGTATAGCTATGTATTGCAGACATAGCAAAGCAAAAGGTGTCAATTGACTAGGAAAATTTACAGATCTAAGTACAATAGCTGCCTTTAGAGCTATGACATGGAATCCTGGCAAATGTGACAGCAGAAGGTCTTTTTCTCCATTTCTGTAATATTGTTTGTTGATAAAAGGTATATGTTTAATGGAGTATAAGGTTATGGACTTTTTGCACATATGTATGCTGTCATTATGTGTCACAAGGGTATTAATCTAGCAGTTAGCACACGGGCTTAAGACACGAAAAGCTAACAAAATGTTTCCTGTAATCCACAGTTTCATTTCCTCAGCATCCATTTGCTTACATGTGGGTCAGAGCAAGTCACTTAACCAGGCAGTGTTCTAGAGCACTGAGTAATCAGGCTGGGTTCCTCAGTGGTCTCCTAGACAACAGGCCTAATAATTAAATGAAAACCTATAAATCCGTAAAAAGAAACTCAAAACACAAGGTGACCCAAAAGGAGAGAGGAAATGACAGCTGACATTAGTGACCCTGGAAGCAGTATCTCAAAACAGGTTCACAGCATTAACAAGCCATACAGCTGCAACAGGTCAAGCATGCAAAGCAAAGAACTTGCACCCACAAGCAAAGACATGTATGGGACTCCAGCCTAATAATGAAAGTGGGTTAAGGTGAGAATATATGGGAAAAATAAATAAAGTGTAGTTGCACACCCTCTGTTATCACTAGTACATGTGCAAAAGACAGAATGCCTTAGACATTTTGAAGCTTTATGAGCAGTGAAGGTAAAAGCCACCTTAGGGTCCTGGTACAAGAACATAGGTCTCAAGCAGGGATGAATTTCCTGTTCCCCATCCAACTGTCCAAGTTACACTTTAAATGAGTTAGAGAGGAATTCTGTTTTACATGGATGGGGAGTCTATTCCAAAGAAAGGGTAATCTCTGGCATACATACATACGTGCAGGTCCTAGTTATAGAATAGGAAAGGTTTAAGTCTTTAGAATGGCTAATTCGGGTACTGTTTGTTTTGCGGATATGTAGAAGGTCCATCAGGATGGGGTCTGACAATGCCTTATATGCCAGGCATAGATCTCCCCTCAAAAGCCTGTTGGAGACAGAGTACAGGAATAGGGCCCTGAGGCCATCTGCATAGGATATGTTACTTACACCCTGTAGTCTTTTAGTGAGGAACCTCTGTGGATGTTCCAATTGTTCGATATGCCTGGTTAGGTACATACTCAATGGGGCACTGCAGTCAATGGCAAGTCTGATGAATGCTGAATACAGTGAACAATGACTTCCTTAGACCTGGATGCCACATCTTTGTTTATTTATAAGTTTATAAATTGTTTATAAGTTGCACAATATGTAATGATTTACTCATTACTGTAGACATGTGATGGTCAAAGGCTAGATTACTGTCTATGTGTATCCCCAAGTCCCTGATTACTGGGTCAACTCTTAGGGGTGTGTTGTCAATATGATAGTTATTGGGGTGGATGACTTCCCAAAGGATACTATTATGCATTTCTTGACATTTAGTTTTAGTCCACTGCTCTGACACCAGTTGTTTGTCTGTGTCAGCCCTTACTGGAGAACATTTGTGTTGGTGGGGAATTCTATGACTGCTACTAAATTGCAGTCATCTGCAAATTTAGCCAACCAGAGGCCATTAACATTGACCTTCAAAGACGTAAATGCCAAAAAAGGAGCAGTCCCAGGACTGATTCCTGAGGGATCTGCTTATGACTGGCATCTTTGTAGAGGTCGACTCCATCACTTCCTGGCTGTGAGCTGGCTGGCTATCTACCGGGTGACATCCAGGTTTATACCTAACCTCTTGCATTTGTCAACAATGCCCGAGTGGAGTATTGTGCCAAATGCCTTTACCAGGCAGTGTAGACCATTTTGCCCTCATCCACTGCTTTGGTGACCTTCTCAAAGAAGTCCACCAGACTGAATAGGCATGACCTGCTCTTAATGAAAGCAAATAGAGTTGGGTCCAATGTCTGGAGATTTTCCATGTCATTACTGATCATTTCCATGATAATTCCCTCCATGGCTTTGCATATGAGAGTAGTGAGACTTATGGATCTGAAGTTTCCAGGTTCTGTAGATGGCCCATCCTTGTGCAGAGGAATGAATGTTGCTGTTCTCCATTTGTGAGGCACAAAACCTGTTTGCAGGCTATAGTTAAATAACTATTCCAGGGGTATAGCTCTCAACTTCTCAGCACAAAAAAATCTGGCCAAAGCCAAAAATAATGGAAGTACAAAGCCCCAGAAATAGGAATACATTTTAAATAATGTTCATATAAACTTATAAAGTTGCTAGAATAAGAGGTCTTGTGTTACCATACATTTTCTGAAGGTTATAACATCTGAAACTCAAATGCCTGTCATTATTTAGTGAATTCTGTTCTTGCTAATTTGCCACAAAAATCCAGAAAACCACACATTTTATGAGGAGCAAACCAAAAATATAAGGTAAAAATATGAACATTCTGTGAAAATCTGGACAGTTGAGAGGTGTGTCCAGAGGGCCTAATAGGTAATGCTTCATGCTATTTAGAGGGCTTTCTGGGATATTTGATGCAGGACCTGTTCCATAGTGATGAAAGGAAGAGTTATATTTGATGGTATTTCCTGAGGGAAGCTTGACGGGTAGAGAGGGGTAAAGCTGGAGCTGAATTTGTCTGCCAGTAGGTTTGCTATATCTTCTGCCTCAGTATAGGTGGCTCCATTAATAATGAGCTCTGTACACATTTGGGTACTGCCTTTGAGGTTGTGGACATAGCTAAAGAATGCCATGTGGTTGCTCTTGGCCTGGGAGGCCAAATTTACCTCAAATTTGGCTTTGGTAGACTTAATTTGTGCTACGAGTTGTTTAGTTTGATGACAGTGCTTTTATCCCCCGTAATTTTTGCCATGATTTTATTCCTTCTGTTATACAGCCTATTGATGTTATAATTTCACCAGGGTGGCTTGTGTTTTTGAGCTTGCTCTGTACTTCTTTCTGGTGGGTACAGCTGCCTCTATGCAGCTATTAACATGCTTGTATAGGGTTTCTGTGAACAGTTTTGCATAAGCAGCAATGTTCTCAAGGTTTATGGGGGGCTTGAAATTTTGCCAGGTTATTACTTAATAATAGGAAGTAAAACTTAAAGTAGTGCCTGAATATTCCAGGGTTAGCTGTGGTTCCAGATCTTATTTTTACTTCAAAGGAGACTATTTATAGTCTGACCTTACCATACAGAATATTACACTAGGGGGTGTGTAGCACCCTCCCATACTTGTAAGGACTAGATCCAGTATGTTTGCACTCATTGACAATCTCTGTGCCTGTACGTTTGGTTTTATATATGATTCTCAGTTAATAGTGGCATAATTAAAGTTGCCCATGAGTGGGGTACTGGGTTGGGTGGTGAGTGTTTCCAATAAGTTTAAATACCTGATCTGATGTTGTCATTTTTATTCGTTCCTCAACCTGTGGGCTCAGATGTGATCTTCGGATCCAACTCGGCCACTTTCCATAGCTCTAGGATCCAATTCTTGAGCTCCTCCCTTACCCATAATGCCTCTCTCTCCCAGAATACCTCAGATCTCTTTTGCCATTCATCAAAGACAGACCAGGATTGCAAATCACTTGAGATCACTGTGGGTTTAGTGAGTTTTATTTTCTTTTTCAGAGTTTCTTTTTGTCAAAAGTTTCTCTCCTATACACTTTTACTACTCTTCCTTACCCGCCAACTGCTATACCAAAAAAAAAAGAAAAAGAAAAAAAAAGCTTTTATTAGTTCTTTAATCTTTTCTGTACACAAGAACTACTTGTTACCAAAGCTGGTATTTTCTTCTTTTGTTGTTCTTCCTTCCTTCCTTTCTTTTCTGAGATATATATATATATATATATATATATATATATATATATATATATATATATATATATATATCTTGTTTAAAATAGCCAGTATGTCTGACAAACCAGATGGTTTTAAAATATGCACTTCCTGTGGGCACAAGATTCCTCAATCTGATGCCCACAGGGAGTGCATTTACTGTCTTGGCCCAGTGCACCTAGAATCAGCCTGCTCTATTTGTGCTGGGTTTTCCCAGCATGCCCTTAGTGACAGAAAAAACAAATTTATTTTAAAAGCACTTTTACCAGCTTCTGCTTCTTCTATAGGCACCTCTTCTTCAGGGGCTCAAACTCACACCAAGAAGACAAAAGAGTACCAGGAACACAGAAAGCATTCCCCAGACAAGACATCTCAAACCACCAAAACTCCTAAAAAGGCTCCCAGACCATTGGATCCAAATTCTTTGGATTCAACATTTTCAGAGACCTCTCCTTCTCAGCCCCATGCTCCACGGTTTTCACCACAGCCAGTCTCCCAGAGACTCAGATCACCCTTTTTTCAAAATCACCTAAAAAGGACTTCCAGGACTCCTTCTAACTCCTCATCCATCAGGTCTTCCCATAGTCTTTCAGAAGCTGAGGTCGATAGAATGATGAGGAAATGTCTCAGGACACAAATCCAGATGGAGGTTTTGCCAGCTCCATCCCCCACTGGATCCGTGAGTTGTCATTTTGTCTTTGTTCCAGTTGCTCATTCTCTCATCTGACCAACTGCTTCAGAGTCCTTTGATCTGAATGTCCCAAGAGTCAGGATGTCAGCTCTAGCAGTACCAGTTACTGACCTTCTCCCAGACCCACTCAGCTTCAACTGTGTTGGTGCAGGATGGCTATCAAAGCCAAAGTTTCAAAGTCAGATCCGAGGGATTGATTTAGACTCCAAAGCTTTACAAGGCATCGCTTCCCTTCACAGCTTTGGTGCAGACTCTGCCCTTGGAGCAGGGGACCTGTGGGACTTGGCAGTTGTCCGGTCTGAGCTTCAGCTCAGAAGGGATTGCCTTTGACATCCTCAGGTCCTTTCACCTTTGAGGTGGTAGAGCGGGTTCTCCCTTTACCCAGGAGAGCCTAACTCTCATGCCCTTGGATCTGTGTACCACTCCCTTGGATTCAGTGCCTGAGTCCTTTTTTCTAACACCTCCAGGACAGCCAACTCAGAAGAGCTTCCAATCTGTTCCACCTTCAGAGCTCCTTGTCTCTACTGATACCTCCCTGGAGCATCCCACTGAGGAGGTTTCCATAAGAGAAAGTGCAAGAGGAGGCACTTGAATTCTCCCCCAGAATCCATCACAGTGGACACCAAGTTTTATGAGTGGGAGGGGTCTCCAGCTGAACATGTTTCATTTTGAGACATTCCTGAAATCCTTTTCCAGAAAGGTGGTTGGTCTGCCCACAACCCTACCCAGGAGGAATCAGTGTTTTTTGAAGCTTTCAGGTCTGGCCCATCTACATCTTGGGTGTTTCCCTCTGCAGATGACCTTATTGATCTTGTTTCCTGCAGGAAATGGAAGGAGCCTGATGCTGTGGAACCCATCCATAAGCACTCTGATAAAATCCTTAGCTCCCATGCAGACAGACCACACTGGACTAAGGGTATCACCGTAGATGTCATGGTTGTTGTGGCAGTCACCAAGACAGAGCTAGATGAGCAAAGCTCCACTGTTCATCACCCTAACAGGGAGTCTAGGCCTTTGAACATGTTTGGTAAGTGGGTTTACACTTCAGCAACCTTTGCATTGCAATCACAGAACTACCTGGCACACTTGACCAGACTACAGAGGGGCTTAGTCAATGAACCATCTAGCTTTGTCCCAGAGCCCATGTCTGCTGAGGAAAAGAAAACCTTTTCCTCCAGGATGGCCACACTGTAATCTATATCAAATGTGTCCATGAGGTTAACCTCACATGCTTCTGAGGGTACCTGAAGGGCTGCAGGTTCTATGCAGCTTTGTAACTTCACAAAATATTTCAAGGCATCCTTCATCAATGCTCCTTTTGATGGACTGTCATTGCTTGGTTCCACAGTCAAAGAGATTCTCTCCAGTAGTGAGAAAGATGGGAAGAGCTTGTCAGATGCCAGAATCCATTCTTCTACCCCACAAAGACCTTTCTCCAGGAACCAGGGTGGTGGTAAAAAGATGTTGTTCAAAAAGTCTCAAGGTCCTTTTCAGGAATCACAAGGAGATTTTTTCCCCCAGAGGCAAAGGGGAAAACAACTATGATAGTAGACACCGCCCACATGACAGAAGTGGTCCAGAGAATCAAGAATCTCGAGATTCGTTCTTTGACAGATCCTTCCAGCGCTCCTGAGAAGTTGCCCAACTGACCTTCTCTGGACGCAACTGGGGGTGCTTATCCTTGCACCCAAGCACCCGGTCAGCTATCACAAATGATCTTTGGGTGCAAAGGATCATATCCAGAGGATATTTCATCACATTTTTATAGCTCCCCAAACCAAATAAAAATTTGTACTATGTCCCACCCAATCAGAGGGAAGCAGCAGCACTAGAAATTACAAAGCTGCTAGAAAAAAGAGTCATCCTGAAGGTCCCACCAGATGAAATTGGATCTGAGATCTACTCAAGTTACTTTTTAGTGCCAAAAAAGACAGAGAACCTAAGTCCAATTTTGGACCTAACATTCCTGAACAGGTCAGTAAAGAACTCAAAATTCCAGATGGTCATGGTCCAGTCCATTTTACCACTACTACAAAAGGATGATTGTATGTGCTCAGTCAACCTTCAGGACATGTACTATCATATCAAAATAAACAGACACTCCAGAAGGTTTCAACTATTCCGGCTGGAAGCCAGTCATTATCAACTCAGAGTACTCCCCTTTGATCTCACCACACCCCTCCAAGGTGTTCACCAAATGCATGGCAGTAGTAGCAGCTCACTTGAGACTGCATGGATTCAACATGTTTGCTTATCTAGACAACTGGCTCCTGACTGCATCAACCATGCATTTACTAATACAAGCCAGAGATTATCTGCTACATCTAGCCACTACTTTGTGTATCACAATCAACATGCAAAAATCTCAACTACAGCCTGTACAGATGATAGACTTCATTGCAGCATGTCTGGACTCAGCCAGTTGTCTAGCCTACCTACCTACCTACAGACAGGATTTCCACATTAAGATTGCATATCAGACAAATTCTGGCTATCCCAACACCCCCAGCAAATCTAGTCCTCAGAGCATTAAGTTCGGTGGCTGTCACAATTACATTTGTCCCAACAGCACAATTGCTCATGAGAATTCTGCAATGGACACTGGCGGTTCAATGGTCCTTATGTCAATACCCAATGAATCGTGTTATAAAGTTATCCCGAGTGTGCAAGGACTCTCTTCTATGGTGGCTCCACTCGAAAGAAGTAAAAAAAAAGATGCCCCTTTGTTCTTCCTCCCCCCCAGCTCCATGTTGACCATGGACACCTCCCAAATGGAGTGGGGGGCATTACCTTGGTCATATGGTCCAAGGCATGTGGGCAACACAGGAGACCAATTTGCATATCAATGTTCTAGAGATGAGAGCAATGTTTCTAGCATTGTAAACCCTTCAGACCTTTTTCCCAGTAGGGACTATTGCAATACTAATGGACAAGATGTCAGTAGTATGGTACATCAACAAGCAGGGAGAAACCAGATCTTACCTACTGTGTTGAGAAGCAATGAGGGTTTGGTAATGAGCGATTTCTTCTAACCATTTCCTAATCACAATGCACATTCTGGGGAAGTCCAGCATCCTAGTGGACAAGCTCAGCAGTATTATCCTGATGCCTCATGAGTGGTCTCTAAATTAATCAGTGGCAAACATGATTTTCCACAAATGGGGTCAGCCTTGCTGTGTCCTCTTCTCATCCCCTTGCAACAAGTTCAGCAGGTGTTTTACCCTGATCTCTTCTCTGGGACAGTCACTGAGAGATGCTGTTGTCCATGTTTGGCCCTCTGGTCTTCTTTATTACCTTCCCCTTCCCCTCATCCCCAAGTTCCTCCAGAAAGCACAGAGATTGAAGAGGAATAAAGTGTCCTCATTTCTCCCTTTTGGCCTTGATAGGTTGGGCTTTCATTCCTTTGGTCTCATCTAATATGCCTTGCATAAACACTGGAACCAAATCCAGATCTCATTTCCCATCCATCAGGGCAAGCTCACACAGATCTTCCAAGCCTAAAACTAACCGCATGGTTTTTCCAATTCTGATGATGGCTAGAAATACCAGGCTTTCATTCCTGATTCAGAAAATGTTGATATCCTCGCATAAAGCTTCTACCATAAAAATCTATAAGAGCAAATGGAAAAGATTCTCTATACGAGTTCAGCAAAAACACTTAGACCCCTTTACAGCTCCTATTCCGGCAGTTTTAGATTTTCTTGCTTCAATTTTCTAAGACAGAGCAAGTTTTTCGACTGTTAAAGTGCAACTGGCAGCCATCTTGAATTATCACATTGGAAAAAAAAATCATCATCACTTGCTTTATCCAAATAGTGTAAGGCCTTTTTTAGGGGTACCTTCTTACTTAGACCTCCTATAAAAGACCCCACTCCTCTTTGGGACCTAACCATGATCTTACAAGCTCTTGTTCATTCTCATTTAGAACCCTCAGCCAAAGTTGAATTAAAATACCTTTCTTGGAAGACTTAATTCTTGGAAGCTATTACTTCAGCTTGAAGAGTATCTGAATTGCAAGCACTGTCATCCAAACCCACTTGATTTTCCATAAAGACAAGGTGACTTTACGTACCAATCCTTCCTTTTCATCCAAAGTTGTCTCAGAAAACAATATAAATCAAGTCATCAGCCTACCAGTATTCTTTCCAAATTTCCAAATCAAAAGTGAATATACTTCTCATCTTCTAGATGTTCATAGACAATTGCATTTTTATCTAGATAAGCCAAAATATTTCAGAAAATCCAACCAGATTTTTATTTCCCTCCCTAATGTTAGAATGAGAAGGCCAGTTTCCAAGATTACACTGGCTAAATGGATAACAGACTGCATTTCCTATGTGTATTCTTCTAAAGGTATTATACTATCTAAACATTTGAAAGCTCATTCTACCAGATCTCAGGCCTTCTTGTCCAGAGTTTCTATTGATGACATTTGTGCAGATGCTTCTTGGTAAAACTCCCATACCTTTACACATTACAAACTGGATATTATTTCTAGAAATACAGCTGCTTTTGGTTCCGCAGTGCTCCAGAATATCCTTCCATGAGGGCCACCCGAGGTTATAGTAGCTGGGGACTCTGTCCCAGAGGTTGAGGAACTAATAAAATTGACATCATCAGATAAAGAAGTTATGTACTCACCATAACATTCCATCTGCATTGTCCATTTTCATTCTTCCTCAATGTTCCCCCCTCCTTCCCCCTGTCCATGATTATGAGAAACCTGATGGATATGTCTATAGGAACCATGTTACTGTTTGAGCTCCTGAACTTTATGCTATCACTTTCTATCAGTTGTTCATAATCTGTATATAAATGTAGATATACTGTAAATATGTTAGCAGAAAACTTGATTTGAGGTATTCTGGGGGAATAAGGCATTATTTTAAGGGAGGAGTTGGTGAATCAGATCCTAGAATTATGGAAAGCGACAGAGTCAGATCCGAGGATCCAATCCAAACCCACAGGTTGAGGAAGAATTTAGGATACTTTTTATGTAGTATTCCTTCTCATTTTAAATATAAGATAATCTATATTTAATAAGTAAGGCAAAAGGCCTGATTGATTTGTTAAACCTAAGAAAATCACTGACATTTACGTTTTCCATGATTCAGACCTGCAGGAAATTGTTACCAGCATGGCAACAAAAAATAATTTGACAGATGTGAATGAATGTAGATGAGGTGGCTTGAAAAGCACTTAGTATAATGCTTTACAGGCATGTATACAGCTTTCAGGTAGAATAGTCTCAAATGTTTTCACAAGAGGAATCTGTATGGTGGTGATTCAAAGAAATAAAAGCCACAGGCTGGGATTCAGAAGTATGGTGGTTATGGCCATGAACAGCTCACATACTTTCTTTGTGCGACGAGGTTCAGAACTCATTAACTATGAATATCATAAGAAATCAAAGAAAAAATGTTAATTCCAGGTAGCCATAATTCCCAAAGGGCACTTGGTTAAGCGCTTTCGTCGTATAGCTAGACCTCTTCAGAACCTTGGTGCTGGTTACACAAGTTTTGGTTTAAAAAGCTGAATGAAACAGCTGACTGTAAACACACCCATGCACTCCCACCAATCACAAACCAAGTTAAACATCATTTAAAGAACCTGCATCATTCTTCCTATCAAGGCTGAACCAATTGACAATGTAAATTGTGTTAAATAGGATGATAAAGATAAAAAATGCAACATCAGAGGCATGCCATATTTATTTTTAGTTCACTGAAAATTGAAATACCATTGTTTAAACCAGGGGTTTGGCTGCATTTAATTTGAGCTGTCAGAACATCTCTCGATGCAGCAGTTTGTTTTACCAATCTCACTAAAGAGCTGTTCCTTGCACCTGTTCAAGGACAACAAATGTAAATTTCTGAAAGCCAATACGACTGACAGAGTGCTTAGCCAAGGTATTCCTTGAGTCCTTTCTTTGTATACTGTACAAATGTTGGTATATCCTTTTATTCAAAGTGTTCTTAGTTTTACCAACATAGTATGCTCCACAGGTTTCACAGGTTGCCAAATAGACCACTCTAGCAGAGTGTCAATTATATTTCCCCTCACTGTTGGCCCAACTTATCTTTGTTGCCACTGATTTTATCCAGCATAGTATTAATAAAAGGGCATTGCTTACAATGCCCACACTTCATGTCCCAAAATTGTTATGAACTGGTGCCTCAAACAAATGTTTGATGTGGAATTTGTTTTTAAATGTAAAAACTGGTGCTTCCAGAAAGTATCTCTTAATGTCTTCAACACATTGGAGAAGAAATTAGTTTTTCCTCAATACATCTTGAATGTCACTGGCATCCAGTGAGTAATGAAGCACTATATTAATTTGATTGAAAGAACTAAAATTGTCTTCCTTGGTCAACTTATTGAGACTGTTCTTTATTATACGTGCAAATCTGTCTCTCCTCAATGCCCAAATTTCATCTTGAAAATTATTTGAGGGAGGCAGGGTACTCGCAATCCAATAACATTTTCTTAAACTCCTAGAATTGTTGACAGCAAACTACATCATCAGATGTGAGTATCGAAATTTGTAAAAAATGACTTCTTGCAATCCCCTTCTCCTAGTGGAGGGGGTGACAACTTTTGAAAGACAGGAATGTGTTGCAAAATGTAGGTTTCGTGTATATCTCTGTGGCCCTTAGCACTTTAGCACTTGCAGTTGCTTAGTTTATAGGTTCATAGGTGTTTACTAGGCTAACCACAACAAGGGCCTTTTTAACCCTAGCCATGCATCCCAAATCTCTGACAAGTTCTGATACCCCTGATAAGTGTAAGCAGGGGTTTTGGAGATTAAACGTTTACAAGCAGGGGCCATGGGAGATGAATGATTTACAAGTTGCCCATGTCCATTAGTGACATAGGTGAAAAAACAGGGATGAATTTCCTGTTCCCCATCCAATTGCCCAAATTGCACTTGAATTGGGTTAGGGAGGAACTCTGCTTCACATAGACTGGGAGTAGGTTTGATGTCCAGGAAACTGGAATAGAAATCGGTGCTGTTTTGCAAACTTGCCATGAAATTCCCTAAATCATCCTTGGTGCCATCCCAGATGACCAATAGGTCATCTAGGTATCTGAAATATCCTATGAATGTGTCTTTTGGCTTTTCCCGGTTAGGGGTCGCCACAGCAGAACTCTGGTCCGCTAATGATTGGCAGTAGATTTTTACGTGCTGAGTTGCCAGCTCTGATGCACAGCCTTCAACGAAGGTACACCCATTCACACATGTCTCCATACAGAAGACGCTCTAGCTGAGAATCGAATGGGACAACATCTTACTGTAATGCAGTGTTTAAATTTTGGGAATTTAAAGACTTCTAACTCTCATCTTAGCAAAACCACAGTAGCAAACAATGGGGCACAAGCTGCCCCCATTGCAACACCCAACTGTTGTTTGAAGTATTCACTGTCAAATGTCAGGAAGTTGTTGTGGAGAACCATTTCCCTGAATTCCACTACTAACTTGTTGACTGTTTTGGATAGTGCTTCAAACCTGAAAACAATGTCCCTGAGCCATTCAAGGACCTCTTCATGTGGAATAACAGTGAAGAGGCACTGTATGTCACAAGTTACAAGAGTATGCTTCTGTTCCACCTGGATGTTTCTGAGTTTGTTAAGCAAGTTTCACGAATCTTGAACAACATGTGGGAATTGTTGGACCATTTTTTTAAGTTTAAGATCAATAAATTTGGACAGTGATTCAGTTACTGATCCCTGAGCGGCAATTGCTGGATGTAAAGGTGGATCCAAAATGTTAGAGTGGATTTTGGGAATCCCAAATATTTTAGGTATTATGAGATGGTCTGCTCGCAAAAAAAAAATCATACAGCCCTTGAGAAATATTATCGAATAATAAAAGTTCATCTAGGATTACCTTGATGGCCCTATGAGTAACACTGATTTAATTTAAAAAACACACACTATACACTTTATCATCATTCAACAGCTTTGGGAGATGTCCTGTATAGCCCACACAGTCCATCATGACAAGACCCCCACCCTTGTCGGGTTTCATACAGCTTATGTTTTTGTTGTTAGTAATCTCTCTTAATTCAAGCTTCTCTTCTCCAGTCATGTTGAAATATCGGTTCTTCCTTCTTGAGCTTAATAATGCCCAAATCTCCCTTTCATAACTTTTCTCGTAAACATTAATCACTGGGTGTAAGGGAGGGTTGGCCGTACTTTTCCTTTTAAAACTAAGGGTCCCAGAATCAGAATCTTCCAAACCAACAAACAAAATGCAAAATTTTAATTTGCGGTTAAAAAGTTTTAGGTCTAAAAGTGTTTGCTCTGTATTGACCCTACTAGAAGGGATGAAACTGAACTCTTTAAAAAAAAAGTTTATGATGGTCTGGGCCAATCTCTAAGTCTGTAAAGTTGTAAATATTAAATCCTAGGAAATGAAATGATGTTAACTGTACTGTCGATGGACTTTTCCTAAATTTCCAGATTTATTACTTCTTCACTTACCATCTCCGAAACTGGTTGGAATGTCTGTTCTGTCTCTTCCACTGCTTCCCCCTCGGGGGTGGGTGTTGTTCAACTTTTGCTTATTGGTCGAACTCCTGTTCATCAGGCTTTCCAATCTCCTTAAAGGGGCTGCCTCTAAAGGGACTTCATAACATGGAGTCACACTTTGCTCTTCATCTTCCTGGTTGTCAGCAGTAAAATCAGTCAGGGAACTGTTTTTTGATAATCCTGGTGGTATAGGGTAAACTGTCTTGTTCCTATAATCTGTTTCATCCCTTTCTAGATTTTTGCCTTTCCTCTTCCTAAGAGAAATTAATTTGCTGTCAACTGATTGAAAAATCTTGTTGTAATTAACTCTATGTTTGTAAAAATCCAAATCAAATGTATAGAATCCACAAGTTTCAAAATGTTTAGACAGTGAGCATGATGCAGAAAACGAGTTATTCTCAAACAGTAATTATCTGAGTTCTTATTCACATAATCACCGTGTCCAGGCACCAGAATTTGCATAATATAAGACTGGAAGATGCTGGTTAACTGTAGTTTCTGATTGCTTGAGAGTTACTATTAAAACAGGCCACACTAATACAGTACCCTATACTATACCATACCATAAACACTGTATTGATTTGATTTTAATATTGAAATACAGTAATTAAAACCTGGCTGGGGGGACAAAAAGTGTGACACATGAAAATTGAATTGAATTGTTCATACTGTACAGTATTTCTTCGATTTGTTTTTTGCCAGTTTTTTGAAAGTGCTGGTTGCTTGAGTTCCGGTTAACTGAGAGTTTACTGTAAATAGACAGACATACACATATACCACATGTGCAAACGTCTTTTTAACAAAGAGAGGAAACAGTCACGTCATCACCCTAAAAGCCTGACTAGCTTGGTCTGCAAGTCTATGGAGCACATTATCATGGAACTCATTAACAGAGACATTGGGAACCTCCAAACACTGGACCCTACTCAGTTCGGCTTTGGTAAGCGCAGATCATGCCTCCTAAACCTGGTGGACTTCTTTGAGAC
The DNA here is from genome assembly GCF_019279795.1 of Protopterus annectens. NCBI lineage: Eukaryota > Metazoa > Chordata > Ceratodontiformes > Protopteridae > Protopterus > Protopterus annectens. The sequence goes on from NC_056725.1 coordinate 1,420,723,455, forward strand.
AGTTACCAAGGCTATAGATGAGGGAAAGGTGGTACACACAGCATACCTAGACCTCGCAAAGGCCTTCGACACCATTCCCCATTCTGGTATTATAGACAAGCTCACCAGCCTGTCACAGGATGGGTTGCCAATTGGCTCATGGACAGAACCCACATGGTGAGAGTTGCGGGAGCTAGGTCTGACTGTAAACTGGTTGCAAGTGGCGTTCCCCAGGGCTCAGTCCTAGGACCCCTCCTGTTCAGCATATACTTCTCAGAGGTACAGGCAAGCACAGGAGGACTATGGCTGACCAAGTTCGCAGATGACTGCAAACTAGAGGCTATAATTGACTCTCCAGCTGACACAGACATCCTCCAAAAGGGTCTCACTGAGACGAATACCTGGTGTCAAAATCATGGCCTCAAGCTAAATGCCAAAAAGTGCATAGTCATCCCCTTTGGAAAAAACTAAGTACACACAAACTACCACATAGGTGGTAGCCCCTAAATGCAGAAAACGTAATAAGGGATCTGGGGACCTAAGTAGACAGTAATCTCTCCTTTGATAATCACATTGCCAAAGTGGTTAGAAAATCCTTCTATGTGGCCCACCTAATCACAAAAGGGTTTGCATCCAGATCAAAAGAGGTCATTCTGCCCCTCTACTCATCACTCATCAGACCCATCATAGACTACAACTCCCCATTTGGGATGTACCTTACAAGACTCCTGCAACAGCTGGAAAGACCACAGAAGTATCCACCAAGAGGATCACTGGCCTCAAACAGATGCCTTATGCAGCTCGACTGAAGAAACTCCAGCTGTACTCGGTTGCATACCGCCTACTCAGAGGTGATCTCTGCCTGTCATACAAGGCCATGTCCAACCCAGAATTGATGGGCATGCCCCACCTAAAGAAAACCTTATCCCCTCGAGCCACATGCTCTAGGGATCTAAACCTCACCACAACAAAAAGAGTAAAATCCCATGACTGGAAGATCTCCCTGGTCAACCTCAGTAAGAAGCTGAGATCCATCATAAAATCCTCCAAAGCTAGTTACGAAAACAAAATCGCCACTGACTCTAAAGACAACCACAAAGCATTCTATAGCTATGTCAAGAATCTCAGTGGGAACACTCAGATCTGCTCTGAGTTACAGCACAATGGTACTAAATATACAGAACCAACTGATATTGCCAACATCCTGGCAGATTACCCCCCTCTCACCCCCTAGAGAGCCCATCTCTATACCGGAAGAATGCAAAGTTCCTATAATCACAGCTGCAGAGGTAAAAAACACACTCTCCAAAGCCAAGAACACAGCATCCATGGGACCTGACAATATCCAAGGCTGCGTTCTACACGAACTAGAGAATGAACTGGCACCCTACCTAAGTACCATGTTCAATCATAGCCTCACCTCAGGCTTTGTACCCACTGAATGGCACACCATGATGGTTATTCCACTCCACAAAGGGGGAGCCACAACGGACCCCGGGAACTACCGCCCCATTAGCCTGATGAGCGTGGACTGCAAGGCCATGGAACATATCATCGTGGAACTCATAAACAAAGACATTGGTAATCTCCAAACTCTGGACCCTACCCAGTTCGAATCTGTAAAAGGCAGATCATGTCTCCTAAACCTGATTGACTTCTTTGAAGCAGTCACCAAAGCCATAGATGAGGGTAAAGTGGTTCACACAGCTTATCTAGATCTCGCCAAGGCTTTTGACACCATCCCTCACTCTGGAATTATAGATAAGCTCACTAAACTAGGTATAAATCCCTATGTCACAAGATGGGTTGCCAAATGGCTCACAGACAGAACCCACACTGGAAAGTAGCGGATTCCAAATCCGACTTCAGACCAGTGACAAGTGGAGTACCACAGGGTTCAGTCCTGGGTCCTCTCCTGTTTGGTATCTACTTCTCTGAAGTGCAGGCTAACACAGAAGGTCTTTGGCTAACAAAGTTTGCAGATAACTGCAAACTAGGAGCCATAATCAAAACTCTTAACGATGTGGACATACTACAAAAGGGCCTCACTAAGACAGATACCTGGTGTCAAAGCCATGGCCTGAAGCTCAATGCCAAAAAGTGTATTGTCATCCCCTTTGGTAAGAACTCTGTACCCATGAACTACCACATAGCTGGTAGTCTACATAATGCCGAAAATGTGATAAGAGACCTTGGGACACAGGTGGACAGTAGTCTCTCCTTTGATAACCACATCGCCACAGTGGTCAGAAAATCCTTCTACGTGGCTCATCTCATCCAGAAAAAAAGAGGTCATTGTTCCCCTCTACTCATCACTCATTAGACCCATTATAGAGTACAATGCCCCTTTTGGTATGTACCTCACAAGACATCTACAACAACTGGAAAGACCACAGAAATACCTCACAAAGAGGATTACTGGCCTCAAACAGATGCCCTATGCAGACCATCTCAAAAAACTGCAGCTTTACTCCATCGCATATCGCCTACTCAGGGGCGATCTCTGCCTAACATACAAAGCTATGTCAAATCCAGAGCTGTTGGACATGCTCCACTTAAAGAAATCCCAATCTCTCTGAGCTACATGCTCTAGGGACCTAAACCTTGTCACTATAATAAACAGAACATGCTGGAGGGATAGATTCCTGTCCCAGAGTCTTCCCATACTCTGGAACAGACTACCTATCTATGTCAAACAGAGCTCCTCATTAGCACTCTTCAAGAAAAATCTTGATGATTGGATGGGAAATAGGAAATTCATCCCAGGGATCACTTCTGTGGCTCTGCTCGACAAGGGCACAGGAAAATAATTTTCTTGGATGGTCAAAAGCCAGGGTACATTTTTTGGCTAGGCTTATATAGGCCCTAGGGCCAATAGCCTAGTACCTACCTATGAGCCTACCTATGAACAATAAATTAGGATGTGCTGGAGGGATATATTCCTGTCCCAGAGACTTCCCATGCTTTGGAACAAGATTCCAATCTACATTAGGCATACTCTTCGCTAACACTCTTCAAGAGAAACCTTGACGAGTGGATGGGAAACAGAAAGTTTACCCCGGGGATGACTTCAGTGGCTTTGCTGGACAGAGGCACAGGGAACTAATCTAAGGGGGCAACGAAAGCCAACACATTCTGGCTAGGCTTATAAATGCCTTCAGGCGTAGTACCTACCTATGAACCTATGAATGTTACGGCTGTTATAGTGTGTGGCCATTTGGTCAATAATGTTATGTGCCTCACATAGGTAAACTTCCTGAATAGACAAATATCTGTCAGATATGCAAGCAGCATGTTATAAAAACAAGGAGGATAGCAGTATGGTATGGGTTCTTCTGGGCCTGTCATGACCACCATGCTAATAACATTGTTTTTTATGCCTAGAGAGCAAAGCCTAAAAATTTTGGAAACAAACACTGGAAATTTTTCTGAAATGTTACACATAAAACATTTTCTGAGGCAGAAAGTAAGGTGCTACTTCAGGTTTTCCATCTTCATGGCTAATGGCTCTTTGGTCAGGATGCTGCCATCCAGGCCTACCAGGAATATGCCTGGAATGATCTTAAAGCAGAGGTTAATGCTGTGAGTTGCTTGGACCATAATTATGACAATGTAGCCACAGTGCTGACAACATTACTCCTGATGCAGAAAAAAGAGACATCCACTGGCATGGGAAGGTATGTCGAGAGGCAATGGGCCATTAGTGAAACTACCTCTGATTGAGACTGGGGAAATTCTGTCCTCTGTCGGCGGCAGTGACACCTCTATATGGCCACACAGTGCAGTGTTGGACTTTGACACAGAGTTTTGTCATGTACCAAGAGTATCTACCGGAGGTGCCCCCTCTGTCTTCATCTGTAACAGCAGTCATAATTCCCTTTGACCCATTAGGAACATCAGAGATTGCACCTGCATGGCTATCTATGCAAGGTACAGTATTTGACTGTTTGTTTTTTTAATTACTATTACTGCTACATCTGACTCTGATGTATGCTTCTGATAGTGGATCATACTTAGACAAAGTATTGTACTTTGCTGTGCTCATGGGTGATTTTCAACACCAAAAAATACCAGACAGTTGAGAAAGAAATACACCTTTATCACAAGACAAAGCTTTCAGGTTCACACCCTTCTTCAATGCTGTGAACCTGAAAGCTTTGTCTTGTGATAAAGGTGTATTTCTTTCTCAACTGTGTGGTATTTTTTTGGATTCGTTTTATACAGCCTTGGTGTTTTGATTATCAACACCACCAGTGTTGAATTGCCACTACCAGTTGTTGAAAGATCTGCTATTCCAATGATGATAATGGAGATGAGCTAATATGGTCAGTGTGCATTTGACACAGGGAGTGTGACCACTGGATCCCCTACACAGACCACAAACACAGCTTCTGTGCCTGCAGGTACCCAGGAGATACACTCCACACAGAAAGGACAGGTTACCGGGAATACTAGCAGTCAGGGAACTGTGGAACCCCCTAACGGACATGTATCAGGATCTTCCTGTAGACCTTTTGGGTGGAAGGTATACACAGGGAGGGAGGGATGGAGGGTAGGTACTGATTCTCACTGGAGAGACATGTTTACCTCTTGCCCCCCTGAAGTTACTGTGTCAATGGCTACAACCCGACTTATGTCGAGGGTCATCACACAGGCACAGGCTAGTATGACCACAAGCATGAAAGAGCCAGTGGGGGGTGATGCATGGCATGTTTGATGTCCTACAGAACTGCACATCCCATATGTGTGTGATTATTTTGACAGACTAAATTGCATACATGAATGTGCCATGTCCTCTCAGGCTTGCCTGCTGTGTATCAGGGCCCATCCACTAAGCCATTCCACCACTACCTCCATGGATGGTACCCACTGTGGCCGTGAATGGCAGACATTATTATCTTTTGGTGCTAGCTCTTCCACATCTACATCTGTTGTGGAGGTGTCTTTGATTAGGAGACTATATCCCTGTGGTCATAAGAGATTCAGCAGTGGCACATCTAGTAACAGACATTGTTTGTGGTCATGCAGCACACAAACATTTAGCCAGAACCATAGTATGACCTATATGGCTCCTGGCAGAGGCAGGTCTCATGGGCAGCCATGTGCACAGGATGCACTTCCCTCTCTCATGCATGCCCTGGACCTCTCCAGGAGATCTATATGCAGTGCTGCAGCAGACACACAGTCACACCACCACAGCTCCCGTAACATTACACACTAACATCACAACAGCCCCCAGTACATTACACACTCACATCAGCACAGCCCCCAGTACATTACACAGTCACATCACCACAACCCCCAATACATTACACAGTCACATCAACACAACCTCCAGTACATTGCACATGCATATCACCACAGCCCCTAGTACATCACTCACACAGAGGTCCAGTGACACTGGCCCTACAAAAAATCTTTTATGCTAATGCCCCCCCCCCCCCCCCACACACACACACACATACACACACACACATATTCTTAAAGACCCTACATACAAGTGCAGTTTTGCTTTTGATTATCCTCATCACTCACACATTTCCCTCTGAAAGACAGCTACACATGTACTCCCTCCCCCATCTATGGAAATGATGATAACTGTGCCCTGCACTTTGTATATTGCTACTTAAGTTGTCTATGACTGATGCATAGTTTGGCTAGCCTATGCAGGGTTTAGCATAGTCTAGCACTGGGTTTACATGCATCACTTTTACTGCAGTGTATCTGCTTTATTCTGCTTTACTATGAGCTGAAGCTATGCGCAAGCTGCTGTCTGTTTGCCAGTGTCATGGTATACTGCACCCATCTCCATCTAGCATGTTCATCCACTGATGTTGTCTTCTCCACCATCTCTTCATCTGCCTCAGCCTCTACTGCTTGATGTGCTAAAGAATGCTCCTCCTGCAATGCCCCCACCAACACACACACTGTTACTTCCTCCTAAGTATGATACTGTGCAGCACTGCACTGAAACCCAGGAACATACTGCAGGGCACCAGAAGATAAATCCAGCCTGTGAAATCATGTCTTCAGCATCCCAAACAGATGCTCCACAATGATCATTGTTTAATATGGCATATTTCTTTTGTGATTCTGGGCTGCTTCAATCTGTGGATTTCTGACAGGGTCCCAGGCCATATCTGGCATTGCCAACAAGATGACCCTGGGAAAGTCACCCCCTGGCAAACCACTGGTGCAGGTCACAAGTTTGTCATATGTGGGAGACATGCCTGGGTTGCCTACAGATACATTGTACGATAGACCCTGTGCATTACAAACAACCTGGTAGATGATGGAGCGATACCTATTGTGGTTCACATGCCTCCTTCCCACTGCCACAGATGGGGCCTTTATTTCAATAGGTGAGCAGTCTACGGCCTCCAGTACCACAGGGAAATGGGCTATGTCTTAGAATTCCTGCCTGGTGTTCCCTCTCTCCTCTGTGGTAAGTCAGAACTACATATGTTCCCCCCACATGTTGAAACATGGCATTGAGAAACTGATGGAATATTCTTGATGCAGATGCCTCAGATACCATCAATGCATCCCCAGTAGGGCACTGAATGGTCTCCTGTAGTTAATGTATGTAAAGCACACATACCTCACTAAAAGAATCACAGGCCTAAAGCAGATGCCCTATGCTAACCATCTAAAAAAACTCCAGCTATACTCTGTGGCATATCATCTACTCAGAGGCGATCTCTGCTTAACATACAAGGCCATGTCAAACCCTGAGCTGTTGGACATGATCCACTTAAAGAAATCCCAATCCCTCAGAGCCACACGCTCCAGGGATCTAAACCTTGTCATGACAATAAATAAAACTTGCTGGAGGAATAGGTTGCTGACTCAGAGACTCCCCATACTCTGGAATAGACTGCCCATACATGTCAAGCAGAGTGCCTCCTTGGCCCTCTTCAAAAGGAATCTTAATGATTGGATGGGAGATAGGAAACTCACCCCGGGGATCAAGTCAGTCGCACTGCTAGACAGGGGTCCAGGGAAGTAAATAATGTGGAAGAAATATCCAGGAAATTGTTATGGCTAGGCTTGTATAGGCCCTAGGGCTTGTATAGGCCCTAGGGCCAATAGCCTAGTACCAACCTATGAACCTTGAAATACACTAGGATAGATACTGCACAAGTCTCATGGGGCTGCAGGTGATGCCAACATATGTCCAAGTTGTCTTGCATGGTGTCCATGTCTATATCATATTGATCCACAATGTCACTGCCATGGAGTACATAAAATGTTGAGCAAGGTCAGATGACACAGCGATTCCAAGGGTGATGATAGGCACTACTATGACTCGTTGTGGCAATAAGAGTAAACATTGGAAATGTCAGGACCCTCTAAACTGAGTCCCAAAATAAATGCTTGAAAGAACGGACTTATATATATTAAGTCTGAGATCCCATTTCTCAGAATATTTCCTTTTCTCCAAGGTATGGCAATCTCAGAGTTGGTAATTCCAAATCTTTCATTTGTATCAAAAGTTTCACTATTGGAGCTGAGTGTTCAGTGGGCTTGCCCCCCCACACACACACACACACACACACACACACACATACACACATGGTGGGTGCAAGGAGGAGGTTTGCAAAAAGAAGTTTAAAGGAGAAGAGCAATTTTCAATAGTCGCTCTTCTTTTGCGTTTTCAGTCTTTTTATTTTTTCGGCTTTTCAACTTTTTGGTACTTGGCATTTCAATTGCAGGCATTTCAATAGTGAGCCAGCAATAAGACCTTCTTGCAGATGCACATTGACTAATGTTGTGGCATCCCCTAACATACTTTCACGATTCATTTGCATAGACATGGACATTTGACTATCTTCATTAACACTAGTATTAGAGCTCTATGTTGCACAATTTACATATTCAACATAGAGCTGTGAGCTGGGCATAATGGTTAAGGCAAACACAACGTGTAGGGTTTGATTCTCAATGGGGTAATTGGCTAGGATTAAAATGACACACAAGACCAAATAGTCTACTATGAACTGCTTTGCTAACTTGACTTGCCTCATTATAGTATACACAATTCTCACATGGGGTAATTGGCTAGGATTAAAATGACACACAAGACCAATTAGTCTACTATGAATTGCTCTGCTAACTTGACTTGCCTCATTATAGTATACACAATAACACTCATTTGAATATTGTTGATCATTACCATCTGATTATATGGCCATTAGAGTACACCACTGGCATATACTTTTGCCAGAACTGCTGCTTGGCGGTATGTGAGTTTCTGAATCACACACATCCTGCACATGGCCACTGATTGTGCAAAATTGCTTATTGCAAAGCAGATAAGTTTTCTGAATCTCAGCCACAAATATGTAAAAGCAACAATGGCCCTCCGATTACATTAAATTGTTTTGGTTGATAGTACTCTTCTTGCCTTTTTGTAATTTGGTTTCTGTGGTAATATTTATGTGTGTTGTGTGTGTGTTTTATCATTATTTTAACATGCATTTCTATTTATGCAGTGTTTTATTACTTTTGTGTATTGTATGTAAGTGTACATTTCAGCTTCATCTCACTGGTTATGTACTTTCATTTGCTATGGGGATTGTCACTCTTTTCTGCATGTATACATATCTAGCTATATCTATAGTCTGTATTTATGTATTTTCTATGTGTGGATACAATATGCTTGATTGCAAGTTCATTTAATTGTGCAATTTTGTTGCTGGGAAATATGGTTAAATGGTTTGGCTTGTTGAATATCAAAATGGATTAATACTGGATTATTGCATATAAGATAAGTAGGCGTGATTAGTAATGCCAAAACTTTCATCTGTATAAAAACTTTCAGTATTGGAGCTGAGTTTGTGTGTGTGTGTGTGTGTAAAGCTGGGTGGGTGTCATACACGCACATATGTACACTCATAAATTCATTCCATGCACACACATGCCCCCCCCCCCCACACACACACACACACACACACACACACACACACACACACACACACTTATCCATCCCCCTCACTAACCTCCCTACTGCAACCACTCAAATAGACACATGCTCTCACATACACTCACACATGCAGTCCCCCACATACACACACTCATACACACCCTAATACTGCCTAACCACTACCCAGCATTTATGTCTACTGAGATTGATGATTTGGCTATGTTCATTCCCACAATTAGCCTGGATATGCTGTGCTACTTTATACCTGGCTTGGCTACATAAATGTTTTATTGCAGGCAGTTTCAGGAGATAGCACATGGCTAATTAGCGTATGCCCCTCCCCTGCAATGCCTCATTAGCATCTAGCATGGGCACAGAGACAGTCCACTGCAGTGCTGTATCTTTGTCTTGCAGCACCATGGTTGGGCTATCTCTGAATACAAAAATGTTGCTGCAAACTATATACCTCATGTACACCTCATGACAACTTTTCTGAATTTGGGTCAAGGAAGCTAGCATCTGATATTTCTTGTGTATTCTTTACATCCATAAGACTAGTGCCATCTAAAGACAGATCTTAGCACATGTAGTGCATTCACTACTTAATACTTTGGTCTTATTATGCTCAAGAACATCAGGTCTAAACCCTCTGCTGGTGAATTCTGTTGATATATAATTCATCTCTTGAACACGGTCTTTGAGTTTTGTACACAAGCGACTGATTCTTAAAAACGGTCTTCTTACTATACAATTAAATGTATATTTAGGGACACACATGCATTTTACGTAAATCTCTATTAGCCTGTAGTGACATCATGTGTATTTTCTTATTAACATTCACATTCACATTATCAAGAAAAATAAATAATTAATATTACCAGCAGAATACATTTTAAAACTTAAGTATATGTGAGTGCCTTGTGTGTTGGTACCATTAGGAAAGTTTTTTTTTTTTTGTAAGGTAATGTGTATGCTGAGGTTATGGCAAGGGGCGTTGTTAGGGCTATGGTTAGACCATATGAGTAAGGAGGTAGAGTGGGCAGACAAAACTAATACTAGTCAGCAGTGTGTTAAATAAAGGATGCCTGAAAGTAAACCAACAGAGTGTGACAATGCTGAACTGTTTTCAAAAAGTGTAGAATGGACATTTTGTCACTGTGCTGTCACCAGACATATGAAATATAAATTCTGTCCTCTAGTACAATTTACATATTGTAATATACTTTATACATGTGGTGACAGCACATCACAAAATGAATATTTGACACTTCTAGAAAACAGTTCAGCATTATCACACTCTGTAGGAGGAGAAATACTTATTAAGATTGTTGAATCAGGAAGTATGATTATACTGGTTAAATGACAATATATTTACAAGCATACAAGAAATAGTAAATCATTAATTGCCGCGGTGGTACGGCAGTAGCGTTGTTACCTCATAGCAAGAGGCTCTCCCGTTCGATTCTCGGCTGGGCTTGGGAGTGCCTTCTGTGTGGAGTCTGCATGTCCTCCCCGTGGTTGGGTAGCGTTCTAAAGACATGCGTGCATAAATGGGTGTGCCTTCATTGAAGTTTGGGCATTGAGCTGGCACCTCGGTGTTTCGTAAAAATCTACTGCCAATCATTAGCGGACCGGAGTTCCGCTGTGGTGACCCCTTACCAGGAAAAGCCGAAAGACAAACAACAAACAACAAGAAATAGTAAGCGCAGACTTTCTTATGGAAAGTGTTACATTTTGTAGCTCTGGTGCCTAATTAAACTCATAATGTAATAATTGTCCAATATTTCCCCCTGTTTAAAGAACTATGGAAGTTATGAAGGGAAAAGATTCAGCCAGATATACTACCACAGCGGCTATCCTACTGATTGGTGCAGCATTGGTGAACGAGTAGCTTCAGTTCAAAATGTAATATTGTGGTGACTTTCACTGCAATACGTTGCATTGCTTGAGCTGGCAGTGTGCTTTCAAGGATTTTTTCCCTTTTCTCTACTGCAGTGTAACAGTGGATTTGATATATATAATTTGGATGGGTGAAGGGGACTTACTGCCCTACAAAAAATTATTTTTTGTGTGTGTTTTTAGGAATTGTGACTCATCAGATTTTGATATTTATCTTCCAGAAACTGGTGAGCTGAAAGAGTGTTTTGAATGCTTGCAGGTAAACCTACCAGAAGTACACAGTCCTAATGAAGGCAAAATACAAGGCTAGAAGACACCAAAAGAACTAAGCTTTGGCTCTGAGGCAGGAGGGTTAAATGACCCTGAAATGAATTTTATCAAGAACAAGTAAACTCATGTTAAAATACTGAAGGGAATTAGTGTAAAAACAGACAGAAGAGATTCATTTTACCAAATGGTTCCCACAGTTAAAGTAATAAAAGTCAATGCAGAGATTGACAGAGAAGGGCCCCTAGTTAAGAATACATTAAGGGAAATAGGTATAGAAACCGAGGAAGGGATAGATAGATCTCACGCTGAAGAAGAAAACAATACAAAAAATAGGACTTAAACAGAATCTTAGCTTTCTAAGCAAATTTTTAATTTAAAAGCAGAGAGCCAGAGAGAAACAAAAGACTATAAAGGAAAGAAGGTAAAACTACCCCTGAGCAAGAGAAATAGAAACAGTCAGTACCCTGGTCAAAGAAAATTATTTTCATGAGTTACCCTTCATAATAGAGATTAACTAAATAGAGGGAAATGCTTGAACCTGTATTTGTTGACTAGGCCATAGCCCCCACCTCAGTCAAAATACTGAGAAAAATACCAATATGGCTGACTTTCAGATAAGCCATGTCAATTTTAAGAAAGCTGAGTATGAAAATGATACCCTAAAAAAAGCTAGAGAGAACATACATCAAGCCAGTGGGGGACCAAAACAATGGAACAAACCAACTACATACCCTTAAACTGAGCTAAGAAATGACCTCCTACATTGGATAACCAAAGAAAGGGAACAGATAGTGAGTCAGGTATCAGTTCTTACACCTTTTTGAACATTTGTAGTAAAATTTAATAAGACAAAGGCTAGAGTTTTGCTCACATTATATTGTGCTGTTATTATGAAGGACATAAAGAAGTTGTGTGCAGCCTGCCCAGACTGCAAAATCACAGCACCCATCCCATGATTTAATAATCCTGTGATACCTTTACCAGTTGTAGAAATCCCTTTTAAATGTATAGCATTGGACATTATTGATCTACTTGTAAAAATCAGATAATGACCATCAGTATACTGTTGTAGTTCTTTATTAAGTAAAAGAATTTCACAAGGCACTGCCACTAGAAAATGTCAGTCAATGCAAAGTCTACAGTAAAAGAATTAGAAACGTTCTTCTCACAGATAAGAATTTCCTGAGAAATTCTTACTGATCAAGGCACCTCATTCATGTCCAGGGCAATACATGAAATTTGTCATTGTTTTAAAGACAAACAGCAAAGGGCATTTGTTTACCACCCTCAAACAGATGAACTTGTTGAACACTTTAACAAAACTTTAAAGTCTGCATTACAGAAAGCCATAGAGTTGGACGGGAAAAACTGGGAACAGCTGATGACATATCTTCTTTTTGCTGTAAGAGAAGTACTCCAAACTTTATTTGGATTCACTCTACCTGACATGCTGTATGGCAGACATACATTCCTGAGGTTTGTTAGATGTATCAGTAGAAATATGTGAGGAAGAACCCTGCCCCCACTTTGAAATTATAATAGGGTATGTTATGTATCTGCAGAACAGTTTAAGAAGTGTAGTGCCTACAGTAAGAGAGCATATAGGGAGGGCACAGCAGGTACAACAGAGAACACATTTCAGAAATGTTCACCTCAGATTTTAAATCAGGAGTCAAGGTATTTGCATTAGTACTTACTGCGACCACTAACCGGGAAAAGCCAAAAGACACAAGACCTACTGAAAAAAACACGTTCCTTATAAAGTAGCAACATCCCTTTGAAGTCAAAAAGAAAGTATGTGAAGTAAATTAAACGGTAAGACAACTAGAAAGGGGAAGCCAGAAGAGCTGCACCACATACATTTGCTGAAACCATGGAGAGAAGCTGAAGTTTCAATAGTAAGTTTGTTTGCAGATGAAGTTAAGGTTCCCACAGCATACACTGAAGTTGAAATAATGGGCACACTAGCTGGGTCTCAAAAACATGAAGTCAGAGAATTTATACTCAGCAATAAAGCCATCCTCAGAGTTGTGTGGCAAAACCAATTGTAGTTCAGTACAACACAGAAACTGTATAGAAGAAAAAGAGCACTTAAACCCATACGAAATACCAGAGTCCCATTGTCTAGCAGTTAGAGATGAAATACAAAAAATGTGCAAATTTAGAGATATACAGGAATCCCAGAATGAGTGGGACAGTCCCATATCTTTGTCTTTGAGCTTAATGATTCTATAAGGTTTTGGAATGACTTTGGGAAGATAAACAACATACCTGAATTTGATTCAGATACAATGCCCTGAGTAGAGAAATTGCTCCAAACCAAAACTGGTTTAGGATTCTATCTACTTTAAGATTCTCCTGCTATCTCCAGATACTAAGGAAAAAGTGGCATTTTCCATACCATTTAAGCTCTTCCATTATATAATGCTAAATTTTGGTCACCGTGGAGCACCTGCAATACTCTAGAGGCTGAGGAGCAAAATCCTTAGATCGCACACCAGACAGAAGGAAGACAGCAATATTTAAAAGTCTAAAAGAGCATTTTATGGATCTGGATGACTTTATAATATTCTGTAAAGATTGGAAAAGCCTCTTACTCAAAGCTCAAGTCATTTTAAATTCTCCGTGTCAAGCTGGGCTGATGGTTAACCCAGCTAAATACAAGTTACGCATGACAGAAGCCCACTATTTGGTCTATATAGTAAACCAAGAGATAGTGAAACCACAGGCTAGAAAAGCTGAAGCAGTATAGATGTGGCCAACAGCAACCACAAAAAGTTGGTCAGTTTTTTTAGGCTTAGCTAGCTATTATCAGAATTTTCTTCATAATGCCACCACTATAGCATGCATCCAACTGACCTAACTAAAGGTAAGGCTCCAATGAAACTGGAGTGGAAAAATAAATTGGAACAATCTTTCTGTCAGTTTAAGAGGATGCTATTTTCAGAGGCCATACTCAAAACCTCTGACTTCTTAAAGAAATTTTCAATGCATACATATTCCTCTGAAGTGGGAGGAGGTGCAGTTTTATCACAGGTTTAAGACAGGGAGAACACTCCATCTGTTATATTAACAGGGTGCTTAGTAATGTCAGGAAGTAATACATGGCAATTGAAAGAGACTGTTTAGTCATTGACTGTGCCCTTACATCCGCTAAATACTAAATGCTAGGCAAGAGTTCATGCTTGCAACAGACCACGCCCCACTTTAATAACTGTACCAGCAAAAGGATACTAACACAGATTTATCTTGTGGGTAGTAACCCAGTGACCCATAAACCTTTTGTTTTTAGGATTAAGCATCCACTAAACTGTCCTAGGCATACAGTCCATGGGCTGGGGCTTAAGCCAATGATTCTTCATTGGGGGTCATGTAGCATAGTGGTGGCTGGTCCCTTTAAGGATACTCACACAGAAACAGGCAGTCAGGTGAAAGTTAAAGGGGAACTGCTGCAAAAAGGCTTATTTAAGGCTCTGTGCCTTGCTGGTGAGTAGATTTACAGTCAATGGGGCTAAAGCAGATCCCAGGAGGTCTCTAGAAGGAGGAACATATACCAGAAGGAAGGCAATTTGGAGGGTGTCCCTGTGAGGGAAAGCAGTTGCTACTCTTAGAAGAGAGACCACATGGATATATTTCTGCCTGTGATGAAGTGCCAGGGAAAGGTATTTCAGATTACACCTGCCTGTCAGGAAGCATGGATAGAAGCCTGCTGGAACCTAGCTCTGCCTTGTGAAGCCTCTGCAATCACTTTTCATTTATTTTAGCCAACTATTTTGCCAGAGCCCAGTGTGAAAGGGATACTATGCCTGATCATAAAGAAACCCTACCTCTGTCTTGAATTGTATAAATTCTACAGAATATAACACTGACCACAGAAGGAGTTTATTTGAGACTGCACCTGACTGAATACTGCAGACTGAATTTGCTATGTAAACCACATTTGCCTTTTGTAGAAATTTGTCTAAATAATAAATAAAATTGGCTCCAAAGACTGATTTATTATAAATATAACCTATTTCCTAGTCAAGCTAAGATAATTTACAGGCCGTACACATAAATAAAACACATCATAAATACAAATGCATATTAAAACAAAACACCACCAGAGAATCCCAAATTACAGTACATAAAGGCATGAAACATACCATGACCTAAACAAATTAAGTAAAAGGATGAGAAGAGGGCATTACTGCTTACATATCATGCATCTTTAAGTTCTTAGAATTCCCACCAGACTGATTCCTCTTGTAAAACTTCTTAAGAATATGCTATCTAGAAACTGTACGTATATTTGTAAACCATTATGCTAGTGATATTCAAGGCACCTTATCTGTATTCTTTCACATCTGTCAAAGGCCTGCTGGCTGCCAGGCTGGGCCACAATTGCTTGCAGCAGTCTTTGAGTCACATTAAACTTAATGTCAGAAAAATTTTTAAGTGCAACAAATAAAACATCTGTTTGCCTTACATTGTCAGTATAAATACTTTTCTAACTTTCAAAACAAGAAATAATTCCCAAATAGAAACAGAATTTGGCCTAACAGTTAAGGCTGTGAACTGTTAACAGGCTGCTTTCTGTACTCCAGGGTTTGATTTACTGTGTTACTTTGTGCAAGTCAAGTACACAGACAGTGATGTTGGGCTGTGCCTGCAAAACGCCTGTGTGAATAAGTGCTCTTATCTCAGTTAAGAGATAAAAACAGCAAATCAGTAAATGCCTGTTATAAAGTTATAGCAAAAGAGTAATTAATGTTTCACCTGATTATGAATAAAATATCTGTACTTTAATTAAATACAATGAATGACGTCTCACTATCATCTGGTGTACCCTTTGCTGTACAATAAAGCTATATTTAAAAGTGATGTAATCATTGGTATAACAATTTCTTACCACAATAGTAAAATGAAGTTTTTTATCAAAACAAGCAAAAAAGTACTAAAAGACACACACACACAAAACAACACAATATCAATAAATACATATGCAAAGGCATTTTTCAACTGGCAATAATTCCCTCAGAGTGGGGATTATAGGGAAATAACAGTCCTTCCAGGGATGGAGAAGGACAGCACCACAACTCACCAGGCCTCACAACACCTTGGGCAGTCTGTAAGTATCATACACTGCCCACCCAGTCAGACATTATTGTTTATGTATATAGGCTTCTGGGTATATACTGAGTGCAAATGGAAGACAAAATATCTAGTAATTATTTTGTCAAACAAGAGCATCCCCTATTGGGATATGTGAATAGTTCATCATAGGGAAAGCATGCATTCAGTGAAACCTATGGGCCTATAACAATTGCTATAATCAAGGAAAGGGATTGTGAGATTCAGTGCATACCCTGGGACCATTACAAATTGCTATGATATTTGTAAGGTCAGGAGAATAGTGTGGGGAATGTCAAAGTTGTATTTGTTCACTGCAGCAGGGCTAAAGAAAATAAGTAATAGCAAGTACAAAGTCAACAGGATTAGTGTGCCCAGTATCATTAGGCAAAACATTTTTTGTTTATGCAGTGCAATTTTAGTATGTTAATTTGACAGCAGGGTTTTGTGTGTGCGTGTGTGTGTGTGTGTGTGTGTGTGTGTGTGTGTGTGTGTGTGTGTGTTTGTAAGAGAGAGCAAAAGAGTACAAGAAAGAGTTTGCATCTGTGCATGTCTGTGTAGTGTATATCTGAGTAAAAATCCCAGTAATTTTTGACCTTGTCATTTTTTTTCATGTGTAACAATGTCACAGATGATTATATTTTATAGTTGGTACAAGCAACCCCCACAACATTGGTAGTATGTGGTGTTCTACCCCCACCCACAGAAAATTATATATTTCTGTTTTTGGTGACTACAGTCTTGATTCAGTGGACTACTTCTGTCATTTTTGTCATATTATTTTATTTTTGTGTGCTGGTGTGGAACAGTAAATATTCTCACTTTTAATTTGTGTAAGTGTTCTGCTGGCACAGATACTGCCTAAATATAAAGGGGTATGACTGTCTGTGATCATAACTGGATTATTATATGTTCAAAACATGGATGCAAACAAATTCACTTTGAGAGAGAAGCCTGGTAGGTGAATCTTGGCGTCCATGTCAAGAACTCATAATAGAAGTTTATGATCAAAAGATTTAATCATAATTCTTTGTAGTGCATGCAGCTTTATCTACTCCATGCACTATTCGTTACAGAAAAAAAAGAAAAATTATATGACTGTGAAGTGTTTTACTGAATTTGAAAGCCAGTAAAACACTTGGCAAGGGCTGTCAAACAGACAGCAACAGACATTTCAACTTTGCTTAAGAATTCTGGACAAACCCAAAAGTAAGGGAAGGAAAATAAATTATCAAAATCAGGGACAGTTTTTAAATTCACACATTTTTATGAAAAATAAGTAAGAAACTCTAATGTGTATCATTATTGGTTGACAGCAACCCTAGGTGATTTACCAGAAAATCTAAAATTTTAGAAAGGATATAGTAAAAAATATGAAGCAAAATCTGGAACAATTGAGAGGTATGTACAGCATTCAGAAATTAAGTGCTCCTCTGTTAAACTTTAAAAGCTGTTAGACACTGCACTGTCACACTTTCTATAAGCATTATGCCACTGCTCTTTGTCAACTAGCACTGTCCACATTTTGTCTCTCACATGATACCCAATCTTAAAAGCACTTAGGGTGGCCTTAACAACCTTTTGTTATGCACCCCTAAGCATTGTTAGGATTGGGTCTCATGCTAGGGAAGCACTTAAGGAGTTTAGCTTTTTCCCTGATTTCGGAGCATAATCATGGCAACTCATGTACTATAAGCCATTTATGAAAGATGGTTTTGTATTACAGTGGCAAAATAGTGCTATAATCCTTTGGGACGTATTTCGGTTAGGGGTCCTGCACAGTTTTTTTTACTATAAGTATTACTAAAAATACGTGTTTAAAGTTCCATTTCCTACTTTTGTCAGTAGACATTACTTGATTTGTCATTTAGTTATCTCATAGCGGTGGTGGTGCTGCGGTAGCGTTGTCGCCTCACAGTAAGACGTTGTCCTGTTCGAGAGCGTCTTCTGTGTGGAGACGTGTGAATGGGCGTACCTTCGTTGAAGGTTGTGCGTCAGGCTGGCAATTCGGCACGTAAAAATCTACTGCCAATCATTAGCAGACCGGAGTTCTGCTGTGGCGACCCCTAACCGGGAAAAGCCGAAAGACACAACGTAGTGTGTGTTTCTTACAAGGAAGATCAAAGCATTGTTATGCAATACAACCCATACACAACTCTCCTTAATAATGTATGGTGTGCAATGAAGATCCTAGGTTAAACAAAAAACTGCAATAGTCTTTGAATTCACTGAATGCCTGATCTGTGTAATGTGAAAATTAACATTAGTGTAAATGTTTTATGACAAACTAATTTTTTTTATTGACTTTGCAGAAATGCCACTTCAAATATACATTTGGCTGTAAAGAAATTTAAACTTAGCAAGGCTAAGAACATTTTTAGAATTTGTTGAGTATCTTTGATGCCCCCTGCTGTCTTAACATACTTATAGCAGACAACTAACTATTATAATGAAAGTTTGTTTACATGCATCGGCAATAACATTTTCAAGTTGCACATCAGTCTTCCGAAGACTCCAAGCAACCAAGAAACGCAGTACATTTTTTAGCTTTTGCACTCTAGCGATATTTTTATACTTGTATAGTCATTCAATAAATCAGAGACGTTTGATTATTAATTGGGTATCGTTGGTGATTTTTATTCTCCCCTATGCTTCTTCTATTTTTTTAATCTGGCAACAGGAAACACAATTGCACTCCCTGACTCTGCTTGATCTTACCTTGACAAGAGGAATCTGTGGTACTCTCTTTCTTAGTTCCCTGTGCACCTGACGTCTAAAAACCTCTCTCTGCATAATTTGGATTAACACATTACTGCATCAGCTAACTACTGGCAAGCGAGTCCTGGTACACCCACACAGCATTTGTATTGCTACATTTTTAATGTATAACAGACAGATGATCCTGTGGACACAAGCTGCATCTTACAATTATAGACCTAGCTACAAGTCATAAATCTAACTACAAGGACCCTCTTTGATGGGTCGTTCATTAGGGTAACACTTTTCCACCAATCAGAATTATGATTTCTTTTTTCTGAACAGTAAGAAGTAATTTCAACTGTGTATAAAACGGAGAAGAGGGGAAATCAAGAAAAAGTACAAATGGAAATATTTACGGAAGACTTAAATGTGCCAAAGTTAGAGGTAGATGAGGCTCAAAAACTAACAGTTAAGATAGGAGGGGATGAGATAAAAATGATGATGTCTAACCAATCTGCAGGAAAGTCTCCAGGAATAGATGGTATTCAGGTGGAAGTCTGGAAGTTAGGAGGGAAGAAAGTGATAAAAGTCTGGAAGATTTTGTTTAGCAGCATTTTAAAAGGAGAGGGGCGCCAACATCCCAGGAAAAAGCTGTTGTGGCTGTAATACCTAAAGACAGTAAACACCCAACTGTTCCAGCTTCATATAGACCGATCTCAATTCTAAACTATGACTATAAAGTGATTATGTCTATAATGGCTAAAAGAACAGTAAAGATTATACCAAAAGTTACTGACATGGACCAATGTGGTTTTGTGGAGGGGAGGCAAACATCTGACAACATTAATAGAACAATGATGATCCAGAAGGGTAGCAGAATGTAAGAAAATATTGTTATTGACGAGTCTTGATGCAAAGAAAGCATTTGATAGAGTAAGCTGGGATTTTATGAGTAGGGCAAAGGAAGTATTTGCATTTCCTGATACAATAATAAGGTTAGTTAGAAGGATATATGAGGGATCAGAGGCAAAAATCAAAGTGGGATGGTGCCTCTCCAATAATTGGTGTCTGAACAGAGGAACTAGGTGGGGTGTCTCCTTCCCCTTTGTTATTTGCATCATATTTAGCATCAGAAGTAAGGGACTCAAAAGTTCAAGGATATAATTGGTATGGTGTTCAAGAAAAGTTGACATTATTTGCTGATGATATTATTTTGTACCTGATAAAACCAGAAAAGGGCATATCAGTGTTGTGGAATATTTTGACACAGTTTCAGTTTTTTTTTCGAGATATAAAATTAATGAAGATAAAACAAAGGCCATAAACTATGTACCCACACATGAACTGGTCCAACAATACCCATATTTATGATGACATGATAAAATGAAGTACTTAGGAGTATGAGTTAAAAAAGATGTTGCTATGGGCGTTATGGATATGTGGGAAGAGACTGAACAAAAGATAATACAAAACTGTGAAACTGGGAGCTGTTATTTATGGATATGGGCAGCAGGATACTAACTGAAAATGTTTTAGTCCCTTTAGTTTATACACAGGTCAGGCATATTGTATCAATGAGAGGCGACGTTGTGGACTAATTAATAAAGAGCTGAAAGATTTTATCTGGGAGAGGAAAAGGGCAAGGGTCAAGTGGGATAAGCTGATCTTTCCAACAGAACAAGGTGGTTTAGGATTACCTGATTTGAAGGAATATTTCAGAGCTACACAGTTAAGGCTTTCATACGTAACCCAAGCTGAAAGCTACACTACAATGTGGAAAGGGGTGATGATGAAGCAGCAGGAGTAATAGAAGAAATAAGGAAAGAATTGGATTTTGTAAGTGGATCCATAAGGAGAATAACAACAGTCATACAGAATACTAATGAATATTATATTCATAAAGTAGCAGAAAGTATACTAAGAGCTAAGCCAACATGAGAATGGAGAAAGGAGATTCTGCCAATAGGGATGACTGCAATTAAAGGTGAAGAGATTAAACAAGAGGGGGTGGAATTTACTGGAGAAAGCTGACAAAGAAACCAAGGTATTGGAAGCAAATAATTAGAGAAGGAAAGGTAATAGAATGGGAAGAGGCCAAAAAAGACATTTGGATTGCAGGCCAGTGATTACCTTCTCTAACAGGGAGTGATATCAGAGTATAGACAAAGAGGAAGGGATAGGGGAATCCTAAAAGAAAGACCTGCATTTGTTGAGATTTTAATTAAATCTAGAACAGAAGGTTGCTAGAGATGCCTGCTTGTACAGTCACTGCATACTGAGATGGAATACATAGGATACATAAACACACTTGTCCCATGTACCCATCAGTTCTTTATTGATGCTCATATACTTTGGACCTCAATCCATGCTACAGTTGTTAAAGTCAAGTATTTGTATGCCAAACATTGTGATAAGTATCTGAGATGCCATCAGACTGTTTATCAATACCTGTACCAGTATTATCTATAATGTATCAGGGAAGAACACAGCATTGATAAAGGTTCAGCCTGCTACTTTACACCAAAGGCAGGTGAAAGTGCTACCCCATTTCCAGAAGATGGCATTGAGTGAGAGCTTTTTACATGAAGAGTGGCTGGAGGGTCCTTCTTATAAACCCACATATACATCAGAACATCACCACAAGAAAAAACACTAAAAGACCAGATCCAAAACTGAACTTCTTTGAGGTAAGCCCATTATCCAACCAAGCCCTGCCCTTCAGGCATTTGGGGTGTGAACTCATACTCAGCTAAACATGCCTGAGCCTGAAATGGTCTTCAGTCTTCCTCTAGGACCTTGAGGGGGAGAGAAGCAAATACACAACTCCCACAAAAGGTGCAGATGTTTTCTACCACCCAGTCTCCAGATAATAAGCTGAAGCTCTTGGTCAAACAGACTGACCCTGGTGTTCAGGGGCTACCTGAGACAGGGAGTTCTCTTCCTGCATCTCTCCATGGCCCTTCATGGTCTGGCATGCTCAATCAGGAAGGATTCCTGACAGACACCTGGGTTTATAAGGAGGACCCTCCACTCACCTGTTGTTGATGCTTCTGCCTCATGGCCTACTTATATATCAGCTGTTAGAAACCTGGTGAAAGTGTGTGTGTGTGTGTGTGTGTGTGTGTGTGTGTGTGTGTGTGTGTGTGTGTGTGTGTGTGTGTGTGTGTGTGTGTGTGTGTGTGTGTGTGTGTGTGTGTGTGTGTGTGTGTGTGTGTGTGTGTGTGTGTGTGTGTGTGTGTGTGTGTGTGTGTGTCTGTCTCTCTGTGTGTCTGTGTGTGTCTGTGAGTGTATGTCTGCTTACCTGTGAGTGTGTGTGTGTTTGTGTCTGAGTGTGCACCTGTTTGTGTCTGTGAGTGTGCGCCTGTTTGTGTCTGTGAGTGTGCGCACATGCGTGTGTGTGTGTGTGTGTGTGTGTGTGTGTGTGTGTGTGTGTGTGTGTGTGTGTGTGTGTGTGTGTGTGTGTGAGTGTGTGCGCGCACCTGGATGCACTTGTGGGTTGGATCGCACCATTAAGGACTTATGGTTGAAACCTAAGCTATCCCATCTCTGGCCTTTCCACACGCAGGGCTGCCCTTGGCTAGCTTCTGATCCTGTACCCCCTCCTGATCAGCAAATGGGACTACTCTGTCTTGTGCACCCCTTTCAGCAAGATCATGTTCATAGACATTGAAGGCCCATTTTCTCCCATACTACCAGGGTCTACTGGGGATTCAGAGAATATCAAGGTTACATTTGCTGAGATAAGAAGAGCCAATTAGGCCACTCCCTTCCCTGTCTTCTTCCCTTCCAAATGGCTCCATCCGATATGCAAAAATATATACGAATCCTCCACTTCTTCACCAAAGAAACATGTAGAATACAAAAGGAGAACACCAACTGCTGCAATACTAATTTTTTATTCTGGTACCTCGGCCTTCGCCTTCTCCTGGAATGTTCTCCTTTTGTATTCTACATCCATCCGATATGCACCAAGCATACTCCCTCCCACAGAAGGTCTTAGCAGGGATTCAGGGAAAGAAGTCTAAGCAGACATGGATTATCCTAACCAGGAGCCTAGTCTGCAGTTACACAGAATCCCACCTTTTAGCCCCTTACAAATCACTACCAGGCCAGGTAGATCATGCCAGTAATCATCCCAATGCTTCTATATTACCTCTCTGGTCCAGCATGGGTCCCAGATACCACATCATTTCAACATGTTGCTGCCAGATAAATAGTTCACAGCTTTGCACAGATGTCACAAGAGATTTTACTTCTTAACCATGTGTGGATGTAAGACACTCACCTATTCTTCTCTGCTGACTCATTTCCAGGTGAATATGATTAGGACATTGCTGGTTAAACTATAAGACCTTCTGGAGTCTGAGTTTAAGGAGGATCTTCATGAAACACAACCCACTGCTTTCACAATATGATAGCATTTATTCCAGTCTAATTCTGACTATGTTAATGCCTTGGCTAGGGAACCAGTCTCATTTTTTCCTGTGCTGAATGGTATAGGTTTTCCTCACTTAAGAAACAGCTCAGGAACAAGATCCTGTATGCCTGTGTTAAGGATGGTGTTCTCTTCAGCCTGTCTGCCTAAGGCATGCTATATAATTTTCTGAAGTAGAAGCAGGCCGTCATTCTTCCGGAGGGCATCAGTGCTCTGTCGCCTGCCAGGACTACCCATTCTTCTTAAAAATCTGTCCAACTTCAAAAGTGGAAAAGGCCTTGTTGGTGTTGAAGGAAAGTCCTTAGGTGGCACACTGTTTTGAGCCCTCTAGTCCCGGTGAAGCTGCCCGGTTTTAATCTCTCTCAATAAGTTTGTGTTTTTTTCCTATGCTAACAACTACTGTGGCTTTTATATGCCTAGCCATGCATCCAAATGTATCCTACAAGTGTTCTGAGCCTTAGAGATTATTTTAAGAGGTATATATATAAGCCAGATATGATTTACAGACTGCATCTGTCCATTAGGGACATAGCTGCTACACCTGGGGTGAATTTCTAATTTCCCATCCACTGGTCCAGATCATGCTTAAATAGAGTTAAGAAGGAACTTTGCTTCACATGGATGGGAAGCCTGTTCCAGAGGAGAGGAACTCTCTGAGACACATACCTGTCCTTCCAACAGGTGCTATTTATGTCACAAGCAAATTTCAAGTCCTTAGATCAAGTAGTTCTGATGCTGCTGGTTTTGTGGATGTGCAAAAGATACATCAGAGTGGTATCCAAGGATGCCTTGCTTGCCAGGAACAGGTCACTTCTCAACAGTCTGTAGGAAATTGAGGTCAGAGTTAGGGCTTTGAGGTGATCTGCATAGGGCATGTTGGTCTGATGAAGGCTGAATGCAACAATGACCTCCTTAGACCTAGATGCCATGCCTTTTGAGCAAAATAGAAGATTTATTTTCTATCTTACACACGTCAGTAGAAAGTCAGCATGCTATTC
This sequence comes from Protopterus annectens, assembly GCF_019279795.1. Taxonomy (NCBI): domain Eukaryota; kingdom Metazoa; phylum Chordata; order Ceratodontiformes; family Protopteridae; genus Protopterus; species Protopterus annectens. The sequence goes on from NC_056725.1 coordinate 1,420,747,774, forward strand.
ACATATATTCCTAAAGCCCTGACTCCTGGGTCCACTCTTAGGTGTGTGTTACTAATGAGGACGTTTCCTAGAGTGTACAACTTCCCAAGGGTAATATTATGCATTTCTTAGCATTGAGTTTTAAACCATGACTTTGGAACCAGTCATTTGTCTGTGTTACTCCTTCCAGTAGGATGTTAGTGCCTTAGCAGGGTTCTATGACTGTTTCTAGTTTGCACTCATCTGAAAATATGGTCAGCCAGAGGCCTTCGACATTGACTTTGACTTCTGAGAATTAAATGCCAAAAAGGAGTAGGTCCAGCACAGATCTCTGAGGGACTCCACTAGTGACCAGCTTCTTTCTGGTTTCCCCTAACTTGTTGGGTCTTATCTGAGAGCCAGCTGGATATCCACCATGTAACATAGGGGTTAATGCTTAATTCCATGAGTTTTTTTACAATGCCCATGTATTGGGTCACATGCCTTCACCAGGTCAAGGTAGGCAGTATGTTCCATTCTTCCCTCATCCATTGCCTTTGTGACTTTTTCAAGGTCCACCGAATGAGCAGGCATAACTTGCCTTTGAAAAAACCAAAGTGGGTTGGATCCAGTGCCTGAAGGTTCCTTATGTGATTATTAATCATGTCCCTAATTGTTTCCATGGCTTTGCATATGAGACTAATCAGACTTATGGGTCTATAGATCTCCAAGTCCATTAATGGATCACTGTTATGCAGAGGAATGACCACTGTATGTCTCCATTCACATGGCACAAAGGCTGTCTGGAAGATATGGTTAAATAGTGACTCCAGAGGTCCAGATTGATCATGGCTCAGGCTATTTAGGAAACATCCTGGGATATTAATGGGGGTCCATCAATTAGGTGTTTTTAGCCTTAGACAATGCATTCAGGACCTGCTCCATAGTAATAGTTGGGGGTTTATTTTTGATGGTATTACTTGGGGGAGTGGAGGTAAAACTGGAGCTGAATTTGTCAGATAGCAGATTTGCAATATCTTCCAGCTCCAAGTAAGTTCCTGCATTAACAATCAGTTCTGCGTACTGTTGTGTACTGCCTTTGAGGTAACAGACATCTCAACTTTTAGCATCTATGTATTGAATTATGTTGACTTTGAAATATGCAGCTTTTACTTTGTACTATGTATTCTGTATTATGTAGTTTATACTTTGTACTATGGAGCTTTTCTCCCTGGGCCTCCACTGAAAACGCACTCTTCGAGCCCACTGGACCTCCCCAGTCACCAAACTGGAAATAAATAAATAAAATAAAGCCTATTGGTTGGCCTAGAGGTTATCTTTACCTCAAAATAGGCTTTGGTAGACTAAATTTACCCTCTTAGTTGTTTGTTTAACCTGACAATAGATTTTTTATCATGCTGGACGTTTCACCTCCAAATTTTAGCTATGAATTTTTCCTTTTGTTGAACAATCTGTTTATGTTTACATTCCATCAGGGTGGGGGGGGGGGGTTTGTTGTTGTTTGTTCTGGGCTTGTTTCTGGTAAGCTAAGCTGTCTCTATGCATCTGTTAAAAGGATTGTACAGGGCATCTGTGTAGACTTGTGCATAGGCAGCTGTGTACTCCAAGTTTCCATCAGGTAATCACTTAATAATACGTAGTTTTCTTAGTGTAGTTCCTAACTGTTCCAGGGTTTGCTGGGGTCGCAGCACTGCTTTTAGGTGTGTGTGTGGGGGGGGGGGGTTGCAAATCATATTGGGTGATCTATATCTTGCAGGGATATGATCTGGGATTCTAACTATAGTAATTTGGACATGGAAAAGCTCAAGTGCATCATCCTGTTTGTCCAACCTTGAGGTATGCTTGTTTTTGATGTAGATGAAGACATCTCCACCTTTATTCCCTGCCTGTGCAGTAGTTGGTCTAAATGTGCAGAAGACATTGTATTCCTGCACTGTTGAGGTGCCCTCTGCTGCTATAAACCATGTCTCTGTATCTACACAGATGTCTGCATTCTCCGAAGTATGGAGAGCTTGGTGGGAGGGGAGTTTCTTGTTTAGGCTTGTAACATTAAGCAGCAGCACCTTTAGATTCCCTTGGATTGATTTTGCTAAGATGGAAGGTTTGTCAACTTGGTGTTGCCTGAAAAAAGGCACTATGGGGAATACAATGTTTTAGCCAATATTTTAAAGAATAGTGGGAACAGATGCAGACCATCTTTGGCAAAGCATCATGGTCCATTGACCATGTCCTCCCACGCTGACAGATATTGTACATCTTTGAATGACACCAGAAGCTGAGCCAATTATTAAACTGAAGGTAGAATGCTGCTCAATGCTAGGCTCATAACCAGCTTGGAATACATAGCCAGAGAACTCCCTAATGTCTCTCTCTGTCTCTCTTCCTTCACATAGTCCACGGAGGTTCATCTCAGGTCATTTACACGCAAATGTACTATGGCTGAATAATACTGGTAATTGTGGTTCAATGACCTGTGGGAATGAGTGATCTGCAGATCCTGGCCCTGATAGGCAATTCACTGTGATTTTCTCCTTGTTCATCCTGTTGAGTGGGGTATCAGTATGTGTCACAATGGAGTCCCTTATGAGTAGAGGGTTGGCTCACCTTGGGGTGTGGCTGTATGTGTGGTGCTGGGTGCTGTTTCAGTAGAGTGCTTTTGAGTTTGCTGAGGATAAGTGATGAGGATCGAGTGTCTAGGAAATCTTTGGTGTATAGGAAGATTGTTGTTTAGTGTTTCAGCATAAGCTCGTCTATGTGTGGGATGCATACTATGCATGGTGAATGTAGTATATGTGTTACTGACACCCTAATTGTTATTCTGAGTGCTTGTATGTGAATGTCTTGCCTCCGGTGACTTTGTGTAATTACATCTCTTGCATACTGTATCAGTTTCTCTAAGAATTAGTTGGTGGTCACTTGAACATGGAACAATTGCTACATTGTCTCAGAATGCCCATATCCAGCAGACTGCTGGTTTGACATTGGGAAAGTGCATATCAATGATGTCAGATCCTTCTAGGCGAACAACGATGGTGTGGAGGGCTAGCTTGGGTGCTTTTGAGACTAGAAGCAAAATCTAGACTATGTAGGGGTAGATGCATGGGGCAGTGCTCCTCAGTGCACACACTAGTTACTCTTTGTGGCACTGAGTTACTGGATACAGTTTCAGAGGTAGTTTTATATGGAAACTTAAGTTTCTAAGTGCCTCTGTCTATATAAGGCCCTGCTAAATGCCAGTAGCCCACAGGCCAATAAAACAGCTTCACTTTAAGCCTTCCTGTGCGTCCCCCAACTCGGACAGATCAGGCTACCCCCTACAGCAATCCTGTCTTCTTAATGTAAAATCACACAAAGGTTAACTAAATGTGAAAAGCTAACATAAACCAATTCAACTAGCTAAGAAAACACTCTTACTGTGACTTTCAAACAATTAACCCAGCAGCAAGGACACTGGAAATTATATGTACTTTACGGCCTTAAAATGCAGATAAATGCGATAAATAATTAAATAAAGCAGCAATTTCACATAGTTGATTTAATATAAGGCTAATGGAGACAGAACACTTTAAAATGAACCCCAGTACTGCCACTACTGTACTAAAACCTCAAGACTTCAGGCTCCTGCCCAGTTAGATACTGTTAAAAAGCAAATATTTACTGTTAAAGCTAGTCCACAATGTAAAGAAATGCACAGAATTTGCTTTAAGCTTTTTTCTTGGAGCTTTTCTCCCTGGGCCTCCACTGAAAATGGGCTTCTACCCAGTCAGACTTTCCCAATAATCAACTGTCAATAAATAAATAAATGTAAGCCCAACTCTTTCACTGCTGAGGCTCTAGGCACAAAACTGTGGCAGGTACACTAAAAATGCAGAATAACTTTTTCACAAAAAAAACAATAAATGCAGGAGAAATGCACATAATTTTCTATATGCTCTACACTTTAACTGCTGAGACTGTAGGCACAAGACTATAGCAACAGCTAAGATAAAGAGCAGAGCAAACACTGGCCTACAGTAGCACTGAATATGGCCTGCAACTGCTCAATGTTTTGCAGTGTTTGAGTTCACAACAGCTTTGAGAAACATTATAAAAAAACAGTGAGTTCTAGGCTTCATCATCTTCAGACATGTGCTGGAGGTCCTGTATCAGCCCATTTCAGCAGACATCCACAGAATATGACCAAACAATTCTACTAATTATTAAGATTGTAGTGTCAGTTGCCCTATGGGAGCAAGGTCAGAAATTTCATTCCTGGCTCTTCCTGGTCCTAAAATTCCATCCCAATCTGGATCTCAGAACTTTCAGTCTCTGTATATCATATGTGCAGTTGTGGATAATCACCATTCAGGGGACTTTAGCCTTGTTCTTTCAGATGGCCTGGATGGCATCAGTGGACATGATGGATGTCTTTTGGCACACCAGCATATGGAGTCCCTACAGGGGACTCCTCGGGTTTGTTCAAGTATTGCTAACAGAGCTTTTCTCAGCACCTTTAGTCTCAACAGGGGTATTTAGTCATTTGTCTGTTTACATTTGTTAGTTGGGAAGTTCCTATTATCAGTCAAGTTCCATGATGTAAACTTCAGACATATCACAGAAAATAAAAATAATAATTTATAATATCTTCAGAAAGCAATCAAGATACAGGCAACAAGTACGAGAAGTTAAGGAATACGTTGTGTATGCATTTTGAGGTACAATTATTAGTAATTCAGTACATACATGGGTAGCATTTGATAATATAAATTATAAAGAGGATAAAGCTTGAACAGGTATGATAGACTGGAGAATATATTGAAAAAGAAGAAATCCTCTCTTATGTTGTCCCAGAGGAAATTCTTCACTGGGGTGGAGACAAACACCCTCTAATGCCAATAATTCCTATTCTTGGAGAGGATAAAGCCCTTGAGGTTATAGCCTTGAGTTCCTTGGTAAGAACACAGTTCATGCAAGTTACAAACTCTGAGTCTGCTCTGCCTTCTGGGTTTGATGGTGGTCACACAGTTCATGGTGCTGTCTACACTCTGAAGGACATGGATGTTGCAATGGGCTGTGTGGAATTAGTGGTTTCAGTGCCACCATGTACTCATAAACCTGCTGTTGGTATTAGTCATTGTTGGTGAGCCCAGGAGTTGTGGCCATTTCTCACCAGTAATCTTATGGGTCTTCCCTTTCTGCAGGTGAATCCCTCACACATATTGATGATGGGAACTTTATTTGCATACTGGAGAGATAATCAAGGCTGCCATATGATTCAGAGGCTGTGGTCTCCCCCTTCACAGAGATATTCTACACCATTCATTTGATTACTTACAACATTGCCCCGGCCCTGAAGGTCTTTGATTAATATGTGTATTTTGGGCTTCTTCTCACACATTGTCAGTCCACCATGTGATATCTAAAAAGGAAGTGGGAACAAGACTCTAACCCTTACAGGGAAACAATGCATATCTCTCAAAGAGCTCCAGATTCAAAGGCCATTCTTCATTAAGGTCTTCTGGAAGTGGGGCACTCCAGTGGTCCTCCTGTTTTCCACATGGTCCTTCCTCTCTTCTATTTGACACAGGTTCATTAGTATGTAAGGATCTGAACAAGCCTAATCTTGCATTTCCATGGTCATTATTAGCCCTTATATTTTGCAGTATGAATATCCAAAGGTGGGCTGAACATGAACATGTTGGGGTAATTACATTTATTCATGAGGGCCAGTGGTGCTAAACCAGGGATGAATTTGTGGTTACCCATCTATCCAGTCCTCCAAAATACACTTGAATTGAGAAAGGGAAGTATTCTGCTTTATATGGCATGGAAGATGGTTTCTTAAAAGTGGTACTCTCTTTGATACATACCTATGCCTCTTGAAAGTTCTAATAATCTTGCAAAAAAGATTTAGGTCCTTCAAGCAGGTGTTTATACCACTAGATTTGCAAATGCGTAATAGGTTTGGCAGAATAGGGTCTGTTGAGGCTCTATACATGAGCCAGAGGTCACATCTCAGTAGTCTATACCATAACAAGAAAAGAAGCAAGGGTTTGGGATCATCTGCATAGTTTTTATAATTTAGGCCCTTGACAAGTCATGTTTCAGGATAACTAGCAGGCAGCCTGGTATGTTATCCAGCCCCATAGCTATAGTGTTCTTGGCCTTAGTGCCTTGAGAACTTGTTCTTGGAAGATTTTAGGGTGGGTGCAAATGCTGGTATTTGATCTAAGACTGTTGGAGGGCAAAGGGGGTGAAAGTACTGAATTTGCTGGCCAGTAGATTGACTATGGCCTCTAGATCAAAGTATGTGCTATTTACTATCAGCTCTTCACAGTGCTGGGCATTTTGTATGAGATTTATAACATAGTTAAAGAAAGCTTTGTCAGTTATCTTTCACTTGGGTGGCTATTTTTACCTCATATCTTGTTTTGGCTGATTTAATCAAGATTCCTTGTTTAGTTTACCAAGAGAATTTTTGGTTTCTCAGGAGCTGGATTTATTTTTGTGTGCAGTGATTTTTTTCTGTTATTATACACCCTGATTATGTTAGGGTTCCACCACAGAAGTTTATTTTGAATTTGACATTGTATTTATTTCTTAGGTGGGCAGATGCATCTAGAATTTGGCAGTAAAGGATTCTGCATAAACAGTGAGGTCTCCAAGGTGGATGGGGCTTTTAAATTTAGTCAGGTCATCATTCGGTTTTAGTAAATTAGCCTTCCTATAGTCTGTGAATACCAAGATATTGGACCATGCTTCAGGCTTCAATCTTATGCTGATTTGACCAGAGAGGAGGTTACAGTTGATGGAGAGTAGAGCTTTCCCATACTGATAAAGACTAAGTCCAGAATTTTATCACCCCCTTGTTGGGTTATGGACTAAATGGTACAGAGGGTTTGTACTGATGAAGTCCAGAAATCTCTGGGAATACATGTCTGAGAGCATATATATATATATATCTTCCAGTTTATGAAGGAATAGTGTAAGTCTCCTAAGAGAATGGTGTTTGGTTTAACACATAAAGACTCCATACTGGTTAGGTAGCATGTACGGGCCAAGGGGAAAATAGAGGGAGTCATGTAGTTAGCTATGATGTGATAAGGAATTTTGTCCATAGGAACTTAGATATGAATTAGGTCATTATCTTGTCTGACTCTGGAGGTGACTTTTTTAATAATATAGAGACACCTCCACCTTTAGTGTATGTATCTAATATTGTGGGCCTGTACAAGTGATAGGCATTGAAGTCCTGCACTGATGAAATGTTTTCACTGATCTTGGACCAAGACACTATGACAATGCATACATCAATATCTTCCATGGCATGCAGGGCATAGACTTTTTTTGTTTAGGATCCTAGCATTGAGCAGTAATACCTTAATGCTGTCCAGATTCTGTTTACTTATGCTGTAAGCTTTAGAAGACTGACAATGCCTAAAAAAGGCAATATTTTACCTTTACAACAGGGTAAGGAAGAGACAACAGTAATAAAGTCTCTACATCTCCCCTGTCATAGGAGGTTCCTGTACATCTTACAGTTATTCCCACCGATTCCAGACCTCATCACAAAGTTCAAGAAAGAAAAAAACCTAACTCATTTTTGTCATTGCCCTGACTGGAACAGTAGGGCATGGTTCCAAGTCCTAATGGTTTTATGTAGAAAATATGAAGAAAACCTTCGTAGTTATGACCTAGATTGGGGAAATAACTGACTCCCCTCAGAGATGGTCTCCTTATATATACCCCTTTACGCCACTGGGCCTGCATTCTAGGGTCTGTTTCCTGACCAACAGTACCAGAAAGCCATCCATTTAGCAGTCTATACCTCCAAGGTTTGAATGGAGATACCCCCAGTCACCTTAAAGGTAATTTTAACCTACCTTTGACACCTTTATAATGTGAATATTAGTTTTTCTTTGATTAAGGTGCATACATTTGCATACATCAGCTATTGCAATATATCATGACATTGTGGAGGGAAGAACTGTGACATAGAACTGGTTGTCAAGCAGTTCCTTAAGGGACTGCTGCATCTCCACCATGTGTTTTGAAACCTATTCCTACACCCCACAACTCAGTGGGAAATGAACTTCATGTCGACAGACTTGCCAGTGCACCATTTGAAACTGCTAGCCTGATGGCATTAAAGTGTATTTCTTGAAAACCTTTGTTCCTGGTAGCCATCATCTCTGTGCATCACACTTCAGAGCTTCATACTTTCATGTGTAGACAACCATATCTGGTTCTTCAGGAGGAGGTGTTATCCTCCCAGGATGAAAACGTTCTTTCTGCCAACTGTAGTTCTGCAAATTTTCTTGAGCCAGCCAATTAATCTTCCAACTTTTTTTGCAGCAGCATCCAGGGGAAAGAGAGAAAAAAACTTCACATCCTGGATGGGGTTACCTGACAGAGATGAATGAGCTTAGACATACATAAAGACAGACAGACCAGTTGTTTATCGTCCTGGCTGTAGGGGAAAGAAGGGCTTCTAGTTGAAAAGCAGACAATTTCCAACTGGATTGTCGTTTCCATTATGCTCTAGCAACTGTCAGCTAACCACTCTAGCAAACGTTACAGTCAAAGCCACCTACACCCGAAGATTTTCTGAGTACACTATTTGCTTCAGGAATATTCCTTTTGCAGACATTTGTGCTGCAGCCACTTGGTTCTTAGTACATACTTTTGCTAGACATTATTGTCTGGACTATGACTCATGGAGTTGGGCCACCTTATGGGAAGTCTGTTCTGCAGGACACAGTGAACTGAGCTCTGGCATGAAGCATTTCTCCAAATCCAGCCACTATGGTGACACTGCCTGGGATTCAGTCCAAACAAGAAACCATCAATCATTATTAGATATAAAATATCTGTAGTGCATGGAGTGTCATGATTATGCTCTGAAATCGGGGAAAAGACAGACGTGTAGCAATTTTCTGATGTCAGATAGGTGCTTCTCAAGCTTTTGTATCTTTTAGTACTGAAAAGCTAGAGTTTCGCACAAGGACCTAACGGTGGTCAATGGACATCACATAAGGGCAGCAGGAAACTGTCAAACTCTTTGTTCAGACGTTTTCTGAATGAAGAGTTACTTTGACAGCTTCCTTCTGCTCTTCTATGGTGGCACATTTAGTGTAGCAGCAGCTAAGTGGGTTATAACTTTCAAAGCTTTAAAATACTTATCAGTACAACCCTTCCTGTCTCTCTCTCTCTCTCTCTAACATAACCTGGGATGTTACATGTTCTCAAAATAGCTGTCAAGATTCACTTCTCAGGCTTCTTTCTCAAGGTGAATTTCTTGACATCCATGTCTCAAACACATAATATATTTGTGATAATCAGAGATTTGAGCAGAATCCTCCATGTTCTTATCGTATCAGTTGATCTGCTATAGGTCTGTCCTTGATAGGCTGAGATGCCTCCAGCCATCTACCTGCAGATGAGTGGTCCTCACTCAGAAACAACTATGACAGCTTTCTGTAAGCCAGGAAAGCACCTTATTTTTTATTTATTTTTTAACAATGTGGTGTTAAGTTAAGTTCTTGGCTTGCAAGTGAGTTCCCAGTAGTGACCAGAAAAACTGCCAGGTTAAAGGTGGAACACACTTATACATTCAGTGCTTTACAACATGATATGTGTCAGCCAAGTATGTGAAACCCCCAAATGCAGGATTTTGCTGAAAAATGCCATAGGTTGAAAAACTGTCCAACCAGGGACCTATCAGGAATGAACATCTATTATATCAAGTGGTACAGTACAATGTCTTCTGTAATTTTATATAAAATTGTTAAACAAAGAGTCAGACATAAACAACGTTGTATGTTTCAAAACAACTGCACTCCTCTCTTCATGTTTTAAAATGTTCACTATGTTTGGATCTAATGAGGTCAGCAGATACAGTATGTATGCAGTCCCTTAAATGCAGATCTATACATGTAATAATTTTCAAGGAGACCCAAACCTCCTTCAGAGTGAAGGATATATAATCTTGGTATACACTGATTTTTATGCATCGTTTGATAATAATGAAGCATTTTTCTTGTTCTTCTGTCCAGCTAGTCCAAAATCTTTTGGGGCCAGTCAATCACATCAAAACTGTAAGTTAAAACAGAGAGAACAAATTGGATTATAGCTTGGACTTTATTCCTAGATGTCAGGGCTGTTTTAGTCTTCTGAAGTATTCCTTACTGCATTTTACTTGCATTTGTTCATGTCTTTTTTTTTTTTCAATAATAATTCTTTATTTTTCCTTTTTGTTTTTCCTAAATGTTAATACAATACAACAACCTATTTACAATATATACATGAATGCTTCCAACAGTTACATAGAGTCATTATACACAACTATACACTTCTAAATAGATATTACAGAAAAAAAAAGAGTAAAAATCTAGTATCAGTATAAGGCTTATCTATAGACAACTCCATAGTTAGTCTGTACTTCCTGGAGAAAAGTGGAATGGAACCTTAAGCTAAGACAATGTTAAAGATTTGCTCCCATATTTTTGTATTATTTACACTTTTCTTATGATCACTAATTAATAATTTATGTGCTAGGATATGTTTTATCGCTACACTCTTGAAATTTTCCCATGAAGTCTGGGATGGATTCAACCAATTTGTAGCAATATACAGCTTCATTAACAAAAAAATATTTACGAGTATGATCCTTTGGGATCTATCCAAATTAGCTGGCGGAATATGCAGAATCATAAACTCCCAAGAGAGTGTAGACTGTTGATATCCCATTTTTTGTAGTTGGAATTTCAAAGAATTCCAGAGTTTAAAAATACATTTACAACTCCAGAACATGTGTAAAAGGTCAGCTGTTTGATCTATACAATATGGACATTTGGGTGAGTTTTTTAAGTTAAATTTATGTAAAGTGAGACGCGTATAATACGCATTATTAAATATCATCAACTGAGTAAATAATAACTTCTGAAGGGACACTGATTTTAAGGTTAAGTTAATTGCTCTCACTATTTTACTATCTACAATCGTTAACAAATTCTCCTTCCAGTATTTCGATAAAAGTATTTGGTTATTGTATTTTACCTCTTTCATCAAACTATATGACGCTGTTATATATTTACATTCCTGTGTTAAGGTTTGCCATAAGTTTAGGCAAATGTTTAAATCTTCTTCTTTAATTCTGAAATTCCTATTACTAAAATAGCTTCTTGATAAGTCCTTTAACTGTCTTATTATAATTAAATATGAGTTAGGGAGATCCATCTCTCTTAGTATGTTATGTATTGAGATACCTAGAAAGGGATATAAATCGAGTATGGTTAAATTACTTATAAGTGGGAATTTCTTAAGGTCTATCAACTGATTACCAATTTTCAAATTCGGGTTTTTATGAAATGGTTGAAAAATCATCATATATTGTAAAAGATTTAGTGAGTTAAACAGACTTTGTACTGATATTATATATATTTTGATATGCTCCATCAAAGCGTGCATTTTAAGGGTATCTTTGTTTAAAAAAGGTAATGCCTTACAATTAATACCCTGATCAGCAACATGTTTATGATTTAGAATCAACCACTTAGGAGCCCATTTCGAATTAATCCTATCAAAGTTAACTACTCTTAGAATTCTATTAGCATTTATTATTAAATAATATGTTTCAAAATTCGGTAGTTCCAACCCACCCCTATTTTTCGGAGTCATCAGTTTGTCATAAGATATCCTAACTTGTCTAGGTTCCCATACAAATCTAGCTAATTCTGTATGAAGTTGTTTGAAGAATTTCTTGGAAATTTGAACTTGAGTAGCTCTAAAGATATATAATATTCTGGGAAGTATGTTCATTTTAATAATTGAGGTCTTTGCCATTATTGGTAATTTCAGATTATCCCATCTTTTTAAATCAGAGACTATCTGTTCCCAAATTAACTTAACATTATTTACGTAAAAGTCTCTATTATCTGTTGAAAAAACAACCCCTAAATATTTTATTTTTCTTCGGATTTTACCTGCCCTACCAATGGTAAAAGCGAGAAGAGTGTAGGCATCTTTAATGGGAATACCTTGTTTTTTTTTTAATTTATTTTGTAATTAGATATTTTTGCAAAGTCTTCCACAGCTTTTAATATTTTCTTAATATCTGAAACCGGTGTTGTGCAGTAAATATTCAAATCGTCCGCAAAAGCAGCCATGGAAATCTTCGTACCATAAATTATTGGAGCATTGTGATAAATATTTTGTTTGATATGTAGAAATAATGGTTCTAAATATAAATTGAATAATATAGGAGATAACGGACATCCTTGACGGGTACCATTCTTAATATGAATTCTTTTTGAGAGATTCCTATTAATAACTAGATTTGTATAAGGATTATTGTATAGTTTTTTTAAAGTTAAAATGAATTCTTGCGGTATATTAAAACATGCTAAAATATCAAACAAACATTCTATGTTCACTCTATCAAAAGCTTTTTGTGCGTCAATTATGAGTGCATATGCATTGAAGTTCCTGTGAGTGGCATAAGAAATCAGTGTATGAAGTGATAACGTATTATCTGTAGTTTGTCTGCCATTTATAAAACCGGCTTGTTCATCTGATATTATAAGGTTAATTACCTTCTTCAATCTATTAGCCAAAATCGATGTCATAATTTTCATATCTATATTCAAAAGTGAAATAGGTCTATAATTATCCGGGTTATGTAAATCAGTATTCTCTTTCAGTATAAGAATAGTTTTCGAAGCATTAAAGTGCGGGTCAGTAATTTTATTATTAGTTATATAGTTGAATACCTGTGGAAGTATTTTCCCCAATATATCACTAAAAGTTTTATAGAATTCTGTGGTCAAACCATCCGGTCCCGGAGCTTTATATGGCTTCAACTTCTTAATTGCATCAGTTATCTCCTCTGAAGAAATTGGTTTAACTAAGTTCATATGAAGCTCATCACCAATCTTCGGAAAGATAATTTTCTGCAGAAAATCATTATTACTCTTATTTATATTTACTTCCTGTTGCTCACCATATACTTGTGAAAATATTAGTTCAAATGCCTTCATGATATCTTCAGTATTGGTATATGTTTTATTGTTAAAGTGTATTTCAGAGATTTGAGAAGGTATTTTTGATTGATTAATAATATGTGCTAGTGCTTTAGAAGGGGTCTGTATGTGATTGGCGTATTTTACCAGCATTTTCTGCTCATAAAATGATAATTTACTGTTTTGTAATAAAAAAAAAAGGTCCTTCTGACATTTTAATAACTCCGTTTCAGTTTGTTTACTATAATTCCCAATTAGATCCTGATCCAGTAATTTAATTTTAGTTTCCAATTCTTGTATGTCTCTCACTTGTAATTTCTTATAAAAAGTAGCCTTTTGGAGGAACATTCCTCTAATTTGTGTTTTGGTAGTTGCCCATTCTATGTCAGGAGGATGACGGTGTTCCGAAAGATTAGCTAGTAATTAGTTAAAGAACTCCTGAGCTTCTTTTATTACATCTTCTTTATGCAATAGATATGGATTTAATGTCCAATTATAACCTCTAAAGCGTATCTTATGACTAGTGTCCTTATTGAAAGTTAATGTGATCCTAGAATGGTCCGACAAATGTCGAGCTTGTATATATATAAGGATCAAAAAACATTAGCGTGTCTGAAATTAGAAAAAAGTTGATCCTGGACCACATTTTATGACAACTTGAATAAAATGTAAAGTTATTTGCATTCATTTGATTCTTATTGTATTTAAATGGATCATATATTTTAAAATCTGTTTTAAATTCCTGTAGTGCTATCACTGCTTGGTAATTAAAGGACCTATGAGAGCTTGATTTATCTAATTTAGGGTCTTGGTATGTATTCCAGTCACCTCCTATTATTATATAGTAATTATTATATTGATTCAGGATAAAATAAAGTGATGTTATGAAAAATTGTTGATTGGTACATGGGGCATATATGTTAAGAAGTATCACCGGTTTATCGTAAAGTTTGGATACAAGAATCACATAACACCATCTTCCCTCTTTGTCCATTTTAAAATCTAGGATTTTCTCTTGGTACTGACTTTTAATAATAATCGCCACCCCTGCACTATTAGTTGTCCCTTCCGAAGCTATCACCTCTCTGATCCATTTCTTATTTTTAAGGGCAGTCCATTGATCGTTAGTCAAATGGGTTTCTTGTAACAAAATAAAACATGCTTTTGACTGGAGGAGTAAATGAAAAAATAATTTCCTTTTTTTTTCAAATTCTGGAAGCCTTTAACATTCCATGAGTCTATTATCCACATACTAAGATTTTTAAAACTTTAAAGTATATTTTAAAATTGAAAGACAATACTAGATTCAGATGTATTAGCACAGTATATAATATCTGGAAGCAATCTTGAGGTCCTATCCCTAATCAGTGCCTATCCACTATTCCCCTGGACCAGGACAAACATATGTTTTTTACACTGTATAAACTTCTATTAGTACACATCATTACTAAATAACTGTTCTTTATCTTACAAAATAACACACTAAAAACATGCAAAAAACCTATAATAACTACATCTAACTCTACAAAACCTAACCAAAATATTCCCTACTAAACACTGGTATCTATCTACCTACAGCTCTTGAACACATTATTTAGTTAACACAAATGATATTCCTTACATGCAAAATTACTATTCTACCTCTCTAATAGTTAACATATATTATTAGTTCTGTAATTTGGTTATATTACCCTAGAATATCTAATTATCTTATTTAAATCTAACCTAAACAGATATATGACAGTACTCCTATTAAACAGTAATATTATTGACTTCAAAATAATACACTATATGTTTAATTTATATTTAAAGCATTAAATTTTGACATTGTTTATCTAATCTAATTTATTTAACATTGTGATGACAGCAGCACTGGTGAATACAAGTAGCATTAACTATGCTTAGCAGATACTATATCTAAATATATAAACAATATCTAAATAGCACAGTTCCCAAAACATTCAGAACCACATCAGAAAAATAACCTTCAATTTCCCTAGGAATACCAGGATATATTATGTGTTTTTAATTTACTAACTATCCCAGCATTAAAACCCCTTTGTATCTAAACATTTACAGTATTAAAACACAATCTAAAAGCAGGAGAATAAATATTGCAGTACAATACAATATTACTGGTACATCCACATTCAAGCAAACTATCTAGGAAAATAGAATACCTATGGTAACTTTATGTTACTTCTACCATGTTAATTAAATGACACATTTTAATCACTACATTAATATACAGTTTAAATCCTACCTGAATGAATTCACATTCCCTTTTACAGAAATAAAGTTAAAACATACATTAAAAGTCCACAAAGCCTCGTTTTACGTTCCCAGTAGGTTCCCCTTCTTCCACAGCGCTCTATCTACTTCCTGGTCATGAAATCCTGTCTTCAAATTTGCGAAGGGGGAACCATTACGCGGATGGACTTCCAGATGTGCCACAATGAAAGTGGACCCTCAGCAGCATCTAAAGGACTTCCTGTTGCCTCACGAAGGAACACAGTTCGTAGAAGCTGTAAAAGTTCGTGGAATCTTCGTAAACAAGCTGGACCTGCAAAAAAAAAACTAGTTAATTATTAACCAAAGGGCCTGGTGAAGAAGAAAGAACAAACAAAGGATTTTGGAGCCTCGAGGTATAGTAGGCATGAAATCCCAGTATCCACGTTGTTGCAAACAGACTGAATGTTCCAGTTAAGCTTCCAAAGTTGGGAGGGATTTGAAAATCTTCAAAAAGGTAAGTTTTGCTTCTTTTTTTGTAGAAATGGAATATTTGGATCCATCAACTGTAAAAAATAATGTGTTAGGATATTTCATCTGGAATTTAATATTCTTTTCAATAAGGAACTTGCAGTATGGAGCTAATGCTTGCCTGGCTTGTCTTATTTGTAATGGTAAATCTTGTCCCATAGAAACTCTATTATTTTGCCACATAACATAACCTCCATTCTTTTTAACAGTTAGAATTATTTTATTTACATCCTGGTAATTAAGAATTTTGACATAAACCGGTCTAGGAATATTTGAGGCTTGTGTTTCCCTGAGAGCTCTATGGGCTCTTTCTATAACAATTTGCTTAGCCATATCAGCGTCCTTGAACAGTATTTCCAGTATTTGTATAATGGTAGACATTAAATCATTATATTGAATAGTTTCAGGAATTCCTCTGATAATTATGTTGTTCCTTCTGGATCTTGCCTCCAAGTCCAGAATCTTGTTTTGCATAGATTGAATGTCCAGGTCATGAATATCTGTTTTTTTTGTAAGCAATGTTATTCTGTCCTCATTTTCGGATATCCTAGCTTCCGATTTCTCTATCCTTTCAAGAATTTGACTGCATGTGGCACCAAAAGAAAGTACCTGATTTGAAAGTTCTTTTAAAGCTTCTTGTATGGGCAACAAAGCAGTTTTGATGTCTTCCATGTTAGCCAGTTGATCCGGTTTATTTGTCATTCCAGCTTTTAAAAGTTCTTGTTGTTTTACAGTTTTCTGTCTTTTGATTGTTGAATATTTTTCTGGTGACTGCAGTGCTGATAATTTGGTTTTAGTTGTTGTTGTTTCCATGCTTTTTTCCTCTTTTGACATGGTGAAACAGAAGTCAGACAGATCCTTTGTTTAATACTCTTTTCAGAGTCAGGCAAACAATCAGCTCTAATCCTGTAAATTTAATTAGTTTCCTTCTGTTCTTTTACCTCTCAGGCAATGTTTGATTGTAGTAGAATAGTTATATCCAATGATTAATGCAAAAAATCTTGTAGTATAATCTCAGGGTTGATTTTTATTCCGAGTATCTGGAGAGCTGTAGATGTACAGTGTCTACAGAATGGCGGCCATCTTTGTCTACTGCATTTGTTCGTGTCTTATTGTCAGTCCTTCATCAATTTCCAAATATGTATGCTCTCCTTCCTGCTCCATTTCCTTTATATCACTTTTCTGCCCCTGGATGATACTTTCTTGATATTGCAGCTTTCCTGCTTTAAGTGTTGCTTTCACACATTTATCAAGACCAAATGTCATTCTTATATCATCTGAGAAAGTTTTAACCACTTGCAGTTGTGCTTTGAACTCCTCATCAGATGAATTATATAATTATATGTCATCTACAAAACGTAGATGAGAAATATTTAAGTAAGTTTTGTTCCAGAGTAAAATTATAACCAAGACCTAATCTGTTAGTTAAACAGCTTAATAAGTTAAGGGCAAGACAAAACAACAGCTGTGACAAAGAATCACCCTGGAATATCCTCCTTTGAATTTTTATCCCTGGGATAATAATTTGCCCTTTGTCATGGTTTAATTGCAAATTGGTTTGCCATGGTTTCACGGCCATTGAAATATAACTGATCAATGAAGGGTGCATCTTATACATCTGTAAGCACTCCTTTATCCACGAATGTGGGATACTGTCATATGCTATATAACTGATCAATGAAGGGTGCATATTATACATCTGCAAGCACTCCTTTATCAATGAATGTGGGATACTGTCAAATGCTATATAATTGATCAATGAAGGGTGCATATTATACATCTGCAAGCACTCCTTTATCCACAAATGTGGGATACTGTCAAATGCTATATAATTGATCAATGAAGGGTGCATATTATACATCTGCAAGCACTCCTTTATCCACAAATGTGGGATACTGTCAAATGCTATATAATTGATCAATGAAGGGTGCATATTATACATCTGCAAGCACTCCTTTATCCACAAATGTGGGATACTGTCAAATGCTTTTTTGCAGTCTATCCATGCCTTACTTAGATTATTCCCCTTTTCATAATTCTCCATTATGAATTTATTTAGCAACAAATGATACTTTGCTCTGTATGACTTCCTTTTGTTACCCTTTTTTCTATTGCCATGACTGAGTTTTCTTCTGAATGACTATACACTCTGTCACTATCTATTCCAGTATATAGTTCACACATCATCAGAAGGCAAGTTATTGGTCTATAGTTTTTAGGATGACCTATACTTTCACTCTTAAAGATGAGTATCATTTTACCTGTTGTTAACCAGGTTGTTGTCTGGGTTCTTACTAAAGGCTAAATGTTCATGTAAAGATGTTAATACTTTAGCCAGAATTTAGATACTGCATCTGGACCTGGGGTTTTCCACCTGGGAGCTTTTCTTAATTTTGTTTCAATTTATCTGGCCGTTACTTCATCCCATTTGATTTCCTGTACCTTTGAACTTCTTTCTGTTTCTTTTACTTCTTCTATCCATTCAGCATCTTTGTTATGTTACACAGGATTTTCATTATGTTACATGGGATTTTCATGGATATTTCTCCAGAATTAGTATATTTCTTTTGTGTGTGTGTGTGTGTGTGTGTGTGTGTGTGTGTGTGTGTGTGTGTGTGTGTGTGTGTGTGTGTGTGTGTGGTGTTTCTATTCCTTTTGCTTTGCTTCTCAGTTCTCTATAAAACATTTTGGGGTCATCAATAAATTGCTTATTTTGTACGTTTCTTTTATATTTATCTGCATATCTTCTAAGTTTTGCTGCCTGGGCTATCTTTAATATATTATTTGCAATAGTGTATGATAGATCTTGGTCTGTTCTGATACTGCACATTGCTTTTTATCATGTTTCTAAGTATTTTTACTTATCTGTTCCCTCTTCTCTGTTCTTCTAACAGTGACACTTGTCTTGTTTTTATAGTTTTCTCTATTTGATGCCTCAATGATGGTTTTTATTTCTTTCCTTCCTTTCCCTGTTGCTCTGTTATTAATTTAGCTTTGCAGTAATGTAGTATTTTTACTTCTGCTATATAACATTACTTTCTTTTAATACGCTTAATTACTGTGTTCATCTGTTTTATCAGACTTCTAACTTTTTGGGTCATATTTACTTTCTGTAATCTATTTCTTTCATCGATCTTAACATGTCTATCCATCTGTATTAAATCACGATCCCTTAGATCATGTTCTTCTAAACTGAGGGCACATTCTTTGCCCTCTGTTTCCTATGGACATTCTACAGAAAGTTCCAGATTACCTTCCTGTGACATATTCTCTTTAGTTACATCGTGCATCATCTGTTGCTCTCTCATATGGAAATTGATTGGCCCATCACTCCAGAACATTGTCTGCATCAGAATTGCCACTGTTTCCTGCTCCTTCCCTTGCTGTGCAACTCCAACTGAATTTTTGTACTGGTTTCCTACTGAAGGCCCCAGAGCATCTTCATGTGGCAAGTGATCATATGCTTACTGTTCCACCTGTTTCTCCCTAATTTGGAGACTCATTGTTCCATCATGCTGTGACATTACCTTAGTTGGATTTTCTACACTCAATCCTTCACTTTGCAGGTAATCCACAACTTTAGTTTCTATGTCTTTAACTTCTCCATCACTAATACTCGTTTTTACTTTCCCCTTTGTTTTCCTTTTTTTGTATTGTGAAATTTTCCATATCTGGATGCTTTTGTTTGTAGTTGTCTTTAAATATCTTTGATGCTGCGTTTTTGTATTGATTACTTTGTCTTTCTCCTTTGCATAAATATTGCACCATATCAGATCTCTTTTTCTTTCCCATGTTCATATTTCTTCTTTGGATGTCCCCTGCTCCACCTGTTTCTTCTTAATTTGGGGACACAACCTGTGTTAGACTTTCTACACTAAATCCTTCACTTTGCAGGTATTCCATAACTTCATCTTCTGTTTGTATAACTTCTAATTTACTGAACATATGTTCTACGTTCCCTCTTTGTAATCTTATTTTTTTTTGTACTGTGAAATTTTCCATATCTAGGTGCTTTTGCCTGTATTTCTCTTGAAGTATCTTTGGAGCTGCTTTTTGTATTGATTATTTTGTCTTTCTCCTTTGCATAAATATTGCACCATACCAGATCTCTTTTTCTTTCCCATGTTCATGTTTCTTTTGTATACCTTTCAAAAATCTCTAGGTTTTGTTCTTTATATTTTTGCACTTCCTTTTTTGCTTCTTTTTCCAAGTGGACCAAAGTTTCTTCATCTATGTAATGTTTTGCTTGGTCCTGTTGTATTAATGAAGTCAAATTTGCATTTGAAGTTTTTGATAGTTTTTTCTTGGGCAAGTACTTTTCTTTCCTGTAATTTCTCTCATAATGTTTCTGAATATCTTCTACCTAGAAATTCTGGCCTTCTTGCATAACAGTAACAATACATCATTTCCTCCCTATCCTCAGTAGGCCACTCTGTCATCTTTATGGCTCTTTTTTGGCATGTCAGTTTTTGTGGACTACTATTCCTTCTACAGGGGGGGGGGTCTACCCCCTGAGCTTTGCCTAACCCCATTGTTGGAATGCTTCTGTGTCTTGAGGATTGTACACTCTCATTTTTTCTAGTCCTGGTACCAGGTTGGGATACTTTTCTTCTCCTTGGACTTGTGCACTCAGCTGTCGTTTTTAATTTTTAAACTACCTCTCTCCATGATATATACTATATAAAATACAGTCGCTATATCAGTGTTGTCTTGGTGAGATTTTGTAAAACAGGGTTTACCTTGTGAAGGTACTCACCTAGACTTTAGGATGAATTCAGTTCCAACAATACTACTCTCCCTTTCTTACTGATTTTATCATCTCTCCATTCCGACCCATGGGCTGGCTGATGATTCTCTACTACTCTTTGATAACCACAAGTATTCCCGGAAGAATTTGTCTGTAAATGCCTTATATTCCCAACTCTGCTAATCTATGCATTCCTCTCTCTCTTATACTTTATCGTTATCCTGTGTTATCAACTGCAAAAAAAAAAAAAAAAAAAAAAAAAAAACTTTACTCCTATGTTGCTGTTCTACTATGCTTTTTTATATTTACTACTACTTTTACAAATGCTGTTGCTGTCATCTAGCTGTTTGCCATTTTCTGCTTGTATAATGACTAAATGCAATCTGTATACTTTTAAAAAATGATCTTGCTGTCATTTAACTGTTTGCCATTTTCTACTTATATAATAACTGTATAATGACTAAATGTAATCTGTATAAACTGAAGCTTTTCTCCCGGGCTGCCACTGAAAAAGGTATTCGGCTCAGTCAGACATTCCCAGATCAATAAATAAAATAAATAAATAAGGACTCGTCTTAAATATCTGTATTCAGCACTGTACAAATGCAGATACTTTAATCTTTCATAATAGCTTAATCATTTACATCCATGGATGCCCAACTTTTACATCAATGGATGCCTTTAGTATATTGCCACTATACGCTTTCCAATTTCGTCATGTTAGATTCCTTGTAATGTTTCCATACTATTATCCTACACTCTATTTTTGGTGTAATGTAACTTATAAACAATGATTTCATCATTTCTGATTTTCTAGACTTGATATATATATTTTTATATAGCCGTTGTCGCCTCACAGTAAGACGATGTCCTGTTCGATTCTCAGCTAGAGCATCTACTGTATGGAGACATGCGTGAATGGATGTACCTTCATTGAAGGTTGTGCACCAGGGCCAGCAACTCAGCACGTAAAAATCTACTGCCAATCATTAGCGGACCGGAGTTCCGCTGTGGCGACCCCTATCCAGGAAAAGCCGAAAGACACAGCAGATAGAGCCTATAGTTTTATAACTATTATTAACCAGGTGGTTGCTATGATCAGAAAGATTCACAGCTGGCTCTCTCCATACACCTAGGTCCTTAATCATTCCGCAGTTTTAATTACTGTTTATGGAATTAAATATTCACTCTTCAGTCTATGTCTTCCAAATTTCATATGCTTAGTTTTTGATGTATTTATAAGCATATTATTCTCCTGTGCTCAACTAGTCAATTCAGTCAAGTACTTTTGCAGACATGTCTTATCTGTAATAAATGTAATTAATTTTCCCATTTTTAAGTCATCAGCATACAGACTGTATAATATCTCTAATGAAAAAAAGATAAATTAGAAAAATACAACCTAAACAAGTATGGGCCTAGGACAGACTCCTGTGGGATACCCTGACTGTAACCTAGAACTTTGCCTGTCCAGTTATTGTATAGCACTATTTGTAAACCATGCAGCCATCCATCTTATCAAGATTACATCAATATCTAGTTGTTCTAATTTATTGATCATTTTTTGTGCATGACCCTATCAAAGGCTGAAGTTACAACTATTTAAAATAATATCACAGCACATTTTTATTTGTAGCTGTTAGTTTATTATTATAAAACATGTTACAACTAGTTATAGATCTATTTTTCAACACATGCATTCTGATATATGGTTTTAAGATCCAATCCTTCCATTTCTGACAATAATTTATCTAAAATAACATTCATTATTGTTCTACAACAAGAAAGTAAATGTACGAGTCTCTATGACTCTGGGTTTGTTCTGTGCCCCTTTCCCTTAAAGTTGTGTTTTTCAAGTGCGTATTTCCAATTTGAAAGGATCTCTCTCTACTTAAATGACATAGGGAATGGCAGATACAATGGTACTGTAAGTTCACAGAAAAGTGTTCTCATGTTATTATTAGTGTTTTTGTCTCTTCAATGTGCTTTGTTTGTGTCCAGTTTGCATAGTAATTTTTCAGAATAATTTAATGTAATTTCAGTATTTGAAGTTACTTGGATGTTACTAGCATAAATGATCTCCTCTTTTTTGTGGAGGCAAACCATTTTGCATGAGAGTTTGCAAACAGGTTCACAGGTTCATAGATTGCTACTAGGCTAACTGCCCTTGTGGGCCATTTTAAACCTATCCAATTATTCCATGTGAGAATCAAACCCTGCACCTTGTCTCTAAGATAAACACATCAACCATTATGCTAAACTTTGAGTCCCCAAAAAGCTCTACTTGTATCAAGATTATGTCACCCGAGATGTGGCTCAAACCCACAATCACTGGCTTAGAAGGTCAATGCCTTGTCCATTAAGCTCCTGGAGCCTAAGATTATGTCATCCAAGATGGGACTCGAAGCCACAATCCTTGGCTTAGGAGGCCAATCTCTTATCCATTAGATCACTAAATAGATGTATAATCTGTTGTGTCTGAGAATGCATTTTAGAATCTACCATTGTTTATAGATTTATAAGTCCTTACTCCTAGCACATTTTATGTATCTATAAAATATTTTCCTATTATGCTTAATATCTTTATATACATTTTCTTCAAATTTTCCCCTATATTCTTTCAATACTGTTTAGTTTGTGTGTCCAGTTTATTTATTTCAGAAATCAGAAATATTAACAAAATACACATGAATAACCATCATACAAATGTTACAAAAATGTAAAGATTGTTTCAGCATGCAATAGGAAGAAAACAAAAAATATTAACAAAATATATATGAATAGCAATCATACAAACATGTTAGAATCATTTTACAGGCAATGCAGTGATATGAAAAAATAATTCAAAGGTAGATCAGAATAAGTGTTTAGACCTATAGTTTTTATTATAGTAACAGTGGTAAAGTGAAATTACTTTCACAACAGTGCCAAGTTGGGGAGAGTTTGGTACAAAGTATGTGGTCAGATAGAAATAATAGCACAGGATAAAATAAAAGATATAAGATAAGAACCATTTCTGCATTCTGATGGTGAATACAGCATGGAGAATGAACACCATTCCTACCATGCTTTGACTAACAAATCACAAGGCAGAACTCTTTTCCTGAATTCCAATGATTCAGATACCACAGAGCATAAAGATCATTCTAGCACTGTGATGACTATGGTATCACAGAGTACAGGAATTATTCCTGCAGTGTAGCGACTATCATTTCACAGAGAATAAGCATCCTTCCTTCATCGATATGATTAATGTTTCACACATGGTAAGAACCACTCCTGCATTCTGGTGGTGGTATTTCTTGTAATCTCTTGGGCTGAGTTTTAAAATGATTCCTTAAAGCAGTTCTCCATCCCAGTAAGTAAAGTGAAATATATCCAGAAATAGATTAAACAAGGTGGTGCAGAAGCTATTTGTGAATGCATTTTCCATCAGTTTTGGTAATGGTGAAAGTAATGCAATTGGTCAGAAATGTTTAATTCTGTTTGAAAGGCACGTACTGACATATACCAAGTTGTGCCACAGCTACATAACTCTAGCAACTTTTATTTTTATTTTTTTTTAAACTTATTTCTTAGACATCTCAATGCAGGAGTGATGCATATCATCTGTAATATCTAAGTCATTGCAATGCAGGAATGGTGCTTATCCACTTTGATGTGTCAGTCATCATGGTAGAGATATCATGGTTTTTCCTCTGTAACGTCTTATTCATTCCACTGCAGGAATGGTACATAGCCTGCCTAGCCTCTAGGATGTGTTAGACACCACACTGCAGAAATGGTGCTTATCTAATGTGATGTGTTAATCTTCAATGTGGAAGAATGGCTCCTATTCTTTACGTCTCAACCTATCCTCTGTGATGTCATAAGTATCCTAATGCAGAAATTATGCTTTTTTTCCTTATGATGTGCTAGTCGTCACAATGCAAGAATGGCGCTATACCAAATGATGTTTTAGTCATTACAAGATAGGAATGGTGATTACCCTCTTCAATCTGGTAATCATCACAATGCAGTAAACATGCCTCTCTTTTGTGCTTTGTTATTCATCACAATGCAGGAAAAGTGTTATCCTCTGTGATGTGCTTATCATTACAATGGAGGAATGCTAATATTCTGAGATTTATTAACCATCACAATGCAGGAGTGGTGCATATCCTCTGAGTTGTCTTAGCCATCATAGTTCAGAAACAGTGCTTATTCTTTGTGAAGTGCTAATGATCACAATGCAGGAATGGTGCTTCTTGTCTCTGACATGTAAGTCATATCAGTACATGAGCTGTGCTTAGCATCTGTGATGTGCTAATCATCACAACACAGGAATTGTTCTTATCCACTATGATGTATTAATCATCATAGTGCAGGAATTGTTCTTAACCTTCACCATGTCTTATTCATCACAATGCTGTAAGGGTGCTTTCTGCATGATGCAATAGTCATCCCAATGCAGAAAAGATTCTTATCATCTGTGATATTTTAAACATCGCAGTGCAGGAATGGTGCTTATCCTCAGATTTGTGTGCACTATCACACTACAGGAATGGCATTTATACTCTGTATTCTGTTAATCATCACAGTGGAAGACTGGTGCTTATCCTCTGTGATGTTTTACTCATTATAACATACGAACTGTGCTCATCACCTTCGATGTTTTAATAATCACAATGCAGCAAAGTTATTCATCTTGAGTCACAAGATAGTCATCACAATGCATGGCTAGGATAGGGCTTATGTTTCATCCTGTTAGTCATCACAGTGGATGAATGGTAATTACCCTCTGTGATGTGTGACTCTTACAATGAAGGAATGATGATGATCCTGTGTGATCGGTTACTCATCACAATGTAGGAATGGGGCTTAACTTCTATGATGTTCTAACCATCGCAATGCAGGAACTGCTTATCCACTGTAATGTATTAGATGTCTCAATGCAGAAATGGTGGTTGCCATCCATGATGTGTTAGCCATTACAGTGCATGAATGGTACTTGTACCAAGGGATGTGTATGTCATTACAATGCACGAATGGTGCTTATCCTCTTTGAAGACCTACTCAACACAATACAGAGAATGTGTCAGTCCTCAATGATGTGTTAATCATCACAGTATGGGTAACAGTACTTATCCTCTGTGATGTGGTAATCATCCCAATAATCACTGGAAGACAGAGATGAGATAATTCCTTTTATTACACAAACATAAGTTTTTCAGTTCCTTAATCTTTTGAGACCTTCATTAGGACTTATTATATTACTGATGTTAGATACACTGCTTAAATATTCATTTCTGCTTAGAACATTTCCTTCTTAAAATACAGTTCCAATGAGTGACCTCTCAAACCTCTTGAATCAGAGACACATGGGATATATGCAAATGACCCTTATGAACACCAGGTGTTTTAGCTAATTGGCGATTCTGAATGTCCATGACTTGTTTTGTCATTTTAATGGACAATTTCAGGCCAATAAAGCCACAAGTTGTGGATATGCATATGTTGGCCTTGTTATGACCTCATCAGCACAGCACAAGCAGAGTGTTTGACTAAGCATAAGAAACACAGGGCTGTTATACCCAGCTGATGTTCATTATCATTAGAGTGACTGCAAAATGTCCCAAATGAGTGAGAAGGTCACACAGGAAAAAACAATCAGTAAAAACTAAATGAAAAAATCCAGCCAAGCTGGAACTTCCAATGAGTGAGCTCTCGGACCTCTTGAATCAAAGGCAAATGACCCTTATGAACACCAGGTGTTTCAGCTAATTGGCGATTCTGAATGTCCATGACTTGTTTTGTCATTTTAATGGACAATTTCAGGCCAATAAAGCCACAAGTTGTGGATATGCATATGTTGGCCTTGTTATGACCTCATCAGCATAGCACAAGCAGAGTGTTTGTCTAAGCATAAAAACACAGAGCTGTTATACCCAGCTGATGTCCATTATCTTTAGGGTGACTGAAAAATAACTCAAATAAACTAAAAGAATGAGTGAGAAGGGCACACAGAAAAAACAATCAGAACTCCAGCCCAGCTGGAACTTCCAATGAGTGACCTCTCAAACCTCTTGAATCAGATGCATGTGGGATATATGCAAATGACCCTTATGAACACCAGGTGTTTCAGCTAAATGGCAATTCTGAATGCCCATGACTTGTTTCACCATTTTAATGGACAATTTCAGGCCAATAAAGCCAAACCCCACTAGCTGTGGATATGCTTTTATAAAGGTCATTTGCATATATCCCACATGCTTCTGATTCAAGAGGTTTGAGAGGTCACTCATTGGAAGTTCCAGCTTGGCTGGAGTTTTTATTTAGTTTTTACTGATTGTTTTTTCTGTGTGACCTTTTCACTCATTGTTTTAGTTTATTTGGGTTATTTTTCAATCACCCTAATGATAATGGACATCAGCTGGGTATCACAGCCCTGTGTTTCTTATGCTTAGTCAAACACTCTGCTTGTGCTGTGCTGATGATGTCATAACAAGGACAAAATATGCATATCCACAGCTAGTGGGGTTTGGCTTCATTGGCCTGAAATTGTCCATTAAAATGACAAAACAAGTAATGGGTATTCAGAATTGCCAATTATCTGCAACACCTGGTGTTCATAAGGGTCATTTGCATGTATCCCACGTGCCTCTGATTCAAGAGGTTTGAGAGGTCAATCATTGGAAGTTCCAGTTTGGCTGGAGTTTTCATTTAGTTTTTACTAATTGTTTTCTGTGTGACCTCTCTCATTGTTTTAGTTTCTTAAAATACAGTTGGAAAATTCCAGTGTGGAAAGTATTTCATCACCTCTATCTATCAGTGTCTTTGTATTTTCTTATTAGTGGACCATCCAAGCCTCTCTTAAATTCTTTCTGTCTTTCCAGTACTGGAATGGTGTTTTCCCTCTATGGTATGTTCAGCTTTACAATACAGATATGATACTTATCCTCTGTGATGTCTTTGTCACAATAAAATAATGATCCATATAACCGGAAAAAGCCGAAAGACACAACAACAACAACAACATTCTCTGTTATGTGTTAGTCATCACAATGGAGAAATTATGGTTTTATCCTGTGTGATTTGCTTAGTCATCTCAATGCCATAATGTTGCTTACCCTGTCTGATGTGTTAATTATCACAATGCAGAAACAGTGATCATCTTCTATGATGTGTTAGTCATCACAATGCAGGAATTGTTCTTATTCTGTATGATGTAATCATCACAATGCAGGAATGGTGAATGTCCTCTAACAGTTAGTTATCACAATACAGGAATGGTGTTTATTCGTAGTGATGTGTTTGTCATTACAATGCACGAAAAGAGTTTATATCTGTGATGTGTTGGTCATGCCAATGCAAGAATGGTGCATATTGTCTGCGATGTGTTAGTTTTCACATTACAGTATTAGTAGTCATTCTCAAGGATCCAATAGTCATCAGAATGTGGTAATTATGCTTTTCCTCTGAAATGTGTTAATCTTCACAATGCAGGACTGGTCCATGTGACAAAGGGGGATACTGCCAGCACAGCTATCTGGAATTTTGTAAATAATTATATGTCATTTGTGAATATCAACATGCTGTATACAAGATGCTTGTGTTACAAATGTATTAGAACTGTATGTCATGTGTATATTAAACTGCTTGAATGTATTTCCAAAGTGCTGTTTGAAATGCAACCACAGTGTACCCTATGGAAAAGAACAGAAATATACATGCAATATTGTAACTGTTTAAATGTCTATATTTTAACAGGGGAAACTGGGATACAGGAAGTTAACCTCAGTCTAGTACATTTTAGAAAAATAGCTGAAATTAAATTACTTTATGGCTACGCAATAAAAGATGATATCTTTCAGTTTTTAATGCAGCAGGGAGACACAATGTCTAAAACTAAGGAACTTTCTGTATTGTCTAGGAAGTGTTCTATTGTTTTATGACTTCCAGCATCTGCCAAATATCTGAGGAAAATACTTTGTCTGTGTATTTTTTACAGGTAGATGCTAAATGCTACCAGCTGCCATCAATGGTTGTTTTGGGTCTGCAGACTAGACGTCAGATGACAAGAAACGATGTAATTCTGCAAGCTAGCTTAGCAGTAATATTTGATATATTAATTTGACAGGTCTCTTAGAGAGACAAAGCATTCTGTATTCTGTCTTTGACCTGACAACACCTAGAAGATCCATTCATCACATTTGCCTTGCTCTCTAAGTAAGTTTCTAGGTTACAGTAATTCTCTTAGATTCAGTCAGGAATATAGTGAAGCATTGTTTAGATGTTTTTCTTTATTTATTTGAGACTGTCCTGCAATGTTGCTTTAAATATTTCCTGTGCTTTTGAACTCTAATGTCACTGTGAATATATATTTAGTTGTGTCTTGTTATTTTATTATTTATTATTAAATATATTCAAACCTTTCATTGTGGCTGATATGTGTAGAGATATTAAAATTCTGAGAGTACTTGCGTATTTATTTGGTGACACTGTGCAGGCCACTCCTTAATAGCCTTGCTCTTGGTCAAACTACCATTTGTATTAATAGTAACATTACACAGTACGATTGGACACCCTTTGTTAAGGGCCTTAAAGTAGCTGATAAGGAATTGGTTGGTGGCAGTGATAACTACCTTATAGTCTGGGCAAAAGGAGACATATCTGGTAAACCTGTGCCAGCCTTTCCCAGGTGTGTGTGTGTGTGTGTGTGTGTGTGTGTGTGTGTGTGTGTGTGTGTGTCAGCTACTTGGGCAGGGACACAAAACACTGGTTGGACAGAGAGGGTGTTGGAGGTCTTGGCTTGGACACTTGCCTGAGATCTCAACCCTATAGCTGTGCCAGTGGAGAGTCTTATTGGGGATCTGGAGAAATAGGGAGAAACCAACTCCAGACTGACTGTGGTCTCTGTACTGTTTAGGGAAATTGAACTTGATGCAGAAAGCTGTATCTGGAAATACTGTGTGTGTACCTGTCATCCTCCCAGTGTACATCCCCCACTGCTGCCAGTGCTGAGGATTGAGGCTCCTTGATTACTCGTCCAGTGGTGGGGCTTCAAAGTACATATACTCTGTGATGTGCTACTCAGAACATGTTTAATATGGACTAGTGTTTCCACTTTGTAATGTCTCGCTCATCACAATGGAGGAACTGTTCATCATCACTGATGTGTTTATAACCACAATGTAAGAATGGTGCTTATCTTCTATCTTGAGTTAGCCATCATATTCAGGACTGGTACTTATTCCCTGTGATGTGTGAGACGTCACAATTCAGCAATGGTGCTCATACTCTATAATGCGTTATTCACCACAAAGCAAGAATGGTGCTTAGCCTCTGTGATGTGCGAGTTCTCACAATTCTGGAATGATGTTTATACTCTACAATATGTTACTCATCACAAAGCAGGAATGGTGTTTATAATCCATGACATCTTAGTCATAAAAATGCAGGAAATTATATTATCCATTATGATGTCTTAACTATCACAATGCAGGAATGGCATGTACTCTCTATGATGTGTCAAACATTAAGATTGGGGAATAGTACTTATGCAATAGTCATCCCAGTGTAAGAATGGCTCATATCTTCTGTGATCTAGTAGCCATCACAGAACAGGAATGGTACTTGTCCCTCTGTAATTTCTTACCGATTACATTGCAGGGGTGGTGAGTCCCATCTATGATGCCTTAATCACCATAATGCTGGAATGGTGATTATATTTTACAATGTTTTAGTCATCACAGTGCAGTAACTGTGAACCTTTTTTGTAAAGTGTTAGACATCACAATGCATGGATGTTTTTATCCTCTGATAAAACAGACACACAATGCTGGAATGATGCACACCTTGCATGATGTGTCACAATAATGCAGGAATTATACTTACCTGCTGTAACGTGCTAGTCATCACATTGGTTTATTTTAGGTCATGTTGAAAAAGGCCCTGTAGAATCATTTTTCTTACCTGAATACCAAAGGAATAAATAAATGCATAAACAAATTAATTTGCTTCTGACTAAACTCATATCTGAATAACATCCTTTTTGATGAACCCATTCACCTGTAAAAATGCATGACTAAATAAGCCAGATATAGTATCTAAATAAACAAAACCCTGTGCACCTTAAATGAGTAGCTCTAACATTATTGTTACCTCAGTGCTAATCTCTGGTGTACATGCTGGTTCGGAACATACTGACTACTGTAGCTACTCTTAAGATGACTGGGCCTGCATCATCAGGCTGTGTGGATGGTGTGGCATAGTCTCTCACTAAGTCTCACTAGTACTAGTGTAGCAGGTCACAAAGTTCACTATGAGGCCTTACACCTGAACTTGAGGTGCCAAGGTGTTATGACAATATGTACTTTTAGACCTATGATGAAAACACATTTGGAGGAAAAACTAAATAAAGTTGAAGATGTGAGAAAGGCAAGTAATTTGTTTCTTCGAAATGAGAGAAGCTGAGAAGCTTTGATATGGACTCATAAAGTAAAATAGCAACCTAGAAGCAAGACGTTCCCAATCAAGAATGCTAATAGCTCAAATAAAGATTGCAAACAAAGCAACAAACCAGATAAAACTGGTAGCATAGCATCTGACATTAGATTTCAAGATGTGCTTTAGCCTAGAAATTACTCATTGACAACTGCAGACTAACCAGAGTTTACATGGAACAAGACAGGATGTCGATGATGATTGCCTTACAAAATAAAGATCTGTGTCTGGAGTGAGATGTTCATTTATGTAAACTGACAGGAAAATGTAGTCTTTAGGGTATATACCTTTTCAAAAATGGCAGGGATAACTGGGATGAACCTCCAGACAATCGGCAAGAGAAGGTCTGGGCAACATATCTTGCAATGTGTTAATATTTCTGGATGTTCACACAGTTACTTCTGAAACTAAGAGCTTGTATTTTTACCAGCCCTGAATCCATTTTAACATCTTAATGCACACCAGGTTATGGTACACTGTGTGTGTTTTGCAGTAAAACAATCATGCCTGTGTTGACCAAGACTTTCAGCAATTTTAAACCAAAGTGCCAGCATTCAACTATCTTTACTTGAACAACTCCAGGCAGACCATTCTTATATTTGTCTGAAGTGTCCTTGGTGAAATTTCTGAGAAAGAGAACCATGAACCCTGACATTCCACGCAGGTAATAATACATTTCTGTGAGCTCCACAGTCTTCTTCTTAAACCTGAATGAGCCATTAAGAAATAATGGGCCTACTACAGGTGCTTACATGTTAGTAGCTCACAACTCACTTACTTGAAAAGGCAAATACTCAACTCCCAGTACCTTGATCTGACTTAACTACTTTAGGCCTCCCAACACCCAAACCTATGAAGCTGTAAAGCCCTACCAGAACCTTAAATCTGACTCTAAAGCTCCCACCCAGTTCCTACCCCATTCCTTGCTACCTATCCATACAACTCCACTCCCTTCCCTAACCATAAAACCCTCAATTATTTCCTAAACCTAAATTCCCCAATCACTCCCTAAACGTAAACTTCTCTCCTGCTCCATGAAGCTAAAATTATCCTGCCACTCTTGTGCTAAGTAACCGTAAATTCTTTTCTAATCGCTGCCCTAATCTACACTTCCACCCCTGTCCACTCTCTCCTTATGGCTGCCACACTTACCTTGCTCAAACTCAATGTCTTTAAGTAAGGTGTTGCAGCTGCTTGCAGTAACTCATATTCAAGTTTAAGTGCAAACAGTCTGTGACTTCAAGACAGTGGTCTTTGAGAGCTTGGAACTTGAGCACTTGTAGAAGAACCAGAAATAGTACTTCTTGTGAGATAAGCTGTAGTATTAGTTATCTGTTTCTGCACACAGAGAAAAAGCATGTGACGTAGTTACGCTCATGTCTAAGTCACCACCTAGAGAAACAAATATTTGCATTGTTTTATTTGCCTATGAATATGCTTCACTAGTCCTCTACAGTAATCTATACCATACTTCTCAACCTCTTAGGAGAAGAAATCTGGACAAAGCCAAAAATAATAGGTGGCAAAGGCTTAAAAATAGGGACAGATTTTAAATATTGCCCTTGGAAACTTTGAAAGTTGCTACAATAACAGGATTTTTGTTAGCATGCATTTTTGAAGGATATGAAGTCTGAAAGTAAAATGTGTGCCATTATTTAGTGAAATCAGTCCTCGGTGATTTGCTAGAAAATGACAAATTTTATGTGGAAAAGTACATAAATATGAGGGAAAAATCTGGACAGTTGAGAGGTTTGATCTATGCATTAAAGAAAGTGAAAATAATCAAAAGTATTGCCCAAAAGACTCCTTAATTTAAGACTATACCAATGTACTATGGAGCAAAATCTTAAACCTGTACTTCAACCTATTTCAATTTTGCTTTCTTGTTTCTTTTACATTTTAAGGTTTATTTTATGAGCAAATACCCCTTAAAATACTTGGATCACATCACAGAAGTTCTCTAACTGGAATGCAACTTGATTTATGTATGTAGTTCCACAACAGTGGAAAGTGTACTATCATTAAGCAATAATCCACAACTGTGTGTGGGTGTATCAGGATTTATCCATGGTTGGAGTGGTTTGATCACAGGTGCAGTGAACCTCATCCTTTTAGACACTGGAAATGTGTTAAAATACAATTGTGTGTTTTCCTCTGATAAAAGTAAGATTAATGATTATTTTCTAAATTCTGATTGTCATTCTCCCTCAGGTAATCTCTCTGTGTTTAATTATTAACCCAGCTATCAACAGTGCAGAGATTATCAGACATAAGGACTGAGCAAAAAAATATTAGAAAATACATGATATCATTAAGCAGTAAATTAAAGGGATCAATCAAATAACTTTAATATTCTCTAAATGGAAAGAGTGTTTCTCTTCCTGCGAGTAGTGAGGGATGTTTCTTGTGATACAACATAGCATCATCAAATAGAAGAAGGTGGCAAAGAGGGAAACCACTCAACCTCAAGGATGAAGCCCACTTTTCAAATGCAGCTATTTATAAAGTGTGTTCTTATGGTCTTCATGGAAGCTTCATTTAGCATTTCTTTCATGTCAGAGCTATATAACAAGGCACTTCAAACTAGGATTGTATCATAACTGAGATTTGAATTAAGTGAGCAGAGCTTTGAAGAAGTTGCAGTGGTTTTGATACCGACAATATGCAATTTACTGGAGAGCAGACCTTGCCTCTCTACTTAAAGATTCCCTCATCTCTGAAAATCTTGAAACAATAAACCTGATACAAATATGTCTTACATTTCAGTTTAGAACATAGCCAAACTGATGCAAAATTAATAGAAATAATGGGGCCAATTCAGAAATGCTAGTGCAAGGTGTACATGATCTATACATCTCGTATTAGCCATTTCGTATTCAGAGACAACCCTACCATGTTGCGTTAGCAGGAAGATGTGTAGCACCACTGTGGTCTGTCTTTATGGCTTTGCTAAATTCTAATGAGGCATTCTGAGAGAGCAGTATATGCTAAGATGTCATGTACTCTGCCCCAGAACTGTCTGCAGTAAGGTATTTTATAAGGCCCACCAATTCTGTGTAAAGTAACATGGCCACTCACAGGCATTCATTTTAATGAAGATGGCCAAAAGTTCATTTTTAGCCATTGTTATAGAAGTAAATATCACGCAGTTTGATCCCAGTTATTCTCATTAGGAGTAATATACAATTATCGACCATGAGATGGATAAGGCCAGTCTATACCAAATGGGATAGGTTATTTAGAACACAAAAAGGGAAATTAGTTAGGCTTAAAATAGCCCACAAGGGGATCTAGCCTAGTATTTACCTATGAAGCTATGAGTTTAGCAGACAGGTAGTGTTGGTTGTGTGTGTTTGTATGTGTGCATGTCTGCCTGGAAGGTTGCAGTGGTGGGGGGGTTATGGAATGGGATAGGTTTGCATGTGTGTGTATATGGGTGAAAGGGTGAGTGTGTCTGTGAGTGTGATCGGGTGAGGGTGTGTGTGCATATGTATGCATGAATGAGTGTATGGGGGTATATTGAGGGGGCTGTCATACGTCCACACTTGCCTAGACTAATGAGAAAATCTAGCAACATTGAGTCTGAGGAGACACTAGCCACCAGG
Source organism: Protopterus annectens (assembly GCF_019279795.1). Lineage (NCBI taxonomy): Eukaryota > Metazoa > Chordata > Ceratodontiformes > Protopteridae > Protopterus > Protopterus annectens. The sequence continues at coordinate 1,420,782,348 of NC_056725.1, forward strand.
AATCTCTCCTTAATACTGTGCCTGAAAGGCACTTAAACAATCATAGGCTTGGGAGGAAGCACTAGTCACTAGGGAAAGCTCTTCAATACCAGGCCTTAAAGGCAATGGAACATGCTATGGGTTGGGGGAACATTAGCCACCAGGGATAATGCTTCAACATTGTACCCTAATGTCACTTAAACATGAAGTGGGTTGAGGAGAACACTAGCCACCAAGAATTACTCTTTAATGTTGCACCTTAATGGCACTTAAGCATGACATGGGCTGGGGGAGATACTCTATATATCACATCTGCAAAGTACTTATTAAAAAAATGAAGACAATGTGGGTCAGGGGGAACACTAGACAACAGGGATATTCTATATAGCATGCCCTACAGGCATTAAAAATATATATTCAAACCGGTTCCTCCCACCTCCCATAGAGGATATTAGTCTACTGTACCACCACCTAGACACCAGGGATGATGTGAAAAGAAATCTAAAACTAGAAAAATTTTAAATTAGAAAAGGGGGGAAAGGCTTCCAACCCTGACATAGGAACCAGCATCATTACCTGCTACACTAACTTGGGATCTTGGGCATTATTCATAGACTGCAACAGTTCATGAGCTACCAGGGAAAGGGCAGCGCAACTATAAGCATACTTCTCAACCTTGTAGCATAAGTAATCTGAATAAAGCCAAAATGAATTGGAGGAACAAAGACCCACAATCAGGGATGGATTTTAATTATTCCTCTTATAAACTAAGTTGCTAGAATGCCAGCTTTTGTATTAGCATGCATTTACTGAAATATAATGAATTCTGAAATTCAAATGTCTCTCATTTATATACAAACTGCAGTACTCAATAGTCTTCCACAAAGCCAGTCATTTTATGAGGAACAGTGCCAAACGATAAGGTGAAAATCTGAACATTCTGCTAACCTCTGCACTGTTGACAGGTATGCCTATAAAAGGAAACAGCAAGGGCGTCCTGTAAAATCAGAGGTAATTTAGAGGGATGGGGGTATATCCTTGTGGGGGAGGGGCTTCAGGTCAAAGTAAAGAGAAACACTAGATGAGGGAGAATTCTGAAATGACTTAGTGCAACAGGTCTAGCATTGCAATGCAGTTTCTGCACAATAAGTATAAAACTCAAAAGTCTGGCATTACCGACTGTAATCATTCGTAATTTATGAGAGCAGGAAAAACATAAAAAAGACATCTGGACATTCTGAAAAGTAAGGGACAGGTATAGGGTATGTGGTCTGTGTGTTTAAATGTGTGTGTGTGACAGAGAGTGAATTGTGGGGTGCCTGTGCCAATGCGATGCATGGGTCGCTAGTGTTAACTACTGCAAAGTGTTGATTTGCACTAGTCGTAGTTAACAGCAATTCAGAGACATGCAATTTAGCTCATAATGAAATATTTTCTCACTGCAGCTAATGTGTCTCTGAATCTCAAAATAACACATCATGGAAACATTCCAGCTCTTTTTGAATCCCTAAGATGGTGTCTAAGATGATGCAAATAATCATCAAATAACATACTCAAGCTAATCTTGGCAACTTATCAATGACCTAGAGACGGATGTTCAACAGGTCACTTATGGTAAACAAGGGATGGGAAAGAATGATAAGTCAGTCCATTTATGTGCACCTTCCCTGCCACTATTTCATGTAGTCTGTGTTTCTATGGACATTTTTATAACTGAAACAAATCAGTGAAAACATTCATATCACAATGAAAAGTTTGTCTGCCAGCCAGCTGAATAAATGCTCCATTGCTGAGATAATAGTATGATTTTGTGAAGTAAAAAAGTAGCGAAGCAAAACAGGTAGTCCCTTCTCTTAGAACATAAATTTTATTAAAACTTGATGAGCGCTTTTGCTTATTAGCTTCTTCAGATCAACATAACTCGATTCATACAGATAGCAGTTTATATAGCAAATTCAAATTGATCAGTGCCCCATCAAACTCTCTTCCAATGAAATACATTTTTAAAAGAATATCACAATATATCAAAGTTCCTATACAAAAAACATTACTACTTGATACATAAATTACTGCACTTATAAATTATATGATAAAACAGTAGAACTCATTCACTATGTAAATGCTGAATATAAAACAAGCTCATACACTTAATAAAAAAAAAAATCAAACAGAGTGTATATAATCCTGCATGTTCCTATTATATAACTCAAAAGGCTCACTGTGCATATAGATATGGCTCACTCATTACTTCAATAAAGCTACTGAGAATATATAATGATGCCTAGATGTGTTATGGACTTTCCTATATATCATACAGTAACATATATATATATATATATATATATATATATATATATATATATATATATATATATCAGAGGGGGCAACTTATTAAATTAGGATAGCCATTTAAAAAATGTTCATTTTATTTTCCTACGCTTCCTTAATAAGGGTTTAATGGACGCTCTCTCATTTAAACCCATGCCCCTATCTGCTCTCAGTGTGATGATCCAGTTGTTCTCCTTATACTCAGTGTGATATCTAATGTCACCTTCACGTATACTTGGAGAGATGACTTTCAATGCTCTAAATGTAAACCAATGTGTTTCATCTGTGCGCATAACATGTTTAGCTAGGGCATTGTGCTCTGATTTCTTACGAATGTGATAGACATGTTCTCGTATACGATCCCTAAACATTCTATTTGTTTTTCCAACGTAAAACGAGGAACAGATCTGACATACAGCTAAATATATAAGATTCGATGTTTTACAATTGGCTGTAGAGGAAAGCTTAAACTCGCTTTTCAGATCAGGATGCACAAAAACCCTAGATGTGTCAATGTATGTACAAAAATTACACGCGCCACATGGTTTGGTATTCCCTTCATCCAGTTGCTCTTGGGTGTTATGTGAGTAACATAGTAGTCTTTTAAGATTCTTCTTGTTCTTATATAAAAACTTAGGTTGTTCACCGACTATCTTCCTGATGCTGTCATCTGCCTGTGGTATAGACCAGTTCTTACAGATTATGTCTCTAAGTTCTTGATTATCAGGTGTAAAAAATATAGGGAATCTAATAGTAGCGTGCTTGGCTGGGGGATCCAGATACAATCCAGGTACCACTGGGCCATAGTAAGGTGCTGCTGTACTTGTACGCAGTATAGTAACATCTTTCAAATTCTCATTAATCTCTGTTTCTTTATATCCTCTGTGTAAGAATTTTTCTTTCAAATCTGTAAGCTCCTTCTTAAAACAATCCTCTGATGGATTTAATCTTGAAGCCGTTACTCCCTGACCTTTAATGATGTTCCTAAACACATGTAAAGGATGCATGCTGGACCTCATCAATAATGAGTTACGATAACAAGGCTTCCGGTAGACCCCAGTATTAATCAGGCCATTAGGTAACTTTTCTATATAAAGATCTAAATAGTCTATTCTTGAATCAGACCAATTCATTGTAAATTTCAAATAATTTGTTAAATTATTCATTCTGTCAAAAAAGTTCTGTAATTGATGGTCATTGCCCTTCCATAAGATAAAAAGATCATTGACAAAACGTTGAGAAAAAACGTTTCCTAAAATCTTCAAGTAGGAAGAGAATACTTTCCTCCCATTGTGCCAGAAACATGTTAGCGTAACTATTGGCACATGGGGTCCCCATGGCCACCCCGTCTTGTTGTATATATATCATCTCTCTAAATATAAACAAATTATTCTCCAAGACCAATTTAAGAAAGTGTATAACTAAATCAATTTGTATTGCAGAATACTCACTATGATTCTGCAAGTATGCATATATATGCTAAATCCCAATTTCATTTGGTATAATTGTAAATAATGATTGTACGTCTAGTGTTACCAATAGTAGATCTTGTATATTTTCTATCTCTTCTAGACACACATATAGATCCATCAAAAACTGCTTGGTGTCTCTCAGAACATGCTGATTCCCATTTTAAATAGGTCTTAAATGTTTCTCAATATACACAGGGAGATGCTCTGTCAACCAACCTCCTCCAGCCACTATGGGCCTCATAGGTGGATCAATGGCATTCTTATGAATCTTGGGTAAGCCATGTATAGTAGGTATTAAAGGATGATATATATACAACAACTGTCCGTGTACCATTGAATTTTTTAGGTGTAATTTAGCTAGTGGCATCATGAGGATAATTGATGCCATGAGATCTAAAATTTTGAGGAGCTCTCTTTCCAAACCCACATCTAGAACAGAGAAATCCAAGAAAATGTCTTGACAAGTCAGAACTTTATTCTTCTGGTATGAAGGCTATTCCTTGAAGGTTCAGTTTGAAGCCCAGGTAGGAAAGTTAGGATGCAACCTTGGCTAAGGACTCCAAGCACCTTGATGCAATAACTGCACAGATCAGCAAGTTATCTAAGTAAGGAAAAATGTCAATACCTAGGGTTCTGCAATAGGCAACCACTAGGGTTAGACATTTTGTAAACATACAAGGTGCAGCAGATAACCGAAACGGCAATGCAGAAAAATGATAATGTAAGCCAGACAAAACAAATATTTAAAAAATTCCTGAAACTGGGAGCAATAGGAGTATAATGATAAACATCCTTGATATCTAGAGTCACCAAATACAGATGTGGAAAAGCATTTTGAATTCTGGAACTTTTACAAAGCTGTTTGGAAAGGTCAAATCTAGGACAGGTCTCCAGGAGTGCTCCTTTTTTGTACCAAAATATTCTGGATTAAAGTCCATTACCTTTGTGCATTGTAGGCACTGGTTCTATGACCCCTGCTTCTACCATGTAATATCTGGTCTGGTGTGTCTGGGGGAATTCCCCTGAAAGATGGAGGCTTTTCTATCCATTGCCAAGTGTATCCTCTCTGAATTATTCTCAGAACTCATTTGTCTGATACTACTACCTGAGGGAAGGAGGGAAAGTAAGGGGAGGGAGTGCTGTGTGACTTGGCTTAGTCATTCCTTTGCAGGGATTTGATTCCTTTTTTGGAGAAGACCCCCACCCCCACCCCCCTTGTTTAGTTATGAAGAATTATCCTCCTCCTGACATTTTCATTTGGATCCCTGACATTTGTTGAGTTGGGATTTTTGTTTGTTCTGCTCCTTGAAGGAATGTCTTTTGTTTGGTGAGAACTTGGGTACATGAAACATCCTATGTACCCCATGCATTAATTTGTCTCTATCATCCCTTTGTTTGAGAATCTCTGTAACAGGGGGGGGCCCAAACACCAATTCAGAACTTCAAGTTATATTCAAAGTTTTGGCTTTTACACCATCGGGGAAGTTCTGTTTACATAACGAAGCATACTATCTTAATACAAAAGAAGAATTTATTTATTTATTTACATTTGTTGACCGGAAAGAGTCCGACTAGACACAGGTCCATTTTCAGTGGAGGCCCGGGGACAAAAGCTCCACATTAAGTATTATTTGCATTATACAGTTAAAAAACATAGCATTTAAATATAGACATTAGTCCAGTTAAGGATGCAAGACAAGAAGAAAACAGATGTAAAACAGCTATAGAACATAGTACAATTTTAAAATATGGTGACATATACTAAATATGGTTAAAATGTAGTTGAGATTCATCAGTGAACAATTGATACAATCTGTTTTTGAGGTACATAGCAGCCATTAGCAGTTGTTGCTACAAGAAGTTAGTATTATGTGGTAGGTAGCTGGGAACATGAGTAGCTAAGCTTGCTAAGAGTAGGTTGTTGATAGGGAGCTGATAGAGGTAGTGGGTGGGGGGAGTGGATGGTATTAGAGGGGGGTTGCAAGGGCATATCTGGCAAGTTTTGAAGTGTGATTTTAGTAAGGATTTAAAGTGGGTGCAAGAAGTTACAGAGGTAATTGAGGATGGGAGGGAGTTCCAGAGTTTGGCTGTAGTGCAGGAGAATAAAGCTTCTTCAGCAGAGTTAATGGCTCTTGTGACCTGTAGGAGATTTTTGTGGCTGGATGTTAGTGGTCTCGTGGTTATGTAGGGTTGGAGTAGATTCTGGAGGGATGGGACTTTTAGTGGTTGGTTTATTAGTTTGTGGGCGAGTGAGTTGGTACCATTGAAGGAAGTGGGGGAGCTCTAGCCAGCCCAGTTCTGCTAGTGAGAGACAGTGGTGAGTACGGTAGGAAGCCCCTGTGGCGAATTTGGTGATTTTGTTGTAGCAGGTTTCGAGCTTATTTAGATTGCATTGTCTAAGGTTAGTAAATATTGGAGAGGCATAGAGTAGGGTAGAGATAAGATGAGAATTTGCTACTGAAATTTTAGCTGCTTTGGTAAGTAGCTGCTGATATCTATATAATGCTCCTATTTTTTTGTTCACTTTTTTAATGGTCATGAAAATGTGAATGTCAAAGTTCAGTTTATTGTCTATTTCTACTCCTAGTAATTTGGTATGTTCTGTAGGATGGATGGTGGTGTTGTCTTTTGCTGTGATGTTAAAGTGAGAGCTGTCTAGGGTAAGTTTGGTGGGTTGGAAGATTAGTAATTTTGTTTTGCTTGGGTTGAGTATTAGTTGGGCATCAGATAACCAAGTTTCAATAGAAGAAAATGCTTCCTGTGTGACTTTTTGCAGTTCTGGTAGGGAGTGGGCTGTGCAGATGATGGTTGAGTCATCTGCGTATTGTATGAGTGTGCCATGTGTTGTGGCTGAGGCTAGATTATTGGTGAAAATCGAGAAGAGTAGGGGTCCCAGGATGGACCCTTGGGGAACTCCTAAGGAGACTGGTAGTTGGGGGGATAGGTTGTCCTGCCAAACAACTGCTTGTTGGTGGTCAGATAGGTAACTCTGAAACCAGTTGATGACTGGTTGAGAGAAGGATAGGTTATTGAGAAGAAAGATGAGTTGTTTGTGTGGGACCATGTCGAAAGCTTTAGAGAGATCTAGGAAGGTAGCTGAGGAGAGATAACCTGCATTTTTATTTTGTAGGATAGTGTTAGAGAAAGAGAGTAAGGCGGTGGTGGTGCTATGGTTAGGTCGGAAACCATTTGTGTGTTGGAGAGGAGGTTGTTAGCAAGGAGGTGATTTGAGACTTGAGAATGAATAAGTAGTAGCCTTTCTTGAAACTGTTTCTGCACATTTAAACATTTGTCTCAAAGCAAGTTTCACAACCAGAGACAAATTAGAAACAATTTTATTCATATAAGACTTTTACTCTGCAGGTAATGATGTAGCAAAATCATCCAAACTGTATGCAACTGTAAGATAAATTTCCATATACAGTCTTGATAATTTAACATTCTAAAGGCTAAATTACCAGAAAGAGACATCCTTCTTCCTTGAAGATCTAACCATTTTCCCTCTTTATCAGGGCCATTGGATTAGATTAAGTCAAGGACGTTTTATATGAGCAGACAGCTGGATACACCACAGATGGGTCAGCAGTCAAATGAGGAAAGAGATCTGTCATATCTAAGGGGACCCTATATTTTCTCAGAGCCTTTTTAAGGGATGCTGGATTATATACCATTATCTTGCAGGCAGCTTTATAAGCATCTTTCAAGACCGGTAAGACAGGGAAGATAGCCACAGAATTGGGTATCTTGGCCTCTATAAGTTGATATACCATGCTTAGGTCTGGGGTAGTTCCAAACTGCACCCATGTAAAATATAACTAAATCTAGCAATCATTTGAGGAAAAATGAACACCTGTTTGGACCTCTGCTGAAGTTCATTTTACAAAGAATCAGAGTGAACACTCTGTGTCAACTAGGAAATCACCATTGTCCTCAACAGATTCCTCATCACTCTCTGAAACAACAAAAAGGTTTCTAGCCATACTAGCTCTAGAGCCATGTGTGGGAACACAATCACCAGAATTAGCTGTCTGTAGAACACTGTTAGCCATGGAAACCTCATCAGCCTTGTAAACAGCTATAATCTGATTATCAGCTGTATGAGGAAGCTTCTCTTTCTTTTTCTTGTGAACTTCACTACTATATAAAATATCTGGGGACAGAGTATTATGTCTGGCAGGGAGTCTCTTACCCTGGACTATTCCTGAGAGCTAAAGGGTTGTTTTTTTTCTACCTATGCCAGGTACTGAAACAGTCACAGAGAATGTGTCTAACTCCCATTCCTTAGTGGCCGACAAAGTTATACTAGAGGGAGGCAGGGCAAATAGGCTGAGGCATATTATTTTTTTTTCTTTTCTTTTTAGGTGTAACCAGACTTGGTGGGGTGTACCAGAGTTAGGCTCCATTACGTCAGAAGGGAGAGAACACCAGCCAGAATTATAAACTGATAGTACTGGATAATGCATCATAATAAGTCCTTAAAGTTTCTAGTAATAAGTATGTCCCCATACAACTAAACTCAACCAAACTGTCCTATTATTGCAAAAAAAAAAAAAAAAAAGTTTGAAAGGTGTTCAGAATTCTTTTACAACTGACAGAAGTTAAAGAATTTCCATTACACAAAAGTCCAAATACCAATGTAAAGGAGAGCTGTGTAAAATCTTACCATAATGGTAGATGTTCTTCTCTTCACTGTTGCAGTATTCATTACAACAGGGATCTCCTGCTAAAAGCAGCCTGACATCTGACTAGTATACCAAAGCCTTTGGGTTGCTTTAAAGTACACCATATACATGTATGCTCCTCGCATAGTTTAGGGCATAGAGGTAATCAGTACAACCAGAAGAGAAATGGACCAGGGTGTGGCGAGAGGGAGTCAATACTGCAACAGTGAAGAGAAGGACATCTACCGTTATGGTAATATTTTACACAACTGCCCTATGTACTTCCATTTCACTGCTGCAGTATTCATTACAATAGGGAGAGTGCCAAAGCTCACAAAGAAGAGAGGGAGGAGGAAGGATCAGCAGAGCTCTCTAGGAAGCCATGAAGGATGGCCCTAGCAAAACCAGCTCTAGCTCTGGAAATTCCATCCAACTTGTAGTGCTTGGTTAATGTATGCACAGGAAGTCAAGGTAGCTGCCTCAAGAATAGAGTTAGTATCCAAACCTTTAAAAAAAGCACCAGAAGAAGCCACAGCTCTAGTAGAATGAGCCTTAACAGAATAAGGAAGGCTCTTACCAAGAAAGGGATAACAAAAACAAGTGGCTTTACAAATCCAATAATAAATAGTTTGCTTGGACACAGCCAATCCTAAATACCTAGGATGGAAAGAAACAGAGCTGATCATATTTACGAAAAGGCTTAGTCTTATCTAAATAAATCCAATGTGTGCAGGACCTTCTCAATGGCAGATTGTGGAGAAGGGAAAAGGTGGGCACATGAATAGACAGATTAAGGGACAATTCATTTACCACCTTAGGTATAAAAGGATTAGTATGAAGGGACACTCTGTCATGAAAAAACAAAAAAGGAGGACAAGTCACAAGGGCTTGAAGCTCAGACACCCATCTGACAGAGGTAAGGACTAACAAAAGTACAATCTTCCAAGAGCAATGTTGCAAGGAAGCTGAAGCTACAGACTCAAAAAGAGCCTGGATCAATTTTTCCAAAACAAAATTAAGATTCCTGGGAGGAGGAATAGGCTTCCTGGGAGGTCTAATACGTAGGTCATCTTTAAAAAATTGCTTGTCTTCAAATCTAGAAGCTAAAGGAGGTGAGTAAGGCAGACAAGCAGAGATAGCTGATAAGTGGGCCTTAACAAAAAAATAAGCCAACCCAGCATTGAGCAGTTCACATATATAAGAAAGAACCAAAGGAACATCAACAGAAAGTGAATCCAGGTTGCAGGAAAGACTCAAACAGAAAACCTCTTCCATTTGGATAAGTAGGATTTCTGAGTATTGGGTTTCCTGGCCTCGTGCAGGACCCTAACCATGTCCTCAGAAAAAAAGCTATGTGGAATCAAAATCCTATCACCCACAGTTTCAGTTGAAGAATGAACAGGTGGGGATGGTCCCCCCTGTGAAGTAACTTGTGATGACTGCCCTTGGCTAAACGCAGAAGAAGAGGGAATCAATGCTGTCTTGGCCAAAAGAGAGTCACCAGCAAAATTCTGGGAGTATCCTGTTGAATTTTGAACAGAACTTTTGGAATGAGAGGAAAGGGAGGGAAGGCATAAAGAAACATCCCTTTTCAAGAAAAAGATAAACCAGAGGATCTGGGACTCTGGCACAAAATAGAGGAAGTTATCCGTTCAGAGGGGAGGCAAAAAGATCTACTTGAGGAGTACCCCACTGGCAGACAATGTCCAGAAACACATCCCATTCATGGGATTGAGTTATGGACTTGCTCAGAGAATTTGTCATAATGTTTTGACCTGAAAGAATGTAAACTGTCCAAAGAGTCAGTTGATATTGAATAGCAAGTTCCCGCACTAGGATTGCCAACCAGCAGAGAAGATACAACCTTGTCTCCCCATTTGTTTACATACCACATCACTGTGGTATTGTCTGTAAACACCTTAAGATGTCTTGGGGAGAAGAGAGGATGAAAAACCTGAAGAGCCAGCAGAAGAGCTCTCATTTCTTTGACATTGAAGTGTTCTTCCTGTTCACAGATCTCTGCCAAGTTTCGAACCCGAGCCCCTCTCACCTACATCCCACTGCATTAACCCACCATGGCACCATGATGAGGCACCCAACCTCTCTACACCTTTAGTGAGCCAAATACTGTTCCCCATCCCACATCTGAAGCATCTGTAAACAGCTCCTGAGAGGGATGAGGTGGATAAAGAGGGAGCTCTGGATTGAGGGTCACCTGATAAATCCATCACTGAAGTTCCTTCTTAAGAGAAGGCAGAAGAGGAACTACAAACTGAGGGGAAGAGCATGTTGATGCCAAACTGACTTCAGAAACCACTGAAACTTTCTCACGTGGAGTTCGGCCATAGGGACCCTTAGGAATAGTGGAAGCCATGAACTCCAGAACTTTCAGAAATTCCTTTGCTGTTAGTGAATCCAGAGGAAGAAGGGATTAAAAACAGGAAATGAGAGTTAGAGCCTTGGGAGGAGGCAGGGATGCCACCAAAGGCACAGTCTGGATACTGCACCCCAGAAAGACACGATCCTGGGAGGAAGTCAGAAAGGATGTTTTGAAATATATAGTGAACCCCAGGCTTTGCAGAAGAGAAATGGCAAAATGTAGATTTTGCAATGTCTCTGGAGAGGATGCATGAAACAGGAGGTTGTCCAAGTTGAGAAAGACTTGGATCCCCTTAATCTGCAAAAAGCAATCACAGGAGGGAGGCATTTGGTGACAACCCTTGGGGCAGTAGAAAGGCCAAAGGGCAAAACAAAGAACTGAAAATGCCAGGAAGCAACAGAGGAATGTAAAAATGTCCTGAAAAGCGGATGAATTGGGATAAGGAGCTAAGCATTCTTGAGATCCAGAGATACCATATAAGCCCGAGGAAGAAAAACAGAGAACAAACTCTGAAGGGACAACATTCTAAAAGAGGAAACCTTCAGAAATGTAATTAGATGGGAGAGGTCTAAAACTGGTCTCCAAGTACCCTCTTTCCTGGGTACAAGGACATTCTGGAGTACAATCCCCCCCTTGAGAAACTGGAATTTCCTGAATAGTACTTTGAGTCAAGAGATCCTGAGGCACCCCTGGAAAGATGGACACCTGTTCCAGAAGGACCTGAGGAATTCCCATAAAAGGGGGTGTAAACCTTGGCTCAAAATGATTGTCACTGCTGAAGTGACACTCCAACTCCATGTGCAAAATGGGAAAAGGGGTTGAGGATGGATGTAGGGATGGGGAAGAGATTTCCAGACCATGAAATAACCTTGGCAGATAATGGAGAGAACCTAGGAGTCCTGAGTAACCTTTAACCAAACAGGGTGAGAGAGAGAGAAAGCAAAGAGAAAGAGGAATGTAGCTGGGAAGATTAGGATAGTCAGACAGCACCTGGTTTATCAGGAAAATGAGACTTCTGGGACACAGAAGTCTGAGTAGCTTTAGCAAGACAAGCCCACTTCCCATGTTTCTTGCCCTTGGGGGGAGGGCAAGATTGCCTATGAACAAAGGCTGACTTATTGGGGTAATTTCTCTGAAATTTAAGTACAAGAGTGACAAAACCATGTGCAAGTTCCTGTAAGGCCTTGCCCTTATTCTGAAGAGATTTAAACAAAGCAGCAGCAGGTACACCAAACAAGTATTTATTATCCAGAGGAGCATCCATCAACTTAACCTTAATATCATCAGGCAAAGGTTGAAGCTTAAGCCAAGAATATCTCCTCATCACAGACCCAAAAGCAGCAGCCCTAGAGGAAGCATCTGCTGCACCATAACTACACTTGATGGAATGGCGAGCCACTTGAGAGGAAGCCCCTAACAGGGAAAGGGCAGAAGTCTTCCCGTCAGTGTCTGGAAGATCAGAAATTACCTGACAGGCCTGGGAAAAAAGAGCCAACATGTACCTGGACATATTGGTCAGACAATTGACAGGATTAAAAGCTAAAGTAGCAGAGGTATAAACCTTTTCTCCTAACCTTTCCATGGTTCTACTATCTTTATCAGAAGACAGTAATTTAGGAGAAGGTAGCAATTAAGACAGCTTGTCAGAAGCTACTGAGACCACTGAGGGGTAAGCAGAAGGGTACTTTTAAAGAAATTTACAGTCCTCAGGCACCTTATAAAACCTATTAGGTTTCTTGGGGGCAGGTGGCTGGGAGTCAGGAGCTTTAGAAGCATTAGAAAAGGTATCCAACAAGGCAGATAAACAGGAGGGACAGCAGAAGGCCCGGGATAATCCATCTGCGGGAGCTCATAATACTTTTTATGTACTTCAGAAACCTGAGCACAACTTCATTTAAAAAAAAGACATCATTCTCGAGACTGTGTCCCCAAAAGAAATATCCTTAAAAGCAGAATCAGGACAAGTAAATTCCTTTTCCTCAGACCCATAATCTAAAGGAGAAGGAATCGGACAGGAGTAAGCAAGGGATTCCTCATCTGAATCCATCTCCTCCTCAGAGGAATCCTATTCCCTCTTTTTTTTAAGAGGAGGAAAGGACCAACGAGGTGCTGGAAAGTACAGTTGTGTACACTTACCATAAATGTAGATGCTCATGTATTCACTGTTGCAGTTATTACATTTGGGTTATCTGCTTGCAGGTAGCCCTCAGTCGGCCTGATTAACAAAGTCTTGGGTCCTGCATCAGTTGCTGTCCCTTCTTCCATGATGTCAGGTTGTCAGGGGTATAAAACATGCAGCTGATGCCATTACATCAGTTTTTCTTGCCCCAGATGTCCAGTGCCCCCCTAATGGGAAGCAATTAAATATAAAAGTACAAAGATATACCTCCAACAAAAAAGCAAATACACCAAAAAGGCTTTTAAGCATAGTAAAGGAAAGTAGAGGTATAGCCAAAAGAAGTTAGGGGACTGGAGGGAGGGTAACCAGGACTACAACAGTGAATACACTCGAACATCTACATTTATGGTAAGTGTACACAACTGTACTATGTTCTTCATGTTTCACTGTTACAGTCATTACATTTGGGTAGAGTCCCAAAGCTATGGTTGGGAGGAGGACTTTAGATAGCATTAGGGCCAGCCATAAGGCCCTGCAAGACTGCAGTGGCAAAGCCAGCTCTGGATTTAGAGACAATTGGCAAATGATAATTCTTGGTGAAAGTATGTACAGAACTCCAGGTAGCAGCTTCTAGGATGTCCCTGATAGGGACGCCTCTGAGAAAGGCTGTAGAGGTAGATGCAGCCCTGGTGGAGTGAGGTCTGATTCCCTGGGGGATAGGTTTTCCATGGTACTTATAGCAGAAATGAATGCAATGGTTTATCCATTTAGAAACTGTTTGCTTTGAAATAGCCTTCCCCTCTACCCCTGCAGCCAATGCCACCAGCAGTTGCTCAGATTTCCTTTGAGGTTTAGTCCTGTCCAAGTAGAATCTAAGTTGTCTGTGCACATCTAAGGAATGCATTATCCATTCCCCTTTATTCTGTGGATTGGGAAAGAATGTTGGCAAATGAATGGACTGATTAAGAGCCACACTGGATACCACCTTGGGCATGAAGGATGGATTGGTTCTGAGGGACACCCTGTCTGCATGAAAGATGATGAAAGGCTCCACTAAGGGCCTGTAATTCAGATACCCTTCTAGCTAAAGTGATTGCTAAAAGGAAAGCTGTTTTTCAAGAAATAAATTTTAAGTCTGCAGTAGCAGCTGGCTTGAAAGGAGGTAGAGTGAGTTCCTCCAAGACAAAGTTAAGGTCCCAGGCTGGGGTTGGAGCTCTCCTGGGTGGTCTCAAATTTTTGGCCCCTCTGAGGATCTGCTTGAGCAGTAGATGAGAGAAGAGGGGAAGTTCTGTGTTATAATGAGCTGAAATGGCTGAGGTGTGGATTTTAATGGAGAAAAAGACAGGCCCTTGTGAAGCATCTCAGTTAAGTTTTGTAAAATCTGAGGTAAATTGGGTGCTGCTGTGCTCATGCCTTGAGACTGGTTCCATGCACAGAATCTTTTCCATTTTTCAGCATAAGATTTTCTAGTACTAGGCCTCCTTGCCTCAAAAATGATATCCATCACAGGTTTGCTGAGAGATGGTAAAGGAGAGATTAAGTAATTAGCCAGGCTGCAAGGTTCAGTGTAGAAGCTGAGGGTGCAGAATCTGGTTCTCCTGCTGAGACAGCAGGGAAGGAGTCTGAGGCAGGTGCCATGGAGATAACTGTGACACACTGTGCAGGAGGGGGTACCAGTGTTGGTGCAGCCAGTCTGGAGCAATCAAAATCATCCTTGGTTTGTCCTGTTTGATTTTTAGTAGTACTTTGCAGAGTAGAGGTAGAGGGGGGAAGGCATAGACTGATAGGTTTTTCCAGCTGAAGGACAGAGCATCCACTTTCCAGGCATGTTTTTGGGGAGTCCTTGTGTAAACTCCAACTGGTAGTTCTGGGGAGAGGCAAACAGGTCTATATTTGGGCTCCCCCATTTGCTTGTCAACATGTTGAAAGTCATTGGTTCCAGTTTCCACTCGTGTGGGTCCATGAGGTTTCTGCTTAGTCTGTCTGCAAGTGTATTTAATTTTCCTGGCAGGAATTGAGCTTGTAGGTGCACTTAGTAGCTCAAGGCTGTGTTCCACAATGCCATGGCTAGTCTGCAGAGGGGGTAAGAATGTGTACCCCCCTGCTTGTTTATGTACCACATAACAGTGGTGTTGTCCGTCTTTACCATTAGCTGTCCTGGAAGAATGTGGTCCTTGAAGGCTGTCAGAGCATTCTGTACAGCTAACATTTCTTTTTGATTGATATGCAGGTGCATTTGACTTGGGTTCCATTTGCCCTGAATGCACTTCCCTGCAAGGTGAGCCCCCCATGCATAGTCTGATGCATCTGTTGTTAGGGCTTGGGCAGCAGGGGGTGGTGTGAAAGGTAGTCCCTTGTTTTGGTGGCAGGCCTCTGCCCACCAAAGGAACTCTAGATGTAGGCAAGTTATGGTAGGAATCATTGTTTCTAGGTCCTGAGAATGTTGACACCACAGGCTTTTTAAATACCACTGTAGTTTCCTCATATGCAGTCTTGCATATGGAATTAGAAGAATTCAGGAGGCCATGAACTCCAAGGCTGGCAGTATTTGTCTTGCAGATAGCAGGGTTTTTGTGGCCACTTGTTTGAAGTAGGTTGTCAAATGAATTTGTTTCTCTGGCTTGAGGTAAGCCATCTAGGAAGTTGTATTCAAGCTTGCTCCCAGGAATATAATTTGTTGACAGGGTACCAGGTGTGATTTCTTTTCGTTTATGGTGTACCCCAGACAAGTTAGAACCCCTTGTACAAAGGCCAAATGATTCAAAAGTATGTCCTGGCTTTCTGCCTGAATTAGACAATCGTCCAGGTATGGGTATATTTGAATATTTCTTTGCCTGCAAAATGCAATAACTGGAGCTAGGCACTTTGTGAATACCCTGCGCACAGTAGATAAGCCAAAGGGCAGTGCAGAGTGCGTGTAGCCTGCTTTGAAGTGTAGGTATCTTCTGCAAAATTCTCTGATTGGGATGTGCAGGTATGCTTCTTTTAAATCTAGTGTTGCCAACCAGGCATCTTTGCCCAGCATAGGAAGTAATTGGTGAAGAGTCAGCATCTTGAATTTTGGAATCTCCAAAAAGGTGTTTAGAGTAGACAGGTCCAGGATAGGATGCCATGAATTGTCTTTTCTGGGTACCAGGAAAAGTCTTGAGTAGAAACCTTGTCCCTTTTCCTCTTCTGGTACCAGTTGAATAGCCCCCATGCTTAAGAGAGAAAGTACTTGTTTTTGGGTCTCTGCCCACTGATTTGGGGGTAGGTCCGGCCACCCGCTTGGTGTTGGCAATATGTGGAAGTGAAATCTGTATCCCTGGGACACTATAAAACCCATTTGTCCTAGGTAATGAGTTCCCAATTCTTTGCATGAAGAGCAATCTTTCCCCCCAAAGGGGCAGTCAGTTGATAAGTGCTTGGACATTTTAAAAGGAAGTCATTGAGACAGTTTACCATAGGGGGAATCTTATTATTCCCAGATTTGGAAGTGGAGGCCCCCCACTGCTTAGTTCTGTGTGTCCCCTGGGACTGAAACCTAGGGTTTTTGCTGTGTCTGGGTTTGGCTTGAGAAGACCTGGAAGGGACTTGAAAGGACCAATTCTTAGAGGGCCAGTGCCTACTAAATCAAGGAGGCTGAACTTGTAAAAAATCTTTAACAGTTTGCATAGATTTAGATATTCCATCTTTTTAAGAACTTCCTCAGCCTTGTTGCCTAACAGGCGGTCCTGATTTAAAGGAGCATCCAACAATTTAGCTTTAACATGATCAGGGAAAGATTGCTCCTTAAGCCAAGCATGCCTTCTGCGCACAGACCCAGTAACAGCAGCCCTGCAAGAGGCCTCTAATGAATCAAAACCACATTGCAAAGTATGTTTTCCAACTTGTTCAGCAGAATGCATTAAATCCTGTAATTCTTTATTTTCCACTCAGTCAGGAATCAACATCATTTTCTGTTTAAGCAGTCCAATAACATGTTGCTGATACTTTAACATATGAAACTGGCAGTTTAAAGCCCTAATGGCCAAGGCTGCAGAAGTGTAAACCTTCTTACCCCATCTATCCAGCACCCTGGAGTCTATATCAGAAGGGGTAGGAGTTTTAGCAGTAGAAGCCTTAATGCCCTTGGGCCCCTGTGAAATACTCTCTGGATCTGCAATAGGATTTTTAAAAAGGAACTTGTGGGACTCAGGGACCCTGTAGTATCTGTCAGATTTTCTGGGAGCAGGAGGCAGGGAATCAGGAGCCAAACTAGATTCTGAAAAAGCATCATCAACAATGTCTTGTACAGGAGGAATAGCTAAAGGCCTACGCTAAGGTAGGAGTAAGAAATCACAGAGCCTCTTTTCTGAATCAGAAAAATCCTGGCTTTTCCAGTGGAAATGCTCCCTTAGAGTATGCAAGGTTTCCCCAAAAGAAAAATCCTCAGAAGGGGAAGCAGAGGGAATGGAGTCCTCTGCATCAGAATCTTCATAAGTAGATAAGGACAAATCCAGATCATCAGAAGAATCAGAAAAAAAAGAATCCTAATCAGAAGATTCATAATCAACTTCAGTCATAGGCCTCTTGGAGGGGAGGGGTTGGCTACCCCTAATTAGAGTTATTAGATCTTCAGCCATTCTTATCATTTGTTTTTTAGACATAGAGGCCTGAGTATGTGGCCTGAGCATCGTTTTTTTAGGCATGGATTGAGATTTAGGCCTAAGTAAAGAAGGAGGCATCAATTTAATATGCAAGTCCATAGGCCTGAATACACCCTCAGAAGCCGGTGCCTGCACAGCGGCTCTGGACCCATCCAAGGTAGAGACATCCACAGGTTCCATAGTTGAAGCATCTTGCGGCATACCGAACTCCGAATGGGTCTCAGTAGGCCTGCGAATCAGAAGTAGCGGGTATCAGGGGCTGCGAAAGTGCCTCACTGAGTACTGGCGACTGGCTTGGGAGAAGTGTCGTCAGCAGTTTTGGACCTCGGAGGCCTGTCTCTGTCTTTATCTTTGCATTTTTTTTGGAGTCCTGGTAGTCGGATGGCTAACCGACGACATTTCTGGATAATTAAATCGAGAACCGAAATATTTAGAGGTGAAAATATACTGATAACGGATAGTGCGCTGATTAAATAAAGCACAAAACCGACAGCAAGGTACGTCGTGGTCAGGCCCTAGGCAAGGAATACAGTATGAATGAAAATCTTTATGAGGTATTTGCTTTCCACAAGTAATGCAATTATTAACTTTTACTGACATTGGTAAGGAGCAAGAAAAAGTTTCCCCAACGGGGTACTTAGCTTTAGTTGAAGGCTTCAGTTCTGAAACTCGAAAATGAAAATTTCAGGAGTCGGTCAACCGGCACTTGCGAACTGCTTCTGCTTCGGGCACCGCACGGCAAGAAAGGCTGATATAATGATGTTGGCTGCATGTTTTATATCCCTGATGACCTGACGTCATGGAAGAAGGGACAGCAACCAACGCAGGACCCAAGACTTTGTTAATCAGGCCGACTGAGGGCTACCTGCAAGCAGATAACCCAAATCTAATGACTGCAACAGTGAAACATGAAGAACATCAGAAACTCCACAAGGAGGTTTTAAAGCCATCAAAGCATTAAATAACCCAAGTGAAATTTTGCCATTCACTCTGTGGGTCTTTAGGAGCTGGAGTAATATGTTTAGTTTTCTGTTTTTTCTTTAAGGGGACATCCGCCTTATGACATGTAGAAGGCTCCAACCATGGACTGCATTCAATAATTGTAGTAGGGACTCTTTCTCTGACCAGCATTTGAAGAACACCCCTAGGCCTCTCAGAAATAGTCAGCCATGGTTCCCCCTAAATGTCTAATGTGGAAAGTCTGCAAGGCCTCCACAGACGTGCCTAAGGTTGGATCCCTTGCCGGCCTCCAAAACAGTCAGGACCAAAGAATCCAATGATGGAGCCAGCTGAACATCCAGGCTTTCACTCGCCTCAACAGAGATATCTGGCAGAATCTGAACAGTAGAAGAATCCGGCCTAGATTTCTTGGCCTTCTTCACAGAAGGTTGCTTCTCAGAGCGGGAAGTTCCTTCCATTGTGTCTTTAGCTAAGAGCTTAAGACGTTGATTCACCAGATACAAAGCCAAAGAAGAAAGCCTACTACAGAAGGTCTTGGGAACAAAGGCATAACAGAATGAATAGGACATATGATCATGGCAAGCACCGAGGCAAAACAAGCACTACTTGTGACAGTCTTTATGGGGAATCTGTCTCTCACACTAGCATTTACCCTTCTTGGATGACATGAAACCCCACAAACAACAAAAAATAAAAAGATAAAATAACAATAAATCCCAATGGGGCACTTATCTGCAACAACTTGGCGAACCAGCAATGGAACAGGTGTTCAGACTGACAATCAAGAAATGGCTTTTGCAATGGCAGCAAAGTTCTGAGGTTGGTGTGTCTGGACGTCACCTTTATGCCCTACCCTATGTAAGGAGCATATGTGTGATGTATGGCATACCTTAAAGCAAGCTAAAGGCTTTGGTATACTGGCCGGATGTCTGGCTGCCCTTGGCAGGGTATCTCTGTTGTAATGAATACTGAAACAGTGATATGGAAGGACATCCAATGTACCAAACCAGTGTGTTAAAATTAGCTCCACACATTTTAACCATGATAAACTGCCATAAAATTGTGCTTAATAGCAATTTAAACTATATTTTTGAGAGAGTAAAATCCCCACAGTATATTCAAATTACTTATGGTGAAATCATGATCCAGTGTTAAAAACACACAGAGCAGAGCCATACATATAGTAAATAATGTAATAAAATGTAATAATGTAATAAAAAGAGGTCATTGTTCAATCTACTCGTCACTCATTAGACCCATTATTGAGTACAATGCCCCTTATGGTATGTACCTCACAAGACATCTACAACAACTGGAAAGGCCACAGAAATACCTCACAAAGAGGATTACCGGCCTCAAACAGATGCCCTATGCAGACCGTCTCAAAAAACTGCAGCTTTACTCCGGTGCATATCGCCTACTCAGAGGCGATCTCTGCCTAACACACAAAGCTATGTCAAACCCAGAGCTTTTAGACATGCTCCACTTAAAGAAATCCCATTCCCTACGAGCTACACGGTCTAGGGACCTAAACCTTGTCACCACAATAAACAGAACATGCTGGAGGGATAGATTCCTGTCCCAGAGACTTCACATACTCTGGAACAAACTACCTATCTATATCAAACAAAGCTCCTCATTAGCGCTCTTCAAGAAAAATCTTGATGATTGGATGGGAGATAGGAAATTCACCCCGGGGATCACTTCTGTGGCTCTGCTCAACAGTGGCACAGGAAAATAATTTTCTTGGGTGGCGAAAGCCAGGGTACCTTTGGCTAGGCTTATATAGGCCCTAGGGCCAATAACCTAGTACCTACCTATGAACCTAATAAATGCTGAAAAATCCACATTCTGCAATGTTTTTCTGTCATAAGATGAAAATAAAGCAGAGTAACAACAGGAAAGATAGGTTCTGACTGCATGAGACACCCTCTAGTGTCCAATAGCACACATACACACTGCACTTCTGAGAGGAATACTGAAAGTTTTCTCAAAAACACAAAAACAAGCATTTATCAAAGGCAGAAGCTAAATATATATATTGCTACAATGAGAAAGTCCCACAGGAATTTACAACATAATAATAGAAACAATAAAAAATCTAAAAATAAAAAGAGAGGAAACAGCTCCATAAATGGGGCTTATTTAAGCAATAAATCAGAAAGGTCAGCTCTAGATCCTGTGAACAGTCAGAGTACTTTCTTCTTTGAATGGTACAAAAACACTAAAAACTCAGTTCCAGCGACAGCTGAAGGCTTCCCTCTTAGCATATGCTCAGCCAATCAGCTGCTACAGGAAGAGAGAGGAAAGGCAGTCTGAGCTTTTGAAAGCTGGCAAATACTGGGTTAAATTAGCAGATAACCCAAAATGCCTTTGAGGTAGTGGGAATGATGAACATCTTGGACTGTCAAGTAATAGATAGATAGACAGACTGATATACATTGAATTATTGGAGAAACTTCTATGCAGTGGAATCTTCTTATTATCCATTTCTGTATACAGATGGTAATGAAAGATCTGTTATTCACAACACTACTGGTATGATAAAACTTTGATCTGAAGTTGTCAATCTTCATCCTTTCATCACCTGTGGGTTCAGTTCCGATCCTTCAGAACCGACTCAGACGTTACTACAGCTCATGGACTCCAAAATCACTCAAGCACATCCCTTACACATAATGCTTTGGGTAGATTACTCCAGGTCTCATTTGCTGCTTTCAGCTTCAGATGTGGTTTCTCCGTATTGCTCTCAAGTCTAGCAGTTAAGTTTAAAAATTTTACTTTAAATCTCTATCTTTTCAAAACTATTCAAAACCCTTTACCTTGCTTTATAATATCTTCTAAGCTTTTAGCCATTGTTTTTAGATAGATAATTTTCATTTGTTTTGTGTCTCTCTCTCTCTCTCCCTTTCTCCTTTGACTACCATGAGGTAGCTCTCTAATACCATTGTTGGTATCCCTGACCCTTCCCTCTTACCGCTCTTTACGTTTTCCATTATCAGTGTTGGACATTTCCTTAACAAACTCCTTTCTGTCCTCTTAATTCCCTTTTTCTCAGCAGTGTGTGTGTGTGTGTGTGTGTGTGTGTGTGTGTGTGTGTGTGTGTGTGTGTGTGTGTGTGTGTGTGTGTGTGTGTGTGTGTGTGTGTGTGTGTGTGTGTGTGTGTGTGTGTACGTGTGTGTGTGTGTGTGTGTGTGTGTGTATGCTGCCATTGAAGTTTACCAAGTATGGCTTATAAAGAGAAAAGTGAGACCGGGTTTAAAAAATGCTCTAAATGCAGTCACAAAATTCCCTTTTCTGACCAGCATTCCCTCTGCGTTTATTGCCTTGGCCCCTTCATTTGCAAAAGATCTGTTCTATATGCCAAACTTTTAGTCACCAACTGTTGGTAGATAGAAAGAATAAACTCATCCTGAAAGGTCTCCTTCCCTCCTCCTTTGGGGAGGCCATATCTGGTTCTCAGGACAAGACCAAAAAAATCTGGACGGGCATCTTCTTCTTCCTCCTCCTCCTTCTCTACAGTCACAGAGGTGAAGAAGCGATCTTCTTCAGGGTAGCAACAGCCGCCAAAAAGGAACTACTGGAAGAAAGTTCCTCTATCCATCCCCCCAACAAGGAGTCGCAGACAATGGATAGATTCAGGAATTGAGTCTATGCTTCATCGACCTTTGCTCTTTGGTCTTTGAACTACCTAGCACATTTTACAAGACTGCAGAGAGATCTGATCAAGGATCTCTCAGATACTCTCTCAAGAGCTCTTTCTGAAGTACAGGATTCAGTCACCTCTCAGTTAGCTACCCTGACATCTATTTCCAGTTTGCCCATGAGTCTCATTGCTCATGTTGCCAAAGGAACAACAGCAGCAGGTTCAGGAATTTGCATAAGGAGACATGCCTGGATGTGCTTGTGTGATTTTGTGGAGCCCTTCAAGTCTTCATTTGTCAATACACCCTTTGACAGCTCTTCCCTTTTTGGCCCCACTGTTAGAGACACTTTAAAACTAGGTGTGAAAAGGATGGGAAAACACTATCTTCTGTAGGAGTACATTTTTCCACTCTTCAGAGGCCCTTTTCTAGGAACCAATGAGGAACAGGAAAAATGTGGTTCAGGAAATCTCAAGGGTCTTCCCAGACTACACTTGGTGAAAGGTCCCCCAGAGGCAGAGGGAGGAACAGTAATCAAAGATGCCACACTTGTGGCAGTGGTGGTCCGCAACATCAGGGTTCCTGAGACTCCTTTTTCAGGAGACCCTTTCAGCGCTCCTGAACGGAAGCCCAATTGTCCACCTCCAGAGGCAATCAGGGGACATTTATCCCTGCACCTAAAAGCCTGGCAAGAAATCACTTCCGATACTTGGGTGCAGAAGATCATTTCCAGAGGCTATACAATTACCTTTTCCCTTTCTCCTCCCAGTTCAAAGAAATTCCCTGATGTTCCACCCAGTCAGAGGGAACAGGCAGCCATATGAATTCAAAAGCTGCTAGAAAAAAGGGTCATCCAAGAAGTCCCATCAAACCAAATAGGATCCAGATTTTGCTCAAGATTTTTAGTGCCAAAAAAAGACAGGACTGGAGATGATTTTTGGATCTCAGCATTCTGAACAAATCTGATTGAAAAACCAAATTCCAAATGGTCACAGTTCAGTCCAGTCTTCTGTTCTTAGGAAAGGATGACTGGATCTGCTTGATAGATCTTCAAGATGCATACTACCATATAAACATGGACAGACATTCCAGAAAATTCCTTTGCTTCCAGCTGGGAGCCAGTCATTACCAATTCAGAGTTCTGCCCTTTGGTCTCACCACAGCCCCCAGGGTTTTCACCAAATGCAAGGCAGTAGTAGCAGCTCACTTAAGACTGTAAGAATTCTGGGTGTTTCCATACTTTGACAACTGGCTCATTTCTGCTACCACCAGGCAACTTTTTCTAACAGCAAAACAAAAGGTTCTAGAATTATGCGACCACCTAGGCATCACAATCAACTTTGCCAAATCCTCACTGGAACCCACACAAAATCTAATGTTTATAGGAGTTTTGTTAGACACAAGAACCTCCATTGCCTCACTCCCTCCATCTCAATTGGAAACTATCCAGACTCAAGTCCATACTCTACTACAAAGAAAGAGAGTTCCTGCAAGACTAGTGCTTCAGGCAATGGGATCAATGGTGGCCACCATAACTCTTGTTCCCCTAGCCAGGTATCATGTGAGGATATTACAATGGTTACTTGCGGTCCAATGGTCAGTCCTTTAGCATTCCTTATCAATGCCGATATTAATTACTGGCATATGTAAAAGAGATCTTCTATGGTGGATTGATTTAAGCCAAGTTCGACAAGGACACCCATTCATTTCCCCTCAGCCCAAGGTCACAGTGATCATGGATGCTTCCCAGCTTGGGGGGGGGGGGCATTACCAGGGAAAGACAGTCCAAGGCACTTGGTCCCCATCAGAGGCCAATCTGCACATAAATGTTCTAGAGATGAGGGCAGTGCTATTGGCGTTGCGAGCATTTCAGGACATTCTACCTCTAGGAACTGAGACTCAGGCAGACAATATGTCAGTGGTCTGGTACATCAAAAAAAGGGGGAAACAGATCTTACCTCTTATGCCGAGATGCCCTCAGGTTATGGCAGTGGGCGATCTCATCCAACTGTTTTCTGATCGCAGCGCATATTCTGGGGAAGTCCACCATGATAGCAGACAAACTGAGCAGGTGAATCCTCCTACTTCACGAATGGTCCCTCAATTACAAAGTATTGGAAAGGATTTTCTGAGCATGGGGCCAGCCTTGCTGTGACCTTTTTGCCTCCCCTCTAAACAACAAATGCAGCAGCTACTTTGCCTCATTCCCTTAAAGGAGGAATTACAGAGGGACACTCTTCTCCACAACTGGCCACCCAGTCTTCTTTACTCTTTTTCACTCACCCCTTTAAATTCCCAAATTTCTACAGAAAGCAGCCAAGATGAAGAGCAAAGTCATCCTCACTGCCTCCTTTTGGCCTCAGCAGATATGATTCCCCTTCCTATGGCCTCACCTAGTATGAAGACCATGGATTCTGGATCCAACTTTGGACCTCCTGTCACATCCGACGGGCATCAGTCACCCAGACATTTCAACTCTGAAGCTAACAGCTTGGTATCTCCAGTTCCATTAGTGGCCAGGCACGATGTGCTTTCTTCCCCAGTTAAACACATACTTTTAGTGTCTCATAAATCATCTACTTGCAAACTTTACAAGAGTAAATGGAAAAGGTTCATTCAGTGGGCCTCCCTACATCACATTGACCCTTTTTCAGCACCAATCCATGAAATTCTTCACTTCCTAGCCTCTATTTTCAGTGATGGTGCTTCCACTTCTACCATTAAAGTTCAACTGGCAGCCATTTCTAATTTTCACAGTGGGTTCCAGAGATCATCTGTTGCTTTGCATAGACTTTATAAAGCCTTTTCAATAAGTGCCCTTCTCTTAAAGCCTCCTTACAAGTATCCTACTCCTTCTTGGTACCTCACTTTAATGCTGCAAACTTTGACACAATCCCCTTTAGAGCCGGCCTCTACATGCGACATGAAGTTCCTTTCTTGGAAAACTATCTTCTTAGTGGCCACTACCTCGGCTAGAAGAATTTTAGAAATTCAGGCACTCTCATCCAAGCCACCATATTTGATTTTTTACAAAGACAGAGTTTCTCTCAGGACCAATCCATCTTTCCTATCTAAGGTTGTGTCTAAAGCCAACCTTACTTAGTGCAGTAATCTGCCAGTATTTTTCTAACAAGGGGGAGTACACATTACATTTGTTAGATGTTCACAGGGAACTAAAGTTCTACCTTGACAGAACTAAGGAAATTAGGAAATTGGACTAGCTGTTTGTTTCCTTTTCACATATCAAGTTAGGTCAGCCTGTTAACAAAGTAACCCTAGATAAGTGGATTTTGGACTGTATTTCCTTTGTTTATAAGAAGAGTGGTATTTCTTTACCTATAACACCAAAAGCACATTCAACTAGAGCATTAATTAATTCTGCTGTCTTCCAATCAAGAATTTCCATGGATGACATCTGTGCAGCTGCAACTTGGGCATCTCCCCATACCTTTATTGCTCATTACAAATTAGATCTGGTCTGTAGTGGCACAGTATCATTTGGCTTGATGGTGCTCAGGAATATCCTTCCTTGCATCCACCCAGGGTTCCAAGTAGCTTGGGACTCTGTCCCACAAGTGATGACACGATGAAGATTGACAACTTTAGATAAAGACGTTATGTCTTACCATAACATTCCATCTGAGTTGTCCATCTTTATCTGTCATCAATTTCCTGCCCTCCTCCCCCCAGCCAGATTTCCTGGAAGAATGGGCACTCACCTGTAAGTTTCCTTTTGGAGCATTCATTCAATCTAGGTATGGTCTCCTTCATTACATTTATGTTTTCTTCTCTCATCAGCAAACGTGATCTGAAGTAATCTACAAAAAGCATTATGGGTAAGGGATGTGCTCAATAGTTTTTTTGAGTCCACGAGCTGCAATAACAGCTGAGTTGGTTCTGAAGGATCAGAACCAAACCCACAGGTGATGACAGATGAAGATGGACAACTCAGATAGAACATTATGGTAAGACATAACTTCTTTTTCATGGCATATGGATATTAAAGTATCAAAACCAATAGTATGGGTAAAATATGTTCGACTTTGGTATACATTTGAAACAAACTGAGGGTGATGAGATGGAGTTGTTTCATTGGAGTAAGGTCTTTTGTTCCTTTTTTTTTTTTGCTCTCCATCCACACATGCATACTGCTGCCAGGGAGTGTACCCTAACCTCTTCCAACCCCAAAGCAGCCTTTTGAATTGGGAGGTACATGTGAAGCCTCCTGACCACATGGTATATTGCTTGCAGCACAGAGTTCACATGGCTGTTAATTCTGCTATTGCAATGAGCCTAGACTGCCTTTCTCCACTCAGGGTGAGTGATACCCTCAATCCTGCTGCCCTATTCAGGTACTTCCAGTGCTGCTAGTCAAACTTGGGTAATCTGAGGCACAGTAAGGACTTTATCCCTGTGTGCCACATGACCAGACCTAAGATGGCTTAAACTTGATACTGGGTGGTAATCCTTTTATTAGGATATGACCATAAAGGTGAGAGTTTGTTCATGGAATGTTAATGAGATATCCAATCCTGTTAAGAGATGTAGGATTTTGATTACTGAAAACATATTGACTAATGGTTATGGCCTTACAGGAAACTCATTTGTTTGTTGGAATGCAATAAAGTGCAGACAGACAGATTCAGGTTGACAGCTGCTTCTACCTATATGGGAGCCAGAAGGAGAGGAGTTGTTTTGCTTATTTCTAAATCACTCTTTAAACAAATAAAGGAAAGCATAGAAGACAATTGTGGTAGGTATTTCAGGGCCAAGGATAGGCACATATGTCTTTTGTCTCTGTCTATATACCAGTAAGAACAGACCAAGAAGAATTAATGGCTATAATGGCTATATTATTTTATTTCAACAGGAGGTATCCTGACTTCTTAGGGAATGGACTATATCAGGCTGCTCAACCAATGTCAAAGCTGCCTCAAAGCAAGTACCCTTTCCTTAACTGAGAATTATTTTTAATTCTTACTCTAATTTTTACTTGGGAGAAATGGATTATACATACTATTCTCAAAGGCATAGATCATTGTCAAGATTAGACAAAATTTACATCAGGAAAGAATATTTCCATATGGTCGGGCCCTTGATCTGGTTGGTACCAATGATAGTCTAACTCTGGAGGATCAGTACAAGATCTTCAGAGACACTGGAGATTACCCCTGTATATATTAGCTTTGATAGGAATTATGGAAAGTAAACCCTAAGTGTATGGGATACGATGATGTCATGTAAAGAGAGGTCTGGAGCATAACACGGCAGATTAAACAAAAGGAAATTGAAAGAGGTATTTCTGTGTCATGGCCAATTTGAAGCAATTCTATGGGTGCCTGTCTAGACTGTTAGAAGAAGACCAGTTATGCACCGTTAAAAAACAGAGGACTATTTTCAGAGAAGGTTATGCTTTCAGAAAGCAGCTTTTAACCAAATCGCATTTGACAATTCTCCCCAGGTTCTTATGGCACTGCCTCTTAAACTGAGATTAATTAACAAAAAGAGTTATTTTCCTAGTCTAAAGAAGAAAACTATAGAAGACAATTGTGGTAGATATTTGGGGGCAAGGGTTGGTGTGGACGACAGTTGTAGAGTTTTGTCTCTGTCTATATGCTAGTAATGGCAGACCAAGTAGAAATAAGGGCTATAATTGCTAAATTAATGGTTTTCAGCAGGAGTAATTCTGGTTCCTCTGGTACTGGACTATGAAAGGCTACTCAAATGATGCCACATGCAGCCCCAAGACAAATACTCTGTCTTTGACTGACAAATTCTATGGGAGCCTTTCAAGATTCTCAGAGGAAGCACAGTTAAGCAGAATTAAAAAAAAAAAGAGAGAGAGGAATATTTTCAGAGAATTTGTATTTGACAATTATCCCCAGGCTCTTGAGACATTATCTCTTAAATCGATACATCCAGAGAAAAGAGTCTTTGTAAAATCAAGGATTTCTTATGAGACTTGATGGTTAGGTGGGGGGGAAGTACTCAAGATTTTTAAAAAGTATTAGAATTATACATGACTGGTCTGAACTTCTTGGAGAGTTTAAAGCTGATGGGAAAATTTTTAGATGGCATAGAGGTTCCACAATTATTTGTCAAAATGGCAAATGAACTGAACTGAACTGATTAGCTCAGTTACTTAAGAGGAACTAAGGCAAAGTTCTGTGGCAGCAGCCCTTGTATAAAGCTCTGTGTACTGATGAGACCCAGCAGATGTTTGGAAAATGGTGGCTGAACCTCTACATAACGTGTGAGCCCATATAATGAACAAGGTTATAACTAAATGTCTGATTCCTCAATTGAGGAGACAGGCTCTGTTTTTGTTATTCCTTAAAAAGGAAATATCCATTGATGCTGTCCTCTTACAGGTCCACATCAGCCTTAGCTAAAAGGTTTTTATGGCCTTGTTTGCAAAGTGGATACCAAGTTTAGTCCACTGGGAATAGTGTGGACTTCTGGTTGGTAGACTCATGACAATATTATTAGGACACTGATGTGGATTGAGGAGTCTGGCACATGGGGATCCCCTTCTTATATTGAACCTAGATGCAGAAAAAATATTCAGTAGAGTTGCATAGTGATATTTATTTGAGGCATTGTGAAGAATGGCAATCCCAGAAGCTTAAATTAATTGATCTCAGATATATTAAGAATTGGGGGTTCAAGTGAAAAGTGTTGTATGCTTTTCAGACAGGTTTAAGTTGACCACAAGTTATCCACATTCACCTCTTCTATTTTCTTTTACATTGAACCACTAGCATTGTACATTAGGGCTTCACCAATTTGGGGTTACACTTGGGGTCATACACAATATAAAATATTTTTGTTTGTGGATGATGCCCTGATAACACTGTTAGATCCAGAGAAATACTTAGATCAAATATTTCAGGTTTTAAATAATTTTGCTAAGTTTTCAGACTATAACATTAATAAGCTAAGGATAAATGGCCTCATTCAACTATATCATAAGAGATGAGCAAAGGGATACTTACCATTTTTACAGGAAGGTAACAAGGTAAAATACTATGAGTTGTGGTTAACCTAGACAATGAGATCTTCAATGGACCCGACACACCATATAATACTTGATAAAGTGAAGGGAAGAAGGCTATCTGGATCTTGGTCACAGAAGACAAGCCTTAAATATGTTCACTTTTCCACTATTTCTTTATATTGCACTTTAAATTCTGACCTTACCAAAGACTTTGGAGTTGAGTACACTTGAGAAACAAGTGTGGACTGGATAAAGGATGCAGGTTTGGTAGGAAATAATGAGGCTTCCAAAGCAGATGGAACATTTGGGGATGACACACTTTAGGCAATGTGATCAAGCAGTACTTATGAAATTATTATATATTTCTATACTGCAGTTTTATAGATATTCTTGAAAGTTGGATGAGGTAGAGAAAGAGTGTGGAATAGACCCTTTTGAGTACTAGAATAATTTAAAAGGCTTAATCCTGCATATTTTCTGGCTGAAGTACCCCCATATCCAGTTGCTACTAGGTCAGGAGAGTTATCGACAAGAACAATAGTTATATACTTACCATAACTTGGCATCTGTGTTATCTGTAGTTACCATTCATCACGCATGGGTCTAGGATCTGACATCGGATCCGAGCTGGCAAAAAATTTAGACAACAGCTTAGCTCAAGCTCCTCCCCTCCCATAATGCTCTGCTGCTGCTCTCTAATCACTCAGATCGAGTTCGCCCTGGAGAAGGAAGACAGACAGAGTAGATCTGCCACTGGAAAGGATCCAGCTAATCTCCTGTCAATCCCTCAGGAAGGGGGATAAGAGGGTGGGATCATGATGAATGGTGACTACGGATAACACAGATACCAAGTTATGGTAAGTGCATAACTATCAATCTGATGTTATCCTAGTCACCATTCCTCACACATGGTCAGAGTCCCCAGCTACCCAACATTCTCAGATGGCCTCAAGGAAGGACATGCTGAAGAACAGCGGAGCCAAAGGAAGCCCTTCCCCTAAAAACTAAGTCAAGCTTGTAATGAGAAATGAAGGTATGGGGGGAAGACCAAGTTGCTGCTGCACAAATGTCATCCAAGGACTGATGAGCTAAGAAAGCAGCTGATGTAGCCACTGATCTAGTAGAATTAGCCTTAACCAGTCCAGGCAAGAGAGATTCACAGGAGGAGTAGATGAACGATATGCATTGGGAAATCCAACGGGAAATGGTAACTTTTGAAACCAGCTTTGCCCTTCCTCTTGACCAAAAAGTCCACAAACAATTGGTCTGAGAGACAAAAAGCCTTAATTCTGTGTAAATAAAAGTGAAGTTGATGATGAACATCCAAGGTATGCAAAATATATTCCCCCTTGGTAGCATAATTAGGAAAGACCACTGGAAGCTGGACACACTGACTGATGTTTGCTTCAGCGGTCACTTTTGGCATAAAGGAAGGACTGGAGCTCTAGGCCACCCTATCTTTATGGAATATCAAATAAGGAGGATTAATGGTGAGAGCCTGGAATTCTGAAACCCTTTTTGCTGAAGTTTTAGCCACCAAAATGGCCATTTTCCAAGAAAGGAATTTGAGATCACAAGATGTGGCAGGCTCAAAGACGGACAGAGTTAGAGACTGCAGTACCAGCGCAAGATCCCATGGTGGGGAAGGATCCTTGACTGGAGGACGTAATAAAAAACACCTTTCAAGAAAGCCTTGCAGAGGTAAAAGAACATAGGTTTATCGCTAAGGTGGAAATTAGAAATAGCAGCCATTTGGACTTTAATTGTAGAGAAACTAGAGCCCTCCTGAAAGAAGGAAGCTAAGAAAAGCAGAATGTCTGAAATACAAGCAGAAAATGGATCCAGATTCTGATTTTTAGTCCAGATTAAAAATCTCTTCCATTTACTTCTGTAAACTCTCCTGGGAGAAGATTTTGGAGAAGCCAGAATAATGTCCTTCAAAGGGGATGAAAGCCTGGACTTAGCAAGAATCAGTGGAATTGGACAAACCAAGCTGTCAGACGGAGGGTCCGCAGGTTTGGAAGCGGAAAGAGAGATGGATGAGATATCAGACCTGGAATAGGATCAAGTATCAAAGGGGAGTGCTTCAGATGAGACCATGGAAGAGGGAAAGTACAGTTGTGTACACTTACCATAAATGTAGATGTTCAAGTGTATTCACTGTTGCAGTCATTACATTTGGGTAATCTGCTGGCAGGTTGCCCTCAATCAGTCTGAATTCCAAAGTCTTGGGTCCTGCATCGGTTGCTGTCTTCTCTTCCATGACGTCAGGTCATCAGGGGTATAAAACATGCAGCCAACACCATTTTCTTTAGTTTTTCTTGACCCCGATGTCAGGTGCCCCCAAAAAGGTAGCAATATTATATATATATATATATATATATATATATATATATATATATATATATATATATATACATGCATCAATATAAACTTTACCTTCATCTACAAGCAAATACACCATATAGGTTGTAGAAGATAGAGAAGGAAAGATAAACTTTAGAATGACAGGGAGATGGCAGGAGGGTAAGCTGGACTGCAACAGTGAATACACTCGAACATCTACATTTATGGTAAGTGTACACAACTGTACTATGTTCTTCATGTTTCACTGTTGCAGTCATTACATTTGGGTAGAATCCCAAAGCTATGGTTGGGAGGCTGGAGCTAAACAGCATTAGGTGTGGCTATAAGGCCCTGCAGCACTGCAGTGGCAAAGCCTGCCCTGGACTTAGAGTAAAGAGGCAAATGGTAATGCTTTGTAAAGGTGTGAACAGAACTCCAAGTCGCAGCCTCTAGAATGTCTTTGGTTGGTACTCCTCTGAGAAAGGCTGCTGAAGTAGCTGCAGCTCTAGTGGAATGAGACCCAATGCCCTTGGGCACAGGTTTACCATGGTGTAAGTAGCACAAACGGATGCAGTGGCTTATCCACTTTGAAATTATCTGCTTTGAAATAGCCTAGCCTTTCCTTCTGATCCTGCAGCATATGACACTAGTAATTGCTCAGTTTTTCTTACAGCTTTAGTCCTGCTCAAGTAGAATCTTAGCTGTCTGTGTAAGTTCAAGGAATGCAAAATTCTCTCCCCTTTGTTCTGCGGATTTGGATAAAAGTAGGCAGATGAATTGTTTGCCACACTGGAAACCACCTTAGGCATAAAAGTAGGATTTGTCCTCAGAGACACCCTGTCTGGGTAAAATATGATAAAAGGCTCTACAGCCATGAGGGCCTGTAGCTCTGAAACTCTTCTTGCTGAAGTAATTGCTAGTAGCAGAGCTGTCTTCCATGATAAGAACTTTATATCAGCGGTAGCAGCTGGTTCAAATGGAGGCAGGATGAGCTTTTCCAACACATAATTGAAGTCCCATGCAGGTAATGGTGATCTTCTAGGAGGCCTTACATTTTTGGCTCCTCTAAGATACTGCTTTATTAAAGGATGAGAAAAGATTGGTGGCTCTGTATTGTAATGAGCCAAAATGGCAAAGGCATGGATTTTGACTGATGAGAAAGATATGCCTTTGTCAAGCATGTCAGTCAAGTACTGAAATATCTGAGGAATATGTGGTTCTGCTGTATCAGTTCCTTGTGCTTGATTCCAAGCACAGAATCTCTTCCATTTGTCAGCATAAGATTCTCTAGTACTAAGCCTTCTGGCTTCCAAAATGACATCCATCACAGCTTTACTAAGAGGTGTTGTTTGTATGGTTACATGATTAGCCATGCTGTCAGGTTCAGAGTCTGTAGTTGATTGTGCAGGATCTGATTGTTTTGCTGGGACAGTAGGTATGGTCTTTGAGGCAAGGTCCAAGCTGGGTATTCCTTAGGATTGGGTACCAGTATTGGTGGGGCCAGTCCAGACAATTAATATCATCTTTGGCTTCTCTTGTCTGACTTTTAGGAGGACCTTGGGTAGAAGAGGCAGAGGAGGAAGGGCGTAAACTGATAGGTTTTTCCAACTAAAGGATAGAGCATCCACTTTCCATGCTTGTTTGTGATAAATCCTTGTGCAGAATCTTTTCAATTGATAATTTTGAGGAGAGGCAAATAGATCTATGTCTGGGCTCCCCCATTTCTCTGTTATTATGCTGAAGACTTGTGGATTTAGTTTCCACTCGTGAGGATCCATAAGGTTTCTGCTTAAATCGTCTGCCAGAGTGTTTTGTTTTCCTGGCAGGAATTGAGCTTGAAGATGTATTTGGAAGGTCAAAGCTGTCTCCCACAGTGCCATGTCTAATCTGCAAAGGGGGTATGTGTATGTGCCCCCTTGCTTGTTTATATACCACATGACTGTGGTGTTGTCTGTCTTTATCAGTAGTTGCCCTGGATGAAGTAAGTCCTTGATGGCTGTTAGGGCATTTTGAACAGCTAGCATCTCTTTCTGGTTTATATGTAGATGCATTTGTTTTGGTGCCCATATGCCCTGAATGCATCTTCCTGCCATGTGGGCCTCCCAGGCATAATCTGATGCGTCTGTTAAGGTTTGGCTGGCAGGGGGTAGAGTGAAGGGCCGTCCCATGTTTTGGTGACAGGCCTTTGCCCACCATAAAAACTCCTGTTGCAGGCAGGGAATGAGAGGAATCATGGTTTCCAGACTGTGTGAATGTTGACTCCATAAACTTTTTAGGTACCATTGAAGTTTCCTCATATGCAGTCTTGCATATGGAATTAGTAGGATGCAGGACGCCATGTAGCCCAGAGCCTGCAGAATATGTCTTGCAGAAGACTGTGCCTTTGTTGCCATCAGTTTGAAGTAAGCAGTCAGTTGGCTTCGTTTTTCTGGCGTGAGGTAAGCCATCTGGGCAGTTGTATTCAAGCTTGCACCCAGGAATGTTATCTTTTGAGAGGGTACCAGTTGTGATTTCTTTTCATTTATTGTGTACCCTAGGCATGCTAGAAGCCTTTTCACAAATGCCAGGTGTCGAAGAAGAGTGTCCTTGTTCTCTGCTTGAATGAGACAGTCGTCCAAGTAAGGATAGATTTGTATACTTCTTTGTCTGCAAAATGCAATTACTGGTGCCAGGCACTTTGTAAAGACCCTGGGTGCAGTAGATAAGCCAAAGGGCAGTGCAGAGAAATGGTAATGCAGTAAGCCAGCCTTGAATCTGAGGTATTTTCTGCACGACTGTCTTATTGGGACATGCAGGTATGCCTCTTTTAGGTCTAAAGTCACCAGCCAAGCATTCTTGCCCAGCATGGGCGGAAGCTGCTGCAAAGTCAGCATTTTGAATTTTGGAATGTCCAGGTATGTGTTCAAAATCGATAAATCCAGTATTGGCCACCAGGCCTTGTCCTTTCTGGGTACCAAGAACAGTCTTGAGTAAAAACCTTGTCCTTTTTCCTGTTCTGGTACTGTCTGAATGGCCCTCATATCCATGAGTGATGTAACCTGTTTCTGTGCCTCTGCCCATTGATTTTTTTGGCAGATCTGGCCAACCCTTTGCCATTGGCAGAGTGTGGAAATGGAATCTGTATCCCTGTGGGTTATTAACTGCCAATTTTGAGCAAAAAGTGCTAATTTTCCCCCTATGGGTGCTGCCAAAAGATAAGTGCTTGGTGTAGGCAGAGGGAAATCATTGGGATTGCTTTCTGTAGATTTTCAGGTGGATGTGCCCCATTGCTTTGACCTATAAGAGTCTTGCACCTGCTATCTGGAACCCTTAGGGCATCTGGATTTGCCCCTTTGAGCTG
Organism: Protopterus annectens; assembly: GCF_019279795.1. NCBI lineage: Eukaryota > Metazoa > Chordata > Ceratodontiformes > Protopteridae > Protopterus > Protopterus annectens. The sequence goes on from NC_056725.1 coordinate 1,420,817,202, forward strand.
TCTGACACAGGAAAGGACCAATTTTTTGTAGGTCAGTGTCTACTGAATCTTGGTGGCTGCACTTGCAAGAAGTCTTTAACAATTTGCATAGACTTAGCTTTGTCTTCCATTTTCTTTAAATCCTCTTCTACCTTAATACCAAACAGAGAATCATGCTGTAAAGGTGCATCTAGCAATTTAGCTTTAACATGATCAGGCAAATTTTGTTCCTTTAACCAGGCATTCCTCCTAATCACTGATCCAGTAACTGCGGCCCTGCAGGAGGCCTCTAAAGAATCAAAACCACATTGCAAAGTATGCTTTCCAACTTGTTCAGCTGCATGCAATAATTCCTGCAAATCTTTATTTTCTGCACATTCTGAAATCAACATCATTTTCTGTTTCAGCAATACCATAACATGTCGTTGGTACTTAAGCATATGAAATTGACAGTTTAAGGCCCTGATTGCCAAGGTTGCAGATGTATAAAACTTTTTTCCCCATCTGTCCAGTGCCCTTGAATCTCTGTCAGAGGGGGTAGGATTTTTGCTGTTGAGGCCTTAAGTCCCTTTGGGCCCTGTGAAATAATTTCAGGATCAGCAGCAGGGTTTCTAAATAAAAATTTCTGTGAGTCATGGACCCTGTAATACCTATCAGGCTTACTGGGAGCCGGAGGTAAGGAGTCAGGGGTCAAGCTTGACTCCAAAAACACATCATCCACAATGTCTAAAACAGGGGGAATGGCTAAAGGCTTGTTCTGAGGGAGAAGAAGGAAATCCCTGAGCCTCTTTTTTGATTCTGAGAAGTCTTGACTCTCCCAGTGAAAATGCTCCCTCAAAGTATGCAAGGTTTCTCCAAATGAATAATCCTCAGGAGGAGATGCAGATGGAATAGACTCCTCAGCATCAGATTCCTCATAGGGAGGTATAGATAATTCCTGATCAAAAGAGTAATCAAGAGAAATAGAAACCTGATCTGAAGATTCATAATCAGTGTCTTGCCTAGGCCTCTTATCTGGAGGGGGATGGGTACCCCTGATCAAGGTAATAAGGTCTTCAGCCATTTTGATCATCTGTTTTTTAGGCATAGAGGCCTGCGCACATGGCTCATGCATCGGTTTTTTAGTTTTAGAAGTTGCTTTTGTCTTAGGTTTTGCAGCTGTCGTCGGTTTGATATACAAATGTTGAGGTCTGAATACACCCTCAGAAGCCGGTGCCTGCTCAGCGGCTCTGGACCCATCCGAGCGAGATACATCCGTCGATCCAATACCTTGAGTAACTTGCGGTATGCTGGACTCCACATGGGTGTCGGTAGAGGCCTGCGACTCGAAGGTAGCAGGTATCAGGGGCTGCAAAAGCTGCTCACTGAGTACCGGCGACTGACTTAGGAGAAACTTCGTCATCGGTTTTGGATCTCGACTGCCTTTCTCTGTCCTTTTTTTTTGCATTTTTTATGTACTCCGGTAGTCAGATTGCTATCTGATGACATTTCTGGGTAGTTAAATCTGTTTCCAAAATACTTTGATGCAAAAATATACAGACGCTTAATAGTGCATTGGTTAAATCTAGCACAAAACCGACAGCCAGGCACATTGTGATAGGGCCTAGGCAAGGAATACAGTATAAATGGAAATCCTTATGAGGTATTTGCTTCCCACAAGTAATACAATTATTAACTTTTTCTGACATTGGTAAAAAGTAAGAAAAAAGTTTCCCCAACGGGGTACTTAGCTTTAGTGAAGACTTCGGTTATGAAACTCAAACTCGAATATTTCAGTAGTCGGACGATCGGCACTTGCGAAATGCTTCTGCTTCAGGCACCGCACGGCAAGAAAGACTAAAGAAAATGGCATCGGCTGCATGTTTTGTACCCCTGATGACCTGATGTCATGGAAGAGAAGACAGCAACCGACACAGGACCCAAGACTTTGGAATTCAGGCTGACTGAGGGCAACCTGCCAGCAGATTACCCAAATGTAATGACTGTAACAGTGAAACACGAAGAACATCCACACCTGCCAAGGCCAGAAGGGGGCAATGAGGATCAACTGCATCCTGAGGCATCTTGCTTTCTGAACAACTCTCAGAATTAGTGGCAGTGAAGGGAAGGAATAAAGGAGACCCGGAGGCCAATCATGAGTCACAGCATCCCTGGGGGACTCCTCTTCTGGGGGGATCAAAGTGAAGTAATTGCTGCATTTGAAGTTGAGAGGGGAAGCAAACAGATCACAGCTTGGTTGGCCCCATCGATGGAAGATCTGGTTCGGCACTAGCGGATTCAGGGACCACACATGCGGGGTCAGAATAGCCATGCTCAGCTTGTCTGCCAGCATGTTGGAAGCTCCACGAATATGTGTTGCAAGGAGAAAGTGCCCCAAGGACATTGCCTACTCCCAGGCCCTCATGGCTTCATGAAAAAGCAGAAAAGAACGTGTGCCCCCTTGTTTGTTTATGTACCACACAACCGTCATGTTGTCCGTGCGCACTGCTATAGTGCCTAGAGGGAGGCAGCCCTGAAAAGCTTGCAACGTAAAGATGACTGCTCTCATCTCCAGAACACTGATGTGCAGTTTGGGCTCTGAGACCACGTCCCTTGGACAGTCTTCCCTAGGAAGTACCCCTCACCCCACCCTAGGAGGGAAGCATCTGTGTTAACTGTGGCCATCGGAAGTGGGCGAGAAAAGGACCTGCCCACTAGGAGCTCTGGAGAGTGCATCCACCATGAGAGATGCCTCAGGCACATTGGAGTGAGCCATATAGGAGCTGAGAAGGGATGAAAAAGAGCTGACCATTGGATGGCTAAGGTCCACTGCAGGACTCTCATATAATACCTGACCAGTGGAACCAAATAAATGGCGGCTGCCATGGATCCCTCCTAAGGTTCTTAAAATGAGTGATGCTGGAGGGCGAGTTTGCTCCAGAAGAGATTGAACATGAGACTGGATGAAAAGCACACATCAGAGGGGGACAGCTGCAGTCCCTGAGACAGTGTCCAACTGAGTACCAATGAATTCCAGGTGCTGAGAAGGGGTCAAAGAAGACCTGTCAAGACTGACTGTGATTCCAAGATTGTCAAAAAGGTGAAGAAGAAACTGTGTGTTCTCCACCAGCTGATGCTGTGTGGGAGTTGTGAGGAGCCAGTTGTTGAGGTAGGGAAACATCTAGAATCCCTGCAGCCTGAGATGAGCTGCCACCGTTGCCATACATCTGGTGAACACCCAGGGGGGCTGTGGTGAGTCCAAAGGGCAGGGCTCGAAACTGGAAGTGATGGCCTCCTATGCGAAAGTGGAGAAATCTCCTGGACTGCCTGTCTATTTTGATATGGTAGTATGCATCCTGGAGATCCACGCAGCGCATCCAGTCATTTTTGTGCAGGAGTGGCACAATCGACTGTACAGTGACTGACCAGAACTTCGACTTCTTGACTGAGAGGTTCAACTGACTGAGGTCCAGAATTGGATGCAGGTCCCCTGTTTTCTTTGGTACAAAAAAGAAACGGGAGTAAGTTCCAGATCCTCTTTGTTCTGTGGGGACCTTTTGGATGACTCTTTTTCGAATTAGTTTGGTTACCTCTAGATGGGCTAACTCTCTCTGACTGGGTGGCATGTCCAGGAGAATTCTGCTTTTTAGCAGGGGTTGGAAAAGGGAATAAAGTAGCCCCTTGATATAATTCTTGGCACCCATTGATCAGTTATGATGTCTACCCAGGCTAAAGAGTGCAAAGCTAACCGGCCCCCAACTGCCTCCAGGGAGGGATAGTCAGGTAATGCCTCAGGGGTGCTGGAAGGTCTTCTCAGAGAAGAGCTCCCTGGAACCCTGATTTTGCAGGCCTACTTTGCCCATAGGGTGGCATTGACCACTGAAATATCTCCCCTGTCCACTGAAAGAAGAATCTTCTTGAGCTTCCTGAAAGGAAGACTGTGATTTACGGAACCACATTTTCCTGTTCCCCCACTGGATCTTGGAAAAGGATATTGGGGGGTAAAGAACTTGATCCCTACAGCCAAGAGCATCTTCTCCTCTTGTTTACTGTGGGTCAAAGTTTCCTTAACGTTTGGTACAAAGAGATTTGAACCATCAAAGGGGGCATTGGTGAATGACACTTTAAAGACCTCTGCATACCTGAATAAATGCAGCCAGGGCTGATGCTTGATGGCAATGCCTGTACCTGCCACCTCTGAGGAACTCTCTGCAGCACTGGATATCCACCTCATGGATGAATTAGCTATGGATTTAAGCGTGGCCAGCTTGGGAGAGATGGTCTTAAAGTCCTCTGCAGGCATGGACTCTTAGAAGGAAGTGGTAAGCTCCTTTATCAAATCTCTCTGGAGATGGGTAAAATGTGTCAGGTAGTTCAATGTTTGCAGGCTGAAAGAAGCCGATGCAAACAGCCACTTTCCAAATCTGTCCAACTCTTGATTCACAATTGGGAGGATGGAAAGATGAACTTTGCTCCACCAGCTCATTCTTGGTGGCAGCAGCTACCACAATTGCATCAACTGGAACTGCCTTGGAAAAAAAAGCCTTATCTGATGAGGGACTCAAAAACTTGTCGGCTCTCTTGGGTACTGGCTCCACTGTATCGAGTTCCTTCCAAGCCCTGATGGTCATAATCTTGATCAATGGGTCAAGAGAGGGGACACCCAAGAGGCAGATGGAAACACAGCTTCATCAGAGGATGGGGGTTGGGTAGACCAACTACCCTTGCCCTTAAGAATCTCCAGAATGTCCCTAAAGGAGACATCGGGCAGTATTTTTGGAGACCCACCCCCCCCTCATCGATATCTGTGTCCTCCATCAGGGACTCCATCAGGGAAGTCAAGATGTCTCCTTTTACATGTCGTCTTCCGAGGGACTTCCTCCATGGGAGGCTCAGGGGAAGACTGAAGAGGTGGAGACCCTAATAGGGTAATTCCCCCCTGGAGGCTAGGTCAAAAGGACTGACAAAGAGCAGGATGAGATGGTCCACTCAAACTCTGGAGCTAGGATGGAGCACGATGCACAGGGGAGGCTTCTCTCATAGCAGAGAGAGATCTTTCCACCACCTGGAACACAGAAGGACAGGATGAAGCCCCCCCTCTCCTTCCCCTGCTGACAACACTACAACAGAGGAAGGAGCACACCCCAACAGTACCCCCAATCCTTCCGAGAATGCCAGTCCGGGTCCGAAGGACCATGGGGCAGACAGTGTTCCAAAAGGCTCAGACCTGAAACAGCCCCCACAGACTCTGGGGTGACAACCCAGACTGGTTGCCCCACCTGTCCTGAGGGAAGGGAAGCAGAACTGGCCATAGACTCAGACGAGGTAGAGACAAGAGAAGTCCCAGAAACCCCCACCCCCTCCAAGCTGCACACCGGCTCCCTAAGTCCAAACCCTGAGAAGTCGGATGAGGAGAAAGAAATTGGGGAGTAGGAGAAGGTTCCCTAATCCTGTGGGCTGAGGAAACCAAAAGCCTTATTTCAATTTGCTCCCTCAAAAAGGACCGCATCACCCTGTCCATATCAGAGGGAAGGATGCTCCTTGAGGATCGGGAGGAAACAGAAGAAATGGCTGGAGATCCATACCGGGACCCCAAGGGCCTTCTCTGATGGTCTAGGAAATGGGTCCTAAGTGGAGGGGAAAACAAATTATCCCCTCTTGCTAAGGCTGGAGTCTGATCCAGGGATCTGGGATCCGACATCCTAGCTTTCTTAGATGAAACCTCCCCTGAAGAAGAACAAAAGGAAGGCTTTCTTTTATGGCCAGAGGGCCAGACTCCTTGACCAAGGGACCCCCCCCCCCTTGAACCATGCATTTTAAAAGAAGTTTATTCCGGTGGTCGACCAGAGCTCTGGGGTTGAATGCAGCACAAATGCTGTATTCAACCTCCAGGTAGCCTGTGCCGAGACAGTAGAGGCACTCCTCGTGCGAGTCAGAAACCGGCAACTTTAGACCGCACAAGGAGCACCTCTTAAACCATAGAGGCTTTACCAACATAGAGAAAAAACAACCAAAGTCAAAGGGAAAAACCAAAGAGTCGTCAAACAACCAGGCAAGAGATCCAAACACTAAAGTGTTGTCCTAAACAGCAATACACTAATACCAATAAATTAACAAAAACTTAATGATAAAACAGAAACAAGTACTCCAAGGGAAAGATTTTACACTACCACACTTCCCAACCAAAAAGCCAAACCAACCAAAATGGCCAAACGGAGAGGAAAAGGACACTACAGAGGACTTAACGGAGTACACTACAACTAAAAACTTAATAAAGGCGAACAAGAAAATAACAAAGAAGGAACCTACTTACTAGGAAGTACATAAAACCCGAGGAGCTGAGCAATCTGTGTCTGACAGTTAAAGCGGCAAATGAGATCTGAGGGGTTAGAGGGCAGCAGAGCATTATGGGAGGGGAGGAGCTTGAGCTAAGCTGTTGTCTAAGTTTTTTGCCAGCTTGGACCAGATATCGGATCCTAGACCCATGGGTGAGGAATGATGACTAGGATAACATCAGATTTGGCTGCCAGACCTTGTCCCACTGAAGCCTTCTGTAGTAAATAAAAAGCATCATAACCTTTTGTGGTGGTGGAAGGCAAAATAAAAGTGCAAAGTTACATTTTTGGTCCTAGCTATGGGGTTCTGGCATTGTGGGAGAGTGTGAGAGATTTAACAGGAGTACAACAGAAACTTGAACTGCAGGATTCTGAGAGTCAGGATCTCTTGGTGGAGGATGAAAAAATGTAGGATGGGTGGAACTCAATGTAACTCTTCCATGGGTGCTAGACTAGATTGTAGAGGCTAGGGAGGGTCAGCAGGTAAAGAAAGGCATAACAGGTAAAGCATATATAGTGTTAATGGACTTAAGGGGTTCCAAGAAAAATGCAAGCAGAGATGTAATAAAGTGTTGGATACAACTTTAACACAAAGGGTATAGGATCAAGCCTGCTGCTAACTGACAAATGCAACCATATCGAGAAGATTCCATTTCTTTACGTGGAAATGTTTGCAGAGGTCTTTTAATACCCAGTGAAAGTTTAAAAAATACATTTTGAACTTCAGTGAGTGATTGTTGATGTTGGTGGTATACAGGAGGAGGTAGGCTGCATGGTTTATGGTAATGCCCACCACTGCAGGATTTCAGGTTGTATCTGACTGGCCTCCTAGGGGAGGTACCCCAGGAAGAAATTCAGATATCACTTCAGCTGCATTGCCTAGACTTGACAGACAATAGGGGTAACTAAAAAGGAACATTTATTTAATGATTTTGACTCTTTTGCTGAATAAAAAAACTAATAATTAGAAAACAGAAGTCAATTGATTTACCCATCTGGAAGAACTAATAGACAATAATAGCCTTGGCTGATGAGGAAAACACTACACATAAGGGTGCTAATAGGCAATATCTGGTAAACAAATGGATGTCTTGGTACCAATACCATGACTGAAGATTGAGATAATCTAGCTATAAAATAACCATGGTGTGGTGGTGGCCTTCCCTTTCCAGAGTCTATGTGACTAATTCTCTATATGCATTCTCTTGCATGTAATCTATGACATTTGTGGTTATATAAAAAACAAGCTCTTAACTGATATAAAAGATGTCCTTTATCAGTATGCTTTTTAGTACATTTTTGAATTTTAATTTTAGTTTAATTTTGATTTTTTTTTGTCTATTCAATAAAAGTGTCACAAAATGTTAAAACAGGGATAGACTGCCATGCCCTTGTTGATGAGCCTTAATTCATTGAGACAAGTCCTTACAAAAAATAAATTCAATTTGCTGGGTCATTACTACATAGAAAATTGGAATAATCAGACCCTGTATGCAGTTTAATAGAAGTTATGTACTTACCATAACTTAGCATCTGTGTTGTCCATTTTCATTATTCCTCACTCTTGAGTCTATGGATCCAATCTTGGATCCAATTCAGCCATTTCTCAAGACTTACCATCCGAGCCTCGAGCTCCTCCCTCTCCCATAATGCCTCACTCATTCTCTACATATACACCAGTAAAAACAGTCATATTAAGCCCAAAACTGGAGCTCAAACTAGGAACTCATGGATTCCTGTATCCTCTAGATTGCTCTGAACTGTTTAGGTTGGGGGGTGGTAGGGTGGAACGTGAGCAATAATGAAACAGATGCCAAGATTTGGTAAGTACTTACCGTACTTCCCCAAAAATAAGACCGGGTCTTATACTTTTTTCCCCGCCGAAATACGCATTAGGGCTTATTATCAGGGGATGCCTTACTTACCCCCCATACAACAATCTACATTTATTCATGTACAAAAATTTACATTTATTCATGTACACAAGTTGACATTTATTCATGTACACAAATCGACATTTATTCATGCACACAAATTGCCATTTATTTGGTACTTTTCCGTTATTGGCCAATGGATCTAGGTAATGCGTTAACAGTTGTATGAGAATTCTACTTAAAGAGTGCAACAAACATTTCAAGCTTCAGAATGTCTGCACCTTGGCTTTCACAGTGCACTATTTTATGCTTAACAGAAAGTGCAGAAAAATCTCAATACATCTCTATTGGAGGGGAATAAAACAGGTGAATAACTGCCACTTTTTGAGTGGTGATGCTTTCTTTATTCCTTACCCAAACTGTAAGAGAACGATGGAAAGTCATAAAAATGAAGTCTGGGAACTAGTGGCCTTACTTTGATAATGAAACGTTACCTTAATACAATAAAGTAAAAAAACTGACAAGAGCTTGCTGGCAGCTGAAAGCAGAAGCAATCCATCTGTTGCCCCAATAACGGAAAAGTTATTCAAATACAGTCATGTCATCTTCTTCTGGAACATTGTCATAAGTCTCCAACCCCTGAATTCTGGCATGAGTTTCTTGTGACTCCATTTCCTGTAGAACCATTGGCCCCAATCTGTCATGCCTAGCAAAAGAGCTCTCCTTAAATGAACACTGCTTGCCCATGTAGCCTGCTCATAGTGCATTGGCAACACAGCTGTCAGTGATTTTATCCCATGAATTCTTCATCCAAGTCATGACCTCTTGCAGGCTAGGCTTCACAAAGTTTCCATGCTGATTTCTCTCCATTCTATTTTCAATGTAGTCATTGAGTTCCATGCGCAAATGGTCCTTGAATGGCTTGTTTATTGCAATATCAAGAGTCTGGAGATAGGCAGTCATTCCTGCGGGTTATCTATTCTTCTCTGTGCAAGGAAGTTCTTCATGTCTTCAGCGCAGTGTGTGCTGGCTGAATCCCAGACTAGCAGACCTCTTTCACCACCTCTCAAAACAAGTGGCAGCATTACATCAACCTACTTCCTTATAACTGCTTTTGTGCACCAGGCTTTTACGGTTTCAAGAATGTAAATGCCTGAAACATGTTCAATCCTATCTTTCTTGACCATAGTAATGATTAGAGGTGGGGTTTTCTTTCCATCTAGATGAATTGCCAAAATACAGGTAACACGTGCACTTTTGTAACCAGTGGAGAGAATGTAGATTGATGAGGCACCCCTCTGATCAATTATTGTTTGAGATCCTTGGCTCATAAACACTTCAGTTTCATCCATAGCAACCAAGTTGGAGAGTTGCTATTTAGAAAAGTCGATGCCATCAACAAAGGACTTGAATGCAAGTGCTCATTTAATAACTTCAGTATCTTCCAGCTTGAACAGTGTTGTTGATCTTCTTAGAGACAGTTCATATGGCTGAAGGAAGCCATCCAGCCAATGTTGTGCTGCTTTGAATTATTCTGGGGTATTTCTAACTGTGGTGCCATTGCAAGAACAAATGCTTGAATATCAGCCCTGCGCACAATCAAAACTTCTGCTCTCCTGTTTGCAATCCATTCACGGATGATGTCTTGCAGCTCAGGAAATAATGGCTGCTGACCTGATCCACACTTGCACTTCTTAGCATTTCCCTCGTCCAGCTGTTGACTGAGGTTATCGTACTCTGCTCACCATTTTTGGACCGTTCGGTGATCCAACTTCTTCTCTTTGCAGAAAGCCATCAGATTCTTTCCCCAGGAGTCCTACATGATTCCTTTCTTGCACTCAATGGAATAGCTCTTTCTTTTTGCACTCATCTTGTCTGGGGGGGTAACTGAAGACTTACGAGACAGGAGTGGCAACAAAAATGGCAACAGTTAAGACACAACCACACCCGCTTGTTATCAAGTGCACATCTGTATGCTGACCAAAGAATACTTGCCAGTGTTTACGGGCCAAGGATATGAAATGTCAAGTGTGAGTGAGGATTAGGGTTAAAGTAAAAATCATGGAGGACACCCGGGGAGAGAATCTTATGACTGTCTGCAAAGAGAAGAAGTTGGGTGTCTGAAAATGGCGAGCAGAGTATGATAACCTCAGTCAACAGGTGCCAGTATTATTATTTTATAATTCAACACATCCGTCGTGTGTTGTTGATGATCTTAACTGGGGCTTATTTTTCAGGTAGGGCTTATATCATGACCACCCTGGAAAGCCATGTTAGGCCTTATTCTCTGGTTAGGTCTTATTTATGGAGAAATACGGTAACTTCTAATCTGATGTCCGTTTAATTATTCCTCACTCTTGGGTCAGAGTCTCTAGCTACGCAAGTCCTGGGTGGCCCTCATGGTAGGATATGCCTGAGCACCGCGGAGCCAAAGGATGCTCTGTTCCTGGATATAATGTAAAATTTACAATGAGAAATAAATGTAAGAGACTTGGACCAAGTTGCTACTGCACAAATTTCGTCAATAGGAGTTTTTGCTGAAAAAGCAGACAAGGTAGACATCAACCTGGTAGATTGAGCTTTTGGGGAATGGTGAAGTTGCATGCCATTAAAAGAGTAAACAGTAGAAATACTATCGGTAATCCACATCACTAGTGCAACTTAGGATACTGTCCAGCCTAGTCAATTAGGTGAAAAAGAAATAAATAGTTGTTCAGATTTCCTATTTTTTGTCTTATGCAAATAAAAATGCAACTGTCTTTGCACATCCAGTAAATGTAGTATATATTCGCCCTTATTGGAATGACTTATAAAAAATACTGGCAAATGAATGGTTTGGCTAATATTTGCCTCTGTAGCCACTTTAGGCATAAACGTAGGATTCATTCTTAAGGAAAATCTGTCTTTGAAAAAGATAATGTAACGTAGTTTGGATGACAAGGCTTGTAGTTCAGACACTCTTTTTGCTGAATTGTTGGCCACCAGGAAAACTGATTTCCAAGTCAGAAATTTCACGTCACAAGAACTCGCAGGGTCAAATGGTTTCTGAGCAAGGCCATAAAGTACAACTTTGAGATCCCAAGGCAGAGATGGATCTTTTATCTCAGGTCTAAGTAGAAAAATTCTTTTCTTGAAAGCCCTACATAACCTGGACGTTGAAAGGGAAGATGAAAGATTATTGCCGTTTCCTACATGAAAATTTGCACTCTCTGCCAGTTGCAATTTTATTGTGGAAAAACTAGCCTCATCTTGAAAAAGTGAATATGTGTATCCAAAATAGAAGCAGAAAAAGGATCAATATTCTGTTTCGATGCTCAAAATGAAAATCTCTTCCATTTGCTATTGTACACTTTTTTGGTAGAAGGCCTCTGGGAAGCAAGAATAATTTCCCAAACCGGGGATGTTAGCCTGGACTTTCACAAAATCATTGGAAGTGGAGAAGCCAAGCACTCAACCTTCAGGATCTGAGATTGGGACTTTGAAGCTCTGATGGGTGAGAAATCAGACCTTGCCTGGGATGCAGTATCTATGGGGGATACTTGCTGTGAGACCCTAGGAAGGGGAACCACACTTGACAAGGCCAACAAGGGGCTATGAGGATCAGAATGTTCTTAAACCTGCTGGCTTTCTGTAGGACTTTGGTTATCAGAGGAATCAGAGGATAAACATACAGGAGACCCAGGTCCAATTGTGGACTACAGCATCCCTGGGCGACTCCCAGAGAGTTGGAATCAGAGCAAAATACTTGCTGCACTTGTTGTTCAGGGGAGAAGTGAAGAGGTCGCAGCATGGTTGGCCCCAATGGCTGAACATCTAATTCACTACTGATTGATTCAGGGACCACTTGTGTGGACTCAAGATAGATCTGCTCAGTCTGTCCACTAAAACGTTGATCGCCCTTGGAATGTGCATTGCAATGAGAAAGCAGTTTGTAGAGATTGCCCATTCCCAAACCCTAGTGGCCTCCCTGCACAAGAGATATGATCAGGTTCCCCCATTTGTTGATATGCCAGACTACCAACATGTTGTCTGTTAGAATTGCAATCATTCCCAGAGGAAGGCAGTTGTGGAAGACGGCAATGAAAGAAGGACTGCCTCATCTCCAGAATGTTTATGTGCAATTTGGTCTCTGTTGTGGACCATGTACCTTGGACCAATCTTCCCTGATAATGCCCCTCCCACCCAAACAGGGAAGCATCCATTGTCACAATGGCTATGGGAGAAGGAATAGAAAGGGGTCTGCCGAGATAGAGGTCATCTGTGAGCATCCACCACTGGACATGATGCTTGCAAATTGGAGTTAGTCTGATGGGAAAAGATAATGGATGATACAGAAACGACCACTGATCCACTGGAAGACTCTCATGAAAAACCTTGCCAATGGTACTAGGAGAATGGCAGCTGACATTGATCCCAGGGTATCCAGTAAGAGTTGGACTTGTTGTCTCAAGGACATCATTCATTGAGGAGGCAGGGCAGCTATTTGCATGACTGTGTTTAATTGTGTCCCTATGGACTCTATGTCCTGTAATTCCCAGGCAATTGAAGAGCTGCAGCAGAAACTGAATGGCTCAGAGTAGTTGATGCCTTGTGGGTGCTGTCAGAAGCCAATCATCTAAGTATGGAAACATGTGGAATCTTTGCAGTCGCATGTGTGCTGCAACTACTGCCATGCATTTGATAAACACTCAGGGGGAGATGGTGAGCCCAAACAGCAGTACTCTGAATTGATAACGATTGGCTCTCAGCCGGAAGCGCAGGTGACTCCTGGAGAGCGTTGTCTATTTTGATATGACAGTACTTGTCCTGGAGATCTATACAGCATATCCAATCATCCTTGCATAGTAGTGGCAGTACAGACTGAGGTCTAACCATGCAGAACTTCGACTTCTTTGCAAATAAGTTTAGATTACTTAGATCTAAGACTGGTCGTGGGTCCTCTGTCTTCATTGGCACCAAAAAGAAGCATTAAGTTCCACATCTAATGTTAGGTCGGGACCTCTTTTCTAGAAGTTTCTGAACTTCTTGAATGGTGTTCTCCCTCTGACTGGGTGGTACATCAGGGAGATACCTCCTGGGACTTGGTGGCAGAAGGGAAAAGGGAATATAGTAGCCTCTAGTAATTATGTTTAACACCCAGCTGTTATTTGTTAAATTTGCCTAGACATCTGGGTGCAATGATAGTCTGCCAACTTCCAACCAAGACTAGTAAGCAGCAACAATCAGAACCTTGACTCCTAGAGTTTGGTGCACAATCTTCTTTATTTCGAATAAAACTGGACCACAACGAAAACAGTAAAAACAGTTATGAACAGCAGTACTAAGCGCTTTCACCCTTCCATGTCAGGGCATCATCAGAGTACAAAATATATTAGCCTAGAACGTCCCTTAAATACAAATACTTTGATTACTCTAATTACATAATTAGGTCAATCAACACTCATTAACAGAAGTTTGTATTGTGTTGGCAGTGAATGAGAGATGCATTTAAAATAAGTTAAAATAAAACTACTAATGCAAACATTAACCGAGAGTTTTAACCCATGTGTCACTTTGTTATAAAATTTTTAAAAATGTTTTGTTCATACTACAAATCCTCACACTAACGTAAACATTTTGTATAAATTTATTTAAATCTATTTTTATGTTTATATCACAAAATAATTTCAAATAAATTATGTAGTTGTGAATTGATGTAATAAACATTTTTACCAATAATGTTGATTATTAAATGTAATAAATGTATATATAATAATTATTAAATAATAAATAATAAATAATAAATATTAAATATTAAGTATTAAATATTAAAAAACTAAGTGAACCTTATTGTTAAAATCTAATTTAATTTAATATTTATATTAACATTCCATTTAAATTTAATAAATTTTATTTTATTTTAATAGTGTTTAACAAGAATAAGTTATATAATAATACATTGACGTGATGACTTGTACCAATAATTATTAAATTTAATAAATTGTGTAGATAAAATGAATGAAACATGTTAAAAATGGGAATAAGAAAATTGTTTGAATGATTTGTAACAAATAGTTTTAATGATTAAGGAAATATGTACAAACTTATTGTACCTTTAGATAGGTAATATCTAATTACGTGACTATTTTTGTATGTATATATAATAATTGTACAAATAAGTGAAAGGGCTGTGAGAAACATATGTAGGTAGAAAAAGTGTATACAATATGTATAAGAAAAATAAGTAAAACATTGTGGGTGTGTGATTGGCTACTAAATAATTTGTGATTTTAACTTCAATATACTTGTAATGGAGACTTGTTCGTTGATACCAGGCCACTTATTGGCGTTTAATCTTAGTTGCCAAATACATTCTTTGGCTTCCAAAAGGGTCTTAATATCGCCCCCATTGTACAACTTGTATTGTGGTATTCTATCTATAACAAAAAATAAAAATTTTTTGAAATTGACACACACCGTACTGTGAATATATAAGGCACTTGTTTCTTTCTTTATCCTAATGTCACTGGTGTGTTCAATGATACGAGTTTTTAATTTTCTGTGTGTTTTTCCTATATAGAAGGCCTGACAACTTGTACAAGTAGCAGCATAAACAACCATGCAGGTGTTACAATCACAACTTCCTGGACATCTAATTGTTTTTTCATAGTTGTATATAGATAAATATGGTCCATTATTGATGAACCTACATGAACGACATCCACCACATTTGTACATTTTGGATCTCATGTACATTTCATTACTTAAGGGTGATAGTCAGGCAATGATAGTCTGCCCCCGACTGCCTCCAGAGTAGGACAATCAGGCAATGCTTCAGGAGCACTGACAGGGCATGTCAGAGAAAGGTTCTCTGAAGCCCCGATTCCGTGGACCTCCTTTGCCTCTGTGGAGGTGCCTGCCATTAAATCTTCTTCCTCTGCCTCTAGAAGAGGACTCGTCCTGCAACTCCAGGAAAGATCCCCAGGGCTTTCAGAACCACATCTTCTCACTCCATTGGTTCCTCGAAAAGGTCTATTGAGGGGGGAAGAAAATCTGATTCCTATGACAGATAAGGTCTTTCCCTGCTTGGTGCAATTGAAGGTTTCTTTAACTGATGGTCCAAACAAGGAGGAACCATCAAAAGCCGCATTAATGAAAGACACCTTGAAGGAATCTGCAAACCCGCAAAGCCTCATCCAGGCATGCCTCCTAAGGGCTATGCCTGCACTGGCTGCTCAAGAGGTTCCTTCTGCAGAGTGAGAGATTAACATTATTGAGGAATTAGAAATAGATGGTATAGTGGCCAAGTGGGGGGATACCTTCTTGAGTTCCTCCTCCGACAAGGACTCTGCCAGAGAGTTGGTGATTTCAATGCTCTCAACATAAAGGTAGATGAAGCATACACACACTTCACTTGCTTGCTAAAGTCCAAGACTCCTTGTTTGGGGGATGAGTAGCCCTGCTCAGCTAGCTCCTTCCTGGTGGCTGCAGACACCACAATGGCATCAACAGGGACACGCTTGCTCCATTACAGGCAATCACTAGATGGGCTGAGGTACTTGTCTGCACACTTGGGTTTGGGCTCCATGGTGTCTGGCTCCTTTCATGCCTGGTGGGCAACCAAATCAATAAGGTGATCCACCGAAGTTACCCTGGACATAGATGTGCCCATCCTGAAGGCCTCCAGAACATAGACTCCTTAAAAGAAAGGGGTTGGGACAACCAGGCACCCTTTTGCTTCAGGATTTCCAAAATATTTCCAAAAGAGATGATGTTGGTGGAGACTGGGCACCCTCCTCCTTCATCAAAGTCAGTGTCTTCCATTACTGACTCCAAAGTGGAGTCAAATGCTTCCTCTTGTACTGTTTCTTCTGATGACCCTCCCCCATGGGATGCTCAGGGGAGGAATCAGAGGAAAGGGGTACCCCTCGCTGGGTATAGGTCTGGAGACTCTTCTGGAGGGGATGACTACAAACAGGATGAATGGGCGCAAAGCTGGAATCGGAGGGAGATTGAGTAGGATCTTGGGGATGAGGAGCCACTTCCAGTGGTCTGGAGAAAGCTCTCTCTGCCACCTGAAAGGCAGAAGAACTTGGAGAGGCTCCTCTCCCCTTCCTTACAGCTGGAGCTACCAAGGGAGAGAAGGAAGAAGTCATACCAAATCCGATGCCTCCAGATAGCACTAGACTCGAACTGTCAAGGGCTGAAGCCCCTAGGGGAAGAGATGGATCCGAAAAGATCACAGCACAAACCACCCTGAGGAGTTGGCACTGACTTCTTGGGTTCGGGACTAGCTCTGCTCTGAAGGCATCAGAGCGGAGCCAGTCTGGAACACTGCTGAAGTTGAAGAAAGATGAATTCTCTGCTCTGATGATGGCTCACACAGAAAAGCCAGATCCTGAAGTTCTGAAACTGGAGGTGGAATCAAAACAGGAAACTGAGATATTGGAGTTGCAACTCTCATGGATCCCCTATGGATCGGAGATGGCAAAATCCCCAATTGAATCTGGATTTGAGAAAACTCTGCATCAACCTGTTCATACCTGAATGGGACAGCCGAGAGGATCTTGGGGTGGCTGAAAAATGGGTTAACTTGACCAGAGATAGGCTGGTTCAAGCAGTCAGAGTTGGGGAAGGAGACTTGCTCCAATGTGGAGCATGGCTCAGGGACCTCTGATCCAAGTGTTGTGGAACAGAGAAAGATTCGCCTGGAGATGGTGAACTCTGGATCTGAATGACATTGAAAGGATCCAAGGGGGCGGCTCAGATCCGAAGCCTGAGGATCTGACAGCATTCGAGTCTTAGTTGGCAATGATTCAGTTAGATCCCAGGAACTTCTTGGATTTGATGAAGCTCGGAGATCTCTAGGATCTGAAGTAGCTGGATGTGATGATCACTGATATTTCTCAGGTACAGAAGTAGTCCTCCCCGGGGAAGCTGAGGGAGCATGTTTCTTAAGCTCCTCTGAAGCGCAGGGCTTAACAGGAGTTTGAGCTCTAGAGGTCAGTAGCAGACCTCTCAAAATCAACTTATTTCATCAGTCAACAAGGGCGTTGGGACTAAAGGTATCACAGGTGTCACATTTGACCTCTAAAAACCCCATCCTGAGACAATACACACACCTCTTGTGGGTATCTGAGTGGGGAAACTTATGCCCAAAAGAGGCACACCTCTTGAAACCTGTAGGTCTGTCAAACATACTAAAAATGTAGAAGGGTTAGAACACACACACACACACACACACACACACACACACACACACACACACACACAAGCACTACCCAAAGAGTAATTATTACAGGCAATTTGGACTAACACTACCAAAAGAAAAACAAACATACTGGGAACATTTTTTGTTTTTCTTTCTTTCTTTTTTTTTTTTTTACAGTAAAGGAAGAGTCAACAGTTACAGAAAAAGAAACATCGAGGGGGAGGGCAAACAACCCTAACGGCAGTGAAAAAAAGTAGTTAAAAAGGAAGGGGAGGATAGATAAGAAGTAATTAACACTAGTGCTAGAGAAAATGGAGATTTACTGACAGAAATTAGAAAAATAAACATTGAGGGAATAGAAAATAACCACTTATCTCTCTCAAGGCTAAGGAATTACATCTGAGATGGAAAGCAGCAAATGAAATTGGAGGAGTTAGAGAAGGAGTGAGGCATTATGGGAGAAGGTAGAGCTCAAGGCTCAGATCATAATTCTTGAGAAATAGATGAATCGGAGTGGAGATTAGCTCCATAGACCCAAGACTGAGGAATAATGAAATGGATATCAAATTCTTTATTACACTTCCACTGGCTTTTTCTGATGGCTACTGTTGCAAATGATAATTCTATCTACATGGAACCCAGATTATTGTTCTTTCCAACTGTTAGCCGTGCTGTTGTTAGTTAACTTACTAAGAAATTCCATGTTTTTCTAGAAATACCAGAAACCATGAATGTAGAAAGGATCTTTGGAAATGTACACCAACTCCAACCTACAGAGTATGTGCTTCTAGAAAGCGTATCCTTTTAGTACTTAAAAATAAACCGAAACTACCGGTTTAAGAAGGGGGAAAAAGCCAACTAGGCATTTAAAAAAAATCGAAATGACAAAGCACAATTTAATAACACCAAACAATGTTATGTATGCCAGAGCTTTTTAAATTTAAATTCAAGCCCTCGTCATTGAACAAAGTAAATTATTTCACAGGTGTACACCGTGTCATGCATATGCATATTTAGCTATACCCTACAAAAAATATACTACACAGTTAGACAACTGGCAATGAAGCAAAGCATGTTTGCATGTAGGTGGTATTATACTGTGGGTCAGCCATTCTGTGCAGGATATGTATGGATGTTGGTCAACCATACTGTGCAGGTTCTGTATGGCTATTATCAACCAGGGCTCTAACCAGTATCCTGCATCACCTGAAGCACACTGGTGATGCATGGGAGTGTGAGAAGCATCCATTCTGTAAAACCTGAAAAGCAGTGGGAACATATAGGGGTGTGAGATATGTCCACACTGTTGCTGATTCCCCAACCCCTGTACATGTGTGTGTGTGTGTGTGTGTGTGTGTGTGTGTGTATAAATATATATATATATATATATATATATATATATATATATATATATATATATATATATATATATATATATATATACAGATGTATTTAGATATACAGACACATACATACATATATATGTATGTATGTATGTATGTATGTATATATATATATATATATATATATATATATATATATATATGTATATATATAAAAATATACAAAACACAGAAATACATGCATGTGTATATATAGACATATTTATTTATTTATTTGGTTTGTTTACCAGGTAATGTCCAACTAGGCATGAGGCCTATTTTCAGAGGAGGCCCAGGGAGAAAATCTCCATACATACAAATAGATAGTATTAAACAATCAAACTGAACACGTATTAATCAACAATGTACAAAGCAAGTCAGTAAAGAAATTAATTATATAACAATAATTAGCAAACAACAAACAAATTAACAAATTTAACAAAAAATGGCACAGTTAGTGATAAAACCTGGCCGCATGAGTTAATAGTGAGTACAATGTGATACAGTAATTGCAAGATAGAGAAATGCAGTCTACGTAACAGTTGAAGACAAAGCGGTATGTGTATACATTGCTAACTGAAACTGAGTGTAGAATCAAAATAGCCTTCAGCAGTTAATAGTTGTAGCTGTGATAATGAGCTGGCTTAGGGTAATGTAAGGGAGTAGTAGGTAGCTTAACCAGGAGTATGGCAGGAGCAGAGCCTGTGTTTTGGTAGATGTTCCTTAAGGAGGTTTTTAAACTCATAAATGTTGGGGTTTGTAGCCATAGGTTTAGGAAGAGTGTTCCGCAGTTTGGCAATTTTATGGGAAAAAAGGGTGGTGCCCTGTGTGTTATGGGGCTTGGGTAATCTTTAAAGTACAGTTGTGTACCCTTACCATAAATGTAGATGTTCGAGTGTATTCATTGTTGCAGTTATCGCACTTAGGTTATCTGCCTGCAGGTCGGCCCGAATACCAGAGACTTAGCATTTCTGTGTCAGATGCTGTTACTCCAGGAATGACGTCAGGTTATCAGGGGGTATAAAAACAGACAGCCGATGCCATTACATCAGTTTTTCTTGCCCCAAATGTCAGGAGCCCCCCAAATAGGGAACTAAGTTATGGTGGGGAAAACACCACCAGTAAAAAGTAAATACCAATACCACTACCCCTGAAAGGGGTGAGTAATAGCCATAGAGAGGACAGAGAGAGAGAGAGAAAAAAAACAGGGGGGTGGAGGGAGGGAAACCAGGACTGCAATCCTGAATACACTTGAACATCTACATTAATGGTAAGTGTACACAACTGTACTATGTTCTTCGTGTTTCACTGTTGCAGTCATCACACTTGGGTGGATTCCCAAAGCTGAAGAAAGGTGGAGGCAGTCAAGAAGAGTTGGGGCTGGCTAGTATGCCTTGCAGGACTGCTGTTGCAAAATATGCCCTGGATTTGGAAAAGATAGGCAGCTGGTAATGCTTGGTGAAGGTGTGTACAGAACTCCAGGTAGCAGCTTCTAAGATGTCCCTAGTAGGGACTCCCCTGCGAAATGCTGCAGAGGTAGATGTTGCCCTAATGGAATGTGTTCAGACCCCCTGAGGGGTTAGTTTCCCATGGTGCTTGTAGCAGAAATGGATGCAGTGTGCTATCCATTTGGGAATTGTTTGTTTTGAAATGGCCTTGCCCTCTGCCCCTGTTGCAAATCTGACTAGTAACTGGTCAGATTTTCTGAAGGGCCTTAGTCCTACCAAGGTAGAATCTGAGCTGTTTGTGCACGTCCAAGGAGTGCAGGATCCTTTCCCTTTTATTTTGAGGATTAGGGAAGAAAGTTGGCAAATGGATGGATTGGTTGACAGCCACACTGGACACCACTTTAGGCATAAAGGAAGGGTTAGTCCTGAGGGAAACCTTTCAACATGGAAAATAATGAAGGGTTCCCCAGCCATAAGTGCTTGTAGCTTAGACACTTGTCTAGCTGAAGTGATGGCCAAGAGCAATGCTGTTTTCCAAGAGAGGAATTTTAAGTCTACTAATGCAGCAGGTTCAAAAGGGGGAAGTGTGAGCTTTTCCAGTACAAAGTTAAGGTCCCAAGCAGGGGTGGGTGCTCTCCTTGGTGGCCTTAAATTGTCTGCCCCTCTCAGGAACTGGTTGATAAGAGGGTGCGAGAAGAGAGGTGGCTCTGTGTTGTAATGAGCCGAAATGGTTGAGGCATGTATCTTAATGGAGGAGAAGGTCAGGCCTTTGTGGAGTAGATCTGCTAAGTAATCCTAGATTAGAAGAAGGGAGGGCAGAGTTGTGTCCTTTCCTTTAGATTGAATCCAGGAGCAGAACCTTTTCTACTTATCAGCATGGGATTTTCTTGTACTGGGTCTTCTGGCTTCAAGAATGACATCCAGCACCTGCTTGCTTAGGGTTGCTGGGGGAGAAATCAAGGAATAAGCAAGGCTGCAGGATTTAGGGTTTGCAGTTGTGGATGCAAAATTTGTCCGTCCTGCTGAGAGAGTAGGGTTGAGTTCTGGTGTAGGTGCCAGGGTGGCACCGGTGACAGGCTATGCAGTAGTGGGTACCAGGGCCGGCGTGGCCAGACTGGGGCAATCAGAATTATCCTTGGTCTGTCTTGTCTTATCTTGAGTAATACTCTTGAGAGAAGGGGCAGAGGGGGAAAGGCATAGATTGAGAGATTTACCCATTGAAAAGATAGGGCATCCACTTTCCAGACCCTGCTGTGAGGATTCCAGGTGCAGAATTTGCTGAGCTGGTGGTTGTAGGGGGAGACAAAGAGATCCACCTCTGTGGTCCCCATTTCTGAATCAGAAGGTTGAAGGGGGTGGGCTCCAATTGTTACTCGTGTAGGTCTAGTAGATTTCTGCTTAAGTCATCTGCCAGTGAATTTTGTTTGCCTAGCAGGAATTGATCTTGCTAATGGACTTGCATATCCAAGGCTGTGTGCCACAGGGCCATGTCTAATCTGCAGAGTGGTTAGGAGTGGGTTCCCCCCTGCTTCTTGATGTACCACATAACTGTGATGTTGTCTGTTTTTATTAGCAGTTATCCTGGAAAGAGAAATTATCTGAAAGCTGTCAGGGCATTCTGCACAGCTAGCATCTCTTTTTGGTTGATGTGCAGATGCATTTGCTGTCCATGTGTGCTCCCCAGGCATAGTCTGATGCATCTGTGGTTAGGGTCTGGGCAGCATGGGGTTGAGAAAAGGGCAGTCCCTTGTGGCTGCATGCTTCTACCCACCAAAGGAACTCTGTCCTTAGACAGGGTATGATAGGAATGACTGTTTCCAGGTCCTGAGAATGTTGGCACCAAAGACTTTTTTTAAGTACCATTGAAGTTTCCTCATATGCAGTCTTGCATATGGAATTAGCTGTATACATGAGGCCATGAACCCTAGGACCTGCAGTATTTTTCTTGCGGAAAGCTGGGTTCTGGTGTCCATTTCTTTGAAGTAGGCTGTCAATTAGACTTGTTTTTCTGAAGTGAGGAATGCCATCTGAGATGTTGTGTCCAAGCTTGCTCCCTGGAATACATTTTTTTGACTGGGTACCAGTTTTGTTTTCGTTGATAGTATACCCCATGGAAGTGAGAAGGTGTTTCACAAATGTCAGGTGCTGCAACAGCAATTTCTGACTGTCCACCTGAATCAAGCAGTCGTCTAAGTATGGATAAATTTGGATATTTCTCTGCCTGCAGTATGCAATGGCTGGAGCCAGGGATTTTGTGAATACTCTGGGTGCGGTAAATAAGCCAAAGGGAAGTGCAGAGAACTGATAATGCATAGATCCTGCCCCTGAAACGTAGATACTTCCTGCATGACTCCCTTATGAGGATGTGCAGATAAGCTTCTTTTAGGTCTAGGGTGACTAACCAGGCATCCTTGGCTAGCATAGGAAGAAGCTGTTGCAGGGTAAGTATTTTGAAGTTTAGTACCACCAGGAAGGTGTTGAGAATTGAAAGATCCAGGATTGGGCACCAAGAGCTCTCTTTCCTGGGTCCCAGAAAGAGTCTGGAGTAGAATCCGTGACCCTTCTGTTCTACTGGAAATGATATCTCTGATATTGAGCAGGGAATCTACTTGACTTTGAACCTCTGCCCACTGGTTTGGAGGAAGGTCTGGAAACCTGCTTGGGGTTGGCAGTGAATGGATATAAAATTTGTACCCCTGGGATACAATGTTGAGGACCCAGTGGTCCTGTGTGATGGACATCCAGTTTTTTGCATGAAGGGCAGGTTTTCCTCCTAGGAGCACAAGCAATTGGGAGGGCTGGGGAGTGGAGTAAGGAAGTCATTGTGAGTTTTTTCCGTAAGAAGGTGGCTTACCACTCCCTGCTTTAGGGGTGGGGGCACTCCATTGCTTAGATCTTTGCATACTCTGAGACTGTAGTCTGGGTGGTCTGTTTCCCCTGGGTCTGGTTTGAGAAGGCCTGGAGGGGGTTAGAAAGGACCAGTGTTTGGAAGGGCAATGCCTACTAAATCTAGGGGGTTACACTTGTAAGAATTCTTTAACAGTCTGCATAGACTTAGATTTTTTTTCCATCTTTTTAAGAACCTCTTCTGCTTTGGTGCCAAACAAACTGCCCTTGTTCAAAGGAGCATCTAGTAACTTTGATTTGACATGGTCTGGCAAGGTCTGCTCCTTGAGCCAAGCATGTCTTCTTACTACACAGCCAATGACTGCTGCCCGGCAAGATGCTTCAAGGGCGTCAAAGCCACACTGCAAAGTATGCTTGTTGACTTGGCTTGCAGAGTGCATAAGCTCCTGCAATTCTTTATTTTCTGCACAGTCTTTAAAGGTTGTCACTTTTTGTTTAATAAGCTCCATAATATGTTGCTGGTACTTCAGCATGTGAAACTGACAATTCAATGCCATAATAGCAAGAGTTGCAGAGGAATATACCTTCTTACCCCATCTGTCCAAAGCTCTGGAATCCCTGTCCGAAGGGGTGGGATTCTTGGCTGTAGTTGCCTTGACACCTTTAGGCCCCTGGGAAATGATCTCTGGGTCAGCAGTAGGATTCTTGAAAAGAAATTTGTGAGTGTCAGGTACTCTGTAAGTACCTGTCTGGTTTCCTAGGGGCAGGAGGTAAAGTGTCAGGAGTGAGACTGGATTCCATAAAATCATCATCAGCAACATCCAGGACAGGTGGTATTGCTAAAGGCCTGTGCTAAGGCAACTCTAATTCTCGGAGTCTCTTTTTGGACTGAGGATAGTCTTGGCATTCCCAGTGGAAATGCTCTCTTAAGGTATGCAAGTTTTCACCAAAAGAAAAATCCTCTGGAGGGGTGGCAGAGGGAATGGATTCCTCTGCATCTGAATCCTCATAAGCAGATAAGGGCATGTCTTCATAATCAGAAATTTCAGAGTCATCGGACTCCTGGTCTGTAGAAGCTGTAGGAGACTGCTCTCTTTTTCTCTTATCAGGGGAAGGCTGACTTCCCCTAATTAGTGGAACAAGGTCTTCAGCCATTCTAAGCATTTGTTTTTGTGGCATGGGAGCAGGTGCATGCGCATTGGTTGTCAGTTTTCTAGGTGAAGTACGTAATCTGGGCCTAAGAAACTCAGTAGTTTTGGTTAAAAAAGAAGTAGTCGGTTTGAGTCGAACATCAGTTCAGCGAAGAACTGCCTCAGAAACCTGCACAGTGGCTCCAGACCCATCCAAGGTAGTGACATCCGCAGGTTCCATAGTCGAAGAAGAGTCTCTCGGCATACTGGACTCTGAATGGGTCTCTGTAGAGGCCTGCAAATCCACTGAAGTGGGCATCAGGGGCTGCGAAAGCGCCTTACTGAGTACCGGCGGACTGGTGACTAGCTTAACTGAAGCGTCGTCGGCAGCTTTGGACCTATGCGGTCTGTCTCTGTCTTTATCCTTATGTTTTTTCAGAATATCGATAGTCGGATGGCTTACCAAAGCCGTTTTAGAATATGGAAATCGACAGCAAAAGAATTTAGTGACAAAGACAGCCCGATGACGAATGGTTCAGGCGTTAAACAAAGCACAAAACCGATAGCGAGGTACTTCGTGGTCTGGGCCTAAACAGGTGACACAGTAAGAATGAAACTTTCTACAGGCAAGACAATTGTTAACTTTTTCTGACATTGGTTAGAGCAAGAAAAAAGGATCCCCAATGGGGTACTTAGCATTAGAAGACTTCAGGATTATTCAATTCATAAATAAAAATTCAGGTAGCGGCCAACTGGCACTTGTAAACTGTTTCTGCTTTGGGCTCCTTGGCAAGAAAGACTGATGTAATGGCATCGGCTGCCTGTTTTTATACCCCTGACTACCTGACGTCAGTCCTGGAGCGAAAGCATCCAATGCAGAAATACTAAGTCTCTGGTGTTTGGGCCAACCTGCAGGCAGATAACCCAAGTGTGATGACTGCAACAGTGAAACACAAAGAACATTAACAGTTTATCTGAGGTCTTAGAGCTCTAGGACTGCTGTTGGGTTGCACTAGATTGGTGAGTGCCGGGCAGTCATTAGGTTTGTGAATTATATTGTGGGCTATGGACAGTTGGTTAAATGTTAGAAGATTTGGTAGGTCTAACCATTTAAGTTGGGAGAATACAGAGCAGTGGTGGGTTCTGTGGCAAACTTGTCGATTTTGTTGTAGCATGATTCCACATTTAGGTCAGATTTACGAATGTTTGTAAATACTAGGGAGCCGTAGAGGAGGGTGGAGAGTAGATGTGTGTGGGCAGTGGCTAATCTGACATTGTCTGTACGGTAAGGTTTAATTCTGTAAAGGGTGTCAAGTTTGGAGTGGATTTTTTGATGGTGAGGGAGATGTGGGTGTCAAACCTTAGGTTAACATCGATTGTGACACCTAGAAGTTTGACTTGGCTGGTGGGATCTATTTTGGTTCTGTTTGTGGAAAGGATAGAAAGTGGAGTCAGACATGTTTTGGGTTTATTGTAATTGAAGACAATTAATTTGGTTTTGTTGGGGTTAAGTATGAGTTGATGGCTAGTGAGGCAGTTTTCTATGTCCTGGAAAGATTTTGCATTTTTGTTTGTAGGTCCTAGGGGGCTGGGGGCTGTGCAAATTACTGTAGAGGCGTCAGCATATTGGACTATGGAGGCTAGTTGGGTTGAAGAGCTGAGGTTGTTAGTAAAAATTGTAAAGAGAAGGGGGCCAAGTATGGATCCTTGGGGTACACCAACAGTGATGGGTAAAGATAAAACCAAAATCAGAGACCTCACCAAAGGTAACAGCTCACAAAATACAGCGAAACAAATCCAAAGAGCGGTGACCACCAAGATATGGAGAAATATTTATTCTAAACAGCACGAGCACAGTAAAACAGCAGAAAATCCAAGTAATCAGATGTATCCCACCATTTGTTCTCCATATCCCCTCTCTATGAAGTTCTCTTTAAGTAATCCTAACTTGATTTCAAAATCTTCATCCTCAGTACAGAGCCTGGATACCCTGTCTAACTGTCCTTTGACAATATTGTTAAAGGTATACTGAGGGTGCATATACTATCCCTTGCTAGCAGGCTATTTTTTCAACATTCTTTCCTAAAAAGTATGGTTTTAAAACCATCAATATTCTGCATTAATCTTATATCCAAAAGCTACCTCTATCCTAGAAAAATTCATGGAAAATTTGTGAAAGGATGTGGTGGTACCTAAATAATCAAAAAAACTAACAAGTTCCCCTTCATTTCCTTCCCATAATAGGAAAATATCATCCATGAATTGCCTATACAGATGTATCCTGTCTCTCCATTTATTCAACTGTCCCAACAGGAATTGTCTCTCCCAGAAGACAAGGACCAGATTAGCATAAGTGTTTGCACAGGGGGTGCCCATAGCCACCCTCCTGTGTTTGTCTATAGTGGTTACCTCCACATAAAAAGACATTGTGTTCCAAAACAACACTCAATAATTCCCTGGTCAATTTCAATTTGTCTTCCCCAAGAAAATTATTTTCCAAAATTAAACTTGTAATCGCTTCTATGCCATAACTGTTACTAATCAGAGTAAAGAGGCTTTGCATATCTAGAGTAACCATGATGTACTGCAAGGCAGCCTTTGCCTCTACCGTCTCTCTTAGTGAGGCAAGAAAATGCCCAGAATCTCTCAACACCTCAGTAAAACACATGACAAAAGGTCTTAACAGACACTCCAGCCATATTAAAGCATTCTCAGTAATCCACCCCTCCCCGAGACGATGGGTCTCGGGGGGGGGGGGGGGGGTGGATCCTTGTGCAACTTAGGAAGAGCCTTAAACATTGGTGTGACCAGATGCTCTATCCATAAAAATTCAAACAAATCTTTATCCATTAAGCCCTCTGCTAACAACCTCTTCAAATTATTTCTCACTCCTGCAACTATTCTGTGCAGTATAATAGGGGAGATCTGTGTATATGTGGAAACATTAGACAGCATACCTGCTAGTTTTCTCTGATAAAAGTTCTTGTCCAGAATAACCACAGCCCCACCCTTTTCAGCATTCTTAATGACAATATCCATATTATTTTGTAGACCCTTAAGTAAGTGCCTGTCACTGCTTATCTGTCAGATTATAAAAGCTTCTAGTATGCCCTTTGGATAAGTATAATAATATATCCTGTTCACAAACCTTAATGAAGGTATTGACTGTATGATTAAAAACTGGTAAAAAGTACTGGGTTGTCTTAATGTAAATTGAGTGGAACACTGAGTATTGTTCCCAAACATACATTTCAACATCAAATGTCTGCCATATAACGAGATCTAAAATAATTTCATTAAAACTACTATCAATACTTGGGACAAAAGTTAGCCCCTTATTCAACACATATAACTCATCAACTGATAAGATATGTTTAGACAAGTTAAAAACAATATCAACATCACCAGTCATTCTAGTGTCCTCCTTTTCTTGCATTCTCCCTGCTCATTTGGTTGATACATCCTATCCCCTTTTTTCTTGACTGGAACAGGTAGATTGGCAAAAAAACGGCAACCGCCATTAACAGCTATTTCAGTCCTGGGCCGTGCACCTTGTTGATCATAACAGAGCTCGGAGCCCTTCTGTTTGGATGAATTGTGTGAGATATTACTTGCATGATTGGCATCTCCTTGCGTATTCCTGTTCAATGCTACCATTTCTAATGCACCGACATTATTCTGCGTGACCCCCAAATTAGTGGAGTCTCCTGCTTCTTTCAGGACAGTATCTTGTTTAATGGGTAACGAATTGTTACGATATGTAGGTTGCCCACTACGTGTCCTCCCATTGGTTGGTAGCGTGTTCTTGCTGAAATTCCCCTGCCTGGGTTGCCGCTGAGGCAAACTTCTCTCTTTCCATTCTGTGACAGTTGTTTGAGCTTCATTCAGTGAATGAGGCATCTGCTCCCTAGGCCAGGCAAATATCTGGCCATTAACAAAATCGTTATGGTCGCTTTGCAGCTTTTTGACTTTTTGTTGCTGTAATTTTAGGTCTATACTGGAGAAGGTACAATACAACTCATCCATGCGCTGCACATACCTTTCCTCCATATATTCTGATTCTAGTCACTGCTGTAAGAGTTCCACTTCACGACTAAGTTTGCATTCCTCAGGACCAAAGAATTCCAACAAAAGGAGCATATAAGAAAAGCCAGTCTCAATATTAATCCTTTGCCATCTCGCCAACAGCTCAGGGTAGTGGTCTCCTTGGGAGGGCATACAAAACGCCCTCATACCTCATAGTACTACCCCAAATTGTAGACAGGCATCCAGATGGTTGCATTGCCATTGTAACCTTTTAAGTTTGTTAACTTTATTAGTAAATTCTGCTACCATCTCTTCAAATGTATGATTTATTTCCTTGATAACTGGATTTATAGAAGTATCAAAAGTATTGACATTCAAATCCAGTTTTAAAAGAGGGTTGGTTTTAGCAATCAAACTCTATCACATTCCTTAGTGGTGGATAAAGTAGAAGATAGAACAATGTCTTGTCCATCATTAACATCCTCCATATTGTGTGGGGTCTCCAAGCACAAAAACAATCAAGATAAAACCAAAACCGGAGACCTCACCAAAGGTAACAGCTCACAAAATACAAGGAAACAAATCCAAAGAGCAGTGACCGCCAAGATATGGAGAAATATTTATTCTAAACAGCATGAGCACAGTAAAACGGCAGATAATCCAAGTAATCAGATGTGTCCTACCATTTGTTCTCCATAGCCCCTCTCTATGAAGTTCTCTTTAAGTAATCCTAACTTGATTTCAAAATCTTCATCCTCAGTACAGAGCCTGGATACCCTGTCTAACTGTCCTTTGACAATATTGTTAAAGGTATACTGAGAGTGGATACTATCCCTTGCTAGCAGGCTATTTTTCCAACATTCTTTCCTAAAAAAGTATGATTTTAAAACCATCAATATCCTGCATTAATCTTATATCCAAAAAATCTACCTCTATCTTAGAAAAATGCATGGAAAATTTGAGAAAGGATGTGGTGGTACCTAAATAATCAAAAAACGTTATAACAAGTTCCACTTCATTTCCTTCCCATAACAGGAAAATATCATCCACAAATCGCCTATACAGATGTATCCTATCTCTCCATTTATTCAACTGTCCCAACACGAATTGTCTCTCCCAGTAGACAAGGACCAGATTAGCATAAGTGTTTGCACAGGGAGTGCCCATAGCCACCCCCTGTGTTTGTCTATAGTGGTTACCTCCAAATAAAAAGACATTGTGTTCCAAAACAACACTAAATAATTCCCTGGTCAATTTCAATTTGGCTTCCCCCAGAAAATTATTTTCCAAAATTAAACTTGTAATCGTTTTTATGCCATAACTGTTACTAATCACAGTAAAGAGGCTTTGCACATCTAGAGTAACCATTATGTACTGCAAGGCAGCCTTTGCCTGTACCGTCTCTCTTAGTTTGGCAAGAAAATGCGCAGAATCTCTCAATTCCACAGTAAAACACATGACAAAAGGTCTTAAAAGACACTCCAGCCATATTAAAGCATTCTCAGTAATCCACCCCCTCCCCGAGATGATGGGTCTCAAGGGGGGGGGGGTTACATTAAAACAATCCAGTACATTTTTACCAGTTTTTAGTCATACATTCAATACCTTCATTAAGGTTTGTGAACAGGATATATTATTATACTTATCCAAATGGCATACTAGAAGCTTTTATAATCTGACAGATAAGCAGCGACAGTCACTCAAGGGTCTACAAAATAATATGGATATTGTCATTAAGAATACTGACAAGGGTGGGGCTGTGGTTATTCTGGACAAGAACTTTTATCAGAGCAAACTAGCAGGTATGCTGTCTGATGTTTCCAAATATACACAGATCTCCCCTATTATACTGCACAGAATAGTTGCAGAAGTGAGAAATATTTTGAAGAGGTTGTTAGCAGAGGGCTTAATGGATAAAGATTTGTTTGAAGTTTTAAGGATAGAGCATCCAGTCACACCAATTTTTAAGTCTCTTCCTAAGTTGCACAAGGATCCAAAAACTCCCCCCTTGACACCCATTGTCTCGGGGAGGGGGTGGATTACTGAGAATGCTTTAATATGGCTAGAGTGTCTGTTAAGACCTTCTGTCATGTGTTTTACTGTGGTGTTGAGAGATTCTGGGCATTTTCTTGCCTCACTAAGAGAGACGGTAGAGGCAAAGGCTGCCTTGCAGTACATCATGGTTACTCTAGATGTGCAAAGCCTCTTTATTGTGATTAGTAACAGTTATGGCATAGAAGCAATTACAAGTATAATTTTGGAAAATAATTTTCTTGGGAAAGACAAATTGAAATTGACCAGGGAATTACTGAGTGTTGTTTTGGAACACAATGTCTTTTAATGTGGAGGTAACCACTATAGACAAAGACAGGGGGTGGCTATGGGCACCCCCTGTGCAAACACTTATGCTAATCTGGTCCTTGTCTTCTGGGAGAGACAATTCCTGTTGGGACAGTTGAATAAATGGAGAGATAGGATACATTTGTATAGGCGATTCATGGATGATATTTTCCTATTATGGGAAGGAAATGAAGTGGAACTTGTTAGTTTTTTTGATTATTTTAGGTACCACCACATTCTTTCTCAAATTTTCCATGAATTTTTCTAGGATAGAGGTAGATTTTTGGATATAAGATTAATGCAGGATATTGATGGTTTTAAAACCATACTTTTTTAGGAAAGAATGTTGGAAAAATAGCCTGCTAGCAAGGGATAGTATGCACCCTCAGTATACCTTTAACAATATTGTCAAAGGACAGTTAGGGTATCCAGGCTCTGTACTGAGGATGAAGATTTTGAAATCAAGTTAGGATTACTTAAAGAGAACTTCATAGAGAGGGGCTATGGAGAACAAATGGTGGGACACATCTGATTACTTGGATTTTCTGCTGTTTTACTGTGCTCGTGCTGTTTAGAATAAATATTTCTCCATCTTAGTGGTCACCACTCTTTGGATTTGTTTCCTTGTAACAGTCATGGGTAGAAGGGGGACAGGGTATTCTCCCATTTAGTACTTTTTGTCAGTACACACTAGGACTACAACAAAGGTTGATATTCACAATCAGCTTCCATAGTATGCAGCCCAGTATTGTGTAGGAAGTGGCCAAATACATGTATGCTGTGATTTAAAGTACCAGCTAGTTCTAAGTAGCAGGGAAAAACAACATGGTTGTAGGAGTGTCCAAGCAACTGTGTAAAGATACACAGATGAAGGTGCATGGTTTGAGTTCTTAACGAGATGCAAATAAGCACCTCTGAAAGTAGGCACTTACCAACTAACTGGAAATGGCAATCTGGACGACTTGCATGCCAGATGTGGGAATTATGGTACTATGCAGACACATTAGTTACCAACCCTTCTGTGTTGCACACTACCTGGCAGGGATAATATCCTTTCTTCTTTACATAACACAGACCATGGATACCAGGTGGTGCATATATTGCAAAACATTTGCAATCTATAGCATCCAATAATTCAGGGAGGTAGGAAATCTCATAGAAACATACATAGTGATGTCTCTCTCCACTGGTGTGTTGGGGAAATAGAGATGCTCATCCACATGTAAAAATATTGAGAAAAACATTGAGTAATCTACAGACAGATTGACACATGTGATACACCTGAAATACCCCTGCCTGTTTCTGGAAGGTCTCTACAAAGCAGCTGTACATGCTAAACATACCATGGTGTCATGGTGTCCACCAGTATAGGAAGTGCATTCATTTTTCTTCGATCCTGTCTGTGGGAAATACATGTCAGCCATCACGTGTATAAGGTCTCAGTCTACTCAAAACTGGTCTGTCAGCTACTGGTCCTTTAGTTGATGGTAGGTGGTCCATCTACTCCACATTCTGTCTTGTACTACCAGGTGAGACATAATGTAAAGAAAATGAACACTGGCCGGTGAAACTGGATACAAAGTTTAATTAGCGCTTTCGTCTGTTATTACACTTGACTTCTTCAGATTAAAACAGGAATTATTCATACATCGCTTTCTTTTAAAGCCAGGCAAAGTCACATATCATTAAAGCAAAATGCACTTAAAAATCACTGTTGTTTTAGTTGTTATTATACCTAGCTAAATTTCACCTTATAAAATGCATTAAAACCATACTTCTTTATTTACATATTGCATATAGCCCATCAGCCCCATCTCAAAATTAAAATAAAGTACAATCCAAAATACATTTCCACAAAAATAAATCATGTACTTAAAATAAGCAAATGTTACTGTGTTGCCACAGAAATATACGTGTGCCCCCCACAAAAAAAAATAAAGTTCAACTTTTAATTTTAAATAGATGGAGAGAGAAACTACATCATTCAGTCCGTGCAGGTTAGTGGTATCCACTCTAAGCTGCCACCTGAATTCTTTGAATTTTTGAAACAATTCCTTCGGTCCCCCCTACTATCAGGTACTACTTGGTCAATGGCTACAAATTTAAACTTGTGATCTGGGTTCAAGATGGTATGTACAGCCAATACATTTTTTTCATTAACCTTCCTGATGTCATACATATGTTGGTAAATACGAACTTTAAACGCTTTCTTAGTCTTCCCTATGGAAAAACTTTTACAGTCTTGACATAGGGTGACATATACAACAAGTGTACTGTTACAACACTGTACAACAGTGATTTTCAGGTGCATTTTGCTTTAATGACATGTGACTTTGCCTGGCTTTAGAAGGAAGTGATGTATGAATGATTCCTGTTTTAATCCAAAGACGTCAACTATAACAACAGACGAAAGCGCTAATTAAACTTTGTATCCAGTTTCACTGGCCAGTGTTCGTTTTCTTTACATTACTGGTTTTATCTGTGGTTGTTGGCTGAGTTTGTTGATGGAGAATGGTGCACAAGTGGATGGAGATGCTGGGGGTTCCGTTACAGAGCTGGTTAATGCCATTGGGAACCTTTCAGCCCTTATCGGAGGGGCTGACACAACTAATAGGGTTTGGTGTTAAACTAAACTCTACAACTGTGAACACTTTCAGGAGTGATGGTAACAACATTTCAGCTGAGGGGTCACAACTATCGCCCTCTTCTTTAATCATCCCTGGACAAAGGAGTCCTATTTTGAATAGCCAGGCATCCATTAATCCAGAAGCAATGCTCAGAAACAGTGGGCAGAATCGCCACATGGATTCAATCAACCGGGTGAGTGAAACAAGGGTCATATGCCTCATGGGTTGGTTGAATAAGGGAAATGAATTGTCGTTTAACAGTACTGAACCATGCCATACATATGGCACGCTTGATCAACAACTTAAGTTTTAGAGGGTGAACTGTTCAAATTAAAAATGTTACAAGTGGAAAATGAGAAGTTATGTACCTACCATAACGTTCCATGTTAGTTGTCTTCTCTCGCCTTCTTTCTTGCGGGATGGGTTCGGAGCCGATCCTCGGCTCCGACTCGGCCACTTACTAAAGCTCGAGAGCTTATTTTACTGGCTCGAGGCAACCCTATATCCCATGATGCTAGGCGATAACTCCCCAGATCTCGCTTGGAAGCTGAAAAACCTAGCATAGGCTAATAAAACAAAATCCTCCAACTGGAAGGAGGAGGAAGAGGGATAAAAAACCCCAAATCATTATCTACACTCTATATATCCTAGGACACCTAGATGGTGAACAAGGGAATAAAAGGACCCTTCAAGGAAGGGAAGATCTTCTCGGTCTGTCCAGGCTAGGGGGATGGTGGGTGGGACGCAAGAAAGAAGGCGAGAGAAGACAACTAACATGGAACGTTATGGTAGGTACATAACTTCTCAATGTTAAGTTGTCAATCTCGCCTTCATTCTTGCTGGATGGGACCGCGTCCCTAGCACCTTCATCCTGGGTGGCTCATTGGAACAGACTCTTAAGAATGATGGAACCAAATGTTGCTCTGTCCCTGGAGGCCTTGTCCAATTTGTAATGCGAAACAAAGGTATGAGGAGAGGCCCATGTGGCTGCCGCACAGATAGTGTCTATTGGTAGTCTACCTTGAAAAGCTGTAGATGTAGCTAGTGCTCTAGTTGAATGGGCTTTTGGCTTAGAAGTTAATTCCCTGCCTCTGAGTTGATAAATAGATGTAATCACAGAAGACAACCACCTAGATAGGGTTACCTTAGAAACAGGAAGGCCTTTCTTATTTTCTGCATACGATAAAAACAGTTGATCAGACTTCCTTATTTGTTTGGTTCTATCCAAATAGTATCGGAGCTGGCGGTGAACATCTAAATAATGTAGCTTTTGCTCCGCTCTATTAGTATAGTTTGGGAAAAAACTGGGAGATCAATTGATTGATTTAAATTTGTTTGCGAAGCCACCTTGGGTAAGAAGGATGGATTAGTCCTTAGAGAAACTCTGTCTTTATGGAAGATTAAGTAGGGAGGACGAATGCACAGGGCGTGAAGCTCAGATACTCTCCTAGCAGAAGTAATGGCGACTAGGAAGAGTGTCTTCCAGGAAAGAAATTTCAATGAACAGGAGACTGCAGGTTCAAAGGGGGGGAGAATCAAGGATGTTAAGACTAAATTAAGATCCCACTGAGGTGGAGGGTCTTTGATCGGAGGCTTAAGTAAATATACACCTTTAAGGAAAGCTTTGCAAAGCTTATTGGACATGATGTTGTGGTCCGATAAGCCTGTATGAAAATTCGATATGGCTGCCAACTGAACCTTTACTGTAGAGGCAGAAGACCCTGAATGAAAAATTTCGGCTAGGAAGTCTAAGACCGAATGAATTGGGGCAGTAAAGGGATCTATATTCCTTGCCTTTGCCCAGAAGGAGAAAGCGTTTCCATTTACTAGTGTAAATCCTTCTGGTGGAAGATTTAAGGAAGCTACTATGATATCCCGGACGGGATTAGAAATCATAGGAAGCCTGGCTAAGGACGGAAGTGGAGCAACCAAGCAGTGAGGTTGAGAGAATGTAGGGATTGGTGCAGCTGCCCGACTGATGGGTCAACAGATCTGGAGCTGGGTCCAGATGCCAAGGCTGTACCAAAAAATAATGATGTAGGAACGGAAACCATATCTGTCGAGGCCAATAAGGGGCAATGAGAATCAACTTGGCTCTCAAGGTGGTTGCTTTCTGAATTACTTGTGGGATTAGAGGAAAGGGTGGAAAGGCATAGAGAAGTCCCCGAGGCCAATCTTGGATTAGAGCGTCTCTGAGGGGATGGCCTGGAAGGGGGAAGAGGGTGAAGAAGTCAGGGCATTTGCTGTTTTGGGGTGTAGCAAAAAGATTGCAGCAAGGAAGGCCCCACTTCTGAAAAATCTCTTCCGCTACAGATTGTTTGAGAGACCACTTGTGTGGCATGAGTATAGCTCTGCTCAACCTGTCCGCTATGATGTTGGACTTCCCGGGGATATGCGTTGCTATCAGAAACCGCTGGGAGGAGACTGCCCATTGCCAAAGTCTGAGTGCCTCTCGACACAGGGGATAGGACTTGGTTCCGCCTTGCTTGTTGATATACCACACTACGGACATATTGTCCGTTTGGATTGCAATAGTTCCTAGGGGAAGAGAGTCGTGGAGGGCTTGCAACGTTAAAAGCACTGCTCTCATCTCTAGGACATTTATGTGCAGGTGGCGTTCGAAAGGTTGCCAAGTGCTATGGACCATCCTGCCCTGAAAATGCCCCCCCCACACCCGATCAGGGAGGCGTCCGATGTCACCGTGGCGACCGGGGGAGGAGGAACAAAGGGTCTGCCTTGATGAACTTGAGGGGACAATATCCTCCAGGACAGATGACTTTTGCAAGTTGGAGTTATCATGATCTTGTGGTGCATGGGGAGTTGCTGAAAAGACCATTGGGTGAAAAGCATCCACTGTAGAAGACGCATGTAAAAACGTGTGAGGGGAAGAAGTGTCATGGCGGCCGCCATAAGACCCAACACTTTCAGGACATACCTGGCCTGAATTTTTCGCTCTGAAGAAGAACATGGACATGGTTTTGAATATCTAAGACCCTTTGATCTGTTAACTTTGCTGAAAGTTGTACGGTGTTCAAGTTGGCGCCTATAAAGGTAATAGACTGACAAGGCAACAAGACAGACTTTTCAAAATTTATAGAGATTCCTAGCCCTCTGCAAATGTGAATGGTGTAAGCTCTGGCTTGGAGAAGTTGATGCCTGGTGGTGGCAGTGAGGAGCCAGTCGTCTAGATATGGATACACCTGGAATCCTTGCCGTCTCAGGTGAGCCATAACCGCTGCCATACATTTGGTGAACACTCTGGGGGCTATAGTGAGACCAAAGGGCAGGGCTCTGAACTGGTAGTGACTGGCCCCCAGCCGAATGCGGAGAAACCTTCTGGAGCACCTGTGAATTTTGATGTGATAGTACGCATCCTGAAGGTCCACGGAGCACATCCAATTGTCCTTGCCCAGAAAGGGTAGAATGGACTGTAGCGTGACCATCTGGAATCTTGTTCTCTTTACATACTTGTTTAGTTTGCTGAGATCTAATATTGGTCTCCAGTCCCCTGTCTTTTTCGGTACCAAAAAGAACCTTGAGTAGATTCCGGATCCTAGTTGGTCTGCTGGGACTGGCTGGATGGCTCTTTTTGCTAGCAGTTTTGATATTTCTGATACTGCTAGTTCCCTTAGACCAGGTGGAACGTCTGGAAGGGTTCCCTTTTGCTGAATTGGGGTTTGGATAAAGGGAATTTTGTAACCCTCGGATATGATCGACTGTACCCATTTGTCTTGAGTAAGGGAAAGCCAGGCTATTGGGTACAGCGACAATCTTCCCCCGACTGCCTCCGAAGGTGGACAATCGGGCAACATCTCAGGGATGCTGGAAGGGTTTGTCAGAGAGAGGCTCCCTGCTACCCTGGTTCTGCAGACCCCCTCTGCCCCTACGGCGGCGTCTGTTGTTGTTACCCCCTCTGCCTCTGGGGGTAAACTGACCTCTTGCGTCAGGTGTGACTCCTTGAGATTTGCGGAACCACATTTTCCCACCCTTCTGACCCTTAGGGTATGGTCTTGAAGGGGTGGAGAAACGGACTCGTACGGCAGAGAGAGTCTTGCCATCTTGTTCGCATCTGGTCAAGGTGTCTTTCACTTGAGGTCCGAACAAAGCCGAATCATCAAAAGGGGAATTTGTGAAGGACTCCTTGAAAGGGTCCATGAAATTACACAGCTGCATCCAGGCGTGATGCCTTAAGGCCACTCCTGTGCCCGCGGCCCTACTCGCTCCATCGGCTGCATACGAAATTAGACGCATGGAGAAGTTAACAATCGAGTTCAGGGTTCCAAGCTGTGAGTTTATTTTATCCTGGGACCCAGCAGCTGATGGATCCTGTAAGACTTCTCCCAACTCTTTGAGAATATCTCTCTGAAGGCGGGTGAAGTGACACAAGTAATTCAGCGACCGCATGGCAAAGGTCGCTGAAGAAAACATCCGCTTACCGTACCTATCCATGGTCCTAGAAACCTTATGAGGAGGATGGATAGGTACTGAAGGATCAGCTAGTTCCTTCTTGGTGGCTGCAGCCACCACCATGGCATCAGCTGGTACACCTTTTGTTAGGAATTGCTTGTCAACTGGTGCTGTGATGAATTTAGATGGCCTCCGAGGGGTGGGTTCCACCGAATCCGGAGCCGACCACGCCTTCCGAGCCACTACTTCCATAAGGGGGTCAAAAGGCGGAGACACCCAGGAGGTGGAGGGTCGAGAACCAAACGCCTCCAGGTACACCGACTCGTCCTCGGAAGGATTAAGGGAAGACCAATTCCCCCTCTGCTTCAGGATTTCTAGGATGTCTGAGAAAGAGACATCCTCAGAGGGGGACTTTGGGGATCCCTCCGACTCATCCAAGTCGGTGTCAGATGTAATGGACTCAGGGGAGTCCACATGATTCCTCTTACATGTCCTCTTACGCGGAGGCTCCACTGACAGGTCAGGAGAAGCCTCGGAAGAGGAAGAAATTCCCAGTGGGGAAACCTGAGGCTTTGGATCTCTGGGTCCGGGAGCAAGAGAGTGGGAAGAGACATCAGCAGGCACTGTAGTGGGAGGAGCTGATGGAGCTGACCATTGACTATGCCCTGGGGCTAGTACGCTCCTCATCACCTCGAAGGCTCCCCTATCAGAAAGGCCAGAGGGCCCCCACTCCGAAGAGGTAGGAACCCCAGGCCGCACCGACAGGGAAGGCTCCGAGGCCGATGTCGGGGCCGAGCT
This sequence comes from Protopterus annectens, assembly GCF_019279795.1. Taxonomy (NCBI): domain Eukaryota; kingdom Metazoa; phylum Chordata; order Ceratodontiformes; family Protopteridae; genus Protopterus; species Protopterus annectens. The sequence continues at coordinate 1,420,855,564 of NC_056725.1, forward strand.
CACCAGCGCCAACGCTCCGAGAGGGAGAACAGGGTCGGACAATGGTCCGATGCCACTCGCCCCCTCGGAGCCGACGAGAGAGATCAGGCGCCCGGATCCGTCCAATGAAGGCATCAAGGAGGAGATCGGAGCAGAAGACGAAGGAGCCGAAGGGGGAGGTATCGGCTCCGACGCCACAACAGTCACGGCTCTGAACTCTGAGGGAGAGTCGAAGGAGGAAATTTATGTGTAGTCGTAATAGCTACCATCTGATGAGACGGGCTACAGATCATCTGGGCCAATGCCTGAGACTTTAACAGCCTACTTACCACTCTCTCAAGGTCGTGATCTGAAAGTCTGGATGACCGAGAAGATTGGCTCCGATGGCTCCGCTCCGAGAGCAGGGTAGATCTCAGAGCCGAATGGATGGACTCCAATGAAGGGGATCTTGACCTCTTCTTAGATGGAGCCAAAGGAGCCGACAGTGAATGTATGGACTCAGAGGTATCGGCACCGAGTGGTGCCGAGACCGGAACCTGTGACTCAAAGGGATCGACTCCAGCCGGAGCCGATCTAGGCACAGACAAGGATCCAGCAGCCAAAGGCTTAGTACTTGGAGCCGACGGTTTTGCTGGTTTCAAGGGCCTCCCCGACGCAGACTTAGTCGGGGAGCCCTCGGGCTTTAACAAGCCCCTCAGTATAAGTTTGTTCCTGCGCTCCTGCAGGACTCTTGGACTGAATGCATGACATACAGAACAAGAGTCCTGCAGGTGCAGGGGTCCCAGGCAGTAAACACAAGAAGTGTGACCGTCTGTCAGAGACATTTTCTGACAGCACGAGTCACACGTCTTAAAGCCTGAGACCTTAGTTTCCTTTGGTTCCTTCGACATAACAGTGTCGAGGGGTCACAAAGGTAAGAGAAAAACACACACACTCTCAAAAAATTATAAAATAACAATGAAAATGTTAATAAGGATACTGACACACCCAAACACTCCACAGGATCCCTAAGAAATTTTAGGAAAGGGGCAGGCTTAAGGGCTAACCTAAGAGTGGAGGGGGAGGGATATAAGGGATAAAAAGGGAAGGTATAAAACAGTAATAGAGTTAAAGGTAGTTGCTAACTTTTGAAAAAAACAACTGGGTGAAAAAAATAACTAAAAAGGGTGACTGAACACTATATAATAAAGACTTACCAGGAGCCGGTAAAAATACGCACCTCGCAAGCGAAAGCGGCAAACGAGATCTGGGGAGTTATTGCCTAGCATCATGGGATATAGGGTTGCCTCAAGCCGGTAAAATAAGCTCTCGAGCTTTAGTAAGTGGCCGAGTCGGAGCCGAGGATCGGCTCCGAACCCATCCAGCAAGAATGAAGGCGAGATTGACAACTTAACATCGCATATTTAAGGGAGTGTTTGGTGAGGGAACAAATACCCAAGGGTTTGCGTTGCTGGAAGTTCCCCAATGGTTTGACAGAGGGCTCAGAGTTACACCAGGAGCTGGTTTCCATGTTCAACCACCACAGGTACAAATTAATGGAAGCACTGGTAAGGGACAATGAAAGAAAGCTGTGCCACTGTAAAAAAAAAACAGTTAATGGATTAAATGAACGTATTTTGAGTGACTTGTGTTTCAGTGCTAAGCAAAACGAATACCAAACGGTGTTTGTCAACGTGGACAGGCAAATTAATGCTGTGAGAGAGAAAAAGACCAAAATAATGGCAAGGGGCAAAAATGAATACGAAACAGGTACTGTTTTTCCACTTCCTAAAGTTTTTACAGCTAATAAGACTGAACTGTATGCAAATAGGATAAGAACTGGTGAGTAAGTGCATAATTTTGAAAATTCTCACCATTTGAGAGCTGAACAAGAAGAGGAGGCTGTCCCTTTAGAGGAGCCCCCAGGAGGTCCGAGAGGATCTGAAACCAGAGGCAACAGGTGTCCAACAGGGATTGGAACAACACCAAGAATGGTGGCAACTATTATGGATAGAGAAATGTGTATTCGGGGGGGGGGGGGCAGGGGAGGGAGACTGTACCAGTAAATGTTTTGAATCATAATGACAATACAAAAGATGTTGTTTGCATTACGAACACAGATGATGTTGCTTGTACTATCACTGAAAATTACTACAAAGACTTTAGTATATACAATTTACAGTAGTCAGGCTGTCACTAATGAATGGGCAACATTATTTGAAAAAGGTATTAATTATGTACCTATAACTAATGCCAAGCTAGACAGATGCCTACTTCATTTGAAATTGTATACAAGAAAATTAAATCTAAGTTGTTATTTTCCACATTAATGAACTATCTAACCCCCCACGGAGCTGCAAAAGAAGCAGTGTGTTTAACCCCCTACCCCACCCCACAGTTCAACTACTTGAAAATGTATGTAGTAATGACATCAGGTCAATGTTATTAAAGACAAAAAGGACTAATATATTTAATTTAACAGACGCAGAGACAAAGCTTTTGCGCAGTATAACAACAAGCAGGTCTATAAGGGTTATGAAACCTGACTAAGGTGGGGGGGCTGGTGGTAATGGATCAACGCATGTATATTGAGAAGATGCAGGGGATGCTATATGGGGATGGTTATGAAGAAGTGTCGTTAAATGAGCCACATATAAGCATACAAGAATGTTGATGTCATAGTAATGATTTATTATTAAATTTTCAAATAACTAGGGAGGGATATAATTATTTAATTCAGCCATATCCTAAAGTTCCAACCATATCTGGAATCCCCAAAATACACAAAAGCACCAGCAACCCACCTTTGAGACCTATTGTAGATGCAAAGGGATCAAAAACAACCACTTTAACCAAGTTTATTGATTTTCACTTGAACACAATTTTATCAGAATTTAAACATATATTGAAGGATTCCTAGGACTGTTTAAAGAAAATAAAACAAGATTTATAAAGGGAAAAGCTGATTATGGTAACTATAGACGTTAAAGATTAGTTTAGCATTATACCACATGAAGAAGGACTTGATATGTTCTATGACTTTCTATGTAAACAAACCAACTTTAGCCACAGTAGAATACTTATGTTTAGGACCCTTATGGAAACAGTGCTCAATAATAACTTTATTATTTTTGAGAATCAGATTTTTAAGCAAACTACTGGTGTAGCGATGGGGGCAGCATGTGCCCCCCTATTTGCAAATATTGTACTTGCTCAATGGGAGCTGACTCAAGTGTTTACTTGCCAGTGGTTTAAATAATGTTTGTTTTATGGAAGATTTCTTGATGACATACTTATTTTTTGGGGAGGAAATGAGTTACAGCTAAACCAGTTTTTTGAATATCTAAATAGGAACGCTTCTTTTTTGAGTTTTACTATGGAACAACACAGTAACAGAATGAATTTTTTGGACATCCTTATAACCAAAGATGATTCACTGAAAAAGTTTATTACCACCATTTACAGAAAGCCCACATATTCTAACACTCTCCTACATTTTGAAAGTGGGCACCCTGACTTTCAAAAAAGATCTTTGGTTAAGGGCCAATGTGCACGGTTTTGCACGGATGATCAGTGACCTAGAAATGTATATTGAAGAAAGGGAAAAGTTTAGGGGCATGTTACTAAGGAGGGGATACCCGAATAGTTTCATTGAACCAGTTTTGTGTGAAGTTACAGAAAAGGGAGTTAAAGGACACTTTTTTCCACTGTTAGGCTCAAAAGAAAGGGACAAAAGCAGTAATAAAAAGGTTGATGTGGGGTCAAGGAACACAAACGAGTTTAACAGAGCCTTTATTCTGACATACAACTTGCAGTTTTATGACATAAAAGATATTTTAAAAAATAATTGGTTTATATTTAAAAGTGACAAAGAGGTCCTTAAAAATGTTGGTGACAGACCATGTGTCATATACAAAAAAGATACGTGTCAAAGATTTGATGGAAAGAAATAGAGTGGAATAAACACTATAAGAAAGGTAAGATGTTAAAATGTGGACACTGTAACCAATGTGCCAATGTATTAGAAACAGAAAAAGTTTTTATTCCAAAGTATGGTACGGTTCAACTAAATTTTAAGTTGAACTGTAACAGTAAACATGTTGTATATGTCGCCCTATGTCAAGACTGTAAAAGTTTTTCCATAGGGAAGACTAAGAAAGTGTTTAAAGTTCGTATTTACCAACATATGTATGACATCAGGAAGGGTAATGAAAATAATGTATTGGCTGTACATACTATCTTGAACCCAGATCACAAGTTTAAATTTGTAGCCATTGACCAAGTAGTACCTGACAGTAGGGGGGACCGAAGAAATTGTTTCTAGAATTCAAAGAATACAGGTGGCAGCTTAGAGTGGATGCCACTCACCCGCCTGGACTGAATGATGTAGTTTTTCTCTTTCCAGCTATTTAAAATTAAAAGCTGAACTTTATTTTTGGGGGGGGCACACATGTATATTTCTGTGGCAACACAGTAACATTTGCTTATTTTAAGTACATGATTTATTTTTGTGGAAATGTATTTTGGATTGTACTTTATTTTAATTTTAAGATGGGGGCTGATGGGCTATATGCAATATGTAAATAAAGAAGTATGGTTTTTATGCATTTTATAAGGTGAAATTTAGTTAGGTATAATAACTAAAAACAACAGTGATTTTTAAGTCCATTTTGCTTTAGTGACACGTGACTTTGCCTGGCTTTAAAAGGAAGTGATGTATGAATAATTCCTGTTTTAATCTGAAAAAAGTTAAGTGTAACAAAAGGCGATAGCGCTAATTAAACTTTGTATCCAGTTTCACCGGCCAGTGTTCGTTTTCTTTACATTACTGGTTTTATCTGTGGTTGTTACCAGGTGAGACGTACAAATACTTACTGACAAGTGCTGACACACAAACACTACAGCTGATCCTAGCATGTCTGATCATTGCATCTCTGCAAAATTCTTGTGTGCTTTTTGCACATGTAGTGATATGCAACTTGATGTGATCCTCCAGTGGCTTACTGTAATGAACTGTGACCTATAATGTTTGCAAACAAAATTATGTAAATATGGTTTGTGATGTTTAATGTTTGCAACTAAAATTATGTCAGTGTGGTTTGTCTTCATTTATATAAATGTATGATTGCATGTGTCATATATATGATAATTTACTAAGGATATTTCTTGTTTAAACAAAAAAATAAAGAACTGTGACCTGCTTTCAGAGGTGCTCATCTACATCTCATTAAGAACTCAAACCATGCACCTTCATCTGTGTATCTTTACACAGTTACTTGGACACTCCTACAACCATGTTGTTTTTCCCTGCTACTTAGTAGAACGAGCTGGTACTTTAAATCACAGCATACATGTATATGGCCACTTCCTACACAATACTGTGCTGCATACTATGGAAGCTGACTGCGAATATCAACCTTTGTAGTAGTCCTAGTGTGTACTGACAAAAAGTGATGTTGCTTACTTTGCATGGGTCACCACAGCATTCCAAATTTCTTAGTTCACGGCACAGATCCGTTTATTTAACCACTGCCTCACAGCAATAAGTAACATGCACCATCTAAAAAAATGAAACGGATGGCACACCTTGTTATCAGCATAACACTGGAGTAGTGGGGCTGCAACACAAAACAAGACACAGCATTTTAAAATGTCTGTGAAAACCAAACCAACATTAAAAACTACTGCTGAATTTAAAGAAGAGATGGGACACACGCTCGCAACATACTGTAGTACTTTTCTCAGTGGAGTTGTGATATTCTACTTTGCAATTTATACCAAAAAAAATAAAGTAGTCATCACAACAGGAAGACTGCAGCTTTGACATTCTGATTTTCATTTTATCAGTTAGGTTATCCATTTTTAACAAAATAATGCTAATTTGTGATAGTGAGAGGAATTCTGAAATATCCTGAATTATGTCGTGACATGGGGAGAGGGGTCTGGACCAGAGCTCTGCATTTTATACATTATAGCAATGGAGATGCATACACTATTAAAAAATGGGGCACATACTGTTAACAACATACTGCTACCACAGTGAAGCTATGACAAAAAGATGTAATATAATTTTAAAATGCTTGTAGAAATCCGCACTTGTCATTATTTTTGAATTAACTCTATACTGAAATGCCTGATTTTGGGGGGGGACGGGATGACGACAGCTGACTGAAGTTGTGACATTCTGTATTGCACTTTATAGTAACACAAAAGTAACACACAATATTTTAAAATAACTACAAGAAAGCAGCATTTAGAATTATAGCACTTTTCTATTTCAGGTGTGACATTGTGATATGCAATCAAGGCAAAAAACAAATCTAAAAAAAAACATTTTGAACAGCAATACTTTGTGGTAATGAGTGCCCGTCTCAGTAGGTGTACAGGAATAAAGTTCTGATTATGACACAGGTGATCAGAATTTTACTAAGGGCTTGGTCACCTGTAGGAGTTGGCATTATGAAGAGGAATAATGAGGCTCAGCCTGCTTGCCTCTGTTCAAGGGATGGGCTGGGTATGAAATTTGGTGTGGCTGAGTCAATCTTTGCAGTCCCAGTGGAGACTGATGCACACCAGCTGGGCTACGAATGCGGGCAGGTTTGGGCAGCACAGCCACTTGTGGGAGGTGGATGGAACTTTTACACCATACCTTATAGCATGCAGTAGCCTGTCATGAGCATCCTAGAACACTATGGTATTGCTCTGAGCTAGTACTTTAAATCATAATATGTTCTGAGCAACCAGGGTGACTCTGCCATCCTCTCACCTGCAGTGTTATTCACTTTGACATCTAATAGGGGTGGTGGGGGGAACTGGTTACCCTGGCTGTCAAGGTTAAAACAAAACTTGCAGAAATGCTGTATGTGAACAGAGGTTAGGTTGGACTAGTAGGAGGCACTGCATCACCACAGTAAGTTCAATTCAATACTCTGCACACTGATCTGAATAACAAAAAAAATAGTGTGGTAATAAGCACTATTCAGAAATACCAGAACTGTGACATTTTTCTTCTATGTTACCATGATGAAAAGACAGGAAATATGATACTCTCCATCTCATTTTATAAGACTGTGCACACATTGTTAACAAACCTGGAGCTATTATAACCCCATGTGTAAAAATGGGAAAATGAGTTGTGAATAAATTAATGAAATGCAGTTCTGAAAATATCAAACTAAGCTTCTCTGACTGGAGCTGGAAAATTGGGGGGGGGGGGGGGGACAGTCCTGATTTTGTAAAGCACCTTATAGCACCAGAGAATTAACATACAGTATTTAAAAAAGGCTAAGCATGGTTATAACATAATACAATATGATGGACACACCATATTCTTAGATGCCTGATTGGATGGAGTGGGGTAGGGGCCCTGACTGGAACTATGACATTTTATAGTACACTTTATGGTAACAGAGAAGTAATATACAGTTTAAAATACTGCAGGAAACATTTGGCACTGTAACATGCTTCCCACTGGAGTTGTTGCATTCTGCTTTGCCACTTTGTAAAGCACCTTATAGCACCGGAGAATTAACATACAGTATTTAAAAAAGGCTAAGCATGGTTATAACATAATACAATATGATGGACACACCATATTCTTAGATGCCTGATTGGGTGGAGTGGGGTAGGGGGCCTGACTGGAACTATGACATTTTATAGTACACTTTATGGTAACAGAGAAGTAATATACAGTTTAAAATACTGCAGGAAACAACATGTGGCACTGTAACATGCTTCCCACTGGATTTGTTGCATTCTGCTTTGCCCTCACACTTCCCCTAATTCTGTCTTTCACACTGTAATCATAGACCACTGCGTGCTACGGCTTTCATTATATACATTTTTTGTTTTACTTACCACAGCCTACCTGCAATGACCATTTAACTAACTAGTGGGTTACAAAACACCCTTTGGGAGCCATGTCTCAAAACAAATTATGAAAGCATTCCTGCTTGCTGTACCACCAGTCTGAGTGATCTAGTCTTCTGACTACAAACTAAAATTACCCATTAGTTGTTGTTGTCTTTCAGCTTTTCCCGGTTACTTTTACCATTTTACTACTATCTTGTGAACTCTTTCTTTCATGTGCAGCCCTTGAATATGCTGCAGGTAAATACTGCAGTACAAAAGCTGACTTTTTTCAGTGTTTCACAATATTTCACACAAATGCATCTTACCTTATCATGCACTTTAGTTACAGATCATATCATCTTGTCAAAAATCACAAAAAAGGAACTAATTAAGTTTCAAACTTAAAGAATGAAGCACAACAGTATAAATAAGATCACCTCAGCTTTATTTACACAATCGATTACTTGGTTCATTTTCAAATATGGATTATTCACAAACCAATATATACACTATAATCAAAGACATTGAACACTGTTTGGTCTATATACAACATGTAACAAGTATCAGCAGTAGTCAGTAAATTATCCTGGTCCTCTGTGGTCTTTTACAACCAAGGGGGTGACAGGGTTCCTTCCTTTTGCACCTATTCATAAAAACACAAACAATTAAAAAAAAGCAAAACAAAGGGAAAATACAGACAGTCTCACTACTGATTTAAATTTGAAATGTTTTCAAATTTTACAAGTGTGATTGTTTAAGGAAGACATTTATTCTATGCAATATTTTCAAGATCATCAATCAAATTATTAGCAAACGTGAATGGAAAATATTCAGATATTAATAGTGTAACTAGAGCAAACAGCTGTCCTTTTTAAACTAGATAAGCTGCGTAGATAAAAGTTATACAAGATATTTATTGCAAAGCTGGATTTTTGAATTTTGTAGCAAAATTACATTAAGTTACTTGGCTGCATACAAGTGCTTGCATCTGGCATAAGAATTTCAGCAATCAAACACCAAAAAGTGTGAGAGCACACTCACTTGTGTGTAAAAAAGCAGGCAATATTTTTGCGCATTCTCCAGTTCTCCCATATCAACTACTCAACTCTTCACATGACAGGAATAAGATCTGCTCAGGCATGTTACATAGATCTCCATGATTAAAAAGAACAACAGCCCCAAAATGGTGTAGGTAGATTGGAAAAACAGTGGATTTGCTTACACAGACCACAAGGAAGATCCATCATTATGAAAACTGCCTCAGATAACATTCCAGTCTTACTTCACTGAGTCCCTTGAAGTAGATTTGTGTAATAGCTTACATAACTAACAGCATGTTCAAGGTTATGTAGCCCAAAGCCTTCAAAAGATCTCTGGCCATCATGTACTCCCTGTTGCTTTGCAAGAAGGAAGATCCTAGTGTAAAGGACTTCTTCTGGAGGTAGGCCTGCATTCCTCCATGTTCAAGGTTACTTCTTGACCCTGTCAGGGATGAGGTCTAGTTTAGGAACAGGGAGTGAAACCTCAGAGGTTGGAAGTAGTTTATGGTGATGTTGAGACTCTCCAAGAATTAGCATTGTGATTGAGTCTGCCTAGGTATGGATACTTGAGGAACTCTTTCAGTCTTGGAAAAGCTACCACTGGGATGTGCATTTCATGAATACTCTGGGCACGTTGCAGTCTCAAAAGGCCAAGTATGTACATTGGTAACATTGGACTCTGACACTGAATCTAAGAAATTTGCTCCGCTTCTTATGAAATGGTAAAATGCTATATGTACATAAGCATCTTTCAGGCTGAATCAAATCAGGAAGGCCAAGGGAGAAGAAGTGGGATTAATGATTGGCAGGGTAAGCATCCTGAATTTGGGTGCTCGCAAAAAAAACAAACTAAAGTCTGGGTAGGTCCAGGACTGTTCTCCATGGTCTACTAGAAAAGTGCAGTTGTGTACACTTACCATAAATGTAGATGTTCGAGTGTATTCACTGTTGCATTCATCACATTTGGGTTATCTGCTTGCAGTAGCCCTCAGTCAGCCTGATTATCAAAGTCTTGGGTCCTGCGTTTGTTGCTGTCTCATCTTCCATATCGTCAGGTAGTCAGGGGTATAAAGCATGCAGCCGACACCATTACATCAGTTTTTCTTGCCCCAGATGTCAGGTGTCCCTTAATGGGAAGCAACTAAATATATATACAAGGTTATACCTCCAATAAAAAAGCAAATACACCAAAAAACTTTAAGCATAGTAAAAAAGAAAAGAGGTATAGCCAAAAGAAGTCAGGGGGCTGGAGGGAGGGTAACCAGGACTGCAACAATGAATCCACTCGAACATCTACATTTATGGTAAGTGTACACAACTGTAATATGTTCTTCGTGTTTCACTGTTACAGTCATCACATTTGGGTAGATTCCCAAAGCTAAGGATGGGAGGAAGAAATTAGATAGCATTAGGACCAGCTACAAAGCCCTGCAAGACTGCAGTGGCAAAGCCAGCTCTAGCTTTAGAGAAAATTGGCAAATGGGTGAAAGAATGTACAGAACTCCAGGTAGCAGCTTCTAGGATGCCCCTGGTACGGACACCTCTGAGAAAGGCTGTAGAGGTAGATGCAGCCCTGGCTGAATGTGGTCTTATCCCTTGTGGGATAGGTTTTCCATGGTGCTTACAGCATTAATGAATGCAATGGCCTATCCATTTAGAAATGGTTTGCTTTGAAATGGCCTTCCCCTCTGCCCCTGCAGCAAATGCCACCAGCAGCTGTTCAGATTTCCTGAGAGGTTTAGTCCTGTCCAAGTAAAATTTAACTTGTCTGTGCACATCTAAGGAGTGCAGTATACATTCCCTTTTGTTCTGTGGATTAGAAAAGAAGGTTGGCAAATGAATGGACTGATTAAGAGCCACAGTGGATACTACCTTGGGCATGAAGGAGGGATTGGTCCTGAGGGACACCCTGTCTGCATGAAAGATGATGAAAGGCTCCACTACCATAAGGGCCTGTAATTCAGACACCCTTCTTGCTGAAGCGATGGCTAAAAGGAAAGCTGTTTTCCAAGAAAAGAATTTCAACTCTGCACTTGCAGCTGGCTCAAAAGGAGGTAGAGTGAGTTTTTCCAATACAAAGTTAAGGTCCCAGGCTGGAGTAGGGGCTCTCCTGGGTGGTCTTAAGTTCTTGGCCCCTCTGAGGAACTGCTTGAGCAGTGGATGAGAGAAGAGGGGTAGTTCTGTGCTGTAATGAGCTGAAATGGCTGAGGCATGAATTTTGATGCAGGAAAAGGAAAGGCCCTTGTGAAGCATCTCAGTTAAGTATTGAAGAATCTGAGGTAAATTGGGCACTGCTGTGCCCATCCCCTGAGCTTGGTTCCAGGAACAGAATCTCTTCCATTTTTCAGCATAAGATTTTCTAGTACTAGGCCTCCTTGCCTCCAGAATGACATCCAACACTTGTTTACTGAGGGATGGTAATGGAGAGATCAGGGAATTAGCCAGGCTGCAGGTTCAGGGTTTGAAGCTGAGAGTGCAAAATCTGCCCCTCCTGCTGGGACAGCAGGGTAGGGGTCTGAGGCAGGTGCCATGGTGCCAACAGTGACACACTTCGCAAGAGGGGGTACCAGTGCTGGCGTGGCCAATCTGGTGCAATAAGTATCGTCCTTGGTTTGTCCTGTTTGATCTTTAGTAGTAGATTTTTTCCAGGTGAAGGACAGGGCATCCACTTTCCGAGCTTGTTTGTGGGGAGTCCTTGTGCAGAATTTCTCCAATTGGTAGTTCTGGGGGGAGGCAAACAAGTCTATGTCTGGGCTCCCGCATTTGTTTATCAACATGTTGAATGTCTTTGGTTCCAGTTTCCACTCGTGTGGATCCATAAGATTTCTGCTTAGTTCGTCTGCCAGCGTAATTAGCTTTCCGGCAGGAACTGAGCCTGTAGATGTACTTGGTAGCTCAAGGCTGTGTTCCACAGAGCCATGGCTAGTCTGCAGACAGGGTATGAGTCGGTTGCCCCCTGCTTGTTTATGTACCACATAACAGTGGTGTTGTCTGTCTTTACCATTAATTGTCCTGGAAGAATGTGGTCCTTGAAGGCTGTCAGAGCATTCTGTACAGATGACATTTCTTTTTGACTGATATGCAGGTGCATTTGACTTGGGTTCCATTTGCTCTGAATGCACTTCCCTGGCAAGTGAGCCCCCCATGCAGAGTCTGATGCATCTGTTGTTAGTGTTTGGGCGGCAGGGGATAGAGTGAATGGCAGTCCCTTCTTTTGGTGGCAGGCCTCTGCCCACCAAAGGAACTCTAACTGTAGGCAAGGTATGATACGAATCATAGCTTCTAGATCCTGAGAATGTTGACACCATAGGCTTTTTAGATATCATTGTAGTTTCCTCATATGCAGTCTTGCATATGGAATTAGGAGAATGCAGGAGGCCATGAACCCCAAGGCTTGCAGTATTTGTCTTGCAGATAGCAGGGTCTTTATGACCATTAGTTTGAAGTAAGCTGTCAGATGAACTTGTTTCTCTGGCGTGAGGAAAGCCATCTGGGAAGTTGTGTTCAAGCTTGCTCCCAGGAATACAATTTGTTGGCAGGGTACAAGATGTGATTTATTTTCATTTATGGTGTACCCCACAGAAGTTAGCACCTTTTGTATAAACAACAGATGATTCAAAAGTATGTCCTGGCTTTCTGCCTGAATTAGACAATCGTCCAGGTATGGGTATATCTGAATATTTCTTTGCCTGCAAAATGCAATGACTGGAGTTAGGTACTTTGTGAATATCCTGGGCACAGTAGATAAGCCAAAGGGCATTGCAAAGAACTGATAGTGCATGTAACCTGCTTTGAAGCGTAGGTATCTTCTGCAAGACTCCCTGATTGGGATGTGCAGGCAGGCTTCCTTTAAATCCAGTGTTGCCAACCAGGCATCCTTGCCTAGCACAGGAAGCAACTGGTGAAGAGTTAGCATCTTGAATTTTGGGATCACCAAAAAAGTGTTTAGGATAGAAAGATCCAGGATAGGATGCCAGGAGTTGTCTTTTCTGGGCACCAGGAAAAGTCTTGAGTAGAAACCTTGTCCCCTTTCCTCCTCTGGGACAGTTTGAATAGCCCTTATACGTAAGAGAGAGAGAGCTTGCTTTTGAGCCTCTGCCCACTGATTTGGGGGTAGATCTGGCCAACCGTTTGGGGTTGGTAAAGTGTGGAAGTGGAATCTGTATCCTTGGGAAACTATATTTAAAACTCATTTGTCCTGGGTAATGAGTTCCCAGTTTTTTGCCTGCAGAGCAATCTTTACCCCTAAAGGAGCAGTCAGTTGAGAAGGGCTTGGAAGTTTTAAAGTTAAGTCACTGAGACAGTTTACCATAGGGGGGTGTCTTATTACTCCCTGCTTTGGAAGAGGGAGCCCCCCACTGCTTAGTCCTGTGTGTACCTTGGGACTGAAGCCTGGGTGTTCTGCTGGTTCTGGGTTTGGACTGAGATGGCCTGGAAGAGGCAGGAAAGGACCAATTCTTAGAGGGCCAATGCCTACTAAATCTTGGAGGCTGTACTTGCAGGAAATCTTTAACAGTTTGCATAGATTTAGCTTTTTCCTCCATCTTTTTAAGTACTTCTTCTGCTTTGTCGCCAAACAGGCGGTCCTGATTTAAGACAGCATGCAGCAATTTAGCTTTAACATGATCTGGCAAAGATTGCTCTTTAAGCCAAGCATGCCTTCTAAGTACAGACCCAGTGACAGCAGCCCTGTAAGATGCCTCTAGTTAATCAAAACCACATTGCAAGGTATGTTTTCCAACTTGTTCAGCAGAATGCATTAAATCCTGTAAATCCTTATTTTCAGCACAGTCAGGAATCAACATCATTTTCTGTTTAAGCAATCCAATAATATGCAGCTGATACTTTAACATATGAAACTGGCAGTTCAAGGCCTTAATGGCCAAAGTTGCAGAAGTGCATAACTTCTTACCGCATCTATCCAGTGCCCTGGAACCTCTATCAGAGGGGCTAGGATTTTTGGCAGTAGTAGCCTTAATGCCCTTGGGTCCCTGTGAAATGGTCTGAGGATCCGCAGTAGGATTTTTAAAAAGGAACTTGTGAGATTCAGGAAAGGTAAGGAGTCAGGGGCCAAGCTAAGATTCCAAAAGGCATAATCAACAATGTCCAGTATAGGGGGGATAGCTAAAGGCCTGTGTTGGGGCAGGAGTAAGAAATCTCTAAGCCTATTTTTTAGAATCAGAGTAATCCTGGCCTTCCCAGCGAAAATGCTCCCTAAGAGTATGCAAGGTTTCACCAAAAGAGAAATCCTCTGGAAGGGAAGCAGAGGGAATAGAGTCCACTGCATCAGAATCCTCATAGGTAGACAAGGGTAAATTCTGGTCATCAGAGGAAACAGAAATTTCAGAATCCTGATCAGAAGAATCAAAAGCAAATTCAGACCTAGGTCTCTTAGAGGGGGAAGGCTGGCTTCCCCTGATTAAAGTAATAAGGTCTTCAGCCATTCTTATCATTTTTTTTTAGGCATAGAGGCCTGTCCATGTGGTCTGGGCATCAGTTTTCTAGGAATGGATCGAGTTTTAGGCCTTGAAGAAGAAGAAGATGGCATTGGTTTAATATGCAAGTCAGTAGGCCTGAATACACACTCAGAAGCCGTTGCCTGCACAGCGGCTCCTGACCCATCCAAGGTAGAGACATCCATAGGTTCACAGCTGAAACATCTCGCAGCATACTGGACTCCGCATGGATCTCAGTAGAGGCCTGCGAATCTGAAGTAGCGGGTATCAGGGGCTGCGAAAGCACCTCACTGCATACCAGCGAACTGGCGACTAGCTTAGGAGAAGCTAAATTGGCAGCTTTGGACCTAGGTGGCCTGTCTCTGTCTTTATCTTTGCGTTTTTTCGGAATGTCGCTAGTCGATTGGCTTACTGAAGCCATATCTGGGTAATTGAACTGAGTACCAAAATATTTAGAAGCATAAATATACCGACAACAAATAGTTTGTTGTTTAAATAAGGCACAAAACCGACAGCGAGGTACGTCATGGTCAGGGCCAAGGCAAGGAATACAGTACGAATGAAAATCTTTATGAGGTATTTGCTTTCCACAAGAAATACAATTATTGACTTTTACTGACATCGGTTTAGAGCAAGAAAAAGTTTCCCCAATGGGGTACTTAGCTTTAGTTGTAGACTTCGGTTCTGAAACTCAAAAATGAAAATTTCAGGAGTTGGCTGACCGACACTTGCAAACTGCTTCTGCTTCGGGCACTGCACGACAAGAAAGACTGATGTAATGGCGTCAGCTGCATGCTTTATACCCCTGACTACCTGACGTTATGGAAGATGCGACAGCAACCGAAGCAGGACCCAAGACTTTGATAATCAGGCAGACTGAGGGCTACTGCAAGCAGATAACCCAAATGTGATGACTGCAACAGTGAAACACGAAGAACATCAGTGATGTCCCTTCCCAGGAGTGGCCAGCCTACAAAAATTTCCCCAAGAGTGCAGCGACGATTCATCCAAGAGGTCACAAAAAAACCCAAAACAACATCTAGAGAACTGCAGGCCTCAACTGCCTCAGTTAAGGTTAGTGTTCATGACTCAACCATAAGAAAGAGACTGGGCAAAAATGGCATGCATGGCAAGGATCATGGCAAACCACTGCTGACCAAAAAGAACATAAAGGCTCGTCGCACTAAACATCTTGATGATCCCCAAGACTTTTGGGAAAATATTTTGTGGACTGATGAAACAAAAGCTGAACTTTTTGGGAGGTGTGCGTCCCATTACATCTGGCGTAAAAGTAACACAGCATTTCAAAAATAGAACATCATGCCAGCGGTCAAACATGGTGGTGGTGGTGTGATGGTCTGGGGCTGCTTTTCTGCTTCTGGACCTGGACAACTTGCTGTGATTGATAGAACCATGAATTCTGCTCTCTACCAAGAAATCCTGAAGGAGAATGTCCGGCGGCCATCAGTTAATGACCTCAGGCTGAAGCGCACTTGGGTTCTGCAGCAGAACATTGATCCAAAACACACCAGCAAGTCCACCTCTGAATGGCTTAAAAAAAAACAAAATAAGGTTTTGGAGTGGCCTAGTCAAAGTCTGGACTTGAATCCAATTGAGATGCTGTGGCATGACCTTAAAAAGGCGGTTCATGCTCGGAAACCCTCCAATATGGCTGAATTAAAACAATTCTGCAAAGAAGAGTGGGCCAAAATTCCTCAACAGCAATGTGAATGACTCACTGCCAGTTATCGCAAACGCTTGATTGCAGCTGTTACTGCGAAGAGTGGCACAACCAGTTATTAGGTTTAGGGGGCAATTACTTTTTCACATAGGACCATGTAGGTTTGGATAGTTTTTTCCTTAATAAATAAAATCATCACTTAAAAACTAAATTTTGTGTTTACTTGGGTTATCTTTGTCTAAAATTTATATTTGTTTGATGATCTGAAACACTTAAGTGTGACAAACATGCAAAAAATTAAGAAATCAGGAAGGGGGCAAATACTTTTCCATTGCACTGTATCTATGAATCTATAAAAAATGTGTTTTGCAACTACAGATTTAGATCACAGCAACAATAATAAAAACATTGATCCAAATTAGCTTGACACCCATATCAAACATTTTGGAAAAGTAATTAATGCACCGTGGAGGCTTACATTCACCATCATCTTCCATGAACTTGTTTACTAATTTGCTCTCATACTTAAGTAAATGGTCCTTCAAAAATAACTTTTTATACCTAGCTGATTTCAGTCTTGATTGGATAAGGTCACTTCACCATAAACTTATGCATTCAAATTCCCTAGCTGGCCTTACTCATCTTGTTAACTCTCTTACTTATCCCATGTCCTTTCTCTCACCCTCTCTTTCAGGACTTAATTAGATATCAGACTGACTAACGTATTCCACTGTTATACCAAAAACAATTAGTGATCACTACACCGCATTTACAATACTCAAATCCACTTCAAAGATTAGTTAATGGTCATTCATTTTCACCTGAAACTGAAGTAACTCCCTTTAACTTACTGTCACTAACAGAGTGGTGTCCACTGTAAAACAGAGATAATGCTAACAATGCACTTCAGTATTTTAATTCTATATGCCACTATTCAGAATAGTTTCCATCCTGTTAGGAAATGCTGGGTTCATGGAAATAACTGTTCTTTGCTCTCACACAAATTTAAGTACTTTAAGCAAAGTGACAGCCCAGAAAGTCTGGAAACAAATCTGCCCACAGACTCGGATATAAAGTTTCACTCTATATAAAAAGATCAAGTCTGACCATTATATTCTGGACATAAAGTCTCCCAATCAAACTCTAAAATGCAGTGGACTGAAATGAAATCCCAAATCAGAAAGAACATTCTTCTTTCAAACCACCTTCTGCTCACACTAATTCAACATCCCACTCAAAAGCAAACTTACTAAATGACCATCTTCATCCTAAGTCTCCCTAAGCCTCCTTCACTTCCTCTTCAACTTTAGTGAAATAAACTACTTCATTTTATACGTTCATAGGTAAGTACTAGGCCATCTGCCCGAGGGTATCTATAAGCCTACAAAAAACACAAAGAGTAAGCTGAAAACACACCAAACAGCCAATACTTAATCCAACGAAAAATTTCTTTTATTTCTTTCCCAAAAGACCTGGTACCTCGGCAACTCGCCTTCAAAGGATCACAATTCAATGTAGCACAATGGCAATATTTATATAAACACTAATTGGATCAATTAATCAATTAATTATGTAATTACTTCCAAAAAGGAGGGAAAAAAACTTATACATATTTAAAGTGATCACACCATATTTAAATAAATATTCAAATAAATTATGTACATACTGAATATACTAATTATTTATTTTATTTAATAATATTATGTATAAATATAAACATATTATTCTGTTATATGATTCTATTATATAATTTTTATTATCAGAAAATATTCCTAATGTTAATTAATTCATCAAATCATTCATCACATTCCTAATTCTAAATTAAGTCCAGAAGGTTTTAAGGTATTGAACTTCAAAATCATCCTGGTTTCTAGCTCCAATAATTTATCACAAATATTGTCACCTCTACAACAGAAAGGTTTACCCAAGATGCTGAATTTTAAACTATCAGATTTACCTTCATGAGCTTCAAAGAAGTGTTTAGCAACTGGGCTAGATAAATTTAAATTCCGAATATCCTTTAAATGTTCTAGAATTCTAACCCTGACCATTCTTTTTGTTTGTCCAATATACCATATGTTATTACAACTACAAGTAAGTGTGTATACAACACCAATAGATTTACAATTAAAGTGGTGCTTGGGGTAATGGTTAACATTATTAATAGACCTGACATCAATAATTCTATCACATAAACTACAGGAACCACATCTGAAGGATCCCAAATCAGTAGTATGAGAAGTTCTTTTTATTAAGAGGTTATTATTTAATATTTCTTTTAAATTCTTTCCCTTCTTGTATGAAAATGTTATGTGATCAGGAAAAAGCTCACCTATATAGTCATCCTCACTAACCAAATGCCAAAATCTCTTAATTGTAGAGACAAA
Organism: Protopterus annectens; assembly: GCF_019279795.1. NCBI lineage: Eukaryota > Metazoa > Chordata > Ceratodontiformes > Protopteridae > Protopterus > Protopterus annectens. The sequence goes on from NC_056725.1 coordinate 1,420,873,937, forward strand.
TTTTTCAGAAAAAGCTGTATACCTAGTTACAAAAAATACCTCTTCCACGTCTCTATCTTTTTTGGTTAAATCTGAAACATTCCTTTCTGACTTCCTGAATGTTTTATACTTATTCATAACATTATTCATACTTGTAAATAGTTGCTTTTTTTCATACCCTCTTTCACATAATCTAAGAAATACCTCATTCAACTCATGATCCAACTCAGATTCTATACTAGTATGCTGATATATTCTTTTAAATTCTCCATGAGGCAAAGCTCTTAACAAATGGGGGGGATGCATGCTAGTAGCATGCAAGAACATATATCTATAAGCCTAGCCAGAATGTGTTGGCTTTCGCCGCCCCCTTAAATTAGTTTCCTGTACAGAACAGAGCCCTAAAATGTGTTTCAAAGCCACTTCCCCAAAAACTGTAAAAAAATCTTTTAAAAATAAGATGCGTTCCTCATAATTAATTTTATCTTTACTGAAATGTCTTTAAAAGCCTGTAGCCTGCAACTCTACACCTTTACCTTACATATTTAATTTCTCCTTCACCACCATCTCCACCCTAGCAACCTAGAAACCTATCATTCCTGTCTCCAAATATAATACTCACTATTCTCCTGAATGCTTTCAACTGACAGCTCCCCTCAATAAAAATGTTTGCAAAATCAATTCATAAGCAATTTTTCTCATACATTACAACTGCTATATTCAAATAAGCCTACCATTAATACTTATATTACTTTATTTCATGTCACCAATTTTATCGACACCACTATGGACAGCCTGTGCAATATTCAGATTTAGAGAATGCTTTATCTGTACAGCAGCACACTGATTGGAGAAAGTACAGTTGTGTACACTTACCATAAATGGAGATGTTCGAGTGTATTCACTGTTGCAGTTATCACACTTCTCCCTGCAGGTAGCCCTCAGTCGGCCCGAATACCAGTCTTGGGATTTCTGCATCGGATGCTGTCGCCTCTTCCATGATGTCAGGTCATCAGGGGTATAAAACATACAGCCAACGCCATTACATCAGTTTTTCTTGCCCCAGATGTTAAGAGCCCCCATAATAGGAAGTTATTACATGGTGTGGAACACCTCCAATAAAAAGTAAATACCCCTGCCATAAAAGATGGCCATAAAGAGGATAGGTAGAAAGGACAGAGAAAGTCAGGGGGCTGGAGAGAGGGGAAACCAGGACTGCAACAGTGAATACACGCAAGCATCTACATTTATGTAAGTGTACACAACTGTACTATGTTCTTCGTGTTTCACTGTTGCAGTCATCACACTTGGGTTGATTCCCAAAGCTAAGGAAGGGTGGAGGCAGTCAAGAAGTGTTAGGGCTGACTAGCAGGCCTTGGAAGACTGCTGTAGCAAATCCAGCTCTGGATTTAGAAAAAAATAGTTAAGTGGTAATGCTTGGTGAAGGTGTGTACAGAACTCCAGGTTGCACCTTCTAGGATGTCCCTGGTAGGGACTCCCCAGAGAAATGCTGTAGAGGTTGAAGTAGCTCTAGTGGAATGAGTTCTAATCCCCAGAGAGGTAGGTTTTCCATGGTGCTTATAGCAGAAATGGATGCAGTGTGCTATTCATTTGGAAATGGTTTGCTTCGAAATGGCCTTGCCCTCTGCTCCTGTAGCAAAGCTGACTAGCAGCTGGTCACATTTTCTGAAAGGCTTAGTCCTGTCAAGGTAGAACCTGAGCTGTCTGTGCACGTCCAAGGAGTGCAGGATCCTTTCCCCTTTATTCTGAGGATTAGGGAAAAAGGTTGGCAAATGGATCGGTTTAAAGCCACACTGGATACCACCTTGGGCATAAAGCAAGGGTTAGTCCTGAGGGAAACCCTGTCAGCATGGAAAATAATGAAGGGCTCCACCGCCATTAGTGCCTGTAGCTCAGACACTCTTCTTGCTGAAGTAATAGCTAGAAGTAAAGCTATTTTCCAAGAGAGGAATTTTAACTCTGCTGAAGCAGCACATTTAAAAGGAGGAAGTGTGAGCTTCTCTAGTACAAAGTTAAGGTCCCAGGCCGGGGTGGGAGCTCTCCTAGGGGGCCTTAAATTGTTAGCTCCTCTCAGGAACTGTTTGATGAGAGGGTGAGAAAAGAGAGTTGTCTCAGTATTATAATGAGCTGAGATGGCAGAGGCATGAATCTTAATGGATGAGAAGGATAGGCCTCTGTGGAGCAGCTCTGCTAGGTAATCAAGGATTTGAGGTAAGGTGAGCACAGCTGTGTCCTTTCCTTAAGACTGACTCCAAGAACAAAATCTTTTCCACTTTTCAGCATTGGATTTCCTAGTACTAGGCCTTCTAGCCTCAAGGATGACGTCCAGCACCTGTTTGCTGAGTAATGCTGGTGGTGTATTCAGGGGATAAGCCAGGCTTGCAGGGTTTAAGGTTTGCAGCTGTGGATGCAAAATCTGTCCCTCCTGCTGAGGCAGCAGGGAAGGTGTCTGATGTAGGTGCCAGGGTGGCACTGTTGTCAGAATGCGTAGGAGTGGGTACCAATGCTAGCGTGGCCAGTCTGGTGCAATAAGGATTGCCCTTGGCCTGTCCTGTTTGATCTTGAGTAGTACTTTTGAGAGTAGGGGCAGAGGAGGAAAGGCATAAATTGAGAGGTTTTCCCATGTAAAGGATAAGGCTCTGCTGTGAGGGTTCCTGGTGCAAAATTTGCTCAATTGGTGGTTTTGGGGGGAGGCAGAAAGGTCCACCTCGGGGTTAGAAGTTTGAATGAGTTGGGTTCCAGTTTCCACTCGTGAGGGTCCAGTAGATTTCTGCTTGCCTGGCAGGAATTGTGCTTGTAGGTGCACTTGGCTGCTCAAGGCTGTGTTCCACAGAGCTATGGCTAACCTGCAGAGCGGGTAAGAATGAGTTCCATCCTGCTTGTTTATGTACCACATAACTGTGGTGGTGTCTGTCTTTATCAGGAGCTGTCCTGGAAGGATAACATATTTGAAGGCTGTCAGAGCATTCTGTACAGCTAGCATCTCTTTTTGACTGATATGCAGGGGAATTTGTTCTGGGCTCCATTTGCCTTGAATGCATTTGCCTGCCATGTGTGCCCCCCATGCATAGTCTGATGCATCTGTTGTCAGGGTTTGGACGGCGAGAGGTTGAGTGAAAGGAAGTACTTATTGTGGTTTGCATGCTTCTGTCCACCAAAGGAACTCTAACCTTATACAAGGTATGATAGGAATCAGTGTTTCCAGGTCCTGAGAATGTTGACACCAGTGACTTTTTAAGTACCATTGAAGTTTCCTCATATGCAGTCTTGCATATGGAATTAGCAGAATGCATGAGGCCATGAACCCTAGGGCTTGTAGTATTTTCCTTGCAGATAGCTGGGTTTTGGTGGCCATTAGTTTGAAATAGTCAAATGGACCTGCTTTTCTGGAGTTCTGGAGTGAGGAATGCCATCTGGGAAGCTGTGTTCAATCTTGCTCCCAGGAATACAATTTGTTGGCTGGGCATCAGTTGTGATTTCTTTTCATTGATGGTGTATCCCAGTGAAGTTAGAAGTCTTTTTACAAATGCCAGGTTCTGAAGTAGCAGTTCCTGACTGTCTGCCTGAATCAGGCAATCGTCCAAGTATGGGTAGATTTGAATATTTCTCTGCCTGCAGTATACGATGGCTGGAGCTAGGCATTTTGTGAATACTCTGGGTGCAGTATATAAGCCAAAGGGAAGTGCAGAGAACTGATAGCGCATAGAGCCTGCCCTGAAATGTAGGTATTTCCTGCAAGACTCCCTTATGGGGTTGTGCAGATAAGCTTCTTTTAAGTCTAGGGTGACTAACCAGGCATCCTTGGCTAGCATAGGAAGAAGCTGTTGCAGTGTTAGCATTTTGAATTTTGGGACCACCAGAAAGGTGTTGAGAATTGATAGATCCAGGATAGGGCACCAAGAACTGTCTGGAGTAGAAACCCTGTCCCCTTTGTTCTACTGGAACAGGCTAAACAGCCCTGATATGGAGAAGGGAAAGTACTTGCTTTTGAGCCTCTGTCCACTGGTTTGCAGGAAGGTCTGGCAACCCGCTTGGGGTTGGCAGTGAGTGGAAGTAGAATCTGTATCCCTGGGATACAATGTTTAGAACCCATCGGTCATGAGTAATGGACATCCAGTTTTTTGCATGAAGGGTGAGTCTTCCTCCTAGGGGCGCAAGTACTTGGGCATGGCCTGGAAGTATAATTGGAAAGTCATTGTGAACTTTTTCCATAAGGGGGTGGCTTACCACTCCCTGGTTTTGAGGTGGAAACACTCCATTGTTTAGATCTCTGCATACCCTGAGACTGTAGTCTTGGTGGTCTATTTCCCCTCGGTTTGGACTGAGAGGGACAGGAAAGGACCAGTTTTTGAAGCTCAATGCCTACTGAATCTGGGTGGCTGCACCTGTAAGAAATCTTTGACGGTTTGCATAGATTTAACTTTTTCTTCCATCTTTTTAAGAACGTCTTCTGCTTTTGTGCCAAACAAACGCTCCTGATTTAATGGAACATCTAGTAATTTTGCTTTGACATGGTCTAGTAAGAGTTGTTCCTTTAGCCAAGCATGCCTTCTCAGTACAGAACCAATGACAGCAGCCCTGCAAGATGCTTCTAAGGCATCAAACCCACACTGCAAAGTATGTTTACTAACTTGGTTTGCAGAATGCATTAACTCTTGTAAATTTTTATTTTCTGCACAATCTGGAAGTAACACCATTATTTGTTTAATTAGTTCCATAATATGTTGCTGGTACTTCAACATGTGAAACTGGCAATTCAAAGCCCTAATGTCAAGAGTTGCAGAGGTACATACCTTCTTACCCAATCTGTCTAAAGCTCTAGAATTCCTGTCTTAACGGGTAGGGTTTCTGGCTGTAGTAGCCTTAATGCCTTTAGGTCCCTGGGAAATGGTCTCTGGATCCGCAGTAGGATTCTTAAAGAGAAATTTGTGAGAGTCAGGTACTCTGTAGTACCTGTCAGGTTTTCTAGGAGCTGGTGGTAAAGTGTCAGGAGTAAGACTGGACTCCATGAAGACATCATCTACAATATCCAGGACAGGGGGTATAGCTAGAGGCCTGTGCTGAGGCAAATCTAAAAATTCCCTGAGTCTCTTTTTGGACTGAGGATAGTCCTGGCATTCCCAGCGGAAATACTCTCTTAAGTTATGCAAGTTTTCACCAAAAGAAAAATCCTCTGGAGGGGAGGCAGAGGGAATGGATTCCTCTGCATCTGAATCCTCATAGGTAGATAAGGGTATGTCCTGGTAATCAGAAGAGTCAGAGTCATCAGACTCCTGGTTTGTAGAATCAGAAGGAAATTCAATTCTTTGTCTTTTAGCAGGGGAAGGCTGGCTTCCCCTAATTAGAGTAATAAGGTCTTCACCATTTTAAGCATTTGTTTTTGTGGCATGGGAGCTTGAGCATGAGCTTTAGGTGTCGGTTTTCTAGGTGTAGTGTGAACTCTGGGCCTGAGAAACTCTGTAGGTTTAGTTGAAAATGAAGTTGCCGGCTTAATATGAATATCGGTAGGCCTGAATACACCCTCAGAAGCCGGTACCTCCACAGCTGCTCCTGACCCATCCAAGGTAGACACATCCGCAGGTTCCACAGTCAAAGAAGCATCTCGTGGCATACCGGACTCCGAATGGGTCTCAGAAGAGGCCTGCAAATCTGTAGAAGTGGGCATCAGGGGCTGCAAAGGCACCTCACTGAGTACCGGCGGACTGGTGACTAGCTTAACGGAAGCATCGTCGGCAGTTTTTGACCTATGCGGTCTGTCTCTGTCTTTGTGCTTTTTCTGAAGATTGGTGGTCGGATAGCTTACTGAAGCCATTTCTGAATACACAGAATGAAAGAATTTACCTACAAAAATAGCCTGACGCCGAATGGTTCGGGCATTAAACAAGGCACAAAACTGACAGAGAGGGACGTCGTGGTCTGGCCCTAAACAGGTGATGCAGTAACAATGAAAATCTCTGTGAGGTATTTGCTTTCCACAGGCAAGACAATTGTTAATTTTTTCTGACATCGGTTAGAGCAAGAAAAAAGAATCCCCAATGGGGTATTTAGCTTTAGAAGACTTCAGGTTTGAAACTCGAAAAACGAAAATTTCAGGTAGCGGCCGACTGGCACTTGCAAACTGTTTCTGCTTCGGGCTCCTTCAGACTGATGTAATGGCATCGGCTGCATGTTTTATACCCATGACGACCTGACATCATGGAAGAGGTGACAGCATCCGATGCAGAAATCCCAAGACTCTGGTATTCGGGCCGGCTGAGGTCTACTTGCAGGCAGATAACCCAAGTGTGATGAATGCAACAGTGAAACACAAAGAACATCGGATGTTCTCCAGCAGGATGTTAATGTACAGGTAATGCTTGCTGAAAAACTAGTCTACTGTTTCACAGCATATTAAGGTGCTGTGAAGCTCATCAGTAAGGAAGCTAATGGTTGCCATTATTTTACATTCACTAAGCAGCACTTGTGCTGTTTAGTGAGTGTACGATTAAAATGAACATTTAAAAAAAAAGAAAGAAAAAGTGAGTGTGCTTCTGTGTGTGTGTTTAAATTTCTGTCTGCATGTATGAATGTAAGTTTGTCTGCATGCATGAAAGTGGAAGAGTATTGTGTGTATGTGAGTGAGTGAGAGTGAGATCAACTGACTAGTGGTAACTGCAGTTAAGAGGTATATATCTCTCTCAACCTCTTAGCTCAAGAAATCTGGATAAAGCCTAAAATAAAGGGGACACCATAACTCTCAACTGTCCAGATTTTTATCTACTGTTTATCAGATTGTTCCAGATAAAATGTGTGGTTTTCTGGCAAATCGTACAGGACCTGACATCACTAAATGGTGACATGCATTTGAGTTTTACACCTCTTATCCTTTAGAAAATGCATGCCAAAACAAATCCCGTTACTATAGCAGCTTTTTAAGTTTAGAACAGCAATATTTAAAATCTGTCCTTTATTTTAGACCTATGTCCCACCATTATTTTGTAAGTTGTCCAGATTTCTTGAGCTTAGAGATTGAGAAGTATGGGGGAACAAAGGCTTAAAAATAGGAACAGATTTTAAACATTGCTAAAATAAAATCAGAAAGTTGCTAGACTAAAAGGACTTGTTTTACCATGCATTTTCAGAAGGAAATAAATACTCTCTGAAACTCAAATGTATTTCATTATTTATGGACTTCAATCCCCAATGATTGCCAATAAAACCACAAATTTGACGAGTAAGGGACCAAAATATCTGGACATTTTTTGAAAATCTTATAATTTGGATGTAAAATACTTCCTCCAACACCATTTACATATAACAAGATAAAAATTACCACAAACCAAGCCAGCTGAAGAGCATCTTGAAACCAAATATACACAGTCAATAATCCAAATCAGCAAAGACACACCGAAGACCAGTATCCAGCATAAAATCAGATTTATTAAAGGTTATCAAGCGCTTTCGCAGGCTAAGTTGCTTCATCAGAATACAGCATTCAAATCAAGGGCTTGTTAAACTTTTATACAAAGCTACAAACCATTAATTGATCACATGACCATATATATCCCTTCCCTTAAACAAATATACATTTATTTCTCCTTACTCTATATATATGAGCTATACAGAAAAAAAAAAAAATATATATATATATATATATATATATATATATATATATATATATACACACACACATAGCATGCACACACATAAGAAATATACATAAAAGTGTATGTATATAAAATATGTATGTATATAACTTGTATGTAAAGAATAAAAAATAAACACTACAAAAATAATAAAAAAAAGTAGGAAAAAAAAAAAAAAAAAGTTGTATTCTGATGAAGCAGCTTAGCCTGCTAAAGCACTTAATAACCTTTAATAAACCTGATTCTATGCTGGAGTTTGACCATTGGTGTGTCTGTGCTGATCTGGATTATTGACCATTTACATATACTTCAGCAAGTTTGTAACACTAGGCGGAGGAACTATTTTACATCAAAAGTATAACATAATAATAATAATAATAATAGTAATAAAAATAAATAAGTACAGCACTACAATTTTACATCTCATTATCTAAGTGCAATAATGCCCACTAGGGTGTGTGTTAATGTGTAAATAACTCCCTTCCAGGGGATTAGAGGGTCTTCACCTGCGACATCAGGCCTCAGAACACCTCTGGGCAGGCATTATCTATGATGTAACACATACCCTGTTGGGTATTTTTGATTGCTTAAAAACAGCATTTGATTAAGTTAACCACTCTTTACTCACTGAGAAATTCTGCAAAAAAAAAAAACGTCCCTGATAAATCCATTATATACTTTTTGTATTGCCTAACTAATCATTCTATCCAGATACAACTGGCAACACACTCTCTACTCCGGGCTAGTTGCTGACAGGTATAAAAAGAAGTTATGTACTTACCATAATGTTCTATCTATGTTGTCCATTTTTATTCTTCCTCAACTGTTGAGTCTAGATCCAACTGGGCTGTTACTTCAGCTCGTGGCCACCAAAAAGCTCTCGAGCTCCTCCCTTACCCATAATGCACCGACCCCTAACATACCTCAGATCTTGTTTGCTATTTTTAAATGAAATAGAAAGAACTACTATAACTATCCTACAGAATAAGCCATATCTAGACCTCAACATCAAGGACTGTGGTGTCCTTACAAAAATCTTGTTTTTCCAGAAATCCATTGTGAAAAAGGTTGGGGGTTGGTGGGTAGGAAGTTGAGGAAGAATGAAAATGGGTAGCACAGATGGAATGTTATGGTAGATACACAACTTCTTCATCTGATGATGTCAGCTTTCATTCTTTTCACAATGTATGGGACACAGTTCCCAGCTACCTAAATCCGAGGTGGACGCTAAGGAAGGATACTCCTGAGCACAGTTGAGCCAAAAAATGCTCTTCTTCTCAAGACCAGGTCTAGTTTGTAATGAGTAATAAAGTTATGAAGACTGGCCCAAGTTGCAGCTGCACATATGTTGTCCATGGAAGCCCTGGATAGGAACACTGAAGAAGCTGACATGGACCTAGTTGAATGGGCTCTTAAAGGTTTTGGTAAGGATAGACCCAAACTGTTGTAGATAAATGATACGCAATCCGTCGGCCACCTGGCTAAAGTCACCTTTGCAATTGATTTTTCCAATTTGGAATCTGCAAAGGACACAAAATAATTGATCAGTCTTCCTCACATCTCTCTTTCTATGCAGGTAAAAATGTAATTGCCTCTGGGAATCTAATAAATGTAACATACTGTATATTCACCTTTGTTTGTAAGTTTAGGAAAGAATACTGGCATATTAATGACATGGTTAAAACTGGATTCTGACACCACCTTAGGAAGAAAAGAAGCATTAGTACATAATGTTACTCGATCCTTATGAAAAACTAAGTAGGGAGGTTTAGTGGACAATGCTTGAAGTTCTGAAATTCTTCTAGCAGAAGTAATGGCTACTAGAAAAATAGTTTTCCAGGTCAGGAATTTAAGATCACATTTAGCTGCTGGCTCAAAGGTGGAATCAATTATGGCCTGCAGTACTAAATTTAAATCTCAAGAAGTAGATCTTTATATAGTGGTTTTAGCAGGAGTGTGTGGCTCATAAAGGCTTTACAAAGTTTAGATGAAGCCAAAGAAGAACTCTCAAACCCGATATGGAAATTAGAGATTGCTTCTAATTGAATTTTAATGCTACAGAGCTAGCTTCTTCATTAAAAACTGTTGCCAAAAATTCCAGAACAGTTTTCACAGGAGCTGAGAATGGTCAATGTGTTTCTGCTGTGCCCAAAAAATGAACCTTTTCCATTTACTTTTGTAAAGTTTTCTTGTCAAAACCTTATGAGAAGATAAATGTATGTGACAGACCGGAGAAGAGAGCATGGGTTGTCTGGCTATTAAGAGAATTAGAGAAACCATGCTGTTAGCTTGAAGTTTGAAAAATGTGGCTGAATCATGCCCGTCGGGTGAGACAGGAAGTCTGAAATTGGATCCAGAATCCAAGGTGGGTAAAGCAGACAAAATCAAATAAATGGCAACCAAATCTGTTGAGGGCAGTAAGGAGCAATGAGAATGACTTTCTTTTTCAACCAGGCAGCTTTCTGTAGAAACTTGGGAATTAGAGGAGATGGGAGGGTAAGCATAAAGAAGACTGGGGGGGGGGGCAATTTTGGAGTACAACGTCCTTTGATGACCCCCCCCCAAGTTGAGGGATGACAGCAAAGAAGCTGCTGGAGTTGTTGTTTAGGGGATATCCAAAAAGATAGCAGCAAGGCTGCCCCATTGACAGAAAATCATATCTGTCACTTTTCTGTTGAGAGACCACTTGTGAGGTGGTAGAATGGACCTGGTCAGTTTTTCAGTTATCATGTTGGTCTTCCCCAGAATTTGCACTGTTATCAGAAAGTGGTTGGAAGAGCTTACCCATTGCCACACTCTGAGGGTTTCTTGACACAAGGGGTAAGACCTTGTTCCCCTTTGTTTGTTGATGTATCAAACTACTGACATTTAAAGGACAGAGTCTTGGAATACCTGCAATGACAAGAGCACTGCTCTCATTTCCAGGACACAGATATGTATGTTGGCCTCTTGGGGGACCAAGTGCCTTGGACTATTTTCCCCAGGACGTACCCCTCCCCCACCCAATCTGGGAAGCATCCATGGTCATTATAGCCTTGGGCTGAGGGAGGATGAAAGAACAGGCTTGTAGAACCTGATCTGATCAAATCCACCACCAATGGTATTTCTTGCATGCCTGCCATGCGCTGGTAAATAATCAACCATTGTGTTGCTAGCATCCATTGAAGAATTCTCATATGATATTTTGCTAGAGAAACAAATTATGGTTGCTGATATTGACCCAAATGCTTGAAGAATCAACCTGGCTGAAATTCTGGTACTGTGAACTATTTTCCTGACCTGGAATTGATAGTTTGCCCTCAATGAGAAGCTGTTACTGATGCCATGTTGAAAACTGCTCCTATGAATTCCAATGTTTGAGATGGTTCTAAATAAGATTTGTTGTAATTTATGGTTATCTTCAGATAGGAGCAAGTCTGGAGTACCTGATCTCTTGCTCTTATTAGTAGATGCCTGGTCGGGGCGGTAATGAACCTGTCATCTAAGTATGGAAACAATCAAAATCCCTGCAGTCTCAGCTGAGCTGCTACCACTGCCGTGCATTTGGTTAACACCCTTGGGGATGTGGTGAGGCCACAGGGCAGTGCTCTGAACTGGCAGTGACTGGCTCTCAGCCAGAAGCGTAAATACCTTCTGGACTGTCTGTTCATTTTATGTGATAGTACGCATCTTGAAGGTCTAATCAAGCACATCCAGTCATCCTTGCTCAAAAAGGGCAGAATGGACTGAACTGTGACCATCTAAAACTTTGTTTGTTGGACTGACTTATTCAAGTTGCTGAGATCCAAAATTGGTCTCCAGTTCCCTATTTTCTTTGGCACTAAAAAGAATCCTGAGTAAGTTCTGGTCTCTATCTGGTCTGGTGGGACTTCTTGGATGACTCTTTTCACTAGCAGCTTTAGCACTTCTAGTGCTGCTGCTTTCCTCTGGCTGGGTGAAACAATGGGGAATTTGCATACAGACAGAGGTGGAAGGGAAAAGGGAATTATATAACCTCTAGAAATAATCCTCTGCCCCACGTGTCTTTTGTGACATCTAGCCAGGCTCTCTGGTGGAGAGATAATCGATCCCAATTGCCTCCAAAGAGGGACAATTGGGCCTTGTTTCAGGAGCGCTGGTAGAGTCTGTCAGAGAAAGAGTCTCTAGACACTTAGTTCTGCACACCTTCTTTGATCCGTGGGTGGGTGTCTTCCATTTGAGTTCCCTCCTCTGCCCCTGGGGGAAATATCTCCATGTGGACTTTGGAAAGGACCCTGGGACTTTCTGAACCAAGTCTTTCAACCACCTCGTTGATTTCTACAGAAAGTTCTTTGAGGGGGTAAAAAACATACACCCACTGCAGACAGGGTCTTTCCATCTTTTTCACACCTGGAGTGCGTGTCCTTCGCTTTTGGGCCAAACAGCGAAATGTCATCAAAAGGTGCACTGACGAACAAGGACTTGAAAGGGTTCCACAAAATCACAAAAGTGCATCCAGGCATGCCCCCTAATGGAAATGCTTGAAACCACCACCGTTGAGGTACCTTCAGCTGCATGACAGATAAGCCTCATGGATGAATTAGAAATGGATTGAAGGGTTGCAAATGTGAAGCCAAAGAAGTCTGAGTGTCAGCAGTAGTGGTCCCAGAAAGGGATTTTGACAGTTCCTTAATCAAGTCCTTTTGTAGTCTTGTAAAGTGTGTCAGGTAGTTTAGTGACCTAAGGGCAAAGGTCACTGAAGCATACACATGCTTCACAAATCTATCCAACATCCTAGACTCATGTTAGGCGATGGAGAACGGAACTCTGCTCAGCAAGTTCCTTCTTGGTGGTCGTCTCCATGACTATACCATCTATGGGCACCCCCTTACTCAAGAATTCCCTACCTACGAGTGAAGCCAGAATCCGATCTGGTCTCTTGGGGATTCGCTCAACTTTTTATGTTGATGAAATAAAAATGGTACAACACAAGCCTTATAGGAAGCCCACTGCAGTTAACAATTTCATACATGCAACCATTATGCATCCCTCACACTTGATTAGTTCACTGCCTTATGGTGAATTTAAGAGAACTGCAACCAATACTTCTGAATTAAACTTAAAAGAAAATAATTTAGAAGAGACGTTCATTAGGTTACGGAATATTTTTATTTTATTTATTTATTTAACATTTGTTGACCGGGAAAGTCCGACTAGGTTCCACAGATCCTATTTTCAGCGGAGGCCCGGGGAGAAATGTTCCAGAAGCATGCCTTTAGAATAGAGGTTACAATGTACACACACTGTTAAAAGCTAAAAATAAAGTTATGAATACAGGTGAAACGAGTTAGAAATGAATGTTATTCACACACTAGAGAAATTGGAAATATTGAGCAGCATGAAAGGGTGGAAGAAAGATTATTTTGTGTTAGCAGATATTCTAACTTTTCGCCTATTTTGGAGGACATAGTGAGGCAAGCTTGGGAAATAATGACTCATGACACCTCTAGTGGATGTTTGTTGCCAAAACACATAACTTTTTCCTATGGCAGATATTGTAATTTAAAAGAGTTGTTAAATAAAAAAGATTTAAATTCTAGACACTCTCATACCATGGGGAAAAGAGCAGGATCATATGGTTGTGGTAGATGTTCAGTATGTCATAGAGTTAAAAATTTAGATGGTACCAAGATTAATGGTAAACTATACAGGGCTAATGAATATTATAATTGTGATAGTTGTAGTGTGATTTATAACACAGGGTTCAACTGTGACCCATTTTTTGGTATATTAGTCAGACCACGAGGAAGGTTAAGGTGCGTATCATGGAACATTTGAGTGATGTTAGAAGGAAAAAACTTGAAAGTCCAGTGGCCATGCACTTTTTGTCAAAACACCAAGGGTTGGAAGATAGTTTAATTTTTGGTATTCTTGCATTCCCCATGTCTTTAAGTAGTAATTTTAAACATCAGTTGAACAAACTGGAAAGTAGAATGATTATTAATTATGATACATTATGTCCCCAGGGAATGAATTTAGAAAACAATCTTAATATTTAATATAGTTTAGTAATACAATTATATGTTATTAAGGTTAATAACGTTTATTAAATGAAGTTAAAAATTAAGTTGTGTATTAATGTGTTATGAATTTATATTTAAAGCGTGTATTAAATTATGTATTAATATTATACATTTTAATGTGGAAATATTTGAAATGGGCTTACATATTTTTGAAAAGGTGTATATATAGATATATATTTTTTTTCATATTTTTTATTTATGTATTCATATAGAGGTATTACAGCTGTATTTGAATGTTAAATGTTATTATGAATGATCTTGTAGCACATGGGGACATTGCTTTTAGGTTGAATATCATTTTCTTCGCAGTGGTTACAGTCTGTTAAGAGAACTGGGTGTATGGTGAATGTAGTTAATCACATAATGATGTAATTGACACAATTAGGCAAATTTAATTGATTTATTGCTGATTTTTAAATGGTATATAAAGGGACATATTATGTAGTTGAAAATGTTCCAGCAGAAGGCGAGAAGCCGAGGTACCAGAACGTTTGTAATAAAAGAATTTATGTCCTGATGGTGGATTTCCTATCTCTTATTTGTGTGGAATGAGGAGTTCTTCATCTTATGTTTTTCTGAAGGATTGGCTCAATTGAGTCAGACTCTATCCACACCCACCTTGAAATAAAGTCAATGAGTTCATCTGTGGGTAGAGTAACCCAGAAGGTAGATGGGGCAGCCCCAAACCCTTCCAGGAACACTGATTCCTCTGGAGAAGGATTATTGGAGGACCAACCACCTCTCTGCTTAAGGATCTCAAGAATATCTCCAAATGAGACATCTTCAAGAGGTGATCTTGAGGACCCTTCTCCTTCATCGAAATTAGTATCCTCAGTGAATGACTCTTGAGGGGAGACTTTGAACTGGCTGTCTCTGTGGCGTAGAATGATGTGCTTCAAGATGCAGAGACATCTGGGATACAGAGGGAAGATCCGAGGGGGTAAGCTCCATCCATCCTGCTGGAGCAGACAAGCCGCTCTTCACTAACTCAAATGCAGAACACTCCGGGGAAAAGGAAGACAATGGAGCCAAGAAGTCATTGACTCCCTCTGCCCCTCCCGAGGAAGAAGTCGGAACTGAGCTGTCCAATGCCAAGGCTCCAAGGGGTAGACACAGCTCCAAAAACTTTGGCATCAATTCTAACACCTCAAACCCAACAGGGGTGCTTTGGCTCTGAGAGTCATCCGACTCTGACAACATCGGAGCCACTGCACTCACAGACAGTTTCGGATTCAAAGATAAAAATGTCTTCGGATTCAAACCAGATGGAGCTGGAAGGCTTGGATACAGAAGCTTCAAAACGATCGGTCGGATCAGAGAAGGAGCTGTACAAGGTGGAGTGTTAGAAGGATGGGCTTCCTGACCCGGAGGAGTAGGAGCTGAAAGAACTCCCATCTGAATCTACACCGAGAGAAATCTCATCATCCTGTCCATATCGACTTTGGGTAGAATTCTGGAAGATTCGAGAGAAAGCCAAGGATGGAGACTTAAACCAGAGTTCTAAAAAAGGAGAGGAAACTCTGGAAGGTACTGTGTCAAAGGTAGGAGAGTACCTAGTCTTAGGTAAGGCTGTCAGACCTGAAGTGCTTGGATCTGAAGAAGAAGGTGCTGGATCCAGGGCTGAAACAGTAGACATTTTTGGATATAATTTGTGCTTCTTCTTAGGTGGCTCCAAGGATGAAGGAGTCAATGAACCTGATGGCTTAGGAGATTTGGAACAGATCTCCTTAGATTTACATTTGGAGGGTTGAGCTCATCAATGGCTTCAGAAAAAGATGCAGGAAGTAAGCCTTTTAACATCAGCTTATTCTTTCAATCAACAATTCATAGGTAGGTACTAGGCTATTGGCCCTAGGGCCTATATAAGCCTAGCCAAATGGTACCCTGGCTTTTGCCATCCAAGAAAATTATTTTCCTGTGTCCCTGTCAAGCAGAGCCACAGAAGTGATCCCTGGGGTGAATTGCCTGTGGATTAAATTTCTGACATATCTGGCAATCAACTTTAAGGTGATTTGGGCCCAAACAATACATGTGTACAGAATGCACATCTGATAATGGGAACTGGGAACTTATGCCCACAGTTTTGACATTTCTTAAACCCTGAAAGGCCTTTTTCTGACATTCTGAAGAATGTAGATTTACAGAAATATAGAAGAAAATCACTTTTTTTATTTTACAGACATAAAGGCAAAAAAGAAAGGAAGTACCAACAATGGTACTATGAATACACAAAACTATGTAGAAATAAGAAAAGAAGGATAACAATAAGTACCAACAAGATTACACCTAGTGTAAGAAAGTGAGGATATTTATATATACAAAATATTTAAGAAATTAAATTTAGAAAACTTATCTTCCTTAAAAATCTGCTCGAGAGCTGAAGGTGACCATGTCTTGTTTGCAAAAGCAGCAAGCAAGATCTGAGGTACCTTAGGGATTGGTGCATTAAGGGTAAAGGAGGAGCTGGAGAGCTATTTAGTGGCCATGAGCTAAAGTAACGGCCAAGTCGGATCCGAGGATCGGATCCAGACTTAACAGTTTAGGAAAGAATGAAAACTGACAACATCAGATCACAAAGGTTAATCCAATACTCACGTTTTTTTTTTTTTTTTTTTAAACAAAGGATCACCCCTCTTCTCTTTCGTCTCCTAGTATGACTTAGGTAAATGATCTCTTCATACTTAGGAGTGGAGTACAGACTTTTGCCTTACAGTTGCAATTACGAGAAAATCTGAATAACATTTTTGCTGGGTTTTAGAATAACAATCTTCAGCTAAACACTTCCAAATCCAAATACTGCTGGAACCCTTCCAGAAATCTGGCTTACACTCCCACTGTGCCTTAAAGACCTCTGAGAAAACCCTATCATTAACAGAAATCCTACAAATACCATGGTCTTCATCATATCCCCTTCTCAAAGTTTCAGTCTTAATATTACAACTAGAACATTAATTATTACCCCAGCGGATACAGGCCTTTAAAAATATTTGGCTCCTTATCTGTGTAACATGATTCTCCACAGATAAAAACCTACTCATACCTATGATACAGGCCTTTAAAAATATTTGGCTCCTTATCTGTGTAGCATGATTCTCCACAGATAAAAACCTACTCATACCTACCTAAGCTGGAGTATTGCCCAGCAATCTTTCCCTGCAGCAAACTATTTGACATGTTGTCATACTAAGCCATTCCTGCAAACATTACTGTCACATTAT
The DNA here is from genome assembly GCF_019279795.1 of Protopterus annectens. NCBI lineage: Eukaryota > Metazoa > Chordata > Ceratodontiformes > Protopteridae > Protopterus > Protopterus annectens. Next base: position 1,420,890,821 of record NC_056725.1, read on the forward strand.
AGCTTTGTATCAATCACAGCAGTCAGTTCTAATAGCGTAATGCTTCACTTACTGTATACCCCCCAACAAGTGTATAATAGTTTAGGTTCAGCTGCTATGGATGTTTTCAAAATTAGCCTTCATTGACAAAAAATTCTGCTACAATTATACACATTTTAACTGCTGTCTAAACCCATGTTGCTGTCAATGCTACTACATTAACTTGTATGTTTCTGCCACAATCACCATACAAACATGTTTGTCTTTTGCATATCTTGCATGGTATTACTCTCCTTTTGGCCTGGGTTGTGACTCAAAAGGGTCCTCAGACTTGTCCATTTATCCATTTAACAAAAACAAATAAACAAGTAAACAATATTCAGCCTAGACAGCTGAAAGTGGTGCTTATATAATGCATGCACAAATAAATCATCCTTCAGTGACACAAGTGACATACTTGGGAGCCAAAACTGCTTTGCTCTCATATATGTCCAAAAAAAAAGAACAGATGAAGCACAAGGATTCCACAAAGTCCAATTCTCTGAATGTTTTTCTAGGGCAAACTCTATTACTTCCCCAAGCTCCAAAGTGGTACAGACAAGGTACTTCTGATTAGGAAAAACACCAAACTATCATAGTGATCAATGCCAGACTCTGTTAACAATATCAAGCCAAATATTTTCTTCACAGGAAAGATGATGATATATACAACGCAATAATTTTGGAGCCATCATGCCATTGTTTCCCTGCCATTTAAGATCTTTTCCAACAACAATCTAATACACCAAGACATTATGTTGACCAATAGCAGGTTAATAAGGCTGTAAAGCTCAATAACTTAAACCACTCAGCCAGCGCACACTACATTTCCACCAACAAAACCCTTTCCTGGCAAATGGTGTCACTGATGCACTATTCTGGTCAATTAATAAAGGATAAAGAAGGCTGAGAATCTTCAGCACAATGGATCCAATTAGCAATTCTGCACCAAACCTACCAACACACAACAATTAGGAATGGAAAGAGATTACAGAGGACAGAGAAATGGAACTCCCTGTAAAGACAGGGAGAATTCAACTTCTTCTTCTTTCGGCTTTTCCCGGTTAGGGGTCACTACAGAGGATCATACGTCCGCTCATGATTGGCAGTGGAGTTTTACGGTGTCGAGTTGCCAGCCCGGGAAGGCACACACACTCACGCCTAGGGCCAATTTAGTGCGTCCAATCCATCTACAGCATGTCTTTGGGATGTGAGAGTAAACCGGAGCACCTGGAGGAAACCCACGTGACCACAGGGAGGACATGCAGACTCCCCACAGAAGGCACCCCAGCCAAGGATCGAACCAGAGAACCTCTTGCTGTGAGGCAGCAATGCTAACCACTACACCACTGCGGCTGACCTAGAGGGAGAATTCAACAATCTACTTTAATAAAGAGCCTCTCATGCGACTACATATATAACATAGCACTGTTCCATTTTTTTTTTACTGCAGCTAGTGGGTAGAATATTAAGTTATGTATCTAGAGGCCAGATGGACATTTCAGCAAGCATCCTATGGATAACTGCCTTAGAAAAAAACATTTCTGACTGTGGAAGAAAGTGCAGCTGAGTTAAGAAAGTACAGTTGCGTACACTTACCATAAATGTAGATGTTCGAGTGTATTCACTGTTGCATTCATCACTTTTGGGATATCTGCTTGCAGTAGCCCTCAGTCAGCCTGATTAACAATGTATTGGGTCCTACGTCGGTTGCTGTCCCTTCTTTCGTGACGTCAGGTCATCAGGGGTATAAAACATGCAGCCGATGCCATTACATCAGTTTTTCTTGCCCCAGATGTCAGGTGCCCCCCCTAATGGGAAGCAATTAAATCTATACATATACAAGGTTATATCTCCAACAAAAAAACAAATACACCAAAAAGCTTTTGAGCATAGTAAATGAAAGTAGAGGTATAGCCAAAAGAAGTAAGGGGGCTGGAGGGAGGGTAACCAGGACTGCAACAGCGAATACATTGGAACATCTACATATATGGTAAGTGTACACAACTGTACTATGTTCTTCGTGTTTCACTGTTGCAGTCATCACATTTGGATAGATTCCCAAAGCTAAGGATGGGAGTAGGAATTTAGATAGTATTAGGACCAGCTATAAGGCCCAGCAAGACTGTAGTGGCAAAGCCAGCTCTGGATTTAAAAAAAAATTGGCAGATGGTAATGCTTGGTGAAAGTATGTACAGAACTCCAGGTAGTAGCTTCTAGGATGTCCCTGGTAGGGACGCCTCTTAGAAAGGCTGTAGAGGTAGATGCAGCTCTGGTTGAGTGGGATCTGATCCCCTGTGGGATAGGTTTTCCATGGTGCTTGTAGCAGAAATTAATCCAATGGCCTCTCCATTTGGAAATGGTTTGTTTTGAAATAGCCTTCCCCTCTGCCCCTGCAGCAAATGCCACCAGCAGTTGTTCAGATTTCCTTTGAGGTTTAGTCCTGCCCAAGTAGAATCTAAGTTGTCTGTGCACATCTAAGGAGTGCAGTATCCGTTCCCCTTTGTTCTGCAGATTAGGAAAGAAGGTTGGCAAATGAATGGACTGATTAAGGGCCACACTGGATACCACCTTGGCCATGAAGGAGGAATTGGTCCGGAGGGGACACCCTGTCTGTCTGAAAGATGATGAAAGGCTCCACTGCCATAAGGGCCTGCAATTCATATACCCTTCTTGCTGAAGTGATTGCTAAAAGGAAAGCTGTTTTCCAAGAAAGGAATTTTAAGTCTGCAGTAGCAGCTGGCTCGAAAGGAGGAAGAGTGAGTTTCTCCAATACAAATTTAAGGTCCCAGGCTGGGGTTGGAGCTCTCCTGGGTGGTCGTAATTTTTTGGCCCCTCCGAGGAACTGCTTGAGCAGTGGATGACAGAAGAGGGGAGGTTCTGTGTTATAATGAGCTGAAATGGCTGAGGCGTGAATTTTGATAGAGGAGAACGACAGGCCCTTGTGAAGCATCTCAGTTAAGTATTGTAAAATTTGAGGTAAATTGGGACTGCTGTGCTCATCCCTTGAGACTGGTTCCAGGCACAGAATCTTTTCCATTTTTCAGCATACGATTTTCTAGTACTAGGCCTCCTTGCCTCTAAAATGATATCCATCACTGGTTTACTGAGGGATGGTAAAGGAGAGATTAGGTAATTAGCCAGGCTGCTAGGTTCAGAGTCTGAGGCTGAGGGTGCAGAATCCGGTTCTCCTGCTGAGACGATACGGTAGGAGTCTGAGGCAGGAGCCATGGGGCCAACGGTGACACTGCGCAAGAGGGGGTACCAGTGCTGGCGTGGCCAGTCTGGTGCAATCAAAATTGTCCTTGATTTGTCTTGCTTGATCTTTAGTAGTACTTTGGAGAGCAGAGGCAGAGGAGGAAAGGCATAAACTGAAATTTTTTTCTAGCTGAAGGAAAGAGCATCCACTTTCCAAGCTTGTTTGTGGGGAGTCCTTGTGCAAAATTTGTCCAAATGATAGTTCTGAGGGGAGGCAAGCAGGTCTATATCTGGGCTCCCCCATTTGCTTGTCAACATGTTGAAAATCCTTGGTTCCAGTTTCCACTCGTGTGGGTCCATGAGGTTTCTGCTTAGTCTGCCAGTGCATTTAGTTTCCATGGCAGGAATTGAGCTTCTAGATGCACTTGGTAGCTCAGGGCTGTGTTCTACAATGCCATGGCTAGTGTGCAGAGGGGGTAAGAATGTGCATCCCCCGTGCTTCTTTATGTACCACGTAACAGTGGTGTTGTCATCTTTACCATTAATTGTCCTGGAAGAATGTGGTCTTTGAAGGCTGTCAGAACATTCCGTACAGCTAACATTTCTTTTTGATTGATATGCAGGTGCATTTGACTTGGGTTCCATTTGCCCTGAATGCACATCCCTGCCAGGTGAGCCCCCCATGCATAGTCTGATGCGTCTGTTGCTAGGATTTGGTCGGCAGGGGGTAGTGTGAAAGGTAGTCCCTTGTTTTGGTGGCAGGCCTTTGCCCACCAAAGGAACTCTAGGCGTAGGCAAGGTATGATAGGAATCATTGCTTCTAGGTCCGGAGAATGCTGACACCATAGGTTTTTTAGATACCATTGTAGTTTCCTCATATGCAGTCTTGCATATGGAATTAGAAGAATGCAGGAGGCCATGAACCCCAAGGCTTGTAGTATTTGCCTTGCAGATAGCAAGGTTTTTGTGGCCACTTGTTTGAAGTAGGTTGTCAAATGAATTTGTTTCTCTGGCGTGAGGAAAGCCATCTGGGAAGTTGTACTCAAGCTTGCTCCCACGAATATAATTTGTTGACAGGGTACCAAGTGTGACTTCTTTTCGTTTATGGTGTACCCCAGACAAGTTAGCACCCTTTGTACAAAAGCCTGATGATTCAAAAGTGTGTCCTGGCTTTCTGTCTGAATTAGACATTCGTCCAGGTATGAGTATATTTGAATATTTCTTTGCCTGCAAAATGCAATAACTGGAGCTAGGCACTTTGTGAATACCCTGGGTGCAGTAGATAAGCCAAAGGGCAGTGCAGAGAACTGATAGTGCGTGTAGCCTGCTTTGAAGTGTAGGTATCTTCTGCAAGATTCCCTGACTGGGATGTGCAGGTATGCTTCCTTTAAATCTAGTGTTGCCAACCAGGCACTTTGCCTAGCATAGGGAGCAACTGATGCTGAGTTAGCATCTTCAATCTTGGAATCACCAGAAAGGTGTTTAGAGTAGACAGGTCCAGGATAGGATGCCATGAATTGTCTTTTCTGGGTACCAGGAAAAATCTCGAGTAGAAACCTTGTTCCTTTTCCTCTTCTGGTACCAATTGAATAGCTCCCATGCCCAAGAGAGAAAGTACTTGCTTTTGGGCCTCTGCCCACTGATTTGGGGGTAGATCTGGCCATCCACTTGGTGTTGGTAACGTATGGAAGTGAAATCTGTATCCCCGGGACACTATATTTAAAACCCATTTGTCCTGGGTAATGAGTTCCCAGTTCTTTGCATGAAGAGCAATCTTTCCCCCCAAGGGGGCAGTCAGTTGAGAAGTGCTTGGAAGTTTTAAAAAGAAGTAATTGAGACAGTTTGTCATAGGGGGGAGTTTTATTACTCCCAGATTTGGAAGTGGAGGCTCCCCACTGCTTAGTCCTGTGCGTACCCTGGGACTGAAGCCTGGGAGCTCTGCTGGGTCTGGGTTTGGACTGAGAAGGTCTGGAAAAGGCAGGAGAGGACCAAATTTTGGAAGGCCAATGCCTACTAAACCTTGGACGTTGTACTTATAAAAAATATTTAACAGTTTGCATAGATTTAGCTTTTTCCTCCATCTTTTTAAGAACTTCTTCTGCCTTGTTGTCAAACAAGCGGTCCTGATTTAAGGGAACATCCAGTAATTTCGCTTTAACATGATCTGGCAAGGATTTCTCCTTAAGCCAAGCATGCCTTCCAAGTACAGACCCAGTCACAGCAGCCCTGCAAGATGCCTCTAGTGAATCAAAACCACATTGCAAAGTATGTTTTCCAACTTGTTCAGCTGAGTGCAGTAAATCCTGTAAATCCATATTTTCAGCACAATCAGGAATCAACATAATTTTCTGTTTAAGTAATCCAATAATATGCTGCTGATACTTTAACATATGAAACTGACAGTTTAAGGCCCTAATGGTCAAAGTTGCAGAAGTGTAGACCTTCTTACCCCATCTATCCAGCGCCATGGAATCTCTATCAGAGGGGGTAGGATTTTTGGCAGTAGTAGCTTTAATGCCCTTGGGTCCCTGGGAAATGGTCTCAGGATCCGCAGTAGGATTTTTAAAAAGAAACTTGTGAGAGTCACTGACCCTGTAATATCTATCAGGTTTTCTGGAAGCAGGAGGTAAACAGTCAGGGGCCAAGCTGGATTCCAAAAAGGCATCATCAACAATGTCTGGTACAGGAGGTATGGCTAAAGGCCTGTTCTGGGGCAGGAGTAAAAAAATCCCTAAGTCTCTTTTTAGAATCTGAGAAATCCTGGCTTTCCCAACAAAAACGCTCTCTGAGAGTATGCAAGGTTTCACCAAAAGAGAATTCCACTGGGGGGGTGGGGGGGGCAGAGGGAATAGAGTCCTCTGCATCAGAGTCCTCATAAGCAGATAAGGGTAAATCCTGGTCATCAGAAGAAACAGAAAATTCAGAATCCTGGTCAGAAGTATCATAAGCAAACTCAGTCCTAGGTCTCTTAGAGGGGGAAGGCTGGCTTCCCCTGATTAAAGTAATAAGGTCTTCAGCTATTCTTATCATTTGTTTTTTAGGCATAGAGGCCTGACCATGTGGTCTGGGCGTCAGTTTTCTAGGCATGGTTCGAGATTTAGGACTTGAAGAAGAAGATGGCGTTGGTTTAATACGCAAGTCAGTAGGCCTGAATACACCCTCAGAAGCCGGTGCCTGCCCAGCGGCTCCAGACCCATCCAAGGTAGAGACATCCGCATGTTCTACAGTTGAAGCATCTCGTGGCATACCGGTCTCTGAATGGGTCTCAGTAGAGGCCTGCGAATCTGAAGTAGCGGGTATCAGGGGCTGTGAAAGCACCTCACTGAATACCGGTGAACTGCCAACTGGCTTAGGAGAAGCGTCGTCAGCAGCTTTGGACTTAGGTGGCCTGTCTCTGTCTTTATCTTTGCATTTTTTCAGAATGTCGGTAGTCGGATGGCTTACTGAAGACATATCAGGATAATTGAACCGAGCAGCAAAATATTTAGCAGCAAAAATATACCAACGGATAGTTCGTGGTTTAAATAAGGCACAAAACTGACAGCGAGGCACGTCGTGGTCAGGGCCTAGGCAAGGAATACAGTACAAATGAAAATATTTATGAGGTATTTGCTTTCCACAAGTAATGCAATTATTTACTTTTACTGACATCAGTTTACAGCAAGAAAAGTTTCCCCAATGGGGTACTTAGCTTTTAGCTGAAGACTTCGGTTCAGAAACTCAAAAACGAAAATTTCAGGAGTTGGCTGACCGGCACTTGCGAACTGCTTCTGCTTCAGGGACCGCACGGCAAGAAAGACTGATGTAATGGTGTCGGCTGCATGTTTTATACCCCTGACGACCTGACATCACGGAAGAAGGGACAGCAACCAACGCAAGATCCAAGACTTTGTTAATCAGGCCGACTGAGGGCTACTGCAAGCAGATAACCCAAATGTGATGACTGCAACAGTGAAACATGAAGAACATCCTCTTTTGCAAACTTTTTTGGAAGAATCGTTTTGAGAAGACAAAATAATGTCATGTACAGGTGAAGAAAGCCTGGACTGTAACTATTACTGGAAGTGGAGAAACCATGCAGTTAGCTTGAGGGCCTGAACATTGAGGTGTTGAATCCCTGATGAGTGAGAAAGGAGATCCTGAGTAGGCTCCAATACCATGGAGGATAATGAAGGTGAGCCCATAGAAAGTGGAACCATACTTGCCAAGGACAGAAGGGTGCATTACTGAGTTCTTCAGCCAACTTGCTTACTGTAGAAATTTGGAAATTAAGATCACAGGAGGATAAGCATAAAGGAGTTCAGAGCCGTGCATCAGAGCATCTCTTGGTGACTCTCCCTGAGAGGGGATAAGAGCAAAGTACTTGCTGCAGTTGTTGAAGGGATGGCAAATAGGTTGCAGCAAGGTTGGCCCAAATGTCAGAAAATCATTTCTGCTACTGACTAATTGAAAGACCACTTGTGAGGCATCAGAATGGATCTGCTTAGTTTGTCGGTCTTCCCTAGAATGTGCATAGCAATTAGAAAGCACTCTGAAAATATCGCCCATTCCCAAACCCTCATGGCCTCTCTGTAAAGTGGATAAGATTGAGTTCCTTCTCAGTTGTTGACGTACCAGACTAATGATGTGTTGTTGGTCTGAACTGTAATATTCCCCAAGTAGAGAGTATTTTGAAAAGTCTGCAATGTTAATAGGACTGCTCTCATCTCTAGGACATCGATATGCAACTTGGTATCTTGGAGGGACCACATGCCTTGGACCGTTCTTCCCAAGAAATGCCCCCCCACCCCAGTTGAGAAGCATCCGTGGTTACTGCGGTTCACTGGGTTCAGTAGAAGAAAGGGTCTGCCCAGAAAAAGATTGTCTGATTGTACTCACCAGCAAGTGTGTTGCTTGCAAATTTGGGCAAGTTTTACTTGAAAAGAGATGGGTTGATACAGAATGGACCACTGTACAGCTGAAGTCCACTAGAGAACCCACATAAAGAAGGGTGCTAGAGGAAGAAAAACTGCTGCTGCTGCCATTGACCCTAGTGCTTGAAGCACCAACCTTTGCTGATGGAGATGGGTGGGCAAGGATAGCCTGAACCTGGTTTCTGACAGATGTAATGTGGGAAGAGGCAAAGATGCCACCTGTGTTGTCATATCCAAAATTGAACTGATGAACTCCAGGCTCTGAACTGGTGCAAGTTTTGACTTGGCAAGATTTATCATAATTCCTAAAGTTTTGCAAAATTGGAGCATATAGTCCCCGGCCTGCTGTAGCAGATGCCTGGATGGGGCGGTGAGGAGCCAGTCATCTAAATATGGAAACACCTGGCATCCCTTCAGTCTCAAGTGAGCTGACACTACTGTCATGCATTTGTTAAACACGCTGAGGGTTGTGGTTAGTCCAAAGGTTAGAGCTCTGTACTGGTAATGACTGGCTCCCACATAGTACACATCCTGAAGATCTATACAACACATCTATTTGGTCTTGTGCAGAAAAGGCAGAATGGACTAAACCATGACCATTTGGAATTTCACTCTCTTTACATACTGGTTCAAACTGCTTAGCTCCAAAATGGGTCTGAGGTCTCCTGTCTTCTTTGGCACCAAAAAAAAAGAGTGAATAAGTTCCGAATCCTATCTGGTCTGGTGGGACCTTCTGGATGACCCTTTTTTTAACAGCTTTTGGATTTCTAATGCTGCGTCCTTCCTCTTACTGGGGGGAATGTCAGAAAGTTTCTTCCTTTGGCGATGAGGAAGAAGGGAAAATGGTATGTAATAGCCTCAAGATATTACTCTTAATACCCATAAATCTCATGTTATACTTGCCTAGGTGTCTAGGTGCAAAGAGAAATGACCCAAACTGCCTCCAGAGCTGGACAGTCGGGCAGCACTTCAGGAGCACTGAAAGAGCCTGTCTGAAAAAGAATCTCTAAAGCTCTGGTTCTGCAGGCATCTTCTGCCTCCAGGTCGACTACCATTCAAATTTCCTCCTCTCTCTCTGGAGGAATTATTCCCAACAAATCCTGATAATGTCCCTGATATTTAAAGAACCACATTTTCTTACCACCTCTCTGGTTCCCAGAGAAGGTTCTCTGAGGTGTAGAAAACTTGATCCCTACAGCAGACAACAACCAGGCAAGTCTCCTTATTGTGATGCCTGAACAGGCTGCTCATGAGGTACCTTCAAGCTGGGTGTGAGATTAACCTCATCAAAACATTTGATATAGATAAAAGTGGCTAGTTGAGAGGATGTTCTTTTGAAATCCTCAGCAGACATGGACTCCAAGAGAGTATTTGCAAGTTTCTTAGTCAAATCTCTCTGAAGTCTAGTAAAATGCATCAGGCAGTTTAGTGACTTCAGGGGTGAAAGCGGCTAAGTCAAGCACTTAACTTTCCAAATCTCTCCAGCGCTCAGGACTCTCTGTTAGATGGATGGCTAGAAGAGCTTTGTTCCGCTAGCTCTTTCTTAGTGGTTGCCGCCACCACTTCAGCATCAACTGAGAACTTTTGCTCCAGTGGGGTCTGTCTGTAGGTTGTGTTAAAAACGTGTCGGGATGTTTGTAGATGGGCTTGACTGTATCTTGCTCCTTCCATGCCTGGTGGGAAACCAGACAAACAAGTTAATCTTAAAATAATGAGACCCCAATAAATCATTTCAAAACTTTTCCCACCTTTAATGTGATCTATAACCTGTACAATTCAATTGAAAAGCAAAAATCTGTTAGGGGAAATAAATATAAAAAATTAAAAACGTACAATAAGCTGGTTGCATAAGTGTGCACATCCTTAAACTAATACTTTGTTGAAGCACCTCTTGATTTAATTACAGCATTCAGACTTCTTGGGTACACATCTACCATCAATTAAAAAGACTGATTAACCCCAGATAAAGTTCAACTGTCCTAGTAGGATTTTCCTGACATTTACTCAGTTGCCTGCTACAGCAAAAGCCATGGCTCGCAAAGAGCTTACAAAGCATCAAAGGGATCTCATTGTTGAAAGGTATCAGTCAGGAGAAGGGTACAAAAAAATTTCCACACCATTGGATATACCATGGAACACAGTGAAGACAGTCATCAAAAAGTGGAGAAAATATGGGACAACAGGGACGTTGCAAAGAACTGAACATCCCTCCAACATTGATGCCAAGAGACCTACAGCAACACTGAAGGAGCTGCAGGAATTTCTGGTAAGTACTGCTTGTGTACTACATGTGACAACAATCTCCCATATTCTACATATGTCTGGACTATAGGGTAGGGTTGCAAGACGGGAAACCTTTTCTTACACAGAAAAACATCCAGGCCCGGCTAAAATTTGCAAACCAATACATCAAGTCTCCCAAAAGCATGTGGGAAAATGTGTCATGGTCTGTTGAGACCAAGGTTGAACTTTTTGGCCACAATTCCAAGAGGTACGTTTGGCGCAAAAACAACATTTTGCATCACCAAAAGAACACCATCCCAACGGTTAAGCATGGTGGTGGTAGTATCATGCTTTGGGGTTGCTTTTCTTCAGCTGGAACTGGAGCTTTAGTCAATGTGGAGGAAATTATGAACAGCTCCAAATACTTTTGGCCCAAAACCTTCAGGCATTTGCTAGAAAGCTGCAGATGAAGAGGAATTTCACCTTTCAACATGACAATGACCCCACGCATACATCCAAATCAACAAAAGAATGGCTTCACCAGAAGAAAATTAAAGTTTTGGAATGGCCCAGCCAGAGCCCAGACCTAAATCCAATAGAAAATCTGTGGGGTGACCTGAAGAGGGCTGTGCACAAGAGATGCCCTTGCAATCTGACAGATTTGGAGTGCTTTTGCAAGGATAGTGGTCAAATATTGCCAAGTCAAGATGTGCCATGCTGATAGACTCCTACCCAGGAAGACTGAATGCTGTAATTAAATCATAAGGTGCTTCAACAAAGTATTAGTTTAAGGGTGTGCACACTTGTGCAACCAGCTTATTGTACGTTTTTTATTTTTTATATGTTTTTCCCTTAACAGATTTGTTTGTTTTTTAATTGAATTGTACAGGTTATAGGTCACATTAAAGATGGGAAAAATTTTGAAATGAATTATTGGGGTCTCATTTTTTACATCACAAAAACCTGGCACACACACACACACACACACACATATATATATATATATATATATATATATATATATATGTATACATATGGTTTCACTTTATAATCTTGAAATACTGAAATATCAAATTTCAGTATTTTGAGACTATAAAGCCGAAAAATCAAAACACCGAAACCCCAAAATCGCGAACGTGAACACACCAAACACCACACAACACATACACCACCCTCTCCACATTACAACAAACAAAACACACACAAACGCAACAATAAAAACAGGCAAACCTACTCTACATATAAGCAGGGGGGCAAGCCCCTCTGCACAACCCCATTACTTATATATACTAACTCTGAGGTTGCACCAAACAGTAAAAGACAGTAAACTCACCACTACACAATTCCCTCACACACACATATCACATATGTAGAAACACCACCACTTTCAATACTTACAGACTCATACCCTTACCTTCCTACTCTAACCCACACCTAAAACTTCCAAACACACTCACATACACTCAAATCCCTACCCAAAACTCTAATAGAAATATTCACTTACCTTAATCTCCAGCCATATACACACCACACCGCACATCAGTCACACAGCATATCCCACTTCAAGTAGCACACTACCAAAACCGCGGATTCAACATTTACGGATTCATGGTTATGGAGTTACGCTATTTCAGAAAGTTCGGCTTTATAGTCTTAAAATACTGAAATTCGACATTTCAGTATTTCAAGATTATAAAGTGAAACCATATATATCTCACACATACACACACACACATACACACACATATATATATATATATATATATATATATATATATATATATATATATGGATTCCAAACGAAAGTTCACAACTTCGAACTTGTAATAGGAAGCCTCACTTACGTGAAACTTCACGAAAGTGAACTTCCGCAAAAGTGCACTTCACTGAAAGTACCGCAGCACAGTGGAGGACATCAAAACAGTTATGTCCTCCACTATGGCACGATATCACGACCTTAGGGTTAGGTGCGGGTTAGGTAAGGATATTAAAGCCATCCCCTACCCAACCCATGCCCTAACCCTAAGGTTCATGACTATCGCACCATAGTGGAGGACATTGCTTTGTCCTTCACTGTGCTGCAGTCATCACAGACCTTAGGGTTAGGGCACAGGTCATGGTAAGGGGATAGCCCATAGGGCTATCCCCTTACCATGACCTGTGCCCTAACCCTAAGGTCCGTGAGTACGCCATGGAAGTTCAGTACAATGCCCGTTCGTTGTACTGAACTTCTCGTAAGTGCACTTTCGCTGCAGTGTGCATTCCATACACTATTAAGTAGTGAACCTTCGATCTAGTGTATGGAATCCACACATATATATATATATATGGGTCTACTTTGTTTCGTTGAATCTCATTTCACTAAATTTCATTTCACCCTGACCACTTCGTTGAAAACACAAATTACTGAAAACTCATTTCACTGAACTAAACTTAGTATATACAGCACTGTGTAGATTACTGTAAGGCAAGTAAAAGGTATATGCCCTTTACCCCACTGTAGTGCAATCCTGGAGTACACACCCCCTAACTATATATATACTAACTCCATGTATATTAGGTTGTACTGTTGTAACTGATCAAATGTGTAAGTTTATCAGAGAACCATGGAAGGGTGGAAAGTTTGAAACTGTGTTATAGCTCTCAGATGCTGCCACAGATCTTACCAAAAGCTCTGCGTGTGTACTGTACCAGAGTCAGGTGACTACAGGTGATATCATCCTCTAACCAGCATCAGGTTTCTTTGGAAGTCTCACAGCAGCACTTTAGAACTTGACAGGAAAGATTTCGGACAGGATATATATCTCACACATCCACCCAGGCAGAAAGAGACATTATATGGCTTTTGCTGTGGCAAAACTCTCAGCACACATCATCTTGCCATGCTTTAGTAAGTAGTCAGGGAACAGTAATTCTAGTCAAGGAGATTTAGTGAGAATAGTTTAATATTGTTTTCTGCATCTGTGAGAAACTATCCAACTGTATTACATTTAATATCTCTGTGGCTGAAACACTGCTTATTGTATTCAGTATTCTCCTGTTTTCTGTTTGATTATTTATCATTAAATATTTAATACCTTTCATTCTGGCTGGTTCTTTACAGAATACTTTTAACATCATGAGAGTATTTATGCTAGTTAGTGACACTGAGGCCACTCCTGAAAGCCTTGCTGCTTTGGTCACACTCTACTATTTGTATTAGTATTAATTTTACACAGTAAAATTGGGTACCCTTTGTAAGAGCCTTAGGGTAGCTGACTGGTGGCAGCATGATTACCTCAGAGTCTAGGCAGAAAGGGGCACAGCTAGTAAATCTCTGCCAGCTTTCCCAGGTGTGTGTGCGTGTGTGTGTGTGAAACTCAAATATCCAAGTGTGTGTGTGTCAGCTACTGGGAACAGGGATACAGAGTTCCAAAGTTATCAGTGTGGAGTTTTTGTTTGGGTCTGGAGAGAGAAGGAGGGTCCAGCCTCAGGTCTGGAGTGTCTCCCTGTGTGCTCTTAAGGGAAATTGTCCTTGGTGCAGGAAGCTGCATCGGAAAATACTGTGTGAATCCATCTTTCCTCTTAGGGACCTTCCCTCACCAGAGTCAGTGGTGAGGATTGAGTATCCTTGATTGCTACCCGGAGTAGGGATCCATCTCATCTGCATCTGTTTGTGATGGCGGCAAATGAGATCTGAGACAATGGGGGTAGAGTAGCGCACTATGGGTAGAGGGAGGAGCTCGAGAGCTGGATCTGAAGTCTTGTATATGAGGCCAAGTCAGATCAGAGAATCCAATCTGAACCCATAAGCTGAGGAAGAATGCAAAGGCCAAGATCAAATGCAAGGTCTGTATTCAGAAGCTCACACAAGTTAAGTTAAGATTAGAAGAACCTATGATTTTGCGGGTTCCTAACTGCATGACGCTATACAGAAAATCTCTTCCATTTGACTGCTGTATGTAGGATTTCCAAGTGGTGGGTTTCCATGAATCCTGAAGAACATGAAGTATGTCCTCAGAAAACTGGTGTTTCTTAAAAGGATCAAACTCCCACCACCCACAGACATAGGTTTAGGGGTGACAGGTTAGGATGAAGCACTGATTCCTTCTGCTGTCTGATGAGGTCCACTTTTGTGGGGTAATTTGTGGTGACTACCCCCTGGCTAAATTGAATAGAAGAGGGAACCAATGCTGCCTTGGTCAAAAGGGAAAATCACCAGTAAAATTTTTTCCTAGATCCTTGGTAATATTTTTGGTATTAGAGAGAATGGGGAGAATCTAAAGGAACCTCCATGTCAAATGAAAAGAGAATGCATCTGTCCTCCATGCAGAGGCAAGTAGTCTTACTGCAAAAGAGGGTGCTACTTGTTGTTCTTTGAGGCAAATAAGTATATCTGTGTTGTTTCCCACTTGTGGAGTGTATCTAGGAAAACCTGGCTGTTTAGGGCCCATTTGTTAGGGGTCCTCGATGGACCTGCTTAGTGAATCTGACAGAATGCTGCCCTGTGATGGAATTTATACTGCCTGAAGCAACATGTTCCTCTGGGTAGCTAGGTCCCAGGTAATTTGAGCCAGTCAGCATAGCTAGTATGATCTGGTTCCTCCTTGCTTGTTTACATATCAGACGACCATTGTGCTTGTCTGAGAAAACTTGAAGAGGACCTGGTTTTCAGAGGTGTGAGAAAATCTGAATAGCCTGGATGAGAGCACTCATCTCTTTTAGACTGATGACTTCTTTTCCAAGTTTGGGCTGCGTAGGCCTTGGACTTTGTGGATACCTATCCAAGCCCCCAAGCCTCATCTGAGGCACTGGTGTACACTTCTTGACTTGGAGTCTATGCTTTGAAAGGTCACTCTGAACTTAAATTCACCTGGGAAACCCATCATTAAGATCTCCTTCTTAAGACAAGATATGAGGTGACCCTTAGCAGCTTTTTGTCTGGTTTGCATGTCACTAGAAGACAATTTGATAAAGAGAAATGGCTTGGAGAAAGTGTTTACTGAAAGCATTCAACGTTTTCTCAACTGGGAGAGCTATAAAGACATACAAAATCAAACGCCACTTAGTAGTAGCACAGGCTGTACCATGCATCTTAGCATGACTAACCTTTCTTTTTAGTTAACTGTAGCCTGTCTGTGTAGCTATCAGCTTAGAACTAATGTTCTTACTAGGAAGCAAAAACTTCAATATTTGAAGATGCACATAGTTTTGTGTGTTATTAAGTTAATAGGTTTTATGAGGGTTTTTTAGGAGGCTTGTTTGTTCTGTTTGAGGGTTTTCAAAAAAAGCAAAACAAAAAGTTATGTAAGATGTGGCATAGGTGCAAATGGCTATGACAAGAAACAACTGTATAAAAGACCAACCTGCTGAACTGTACATGCATGTAACATAAAAGCTGGAACTCGACATTTAACAAAAAGGCAGTTATACATAAAATGTGGCAATAATAACTATATAAGAAAATGATGCTTTCTGTCATGTCTTTCAATCTGAATGGTCTTACAGATAAATATAAAAAAGAAAGAGTAGTGAAGTATATTAAAAATGTACAGTGCAAATACTTATGCTAATGGGGAGAAACCTGGAAAGAACTGAACATGTGAATTTGATAAAGAAAGGTTTTCAGGATGGTTATTCAGCGGAATATCTGGGGCAAAGGAAAAGAGGAGTACTTATATTAATTGCAAGAGAAGCTACAATACTGATAGAAGAGGAAAGAAAAAGGTAATAATGGAAGATACATAGTACTAAGGGGATACTGGCTAGGGAGGCGGATTACACTGGCATGCATTTGCATCCCCCCTAAAACTGCTATAATGGAGCTTAAGAAAATTCTGGGAGAAATAATCAGTTTTCAGCAAGGAAAATTACTTATAGGTGGAGATTAGAATTTGGTTTGCAACAGTGAAGATGTGTCTTGGGGGTCTAGAAGGGAAAATATAACAAAGGAGGGTAGATTTCTGACAAAATTTATGACAATGTTTGACACAGAAGAGGTGAATTCAGTACT
This sequence comes from Protopterus annectens, assembly GCF_019279795.1. Classification (NCBI taxonomy): domain Eukaryota; kingdom Metazoa; phylum Chordata; order Ceratodontiformes; family Protopteridae; genus Protopterus; species Protopterus annectens. Next base: position 1,420,907,165 of record NC_056725.1, read on the forward strand.
AGGAGTTCAGAGTGAATTTACATATTACTCACCGAGATACAAGAACTAGGCTAGGCTAGGCTAGATAGATTTTATATCTCAAGGGAACATGCATTTCATTGAAGGTCTTGAAATATACCCAATAACTATTTCAGATCATGAGCCAATAATAAGTAAAATAAAAATGCAAGGTAATGAAATAAAAATAAGACACTGGCACTTTCCCACCTACTGGTTGAAAAGAGGAATTCAAGGAATGGATTTTGAAATTAATTCAGGAGCTACTAAAAAGATAGAAATTTCTTATAAAACATAGCTAGGGAGTGGGATAAAGTTAAAATGGAGATTAAAACTAGGGTAGAAATAAAAGAAAGGGAGATATAGTTAAACAGTAACAAGAATTTAGAGGATTGACAAATATTAAAGTATTGCAAAATAGGGGGAATCTCTCAGAACAAGAAAAGCAGCAACTGCAGAATGCTAAACAGAAAATAAGGGATTACCTGGACAATATGCGTGAGTTTAGAAAGACTGCTGTTAAGCAACTGCTATTTGATAATTCTAGAATACAAAAACTTTTAGCAACAGAAAGTGAAAAGGGCTGTCACCAAGATTAGGGAGCCTATAACAAGAAGATAACAAGAGACTCTTGTAGAAGTATTAGAAATATTTTGGAAATTTTATGAAAATTTGTATAAAGCAGAGAAATATGGAAATTAAGAACAGGGACAAATGGAAATGTTTATGGAAGAATTAAATATGCCAAGGTTAGAGGTAGATGAGACTCACAGTTAGGATAGGAAGAAATAGGATAAAAATGCCTATGTATAACCAATCTACAGGAAAGTCCCCAGGAATAAATGGTATTCCTGTGGAAGTTTGGAAGTTAGGAGAGAAAAAACTGATAAAGATCTGGAAGGTTTTGCTTAACAGTATTTTAAAAGGAGGAGAAGTACCAGCATCCTGGAAGAAGGCGGTGGTAACTGTAATACCTAAAGAGGGTAAATATTCATTGGATCCAGCTTCATACAGGCCCATTTCAATACTAAATCATGATTAATAAGTGTCTATGTCCATAACGGTTAAAAGAAAAGCAAAAGTAATACTAAAATTGATACATATGGCTCAGTGTGGTTTTGTGGAGGGGAGGGAAACATTTATCAATATTAACAGAACACTGATGATCCAGAGGGAAGCAGAATGCAAGAAAATACCACTTTTACTGGTGGGTCTTGATGCAGAGAAAACATTTGACAGAGTAGACTGGGACTTCATGAGCAGGGCAATGGAAGCATTTGCTTTCCCTGATACAATTATAAGGTTGATTAGAAGAATACATGAGGGATCAGAGGCACAAATTAAAGTGGGTGGGGTCTTCTCCGATAATTTCGGGTTGAGTACGGAAACTAGGCAGTGTTGTCCATTTCCCCCTTTGTTATTTACATTATATTTACAACCACTGGCAAAGAAAATAAGGGACTCAGAAATTCAAGGATATAATGGGTATGGTAGTCAAGAAAAGCTGGCTCTATTTGCAGATATTATTTTATACATGACAAAAACAGAAAGGGAGAGTACGGTGTTGTGGAACATTTTAAGATAGTTTCAAATCTTCTCAGGATACAAAATTAATGAAGCAAAACAAAGGCAATGGCAGTAAATTATGCACCCACACACGAATTTGTCCAACAATAGCCATATTTATGGGGACATGATAAAATGAAGTATTGAGGAGTATAGATTAGAAATTACTCTTTCGTAGCAGCTAAGGATATGTGGGAACAGACTAAATAGAAGACAATACAAAAATTGAGAAACTGGAAGTTTTGTTATATGGATATGGATACTAAGATGCAAGCCATTAAAATGTTTTTAGTCCCTTTAGTCATACACAGGTTAGGCATATTTTTATCAACCAGAGGAGAAGCTGTGGATAGCAATTAAAAGAGCTGAAGGATTTTATCTGGGAAGGGAAGACAGCAAGGATGAAGTGGGATAAGATGATTCTTCCAATAGAGCAAGACGGACTAGGATTACCCAATTTGAGGGGGTATTTTAGAGCAACACAGTTAAGGCTCTAATACATGGCACAAGCAGAAAATTATAATTCAATGTGAAAAGGAATGATGCTGACAGGGAAGAAGCACACAAATTAAGGAGAGAGATTGGGATTTTGGATGCAGACTCTTAAGGAGAACAACAAAAATCATACAGAGTATTATATTCATAAAACAGCAGGGAGTATTCTAAGAACCAAACCAGTACGAGAATGGAGAAAAGGAATTTTACTAATAGGGATGACTGTGGTCAGGGATACAGACAACAGGCAAGAGGGGGCAGAAATTTACTGGAGAAAACTGGCAAAGGAACCAAGGTATTGAGAGAAAATAACTAGAAAGGGAAAGGTAACAGAATGGAAAGAGGCCAAGAATTTATTTGGACTGCATGTTAGAGATTGCCTTCCCTATCAAAGACTGATATCAGAGTATAGGCAAAGAGAAAGAAATAGGGGCTCCTAAATGAAAGGCCAGCACTGGTAGAGTTAACAGAATCTAGAACAGAAGTTGCTGTTAAAAAAGAAATAAATAGTAAAGCATATAAAATATTGCATGGTAATTATAAGTATCAATCAGAGAAACTTAGAAAGGATTGTGAAGAGAAACTGGAAAACCAATTCACAAAGAGACAATGAGAGGATATATGTATATCTCCCAAACATGCAACAAAGTCTAGAAGATTTAGGATCTTTGCCTGGAAGTTTTTACATAGGTATTTTTATACCCCAAGTAGACTTCAAAGAATTTTTCCTCAAGTGGATAGCAAATGCTGGAGGTGTGATGGGCAAGAAAGATGTGGCTGGGAACATATTTTCTGAGAGTATAATGAGCTGGCAGACTTTAGGGATTCCCTGCAGACCACTTTTTCAGAGATGCTGGGTGAGCAGACTGGACTGACTGGGGAGATGACTTTTTTGAGGTATGATACAGAATCGGAATTGCCTAGACATAGTAACGCCTTGCTGAGTCTAATTATGGTGGCTGCCAAAAAAGCAATTACTAGAAAATGGAAATCAAAATCTAGACCAACTTTACTAGAAGTAGCGAATATAGTAACAGATATAAAACAACTGGAATTGGGGTCTTTAAAAAAGGAAAGGAGCAAACTACATAGGAAAAATGGGAATTGTGGGAACAATATATGCAGAGCAGGAACAAGGTTTAAGAGGCAGGATTTGAATGAGCCACATAATGCTTAACTGACAGTGACTGGATAAATTATAAGTGATGTATAATGTTTGTAACTACAGTTGTTTCAATGGTGTCTGTGATGTATACTGTTTGCAACTAAAATGGTGTCGTTTATTTTTCATTTATATAAATATAAGACTGCCTATATCATATGTGAAAATTTAATAAAGATGTTTATTGACAAAGAAAAAAAAAGACAAGGTATGAGGTGGATCTTTGTTTCTAGTGGGTGAGAGTGTTGGGACCATACAGTGTTCAGGTACCAATGATTTTTTTCTAATGTGCATCCTGGCTAAGGGGGGACACTGGAATGGTTGATGTCATGAATCTCAGTGCTCTTAGAATCTCCCTGACTGAGCATCTCTTGAAGGAGGTTAGAGATTGAAAGTATATTGTAAGGCATTGAATCTTTTCCTGAGGTAAGTACGAGTGCATCGTTTTGGTGTCCCTGCAGTCCAGGAAAACTATGTCCTGAGTGGGCTGGAAAAAGGATTTTTTGTAGACTGTAAACCCTAACTGCAGAAAAAGGCTGACAGTGAATTGGAGCTGATGCAGTAAGATCTGAGGAGTTGAGGCCTGGATCAGTATATCACTTAAACAGGGAAAAAAATCTGAATTCCCTGAGCCCTGCAAAAGACGATCACTGGCACTAGGCAATTTTGTGAAGACTCTGTGGGCTGTGGAAAGCCAAAAACAAAGCAGTAAAATGAAAGAAAGATGAAGCATTATAGAATCTCTGGAATTTATGGTAGAAGGGATAAATAGGAATATGCAGGTAGGCATCCTTCAGATCCAGACAGACTAGGAATGCCGGTGTGAGAATAAAGGGCAAAAGTGTCTGGAAGAAGAGCATCTTGAAAGCTGGCACTTTGAGAAATGTTTTCAGCAAAGAGAGTTCCAGTTCATTGTCCTTTCTTTCTTAGTACCAAGAACAGTATGACATAAAACCCCCATCCCAAAAATTGAAGAGACACTGGCTCTTTTGTGCCTTGGGCCTGCAGTTCCTGAATGGTAGCAGAAGTAAGAAACTTTAGTTGATTGGGGTGGGGGATACCATTCAAGGGAGGAAGTGCCTTCCAAGACATAACATAACCATTTTTTTTTAATGATGGATAGTACCCACTTGTCAGTGGCAATCATTTCCCAGTTTGAAATGAATTGAGAAAGCTTTTTTGAGAGCAGTAGGGTAGGACTGAGAGATAGTCACAGTGATTTTTCTGAGAAGGAAGGCCTCCCTGATCTACAGTACCTGTCAGGTTTTTCTGGAAATGTCTTCCTAGGCACCTTCCTGTGCTTCAGGGGTGGGGGTGGGGTCTAATGCTTCCTTCTAACAAAAGGAGTAGGCTTGGTTGGATAGTTCCTCTGGTATCTACGTACAGAGGTAGGCAGGATTTGTCTGCAGTCTTTCATAGCTTTACCTTGCTCCTGTAAAGTTTTGTATAGGTTTAGTTGCCTGTGGTCCAAACAAAAGATTTTTGTCCAAAGGTGAATCAGTTAAGTTTAGCTTTGAAGTTCTCTGACATGGACTGGTTGCATAACCATACCAACTGCTTTCCAGAATGCCTCAACAGCATCACAAGTACATTTTATACTGTGTCTGGACACCTGAGTGATTTTGTTAACCAGGGACAGAACTTGCTGCTTAGACTCTGGGCCCTGTGAATCCACCACTACCTTGTTCAAAATGTTAAGAACAGATGGTAGGTATTTGGTCATTTGGGTCTGGTAGTTTGTAGTCCTGAAGAGTACAGGAAGTACAGACCTTTTTTCTCCACCTATCCATAGCCTTGCTGTCCTTGTCTGAAGGAAGGTAGGGAGCAACTCAGAGCTTGGTAGAAGACAGAACGACACACAGCAGAGAGGTCAGACACAGGATTCTTATACAGGAACTTAAGATCCTCTATTACTCTGTAGAATCTGTCTGGCCTTTTGGGAGCAGGAGGCTGTTAGTCAGGGACTGAGGAGATGGATTTAAAAAAGCATCTATAAAGGCCACCAGGACTGGAGGGACAGACGAAGGGGTAGGTGTGTCCATATCCAAGAGGTTGTAGTATCTCTTTTGTACGTCAGAAATTTGCCTAAACACCCACTCAAAATGTCTCATGTTTAAAATGGTCTCACCAAAGGATGTCTCTTCCATAGTAGAACTGGGAGAAATGGAGTCCATATCACTTGAAGGGACCTGACCAGGAGAATGCATTTGAGAGGAGTAAGCTAATGAATAGTGATCAGAATCCAAGGAATCTTCCTCCTCAGGGAGGAAAAGCAAAAAGTAACTTTCCAAGGAGGAAGAGAGGTACAAGGAGGTAGTTTAAGGGGCATAACTGCTTTGAGCAACCTTTGAGAAAACTCCATCCACTCCTTCGACCTTGGAAGAGGAAGTGAGGAAACATGCTCACTCTTTTGTCTTTGGGCTGACTCCATTTGTACAAAGCGGAGAGGGCTCTGACCCTAATGTACCTTGATCAATTTGCCAACAATCTCTTCCCTAACTAAAATCTGCAGGATGCCTTCTGGTCCCTCTGAAATAATGACTCGCAGTTCACCCTTTTCATAAACAACAGTCTCTTTGGACATGCGGTTCCCTAATGCCATACTGGCCTCCTGCTGGTTTGTCGTAGAGGGAGATTGAGGTGCAGTTGGAAGTATCGGGGATTCTGTAGCCTGATCAGGTATGTAGGAGTCAGACTGGGCAGACCGAGATAGTCTGAGAATTTATGGCCATAAATCCATCTATATACTGCTACACTTGTGAGATTAGGTCATATGGTGGATGTACTCTTTAAGGAAGGTTTAAACTTTGGTACCCTGGCCAGACATCAGCAAAGAAAACTCATCTGTTTGGAATACTGCAACAGTGATCCCAGTCAGGGCATCAGTCCAGTTTCTACTGCCTTCCAAAGATATAGTCAACAATCTATGTCTCTCGTGTAGAAACTGAAGCAGCAGAGATATCTTCTGAAAAAACGTAGTGTCTTCAGCTACCCTTCTAAAGTAGGCCCTGATGGATTCCTAAATTTGTTTACCAAAGGAAGTATAATAAAGTCCTATTTAACCAGTGATCCATTTGGAAATTATCTGCTTACTCACCGGAACTCAAAACTTTTTTTTTTGGTAAAAAAAATGAAAAAAAGGTGGCCTGACTTACTGAAATATTTGGTTATGAGAACAGCTTTAATAGAATGTACTTCTCTGCATCCTGTCGATGAAGATTGAAAGAATTTAGAAAGAAGTTAAATGCCTCTTTGGAGACAGGCCATTGTCTAAGATGACCTCAGACTTAAAAGACAGGTAGATATAGGTTCATAGGTTCATACTAGGCTATCTGCCCTGGGGCATTTATAAGCCTAGCCCAATTGTGTTTGGCTTACGCCACCCCTTGATTTGAGTATACTGTGCCCTTTTTAAAGTTTAGTTTACTGTGTCTCTGTCTAATAGTGACACGGAAGTAATCCCCGGGACAAACATACATTTGACACCTTACAGCTAAGGTGGTTACTTTAGGGACTGTATTCCACAAAACAGAATTTAAAAGAATCTAGTACAATGGCTCAAAAGGTAGTTTCCTGAATGCTTTTTTATAACACTGTTATAATTTTAGAATCAATATTTATATATCATTTGAGAATCAGTGGTTTCTCTGGAGGTTTTAAATGCAATAGTCATCTAGAAACATCTTCACTGTGGGTCTAGAAAGCCAAGGATGATCCCAATGAAAACATCATGTGGAAGATGAACAATGAGTCTTGAATGACAAGTAAGACATAGTCTTAGAAAGCAAATCAGAGACATTACCTATAGCCTTGGTGGAACAATACTTAGAACAATATCAAACAACATCTTTTATACCAATGACAAATTTGCATCCTTTCTGACAACAGTATTTCCTAGAAGAATGTGTATTAGGCCACATACATTACTTGTGATAAGAATAATTCTTTGAGAATATCTCACCATAAAGCCAAGGGATTCTAATGGGTAATGTAAAACAATGCCTTGCTGAAACATCAGCTCATCCCTGACAGGAACTTGAAGGAACCAGCTCACTAGCTCCTTTAGAAGGGACAGCCAAGTGGCCTGGGCTTAAATGGTACAATAATGATCAAGTAGCCTTCTTATGATGCTCTTAATACGATGCATCAACTACAGGAAACATCTCCACAAGTTCCTTATAGAACACAGAGTTCCCTGGTCTACAATATTGGCAAATGAGAATTTTCTGGAGATACAGTCAAATTTCTGTCAAGCAGTCCCCAGGTGGATGATGCATCTTGTAACAACAGTCAAATTTCTGTCAAGCAGTCCCCAGGTGGATGATGCATCTTGTAACATATGGTTAAGGAGCTGTTACCTGTAGTCAAAATTAACTCAGAAGCAAACACCAGTCTCAAGCATATCTATTCCTGTACAAGGAACTGCTTAAAGCTGAAGATAAGCAGACACTTTGATGTCCCATACATGCATGGATAGTCTGGAGAGACATGACTTTTTTTTTTTTTTTTTAAACACCTTTTTTGAATTATCACTCGCAACACAGGCAAATTTACATTTATACAAAAGTAATCAAACTATTAACAATTAACAGACATTATATTTCACATATATTGCTATATATCACATAACCTAAGCAACATTGCATAAATTCTTCAATTCCTGCTCCCTTTTTTAAACAATAAATATCTTTATTAAACAATCACTTACAACATAAGCACTCATACATTTACATAAATAAAAATAAACCACACTGACACAATCCTAGTTGCAAGCATTATAAGTCACAAACCATACTGACACTCCCAGTTGCAAACATTATACATCACTTATAATCTATCCAATCATTTTCAGTCAAACACTGCACAGCTCATTTAAGTCCTGCTTTCTTTTAAATTTCGTTCCTCTCCTGTATGTATTGTTCCCACAATTCTCATTTCTTTCCTATGTAGTTTGCTACTACCCTTTTCTGAAGATCTCAGTTCCAGTTGTTTTATCTCTGTTATTATATTCATTATTTCTAATATAGTTGGTTTAGATTTTGATTTCCATTTTCTAGTAATTCCTTTTTTGGCAGCCACCATTATTAGACACAGCAAGGCCTTACCATGTCTAGGCAATTCCAATTCTGTATCATAGCTCAGAAAAATCATCTCCCTTGTCACACCAATCCACCCATCCAGCATCTCTGACAGTGCATCCTGCAGGGAATACTTAAAGTTCGCTAACCCACTGCACTCCCAGAAAATATGTTCCCAAGTACCTTTTTCTTTCCCATCGCACCTTCAACATTTGCTAGCTACCTGACGAAAAATTCTCTGGAGTCTACTTGGGGTACAAAAATATCTATGTAAACATTTTCAAGCAAAGAGCCTAAATCTTCTAGATTCTGTTGCATATTTGGGTGACATACATGTATCCTCCCATTGTTTCTTTGTGAACTGCTTATCCAATCTCTTTTCCCAATCTTTTCTAACCTCCTCTGATTGATTCTTATAGTTATCATGCAATATTGTATATGTTCTAATAACTATTCCTTTTTTAATGGCAGCTTCTCCTGCAGAGAAATGAACTTGTGCTACTCTGCTTATGAATGAACCATATCTGTGCAAGATGCCTGTACTTAACTGCATAACTCCTAAGGCATGTATCTTCTGAGTGCTCTTGACATCAAGAGAACTGCTGGTAGACATGTTACCATCCCTTATTAATAGAGACCACGTCTCCTATATTAGAATGGACTCCAATGTGCACACCAGCAAGTGGCTGACACACCCTTAGCCAAGAGCAGGGTCAATTCTGGAGATAAACAGGATTTTCTTAAGTGTAGGAAACCTGTATCCAGACACATTTATTATGGTTCTTTTAAGGGTGGACTTGGTGGAAGCACCAGTTACAGGGGCCTACCACCTGATTCCAGATGTTCTGTAAGAGATATCATGATTTTATTATAAAAGTCTGGCAAACTGAACCATCATGATGGTTGGCTGACAAAATACTGGGTAGACCCCAGGACACCTCTAGGATCCACAAGTGGCCGCAGCAATTCTGGAGCAAGTCCGGCAGAGGCAGTAGACTAGTTGGTAGACCCATCGTGGACATGGGCCACTGGAGGTTAGGTCAGTAAGAATGATGTGCAGGGGGGACCAAAAAAATAATAAAGGGGGAGGATAATAAATCCTTCCCCATTTCAAGACAAGTACATGATCTATCACCTCTCTGAAGAGTTCCACAGCTCCTCAGAAACTGTCTGCTCCCACAGTAGAGTTCTTAATGGACAGGAAAAGTACAGTTGTGTGAATAACCTTACCATAACCTGCAGATCATAAGTCAGAAATATCTGGGTTACCCACCAGTTAAGGCAAACTTGTAGCTGTCAGGGTCTTCTCTGAAGCCATGGCAGATCATGTGCCATTACAGGTCTATGTTAAATTATCAAAACGTCAAATTATTGAAACCCATATGATCGACAACTTGGTTTGTCAAATCATTCTGAATGAGACTGCAGTACAGTAGGGATCAGGGAATACTCCCTTTTCCACACTGTAATGCAATCTTGGAGTTGGTAGATATAATTAGCAGGGGGTGTGGGGGGTAGGGGGGCTTGCACCCTCCCCACAAAAGCAATGTTTTTGTTGTTTGCCATTGTTGTTTGGATTTATGTTGTTTATTGAAGAACTGAATTGTCAAACATATGGAACGACAAATTGGTCATTTGATAATTTGACAAAGACCCATCATTAATAGTAGTGACGTGTGTGTGCAAGATTCCCATACAAATAGCACTGGGATGTACCCAAATCAGTTTTTCTCAGTTAAAAAAAAAACTTACAAGGGAATGCACTTATGGCACACAAATACTATTCTAATAGTAACACAAAGAATGCATGAGAGTACTGCATGCATCTATTGCATGAAAATATATACATGTGTGAACAGCAAGGGAGTACAGTCCTTAACACAAAAGTAACTTCACTGTCAATTATCTACTAACATGGTGAGTTTGCAGGTGTACTCACTCACACAACTGTACTCTGACTTTGAGGACAGTCACTGTAGTAATAAGTCATAACATTTTTAAACTCCAGAATCCCCTGTAGCATAGTTGTCCCAAAACTTGTCATATGTCCAAGAGTGGAATTCCAGTTTGTAATGATTTGCAAAACTTTGAACAAGTAGTCCATGATGCTGCCTACAGAATGTCTTGATTGGCAACACCTCCAAAGTATGCTGCAGAAATAGGTAGAGCAGAAGTGAAGTATGCCTTAACAGGGTGCTGAAGCATTCTGTTGTTTTTATCATAAGAAAGGCAAAACAACGACCAACTATTTATAGAATATCTATATAGCAACAGAAAGATCTTCCTAGCTTTCATAAGCATCACAAAGACTTAGCCAGCTTTCATGGTAGAATCTGCCTTTCTGATACAGTATTCTCAGTTGCTTGTGGACATCCAGAACATGCAGTATGGGTTCATCCAGGACTCTGTTAGGCAGACCACTGGTAGCCAAACTGAAATTTTAAATGAAAAAATCAGAAAAAAGCTTTATGTACAAAGAAACAAATAAAGGAGACATTTTCACTATAAAATAAAAATTAAGGTTTACATAGCAGTGGCTGTAGTTCACAATCCATCTTCCAAACGTAAGTGCCAGTAAAATAAGGGTTTTCCACAAATGGAACTTCAGATGCATGGAGTCTGCTGACTCATAGGGTGGCACTAGCAGTTTTTCAAACATACAAGACACTTACAGACCTTTTAGGAGTCCATTTCCACTTAGGCGTCTTCTCAATCACTGGAACTCGGACCACAACATCAGATATCTGCTTCCAGCTAATTCCCATGAATAAGGAATTGTCTAGAGAAATGATCCTTACAGCATACATTGTTGTGTTCAACTGTCATTTGAGTTATGTGCAAGTGTGAAAAGAAAGGGTCAGATGGTATATTCTGCTCGCATGCGAAATAACCATTGTCAGAAACGGTTTACATTGAAAACCTTGAAACTGCATCGATCGACCAACATGTGGTTGAATGGCAGATTTCAAGTTGGCAGAATGTCGAACCAAAATTTATAAAATACAATACAGCAAACGGGTAGTGTAGTTCGAGTATTTGGGTTCAACTTTGTGCAGGGAGATCGCTGTTCAGTGAGGAACAGGGAATTAGCCCATTTCCTCACTGTAGTGTGATCTCAGAGTTGGGGCGGCCACGGTGGTGCAGTGGTTAGCATTGCCGCCTCACACCAAGAGGTTCTCCGGTTCGATCCTCGGCTGGGGTGCCTTCTGTGCGGAGTCTGCATGTCCTCCCTGTGGTCGCGTGGGTTTACTCCGGGTGCTCCGGTTTCCTCCCACATCCCAAAGACATGCTGCAGGTGGATTGGACACTCTAAATTGGCCCTAGGTGTGAGTGTGGGCGTGTGTGTGCATTCTGTGGAAGGTTGGGCGCCAGGCTGGCAACTCGACACCGTAAAACTCCACTGCCAATCATGAGCGGACCAGGAGATCCGCTGTGGCGATCCCTAACCGGGAAAAGCCGAAAGAAGAAGAAGAAGTGTGATCTCAGAGTTGGCACATTTAATGTGCAGGGGGTGTGGGTGGCACAGCCTCCCACATGGGGGGTGCAGGAGGAGTAGCCCCCCTGCAAAACAGTAGAATTAATGTACTGTTGACTATAAAGTGTAATGGTACATTAATGTGCATAGCAAGAGGTGAGTGATGTCACCTCCTGCTATGTCGAATACATAGAACTACGGATGTCGATGTATTAATTTCCATGTTGGTTGCTGTTTCGAAATTCCGAATTCAGCATTTCAGGTTGACATTCTGAACGGCCGACCGAAACGGATTCGGAAATTCAATAGTAAATCATTAGAAACATGATGTGTCGAATCCCCCAATGCAATACTGCTTCCATACTGCTTCTTACTCAGCTGGTATGACTTTTCTGTCTCTTATTTGTTAATGTAACATATCACTGTTGAGCTGCATGTGTTGCTGTAAAGGAAGACTGAGGATTTTTTTTTTGTACTGCTTCCTATTTATTAGACATCTTTTCTTTCTTTCACAACTGACTATATAAAAAGTGAGGCCTTTCTAGGTGACTTCTCCACTTGTTTGAGTGATATGCAAAACTGCTCAAGGATGTACAACTTTCTCTCTGTGAAAAGAATGACCATAAAGCTTTTAAACATTTTCACTTTTAGTGAAGTTCTTGCAATATTCACAGCTATCACAATCATGTTCCGACCCTAAATAGACTAAACACTTAAGGCCAAAGCCTTTGGGAAAATCTATCTACCAAAAGTACACATGTTAAACAGACGTGGATGAAAAAGACACTACTGTCCCAATGAAACCCTGACAAAGTACTTTCAATGAGTGGCTTTAATGATGATGAACAACAGCCAAGAAAGACCTACATAATAGTGATACAATTCTGAAACTACATAAAAAACAGTCACAGAACTAACATTTTTGAAGTGCTTATACAAACATAAAAGTAAAGCAACAGTGCTCATACACTAGGACCACACAAACATAAAAATCATTAATGGTATTGGCACACGTCCCACACTGGATTGAGATGGCAGACATAACAGTTACAAGAAAAAAAAATAGATGGAATGGATTCTGTTTCATTGCTGAGTAATCAAAATGCTATGACTTGCTGCTACAGTGAACCATCTTAAAGGAAGGCCTAAAACACAGCCTTCTGTGACTACACCCAGGACCCATTTCTCCCACATGATGGAACTCAAAATAGGGCAAACTCATCAAACTGATCTTATGCAAGCAGTTCTGGCTAGTAGTCAGTACTGTTGAGGAGTTCCCTGTGATGTTTACCATTTGGGAGAACTGGGGAGGAGCGCTGATGATGCAGTAATGCCCGACATATAGTTCACCTGTTCTGCCTATCAGGAGGTCTCTTCCTTGTACCAGGCTAGGCTAGCCAAGGTGAGTAAGAAGATGAATTCAGATGTAAGTGCACATACCTTCCACAGGAAACAAGGCCCTTCACCAGTTTTTCACCTCTGCAAAAATCTCTTGAGAAGACTCGCTGAAAAGGACCCTCCCTTGTACTAGAGTAGAGTATCCAAAAAGCCTGCTACAGCTCATTCAGAAAGGATGAGAGCCTTTGCCATGCTAAATAGGGTAGACATACACCAACCTCTGCTGCCCTGTTGACTACATCAACACATGCAAAGGTGCAACTGGCAATGTGGAAATGCAGTAAAGAATCTACAAAGAAGGATCTTTTAAAAAAAATAACAGTTGACCCCACAATCACAGAGCTGTCATTTTTTCCAGTATCTAGTCCACCACACAGGACTGGAAATGGGACAGGGGATGCTATTTAAAGCCACGATGCCTAAAGTGGCAAAGGAAAAAAAAAAACTTTCCTTGCCTGTCCATAGGTTTTGTCATGTAAGACGAGTTAATAAATAACAAAGACAGACAAACGCAGTGATCTGAACTTCTGTGTGCCACATGACATGCTAGTCACTGCACCTATCTCAGCAACATTTAAAGGTTTATACCCCATACCAAAAAGCTCCATTTTAAAATTAGAACACTACATCTACAAAGCAGCACACATTACATTACACTGATAATTTTAAATGGGAGCACAATGGCAAATGTAATGCCAAAATTGACAGACATGGATCAGTGTGGTTTTGTGGAGGGGAGGCAAACATTTGACAACATTAACAGAACACTGATGATCCAGAGGGAAGCAGAATGTAAGAAAATACCACTGCTGTTGGTGGGTCTTGATGGAGATAAAGCATTTGACAGAGTAAGCTGTGAGTTTATGAGCAAGGCAATGGAAGCATTTGCATTTCCTGTAAGCTTGATTAGGAGGGTACATGAGGGATCAAAGAAGAAAATTAAAGTGGGTGAGGCCCTCTGGGATAATTTCTGCTTAAGCAGAGGAACCAGGCAGGGATGTCCTCTTTCCCCTTTGTTACTTGCATTATATTTAGAACCACTGGCAAAGACAATAAGGGGGCTCAGAAATTCAAGGATATAACTGGTATGGTAGTCAAGAAAACCTGGCTCTATTTGTAGATGATATTATTTTACACCTGACAAAAATCAGACAGAGGCATTACAGTGTTGTGGAACATTTTGAGAGTGTTTCAAATCTTTTTGGGATACAAAATTAATGAAGCTAAAACAAAGGCAATAGCGGTAAATTCTGTACCACATATGAATTGGTTCAGCAATATCCATATTTATGGGGACATTATAAAATGAAGAAACAGGGGGGCCCTTAACAAAAGACCAGCACTGGTAGAGTTTTTACTAGAATCTAGAACAGAAGCTGCCATTTAAAAAGGAATAATTAGTACAGCATATAAAATATTGCATGACAACTATAAGAATCAATCAGAGGAGGTTAAAAAAGATTGGGAAGACAGATTAGATAAGCAAATCACAAAGAAACAATGGGAGGATTTATGTATGTCTCCCAAATATACAACAAGATCTACAAGATTTAGGATTTTTGCTTGGAAATATTCACATAGATATCTTTATACCCCAAGCAGACTACAGAGAAGTTTTACTCAGGTAGACTGCAAATGTTGGAGGTGCAACAGTGAAGAAAGAGGTAAATGGGAACATATTTTCTGAAAGTGAGGTGAACTGGCAGACTTTAAGGATTCCCTGCGGGATGCATTATCAGAGATGTTGGGTGGGCAGATTAGGAGATGATTTTTCTGAGCTATGATACAGAATCAGAATTGCCTAGATATGGTAAGGCCTTGCTGTATCTAATTATGGTGGCCAGAAAAAAACACAATACTAGAAAATGGAAATCAAAATCTAAACCATCTATACTAGAAGTAGTGAATATAGTAACAGAGATAAAACAACTGGAAACGAGATCTTTAGAAAAGGGTAGGAGCAAACTGCATAGGAAAAAATGGGAATTGTGAGAACAATACATACAGGGGAGGAATGAGGTTTAAACGACAGTAGGACTCAAATGACCTATGTAATGTTTAAATGAAAATTATTTGGTAGATTATAAATGATGTATAATGTTTGCAACTGGGAGTGTGTCAGTATGGCTTGTGATGTAAAATGCTTGCAACTAGGATTGTGTCGGTGTGGTTTGTTTTCATTTATATAAATGTATGATTGCCTGTGTCATAAGTGATTGATTTAATAAAGATATTTCTTGCTAAAAAAAAGAGCAGGAATTGAATAATTCATGTAATGTTGCTTACGTTATACAATATACAGCAATATATGTGAAGTATAATGTTTGTAAATGTGAACTTTGTTAATACAGTTTGATTACTTTTACATAAATGTAAATTTGCCTATGTCACAAGTGATAACTTAATAAAGGTGTTAAAAAATTTTAAATAGGAGCATGTCAGGTCGCCAAAGGTAGTTCTGGCAAATGTAAAATGATCAAAGCAAGTTCGTCAAAACTAGTAAGCAACAGTGAAGTTTGCCTTTTTCTCTGGTGTTTTGCGACCTTGGAGTTGGTATATACAAGTTCGGGGGATGTAGGGGTGAAAAAAAAAACTTCCCTCGGGGTGTTCGCTGAAGGCAATTTCGGCGAACATTTTTCAATGTTTTTACATTCACCGAAACTGCCTTTGGCAAGTCAACATGAATCCTTTAGAATTACACTTTAGACTATTTTATGCATCACAATGGCTTTTTATATAAAATATAAAACTTTATACACATTCAAAAACATTTTAATAAAACTACTTTCAGTCTGCTTTAACTCATAAACAGTCAAAATAATTGACACCTGACCCTGCTTCTGGTATACTCATTGCACAGCACCTTCATTTAGAAACAAATTCAGGAGTCTCTCTCTCTCTTGCTCTGCAGCTCTTGACTACTCCAGTTTTCACATAATGTATTTTCCTGCAACAGAATTGGAGCTTGTATAGGCCCTAGGGCCGATAGCCTAGTACCAACCTATGAAGCTTCTGGTTGCTCATTTCCCTCAAATTTTGACTGATATAATTGTCTTATACAAATATCGATTACTTCTTCTACACAGTTATATTAGGATTTGGCTTCATCTGTTTTGCTAAAGCTCCATTTTCCTGCTTCAGACTTTCTTATGGCTGCTTTCTCTCACCAACCTGCAAATCTGGCAGAATTCTAATAGTTTATCACAGTATAATTTCCATCTCTGCCGAATTCTTTCCAACATTTTTACTTTATGTTGATTTTCAGGCCTCAGTAATATAGATAGGCAATTTGCTTTAAAGCCAATTGAGCAGGTGAGACAGACACAGAACACCTGCAGTGAGTATTCCTAAATTTAAAGACTGCAAAAGTGAGTCTCAAAAATTCAAGAAGGGTGTTAGGACTGTGGCTACTTCACAGAAAAGCAAGCTGTAGCTCGTCCTAATAAGGACGTTTAGTAGAACATGACAAAGACTAATAAAGCTGTTGAACAGACTTAGCATCATTTCAAGCTAAATAAGAGGAAATGTAAAATCAGAGTTAACATGCCTGAAATACATGAGCCATATCTTAACTTCAGAGGGACTGAAATTTGTTCTAGGAAAAAAAATCTGAGCAGCTCTGCAAATGCCAATGCCAGGAGACATGCAGACAATCCTAGCAATGATCTGTGTATTGCAAAGTTTGTCTGAAATAATCACATGTCTAATAAAGCATGTACAGCAAGATGTGGCCTGGAAATAGCTATAAACACAAAAACAGGTACAAATTGTTCAAGATGCTAGTCAGTGACTGATGCTCCAGCATTACAATTCTGTGACATGAATAAGATGGTTGCGTTGAGAGGTGCCAGTTGGAGTAGTACAGGAGCTACAATGACAGAAGAGAACAGAACACTTCCCTATGGGTCAAGAACATTTACAGATATTGTTGGGATAGAGAAGGAGCTATTAGCAGTAGGGTATGGATCTAATAAAGAACTTCAGACAGGAGCAGACTAAAGACATATCCATAAGTCTGTCAATAAGGTATCTCTGAGGGTGCAGATGATTTTACTTAAACCACATAAATATGATCTGGAAGCAGTACACAGGCCATGGAAAAAGTACTGCACATAGCACAGATATTTTGATTACAGCATATTTACAACAGATGGTGTAAAGCTGCGAAAAGAAGAACCAAAAAATCTTTTGGTAATAATGCAGTTACTAATGACAGAAGAAAAACAAAGAATTTTAGAGGAAGTACTATCAGTGACTTAGAAATGCATTTACTAAGAGTGTCGGAATTAATCGCTGGCCTGAGCTAAAATTAGAAATCCAGTCATAATTTTCTTTTGAGGGAAAAAAAAACAAGCTGTGTACAGAGCCTGGCATTCAAAGCTGACAATACAAGTTTTCATTCAACTGTGAAAACAAATGTTTGAGAGGATACATGAATCACATCCAGGAAAAAATGACACAAAGAGAGCAGAAGATAAAAATTTTAGGCCAGGAAGGTCAATTCCAAAAGAACAGGTGGCTCAAAGATGTGCCATTTGCAGTGCATACCATAGCAATCCAAAGGAAGAAATAGTTGTTCATGGAGCAGAGAGGATATAGATTTATTCCATTTCAGAGAAACCAAGTACTTCACATTTGTGTATTGTTATTCCACCTTCTCTGGAATGGCCAGTCTAAAAACCACAACTGTGATTATTGCAACAAAGTCCTGTTTCTTGAAGAAAATTATCCTCCATTTTGTCAAACCTGACAGTAGTCCACAATACACAAGTCATGAATTCAGAATATTTGTGTGAATGAGAATTCAGGTATAGAAAGTCCATTCAGCCTGTACTAATGGTATAGTGAAATAAAGCCCTGATTGCAGCTCAGGTGACCAAAGTTCATTGCTCGGCTCATGTATTTGACAGTGCATTCAGAGTGGATGGGCATACCCACCCTATGGGGAAGTAGAAGGTACATGCTTTGGGGCACTTTGCAGTATTGATCACTCTGGTACAGAATGGGGAGAGAGCAGCACACTGTGTTGTCTGGTGGTGTGGGTGTCCTGCTGTCATCAACCCCTTGTGAAAGTCAGGGGCTGGACTGAGCTGATGCAAACTGCATGTCCCACTGTGGCCTGTTACAGAAATGTACAAGGACTGGGGAAATCAACAAAAAATACTCTCCAGCAGCAATATGACAATGCACTAAGTACCTCAGTCTCTTCTGTAGCCATGAATATGGGTTGGAGAGTGCCTAGGAGTGTAAAGGAGGTTCAGTAGACCAGACAGATGAGGAGAGACATTGAGGCAGCTGATGAGCAGTTGCAGGAAGGAAAGAATTGGCTAAAAGCCAGTCTGTCTATAGTACACTTAAACCAGTGGAGACGTTGACAGAACTACATAAAAAAGTGAAGATTCTCATGAGAAACAGCTGTAGCACAAATTACAGTAAATGTCATGTTGCAGTTTTTAAATTTAATCAAGCTAAATAAAACCTGTAGGAACCTTGCTGTATTAGGTACCAGCCAACCTAGGTCACAATATGCTTAGTGACCCAGTTACGAAGTATACAATAAATTGCAAAGGTAACAGTCCCAAAAAAATCAAGAAGTGTGTTAGGACTGCAGCTCGCTCCTAGAAAAGCAAGCTGTAGCTCGTCCTAATAAGGATGTTTAGTAGTATTTTTTGTTAGGTTAGGTTCGTTCTGCAGGGGGGCATTCCTGTTGAGGCTAGTTCATCCTAAAGAGGGCATTCGTATATAAGCAGTATTCCTTCTGTGTGAGCAGTTGCCCTGATAAGGACTCTTGATTTTCAAAATCTCACATCATGTAGCATCATCCTAATACAGAGGTCTTTTAAACCATTATTGTCATGATGTTTTGCTCATCTAGTTTTAATCTGCTATAAACCACATTCTGCCTCTAGTATTAAGCACAACTTAACACTTTTAACAATTGACATTTTTGGGACTGCAGGACAGAATGTATTTGACCTGGTCTTAAAAAGACTTAGCATACGTATGTACCATCTCCAAGGTATTGCCCTCACTGGTCAAGTCAAATCACAAACAAGTAACCTTCCCCATCAACATTTCCAAGCCATCAGAAGCAAATATCACAGAATTCAATTACTTCAAATGTTCAAATCTCAAACAATTCTATGATGAAGTCTCCAAATTAAAGTATAACGGTATCACCCAAAATGTAATACTGTAAAGATTTATGCTGACAAGCTCTACTCTCACTTGGACAAATGTATTAACTTGGCAGTAATAGATTCAAACCACTATGGTAGTTTAAAAGCACACCAGAGTGGTGGTCCACAAGCATTAAAAATATAGAATAAAAGGAAGAAACTCTTTAACCTACATAGAGCAGAACAAAAATCGTCCAAATTAAAGAACACCAAACAGCTAGTTAATAATCTACAAAGAGACATCAGAAAAAAAAAAGTCATCCCATAAACTCAGATTAGGTACAGAAGCCAAAGACGACTAGAAATCCTTATTTAGTTCCATCAACGTCACTCAAAACTTAATATAATGGTACTACATACACAAATATCATTGACATTGCTAACATACTGGCAAATAAATGTATGCCAACTTCACTCCAGAGACATCATTTCCAAGCCCACTTATACCAGGTGGGATCAAGCCTCCACAAAAGAACATGTACGGAAAGTACTCTCCATAAAGAACATCTCCTCATCTATGGAGCCTAATAATATACCCGGTTATCTAATAAATAGTGCTAAACAAGCACTGATGGACGAATCTCTTTAATATGAGCCCAGCAATGGGCTTTGTCCCCCACAGGTGTGGTGCACAGTTGCTGCAATGCTGCCACTCCACAAGGGTAGTTCCTCCACTAACCCCAGGAATTACAGACCTATCCAGTTTGACAAGTCCTATGTGCAAAGCCATGGAATGCATCATAACTGACCAAATGAACTACAGCATCAAAAATCTTATCAGACTTCACTCTCAGTAGTTTGGTTTTCTCAAGGGTAAGTCTTGTACAATGAACCAAGTTTTGGAGGTTGGCATAATGGTTAAGGTGTTTACCTTACCCACAAAATACAAGGTTAGACAGTCACCTTTGGAAAGCATAGCTAGGCTTAAAAGACTACCTAAGGTCATTAGCCTAGTAATCACTTATAAACATACATTCTAGGGATGGGTTTGGCACAATGGTTAAGATATTCACCTCACAGACGCAAGGTGCAGGGTTTGATTCTCCCCATGGGATATTGGCTAGGCTTAAAATGGCCCTTCTGGGGAATTAGCCTTATATTTACCTATGAATCTGGTAAACTTCTCTGACACGGTCACTAAGGCCGCAGACTGCAAACACACTGTCTACAGAGAATACCTTGAACTCGCCAAGGACATTTGATATAATACCACATGCTGGACGAGCTCTAAACTGACCCATACATGGTTAGGTGGATAGCCAAAATGGCTTAAGTACAAGACTCACACAGTATGATTAGGGAGAGCTTCCTTCAAGAGCATTAAGGTGATAAGAGTCCCTCGGGGATCTGTGCTGGGACCTTTACTACTTGGTGTCTGCTTCTCAGATCTCCACATACCAAATGAGTATAACAAAGTTCACTGATGACTGCAAGATGGGAGTCGTCAACTCCCTCTTTAACATACATGCACCCCAACAGGAGGTTACACTTGTCAATAGTTAGTATACAAAAAAACTTGCATGGCTCTTAGCAAAAAGCATTTCCTCTAGATAAAAAAGATGTCCTCTGCTCCTTGTACATATAAACTATAAACAATGACATTGGTAATCTCCAAACTCTGGACCCCACCCAGTTCAGGTTTGTAAAGAGCAGACCATGTCTCCTAAACCTGACAGACTTCTTTGAAACAGTCTCCAAAGCCGTAGATGAGGGTAAGGTGGTTCACACAGCCTATCTAGATCTCGCCAAGGCATTCAACACCATCCCCCACTCTGGAATTATAGATACACTCACTAAACTAGGTATAAATCCCTATGTCACAAGATGGGTTGCCAACTGGCTCACTGACAGAACCCACACTGTGAAAGTAGCAGACTCCAAATCCGACTTCAGACCAGTGACAAGTGGAGTACCACAGCATTCAGTTCTGGGTCCTCTCCTGTTTGGTATCTACTTCTCTGAAGTACAGGCTAACACAGAAGGGCTTTGGCTAACAAAGTTCGCAGATAACTGCAAACTAGGAGCCATAATCAAAACTCCTAACGATGTGGACATCCTACAAAAGGGCCTCACTGAGACAGATGCCTGGTGTCAGAGCCATGGCCTCAAGCTCAATGCCAAAAAGTGCATTGTTATCCCTTTTGGTAAAAACTCTGTACCCATGAACTACCACATAGGTGGTAGTCTACTTAACACAGACTTAACTGCTTTCCACTCAAGGAATGGAATGCTCCTCCCTGCATCACAGCTTGTTCTCCCACTAGATTTGCAGCTGTGGCTCCAACTTTAGAGTCATTTCACTACACCATGTCCCAAGTGTGTGTCTCCATCCTGCTTCTTTCACTCTACAAAAAGTGAAACAAGCACATATTCCTTCTGCAGCAGCGGCAGTCAGACTTATCATATCGCACTACCTAAAGAACCTGCACAGCTGAATTTCTCCTGCAATTGGCAAGAAGTCCACAAGCAACAAATAAAGTTAAATCTATGTAAGGCAATATGCAAATAACTTAATTTGTTAAGTCGTTTGCATTGTTTTGCAGTGCTGAAACTGCTGGAAGGATATCCCCACCCCCCACTCATTCACCCACACTCATAGGCCTTTTTACTGCTGAAGGTGAAGCTACATTAACACTTCAGCATATTTCACTCTTATCAGTGTAACATATCCCTGTAAAGACATTGAAAAGCCCATAAATATAAAATTAAATGCTGTGACTCGAGACAAGTATTTAGAGTTCAGACAACTTGTCTTTTGTATCCATAAACATCCTACCTCACTGATTGTTTATGGTGGTAAACCATCTGGGGGGGGGTTGCTTTCTACTCAAGGAACTGAATGCTCCTCCCTGCATCACATCTTGTTTTCCCACTAAATCTGCTGCTGTGGCTCCATCTTCAGAGTCACTTCACTACCCCATGTCCCAAGTGTGCGTCTCCATCCAGCTTCTTTCACTCTACAAAAAGATACAGTGGATTCTTGTATTTTCTTAATCATTATGGTTTATTTCATTTTGGTTCAAACTTGCACTAAAAATATATAACTAAGATTTCACTGTGTTTAATTGTGGCTAAGTGTTGTGTACTAAGCAGTAACACACGTCTGGGTGTGGGTAATGCTAGATTTACCCACGGTTGATGTGGTTCGCCCTTGTGATCAAAGACAACCGTGGGTAAATCTAGCATTACCCACACCCAGACGTGGGTTATTGCTATTATACAATGACATCATTTAAGAAAAATAATACTTACTTTTCTTAAATAATGTCTTTGTATAACACCTGTGTGGTGCCCTTCCATGGTTTTCTGCTATCCTGGGGCTTTTTCTGATGTACTGTGCATGCGTATGGAACTTGTGTTCCCACGCTTATGCAGTACATCAGAGCTGTGTAGAGGAAGCAAAGGAGAAAGGAAGATCTCTGTTGCTTTTTTAAAGCTATCTCGCTACGGACTAAAAGAATAAAAACTAAATCAGCCCCTTGGCTAGCTAAAACTACTCTTTCTACCATGAGACAAAGAGACAAAGCATGGGCACGCTACCAAAAACATAAGGCAACCCCACTCCTTAACGAATACAAAATGCTCTGCAATAAAGTTAAGAAACACATCTCTTCTGATAGACAAAATTACTACTCTACACTCCAAAACAAAAACAAAAACAACCCTCAAAAATTCTGGAAAGGAATCTCCACTCTCCTCCACCCCAGTAAACCAGATACTCCAAACCCAGATCCAAATGCTCCAGAACTAGATTTAGCCACCCAATTCAATTACTTCTTTATTGACTCTATTTCCAAACTAACCTCCTCTTTCTCTATTTCTTCCCCTTCATCTAACACCCCTTCACCCACCCCCAGTATCTCTTCATCCACACCCTACTCTACACCCACTAATCCCACTATACCCCTTTCTACACAAATTCCATCCTCATCTATACCACCCCAAAATTCAACACCCCATGACTGCACTCTCTTCACTTTAAATCCCATTCCTACTGCTACCATCAAGAAACTCCTTCAGAAATTGAAACCATGTACCAATGCTCCTGATAATATCCCTTCTTACTTTTTTGGCATCGCTGCGGAAAGTCTTGCCTACCCCATCAGCATCTTAATTAACCGCTCCTTCAAGAAGGCTCAGTTCCCCAAATCTGGAAACAAGCATATATCATACCATTACACAAAGGTGGTAACAATAACAACATTACTAATTTCCGTCCCATAGCCATCCTGTCCCCCATTGCAAAAATCCTTGAAAAATGTGTACAACTCCAACTCCTCCCTCATCTCCTAGACAACAATCTTATCACCCCCACACAACACGGTTTCAGACCGAATCATAGCACCATGACTGCCCTTCTCTCCTTCCTTGAAATCATCAATAAAGCCCGTGACTCAGGACAAATCGTTTCCACCATACTCCTTGATCTTTCTAAAGCTTTCGATACTATCTCTCACAGCCTGCTCTTAACTAAACCCTCCAAACTCTACCTATCCTCCTCATCTTTGAACTGGTTCTCTAGCTATCTTTCCAACAGAAATCAAGCTGTAAAGTGGAAAAGCAACTTCCTCCTTCCTAACTACCCCTACCGGAGTTCCACAAGGCTCCATACTGGGTCCTCTACTCTTCAATATCTTTATTAATGACTTCCACAAAGCTATCCCTTTCTCCAGCATCATTCAATATGCTGATGATTCTACTATCATCTGCTCTGCCTCTTCTATCCCCACCCTACAAAAACTTACTCAAGACGCCTTTTCTTCCACAGAGCAATGGATGCTTAGCAATCATCTAGCTCTTAATGCCACCAAAACCAAATTAATGCTATTTACCCCCTCCAAACTCACTCCCCCCAACATGAACTCATTCTTAATTACCAGTCAAAATAACTTACCTCTCGAAACAGTATCAGACACCAAACTACTCGGGGTTCAAATCGACAACCAACTAAAATTCAATTCCCACCTACAAAAAAACATCAAAAAAACACATCAAAAAATTGGTATGCTGTATAGACAAAATGCCTACCTTACATCCACCACTAAAACCACTCTAGCTACTTCCTTTCTTATCCCCTCCCTTCTATATGGTGCCCCACTACTTACTAATCTTCAGTCCTCATTAAAAAAACAGCTCACTTCATGCTATAATAAAATTGCTAAATTCGCCATCGCTCAAAGGTCTTCCACTCACCATTGTCTCTCCCTCCATAAACTAAAATGGTTAGAACTTCCCAACTATCTTACTTACACTCAACTAACTCTAGCCCATAAACTGATCCTAAACCCCTCCAAGTGTCCCTCGCTTGCTTCTGCCCTTAAAATGCACCTACCAAATAGAGTGCTAAGGTCTAATAATCAAAATTTACTAGAAGTGCATAAACCCACTCATCCCCCAGGCAAAAACCTCCTTTCCTTCAGCCTCGCCTCTGGAACTCTCTACCACCTAACATCCGCATTACCTCTAACCACTCTACCTTCAAGAAGTCACTTTTCTTACACCTAGCATCTAAATGGGAATGCTCTTGCTCCCACCCCTCATAAACAACTCTACTAAATGCCCTTAAATACCTTAATCTACCTTATTCACCTTCTATGTTTGTTCATTAATCTGCAATTATGTTTTGCATTTTGTTCCTTCAATTGCATGTACCAAGGCTTTTACTATCTAATTGTCATTAATCTGCAATTATGTTTTGCATTTTATTCCTTCAATTGCATGTACCAAGGCTTGTACTGTCTAATTATAATGACTTTATTTTTTGCTACTTCAATGTATCTAGTAATTACTATCAAATGTTAATGTATATCTATTTTCTGTTTTGGAGCTTTTCTCCCCAGGACTCCATTGAAAACGGGTTCTTCTAGGCCCAATGGACTATCCTGGTAAACCAACTGCAATAAATAAATAAATATGTTAAATGAGTTTAACATAGCAAGATATCTTTAAAAAAAGCAATGGAGAAAGGAAGATCTCTGTTCCCTTTTTTTAAGCTATCTCGCTATGTTAAACTAGTTTAACATAGCGAGATATCTTCTATCTAGCTATGTTAAACATATAACATAGCGAGATTAAAGCAACGGAGATCCTTCTTTCTCCGTTGCTACCTGTGCTCACACAGACAAAAAAAAAATCAGGACATATACTAATGGAAAAATTCCGGGCAACCGGACCTTTTTCCATTAGTATATGTCAGATTTACAATGGGCATGCTGGTTGGGCTGGCCAATCAGCATACATGTTTTGGAATGTTAATTGCCAATCACTGTATAATTGCTGTTAATGTGTAGTACAAATATCAGCACATGTGTACTGACTTTTTACTCTAGGTTGCAGTAATAGCATTACAGTTCGTCTTTCTGCTATTAATGTGTAGAAATTGAATTATCAAGTTTCTACTGGCTGGGTGTTTTACAGTAGGATTCAGTGTAACCACCAACATTTTTCTTGTTTGCACTGCAGTTACATCAAGTAAGTCTACAGTCTGTTGCCATCTTGCTAAGTGTTTTCTTTTTTTTTCTCTCTCTTTTCTTTCTCCCTGCTAATCTGTAGTACATATGTTTATGTTATGTATATATGTTTCCACTCACTTCTACTGAAGGCTTCTATTGTAATACCTGATTTTATGTTTATATGAACAGCACAGTTACTGGATAATGTAGGTGATTGTTACCATATGAGAGGTTCCGTTTGTGAAGAGTTTTGTCATTCCCTAGAGTTGCTTCCTTTTTTATTTTTATATATGTTACACTCTCTAGCTGGCTGCCTTTTCTAAGTGCTTCAATATCAGATTTACAGATTGTATGCTGTGCAGCAAAGAGTGGGAACTAACGGATAGACTTGCCTCCTGTCCCTCTAACATCTGTAAACCTACATCTCAGTAACCCCACACTTGCATGGATACACAGGTGATCCGCTGTGGCGACTCCTAACCGGGAAAAAGCCGAAAGAAGAAGAAACCCACTATCACAGCTGACATGCTCCTCCTAACTTATATATATTTCTTTACTCTTAATTCTCAGCCTCACTACAGCTACATCTTTGCATACCCCCACACACCAATACACACCAACAACCTCCTCTAACCCTCTCCACAATAAACGAAACAGATTATCACATATCTCATCCCAGCTTTTCTCCTATACCCTCCCATTCTATTCAAGCCACAAACTGGCCTCCTCACCTACTATGAAACCACACCTGACACCAGTACTCTCACCTAGGAATAAAAACCACTTCCCATGGTACACATTCCTCATTCCCTAGCTACTCAAATGTGGAGACATACATCCTAACCCTGGTCCACCCTATAATCCTAACCACAAGAGTAACCCCAAAGACTTAAACATACTTACACTTAACCTTAGAAGTATATGTAATAAAATAACCCCACTGCATGCCTGGATCGATCAAAATAAACCTGACATACTAGCCCTTACTGAAACATGGCTACACCCCAATGTAAAAGACTCAGAAATAATACCGCCAACTTTCCAATAACCAGAAGAGGTAGATCTAAAAAAAGGGGGGGGGATAGCACTTCTATATCCCTCTACACTCAACATCACACCCTATACCAGTAATATACCCATCTTTTCCAGTGCTGAGGTACTAATCTCCTTTTTGAACCTTAATATATCAAAAATAATTTGCATAATAGTAATATATATCCTACCAGGTAAAAATATACCAGTGTTGGAAAATATTTTATCCTGGACATCCCAAACAATAAACCCTGAAACAATAATCTTAGGAGATGTAAATATAGATTGGCAAACCATAGCTTCTGACTCCCCCACAAGCTTATCAATGCTCCAACAAGATAGAGCAAATATCTTGCCTGCCAATCCACCTTAGACTGGATTCTAGTATCCCACCCTGCTAATTACCCCTCTTCAGGTACACTGCCTAGCTCCCTGAATGATCGTCTACCAGCTTACTCCCTTAGAACGAACTCCCAACAACTAAGAGTACACACACTATAAAATCAGTTAGGAACTCAGTTAATTTATGTCAGCATAAATTCAACAATCACCTACAGGAAATAGAGTGGACACCCCCTTAAACAACTACCCCTTAATGCTGCTGTACTATACTTTAATAACACCTTCCTTCACATACTTAATACACCAGCTCCCATTCCTATGAAAAGAATCAAAAATAACTCCGCACCATGGCTCTCTAAGGAATGTAAACACCTGGTGAAGCAAAGGGACCTAGCCTGGTCAACCTGGAAACAAAACAAAATCATGTTAATTTCAAAACACTACGTAATAAAGTGATAAAACCAACAGAGATAAGAAGTCATACTATTCCCAGCTTCAATTCCAGCATAAAATCAACCCCAGTAAATTTTGGCACTCCATACCTTCTCTACTTAACCCTAGAAGAAATGGAGAGCACACCCCATCACCTGATACCCTTCCATCACAAATAGCCGAAAACCTTAAGAAGCACTTCATAAAATCAATTTCAGATCTACTAACACCCCTAATGCTGGACCCCCCCCCCCCACCCTTCAACCTATTCAGACACCAACCCTAGGCCATCAACTACTTCTAACCCTGTCATTACTAACCCCCATACTCAACATGTCATACAAACCCCATTATAATTTCAGCCCATACCCACTGACACCATTAAAAAACTGCTACAAAAACTAAAACCCTGCTCTACTTCAGCTGACAATCTCCCCTATACTACCTCAAACTGGCTGCTAATTCAGTTGCCTACCCAATCAGTATCCTTATAAACAGGTCTTTATCCGAATCAGAAGTACCTACCATATGGAAACAATCTCACATCACCCCCATCCACAAAGGGGCAACTCTTATGATCCATCCAATTTCCGTCCTATATCCATCTTGTCACCCATATCTAAAATTCGAGAGAGAAATGTCCATCAGCAGGTAATGCAATATCTATTGCAAAACAATCTTTTAACCAAAACCCAACATGGCTTCCGACCTAGCCACAGCACAGCTACAGCCCTATTGCCTTTTACAGACTCCGTGACGAAGGCCAGAGATGCAGGATGCTACACAACCTCACTATTCCTTGATCTCTCTAAGGCCTTTGACATAGTGTTTCACCCATTACTTTTGAACACACTGACTAACTTAGGCTTCTCACATAACACAGTAAAATGGTTTCAGAGCTACCTCAAGGATCGTAAAGAATCAGTGAAATGGTCCAACAAACTCTCACCGTTTCTCCACAACCCTACTGGAGTCCCCCAAGGCTCCATCCTAGGACCCCTACTCTTCAACATTTTCACAAACAATCTTCACACTGCCTCTCACCCTGGGACCCTCATTCAGTATGCTGATGATTCCACCATAATCTGCACTGCTCAATCACTACCAGAACTACTCTCAAAAACTCAACAATTCTTTACAGCAGTTGAATACTGGCTAAGAAATGCCCAACTCTTTCTTAATCCAAAGAAGAAAAAAATAGTATTCTTTCATCCCAAAAACACCTCCCTTGTCACTGATCATTTCAACATCCTTGCATCTGACAACACTGCCACAGAAATAGTGCAGGAAACCAAACTTCTAGGTGTTATCACTGACAATAAACTTTCATTTGACCCCCCCATATACAGCAAAATATACAGAAAACTCATCAAAAACTGGGACTCATATATAAACATTTTTTTTTACTGCAGCAACCAAAAATAGAAGTTATGTTCTTACCATAACGTTCCATGTTAGTTGTCTTCTTCTCGCCTTCTTCTTGCTGGATGGGTTCGGAGCCGACCTCGGCTCCGACTCGGCCACTCTAAAAGCTCGAGAGTTGGTTCCACCGGCTCGAGGCTCCCCTTATATCCCACAATGCTAGGCGTGAGTTACCTCAGATCTCGTTTGTAAGCTAGGCCCAGCTTATAATAGTAATAGAATAACTATAAACAAAATCCACCTCTATAAACCAGGGAGAAGAGAAGGGTGACCTACATCCTGATCCAGGAAAATATGCACAGCAGCATATACCTAAAGTAAAGAGGTGGTAGAAAGAGAGGTCACAATCAAAACTCCTCTAGGTCTGTCCAGGCCAGGGGGAAGGAGGGTGGGACCTTAAGAAGAAGGCGAGAAGAAGACAACTAACATGGAACGTTATGGTAAGAACATAACTTCTATATGTTAAGTTGTCTATCTCGCCTTCATTCTTGCTGGATGGGACCGCGTCCCTAGCACCTTGTCCAGGGTGGCCTAACGGAACAGACTCTTGAGAACAGTGGAACCAAAGTTAGCTCTATGCCTAGAAGCTAAATCCAACTTATAATGAGAAATGAAAGTGTGAGGAGTAGCCCAAGTAGCCGCTGCACAAATGGTGTCAATAGGCAGTCTGTCTTGGAAGGCTATAGAAGTAGCCAAAGCTCTGGTAGAATGGGCTTTAGGTTTGTTGGGCAGCTTTTGGTGTCTAATTTCATAAACCAGGGAAATCAGAGATGTTAGCCATCTAGATAATGATACCTTTGAAACTGAAAGTCCCTTTCTGCCTTCTGCATAAGAGACAAACAGTTGGTCAGATTTTCTGAATTGTTTAGTTCTATCCAAATAGTACCTTAACTGACGATGAACATCTAGCCAATGCAATTTTTGTTCAGACCTGTTAGAATATTCTGGAAAAAACACAGGGAGGTCAATGGTTTGATTTAGGTTAGACGCCAAGGCTATCTTAGGTAAAAAAGATGGGTTGGTTCGTAAAGATACCCTGTCCTTATGGAACAACAGATAAGGAGGTCGACAGCTGAGTGCATGAAGTTCTGAAACTCTTCTAGCTGAAGTAATAGCTACCAGAAAGAGTGTCTTCCATGATAGCAATTTTAAAGAACAGGAGGCTGCAGGTTCGAAAGGGGAAAGAATCAAAGAACTAAGAACTAAATTTAGGTCCCAAGGAGGAGGAGGATTTCTTATAGGAGGTCTGAGTAGAAAAACTCCTTTCAAAAAGGCTTTGCAAAGCTTGTGGGACATTATGGCAGACTCTGAAATGCCCACATGAAAGTTAGAAATAGCTGCCAATTGAACTTTAAGAGTAGAAGGAGATGAACCTGCATGGAAGAGTTCAGCTAGAAAATCAAGGACCATTTGGATGGAAGCAGTGAAAGGATCTATGTCCCTTCCTTGAGCCCAATAGGAAACGTTTCCACTTACTCAAATAAATCTTTCGAGTGGAAGATTTATGGGAAGCTATCAAAATATCTCGAACAGAGTGAGATATTTGAGGAAGCCTGGCTAAGGTTGGAATTGGAGGAACCAAGCAGTGAGGTTCAGAGAGGGAAGGGAGTGATGAAACTGACCCGACTGATGGATCAAAAGATCTGGAACTAGGTCCAGATGCCAAGGTCGCTCAACAGAAAATGATGTAGAAAGGGGAACCAAACCTGTCGAGGCCAGTAAGGAGCAATGAGGATCAACGAGGCCTTTTGAGCGATAGCTTTCTGTATCACTTGAGAGATTAGTGGGAAGGGAGGAAATGCATACAGAAGTCCCCGGGGCCAAACTTGGACTAGAGCGTTTCTGCTGGGCTGGCCTGGTAAAGGGAATAGGGTGAAATAATCTCTGCACTTGCTGTTTTGGGGAGTAGCAAAAAGGTCGCAGCAAGTCTGACCCCACTTGAGAAAAATTTCTCTCACAACAGAGTCTTTCAGAGACCACTCGTGAGGCATGAGGATAGCTCTGCTCAACTTGTCCGCGATTTGATTGGACTTCCCGGGGATGTGCGTTGCTATCAGAAACCGCTGAGAAGAAATCGTCCATTGCCACAGTCTGAGTGCTTCTCGACACAGGGGGTAGGACCTGGTTCCGCCTTGTTTGTTGATATACCACACTACAGACATATTGTCCGTCTGGATTGCTATCGTTCCCAAGGGAAGAGAGTCTTGAAGGGCTTGCAACGCTAAAAGCACTGCTCTCATCTCTAGAACATTTATGTGCAGGTGGCATTCATCTGGTTGCCATGTGCCCTGGACAGTTCTGCCCTGATAATGCCCCCCCCACCCGATCAGGGAGGCGTCCGTTGTCAGAGTAGCAACCGGAGGGGAAGGAACAAAGGGTCTTCCCAATAAGAGCTGAGGGGAAGACATCCACCACAGAAGATGATTTCCGCATGTTTGCGTAATCATAATGGTGTGGGACATCGGAAGTTGCTGGTATGACCATTGCGTGAAGAGCATCCATTGAAGGATTCTCATGTGGAATCTGGCTAATGGAAGCAGAGGTATGGCAGCCGCCATAATCCCCAACACTTTCAGAACTAACCTGGCTTTGATTCTGTTGCTGCTGAAGAGGAGCGAGACCAGTTTATGTATGTCTGTTATTCTCTGATCTGTTAGTCTCGCAGACATGTTGACTGTGTCTAGATTTGCGCCTATGAAGGTAATAGTACGACAAGGCGACAAAACAGACTTTTCGCAATTTATTGAAATGCCTAAATTTTGACAAATGCGAAAGGTGTAGTCCCTGGCCATTAGAAGAAGATGCTTGGTGGGAGCTGTGAGGAGCCAGTCGTCCAAATATGGAAACACCTGGAATCCTTGACGTCTCAGGTGAGAAGCTACCACTGCCATGCATTTGGTAAACACCGGGGGCAGTGGTGAGACCAAAGGGCAGGGCCCTGAATTGAAAATGACTGGTTCCCAGCCTGAAGTGGAGGAATCTTCTGGAGTGTCTGTTCATTTTTATGTGATAGTACGCATCCTGAAGGTCTATAGAGCACATCCAGTTTCCCTTTCCCAATAGGGGAAGGATGGACTGCAGCGTGACCATCCGAAATCTTGTTTTCTTGACTGACTTGTTCAAGATACTGAGATCCAAAATTGGTCTCCAGTCCCCTGTTTTCTTTGGAACTAAAAAGAACCTGGAGTAGATTCCGGATCCTTGCTGGTCTGCTGGAACTGGCTGAATTGCTCTTTTTGCAAGCAGCTTTGAAATTTCCAAAGCTGCAAGATCCCTTTGAGCGGGTGGAACATCTGGAAGGGATTTTTTTGATTGGTTTGGAATGCGAACGAGGGGAATGGAATAGCCTTCAGAAATGATGGACTGTACCCATTTGTTTTGAGTCAGGGATAGCCAGGCTTCTGGGTACAGTGACAATCTTCCCCCGACTGCCTCCGAAGGTGGGCAGTCGGGCAACACCTCAGGGATGCTGAAAGGGCTTATCAGAGAAGGTTTCTCAATTGCCCTGGTTCTGCAGACCCCCCCTGCCTCAAGGGCGACGTCTACCATTGTTGTTCCCCCCTCTGCCTCTGGCGGGGAACCGACTCTGTGCGTCAGGCGAAGTCCCTTGAGATTGTTTGCGGAACCACATTTTACCACTTTTCTGGCCTTTGGGGTAAGGCCTAGAAGGAGTAGAAAAACGGACTCCGACGGCAGAAAGAGTCTTGCCATCCGTCTCGCACCTAGTCAAGGTTTCTTTCACTTGAGGACCAAAAAGAGATGATCCATCAAACGGGGAATTAGTGAATGACGTTTTAAAGGGGTCCGCAAAGTTGCATAGCCGCATCCAGGCATGCCTGCATAAGGCCACACCTGTCCCTGCGGCCCTGCTCGCTCCATCAGCCGCATAAGAAAGGAGGCGCATGGAGGAGTTAGCTATGGAGTTCAGGGTAGCCAGCTGAGTGTTCATCTTGTCTTGAAAACCCGCAGCTGTAGGATCCTTCAACATGTCACTCGCTTCTTTGATCAAGTCTCTTTGAAGACGAGTAAAATGGCATAGGTAGTTCAGCGAGCATAGCAAAGGTCGCTGGCGAGAACATCCGCTTCCGTACCTGTCCATAGACCTAGATTCTTTGTTAGGGGATGAACAGGCACTGAAGGATCAGCTAGTTCCTTCTTGGTGGCAGCAGCTACCACCATAGCATCCACAGAAACACCTTTTGTGAGAAATTGCTTGTCAGTTGGTGCTGTTATAAATTTGGAAGGTCTCCTGGGGTAGGGTCCACTGAATCAGGAGCCGTCCAGGCCTTCTTTGCAACCACCTGCATGAGGGGATCAAAGGGGGACACCCAGGAGGTGGAAGGGCGAGCCAAGCGCCTCAAGATACACAGATTCATCCTCCGAAGGGTTAAGGGCTGGCCAATTTCCCTCTGTTTCAGGATCTCTAGAATGTCTGCGAAAGAGACATCTTCAGAAGGGGAACGTGGGAACCCTCGAATCCTCTAAATCTGTGTCAGAGGTGACAGACTCAGGTGAGTCTATGTGCTTCCTCTTACACTTTCTCTTCCTAGGGGCTCCCCTGCCAATTCAGGGAGGCCTCGAAGAGGATGAGATCCCACAGGGGTTCTTGAGGAGCTGGGGCGCTGGGGTCTGGGATGAGGGAGTGAGTCGACATAACCAGGGGCACTGAAGAGGGAGGGGCGGACGGAGCCCACTGTGGAGTCGAACAAGGTTCCAACACACTCCGCATGACCTCGAGCACCCCTGTCCGGCAGAGCCAGAGGTCCCGCTCCGAAGCTGAGAACCTCCCTCGGCACCGACAGAGATGGCTCGAGGCCGATGTCGGAGCCGAGCTCACCAGCGCCGAAGCACCGAGAGGGAGAGGGTCGGACAAGGGTCCGATGCCACTCACCCCTCGAGCCGACGAGGAAGCCCGGCGCCGAGATTCTTCAAAGAAGAAATCGAGCCGGCGGGCGAAGACAATTGTATCGGCTCCGACTCTACCACAGTCTCGGTCCCGAGACGCCCCGGCTCCGAGCTCAAAGGAGTCGGAGGAGGAATATTTATAGGAACAAGTTGAGGCATCGACTGATGAGTCGGACTCTGGAGCATTTGGGCCAGTGCCTCGGACTTCAAAAGTCTACTCACTACCCTCTGGAGGTCGTGATCTGAGAGCCTCGATGACCTGGAGGAGTGAGATCTGTGGCTCCGTTCAGACAGCAGGGGAGATGCTGGAGCCAAATGAACGGAGCCAAGGGACGGTGACCTCGATCTCTTTCTAGATGTCGGCTCCGATGGTCTGATCGGAGCTGACCCAGGAATCTCTAATGCCTCGGCTCCGGCCGGAGCCAAGGAAACCACAGATACTGTAGTCAAAGACTCATCGGCTCCAGCCGGAGCCGATGAAGCAGTAGGCTTCGAAGCCTTAGGCCTCGACTCTGAAGCTGGAGCCGAGGTCTTGGAAGCCTTAGAAGGTTTCCCCGATGACACAGAAAGGGAACCTTCAGGCTTAATCAAACCCCTTAAAATGAGTTTATTTTTTCTCTCCTGCAGGACTCTAGGGCTGAAGCCATGGCATACAGCACAAGAGTCCTGCAGGTGTAAAGGTCCCAGGCAATACACACAAGAAGTGTGACCGTCTGTCAGAGACATTTTCTGACAGCACGAGTCACACTTCTTGAAGCCTGAAACCTTTGAATCCTTGGACATACTCAAGGAACCGAAGTGTAATCACACACAGAAAACACACACACACAGATTACACTGATAGGGGTTTAAAGGGAATTATTTAAACTAAAGGGTAAGTTAAGTTAACACTCCCTAATCAAACACATACACACCCTAAGGATAGGGAAGGAAGGGCCCGAAGGCCTTAGGGAAAGAACTATAAGTTCTTTAGAAAAAAAGGGGGCTGGATAAAAGGTAGAAGGGATAATATCCACTACACTAAGGGGAAAGAAAAATACACTAAGCTAGCTTAAGTCTAAAGAATTTAAACTAGTCTAACTTTCACTAACCTGGAGCCGGTAGAAAACACACCTCGATCGCTGTAGCGGCAAACAAGATCTGAGGTAACTCACGCCTAGCATTGTGGGATATAAGGGGAGCCTCGAGCCGGTGGAACCAACTCTCGAGCTTTTAGAGTGGCCGAGTCGGAGCCGAGGTCGGCTCCGAACCCATCCAGCAAGAATAAAGGCGAGATAGACAACTTAACATCT
Source organism: Protopterus annectens (assembly GCF_019279795.1). Taxonomy (NCBI): domain Eukaryota; kingdom Metazoa; phylum Chordata; order Ceratodontiformes; family Protopteridae; genus Protopterus; species Protopterus annectens. Next base: position 1,420,942,392 of record NC_056725.1, read on the forward strand.
ACCCTTGCAAAAACATTTTTACTTCCCTCTCTTCTGTATGGTGCCCCTATCTTAACTTACAAAATTCTACCTTAAGCAAGTTGGAACAGTGCTACAACTAAGTTGCAAAGTTTGCCACAAACACTAAATATCACACACACCACTGTAAACCACTCCTAGAATTAAACTGGCTTGAACTACGCAACCAACCTGCCTTTATTCAGCTATCCACCTTGCACAACCTTATTTGCAAGCCTACTGTCTGCCCTGCACTAGCCAATCTTGTCACACCTTACACACCACATCGATCCCTAACAATCAGAAGACAAAAATTTCATAGCTATCTCAAAACCCACAAGAAAACCTGGTCACTCTCTGCATTCATAGTCTGTCTCTATACATTGGAATTCACTACCTCTAGCTACCAGGTTTATTCCTGGCCTAACCCATTTCAAAGCCTCCTTAAAAAATCATCTCAAAAATACATGGCTCTGCTCCTGCATAAAGCCTGCCTAATGCTCAGGTCTTCCTCTTCTCTCACATTTCAATCCCTCACAGACTGCAAGATCCTTAGGTTCCTCAAACTCCTTCTCTGCTTCTATACCATATCCTTAAGCTGCTGCTCAGGCTTTACTGCTTCTCTTCTTCTTAACTCTCTCTCACTAGATGTCTGCATCACTAACTTTCTGACTGCTATTTCTACATCAAGTATGATGAGAGTGACCATTATCATCTGTAATGTTTTAACTGCATAGACCTGTTTAGATATGTAGTAATATATTACAACATCTAGTAGCATTTGTTCTTTCAACTTATTTTTTGTATAGTACTTCTAATGTAAGTTTTATTGTATTGGATTATACTGTATTTGTATTGTACTGTATGTGGAGCTTTTCTCACCGGGCCTCTGCTGAAAACGGGTTCAGTAGACCCAGTCAGACCACCTAGGTAAACAAATGTCATATAAATAAATAAATAACACACCTTTCAGATGTTTCTGCTATCCAGGTACTGGCATCTACCTAGGACTAAACTGCACTTTATCATCAGTGTTCATATTTTATATTATGCAACTTCCTTGTCAATGTTTTCTACATACACACACACACACACACATATATATATATATATATATATATATATATATATATATAAAAATAGACATAGCTATAACTATAGCTATATATATATATATATATATATATATATATATATATATATATATATATACATACATATATATATATATATATATATATATATGTGTGTGTGTGTGCATACACATACATACATACATATATATATATATAGAGAGAGAGAGAGAGAGACATAGTATACATCTAGAAAAAAGCCACAACTCATTGCACATGCTCTGGTAATCAGTTTTTGAAAAAAGTATTTTAAAATTATTTTCGTGTCTTGTATGATCCAAAAACACACAGCCAGTCCACATTTACAAAAAGAAAAATGTTATTGCTTACCTTACTTAGTTCAGGAAAGAGATCCTGTATTACAATGTCCAAAAGAACGTATGTCAACTGAAACAGAAACATAGGTAACATGCAGTGAGTTTTAAAACAAACACAAAAATATAACAGTATATGTGACACAGCAAACCAAGGCAAGAAGAAAACTCTTCTGAGTCAATGTTCTTATTACCTGGACATAAAATGCTATGGTTGCTTAAAAATAATGAATGGGCTGCAGTACAGAAAGTTTGTCAGTGCTGTTGTTTTCCAAAAACACAGATCTTCTATAGACCTTCCCTCTAAAAAATGCTAAAACATTAATTATGTGTATTAGTTTACTTGAAATCCCAAACTAACATCTCTTTGCATCCACTGCCAACAAATAAACTAAAACAAAAAGCCTGCTACAATAAAATGTATTAAAACACCTGCTCTAGCTGTAGATGTAATGTCCAGTCTTTTGTGCTTGGAGAAGGTATGGACAGAGGACCAAATGGCTGCCTCGAGGTTATCATTATGAACAGTATACTCAATTCTCTGTACAAAACAAGGGAAAGAAGTATATTTTCTTATTTGATCTGTGGCCTAGGAAAGAATACTGGGATATGAATGGTTTGGTAAAGGGCAGTATCGGTCACCGCTTTTGTTATAAATGATAAGCTGGTGTGCAAAGCAACCTTTGTCTGCCTAGGAATCCACAAAGGGCTCTGTGCATATCAGTGCTTGCAATTCTGGCACCCTAGCTTTGTTTCCATGAAACAAACTTTACATGTGCTGAGTTTAATGTTTCAAGAGGAAGCCGTGTTAGTTTTTCTAGCATAAAATTTAGACACAATCACCCTTCCTGGGGGCCTAATATGTAGGACTTCATTTAAAAATTGTTGCACATCCCCTTAACTGGAGAGAGAAAGGGGGTTCCATAAGCAGCCAAGTTGCTATGGATAATGAGTGGATCTTAATGAAGGCATATGCTAAGCCTGCCTGAAACAGGCCCATCATATATTCTATGGCTTGTGGTACCTCTTCTTCAGTAGATAAGTGGTTCCTCCCTTGGCACTACAAGTAGAATTTATTCCACTTCCCAAACATGACTTCTTTGCTCTTGGTCTGATAACCACCATCATTATGTAGTTTTTTGTAAATTCTCATTATGTAGTACACATCCTGAGGGATATGGTGATGAAAGGGTAGTAAAGCTATATCCCAGACTGCCATATTAAGAATTTTGATTCACATGCGTCTTGTATGTCCTTGCTCTGGGATAGCAGGTCCAAACATCTGTGCAGACTCATACAGCCTTCCTTGACCATCAGTGTGAGGTGCAAGAACCTCTGCAACCTTGACCAAAGATGAAGCTATAAGGATTAGTCTTGGCTGATCACCTTAGATCTTTTGAATCACTTTTGGGATTATCAATAGAGATGGAAAGGCATACAGGAATTTTCCCCTCAACAAAAAGCTGAACACATCCACCACCCTAGCTTTTGGTTGTGAGGTGCTGGCACAAAAACCTCTTGGCTTTAAAGTTCTCACATGAATCATAGAGATACTTTACTGGTACATCCTACCTCAAAGTTGGAGACAGAAAGACCACTAGTAAAAAGAGAAGAAACAGGAAACGTGGCTCCAAAAAAGGAAAAAATAAATTCATATACAACACACCAACATGGTGCTCCTGCAGGCAAAGGGTAACTCCAAACTTAAAATAAAATCAACTTGAATAAAACATTAAAAAAAGTTTATTAAGGTGAGCACTTTCACGGTAATACACTGCTTCATCAGACAACTCAATTAAAACATTATGCATTTTTATATTCAAATCAACCAATGAAAATCACTAAGCAATTAATACAGAATATAGACTCTTAAAGAATCATATAAAGATACAGACTATTGATAAAAGTCATGCTAAAAAATCAATGTTTCAATGACCTTTCTCTTAAAAAAGGTTTCATTTACACCATATCATTAATACCAGGGAAGCAGTCTGCTTTATAGGTTCATAGGTTCATACTAGGCTATCTGCCCTAGGGCATTTATAAGCCTATCCAGAGTGTGTTTGGCTTTTACCACCCATTTTAAATTAATTTTGCTATGCCCTTTTTCGAGGTTAGTATACTGTGCCTCTGTCTAACAGTGACACAGAAGTGATACCCGGGGTAAACCTACGATCTCCCATCAAGATTCCTCTTGAAGAGAGTCAATGAGGGACTCTGCCTAACCTGGACTGGGATTTTATTCCAGAGTGAAGGGAGCCTCTGGGTTATGAATCTGTCCCTCCAGCATGTCCTATTTATTTCAGTGCTGAGGTTCAAGTCTCTCGAGCGCGTAGATCGATGGAATTTGGATTTTCTGAGGTGCAGCATGTCCATTAATTCCGGGTTGGACATGGCTTTATACGTCAGGCACAGATCGCCTCTGAGCAGGCGGTATGCCACTGAGTAGAGCTGGAGTTTTGTTAACTGGGCAGCATATGGCATCTGTTTGAGCCCTTTGATCCTCTTGGTGAGGTACTTTTGGGGTCTTTCCAGTTGCTCCAGGTGTCTGGTAAGGTACATCCCAAAACGGGCATTGTACTCAATTATGGGCCTGATGAGGGATGAGTAAAGAGGCACGATGACCTCCCCTGATCTAGATGTGAATCCTTTCATGATTAGGTGGGCTATATAAAATGTTTTTCTAACCACTTTGCCCACGTGGTTGTCAAATGACAGATTGCTATCAACTTGGGTCCCCAGGTCCCTAATTACTTCTTCTGTACTTAATGGATTACCACCTATGTGGTAATTTGTGGGCACTTTGTTTTTGCCAAAGGGGATGACTATATACTTTTTGGCGTTTAGCTTGAGGCCATGGCTCTGGCACCAGTTGTCTGTTTCTATGAGGCCCTTTTGGAGGATGCTTGTGTCGGCTGGAGAGTCGATTATGGCGCCCAGTTTGCAGTCATCTGCGAACTTGGTCAGCCACAGTCCTTCCGTGTTGGCTTGTACCTCCGAGAAATATATACTGAACAAGAGAGGTCCCAGGACTGAGCCTTGTGGGACGCCACTTGTAACTGGTTTGGAGTCTGACATGGCTCCAGCAATTCTAATCATGTGGGTTCTGTCCTTGAGCCAGTTTGCAACCCATCTAGTGACATAGGGGTTTATATTTAAGCTGGTGAGCTTATCTATAATGCCCGAGTGGGGTATTGTATCGAAGGCTTTTGCGAGGTCCAGGTAGGCTGTGTGGACCACCTTCCCCTCGTCAATGGCCTTGGTGACTGTTTCAAAGAAATCGACCAGGTTTAAGAGGCAGGATCTGCCCTTAAAGCCGAACTGGGTAGGCTCCAGTGTCTGTAGGTCCCCAATATCTTTATTTATGAGGTCCATGATGATCCTTTCCATAGCTTTGCAGACCAAGCTAGTCAGGCTTATGGGGAGATAGTTTCCAGGATCCGTTGAGGCACCACCTTTGTGGAGAGGGACCACTGTTGCTGTGCGCCACTCTTTGGGTACATATCCTGTAGTAAGGCTGAGATTGAACAGCAGTTTTATGTTTGGGTTTAGCTCTTCTTGGAGTTTATGTAGGACGCAGCCCGGTACACCGTCTGGTCCCATTGATGCTGTGTTTTTTGCTTTGGAGAGGGCGGCTCTTACCTGAGCATCTGAGATGTCAGGGGGGCAGCACTCTGCTGGGATAGATATTTGCCCTTTTGGTGGGGAGGGGAGAAGTTTGCTGAACCTGTCAGCTAGGATGTTGGCAATGTCTGTGGGTTCGGTGTATTTTTTGTCATTTTGGACTAATTTTGAGCATATCTGGGAATTCCCACCCAGGTTCCTAACATAACTAAAGAAAGCCTTGTGATTATCCTTAGTGTCCTGTGAAATTTTTCTCTCGAAGCTGGCCTTAGACGATTTTATGAGTGCCCGTAGTTTTTTGCTAATACTGATCAGAGATGCCTTCCCTTTTTGGGATTTTGCTCTATCATGTAGTAGCTTCCACCTTCTACTGTATAGTTTGTTTATGGCTGGGGTCCACCAGACAGGACGTCTGCCTTTGGAGGATTGGGTCTTGGTTTTATTTGGGATTGCATGATCCATGCATTCCTGAAGGTGTTCATAGAATGCATTTATAAAGGATTCTGCGGTCTGGGCCGTATTTTCCACAGGCCCGGGGGCTTTGAAGGATTCCACCTCGGTTTTGAGGAGTGTGAAATTTGCTTTAGAGAAGTTTTTCACTGTGGTTTTCTGGGCAGGGGGTGGGGTCGGGATGTGAATATCCAGTGAGATTAGTTTATGGTCTGATCTTACCAGTGAGGGATACACTTCTGGTCTGGAGCATAGAGTCCCCATGTTGGTGATGATCAGGTTCAGTATGTTTTCCCCTCTTGTGGGAGTGGTAACAAGTTGTTCCATAGCAATTGAGTTTATAAATTCTAGGAACCCTTGGGCTAGGGTGTTGGAGCTAGAGTAATGCTCCCAGTCTATGTTTGGGTAGTTGGAGTCGCCCAATATAATGGTGTTTGGAGAGACCTTCATATTTTCCAGTGTTCTCAGGAAGGCCGAGTGGGGTTCCTGGGTTTGGGAGGGTGGTCTGTAGCAGGCTATAAACTGGAAGGCAGTTTTACCCACTGTTAGTTGCACATGGATAGTCTCTGATGCTTCGTGCTGTGCCACCAACCTGGAGTTGTGGGTATCTTTGACGAATATTGACACTCCCCCTCCTTTTGTGGTTCCGACCAAGTTTTGGGGCCGAAAAGCATGGTATGAGGTATAACCTGGTAGTGCTGGGGTGCTCTCGAGAGCCTTGAACCAGGTTTCTGTTACTGCACAGATATCAATGTTCTCCATGCTAAGGAGAGTTTTGAGTGCGTGCATCTTGAGGTTTAGACTTCTGGCGTTGAGTAGCATTACTCTTAGTTTCTTATCCCTTGTGATACCTATGGAGGTGGGTTTGTCTTTTGAGCCTTGCCTAAAAAAGGCACTATGGGGGTAGCAAGACCCTTTGCCAATATCCGAAAGCCCAGGGGTGACAGGTGCAAGCCGTCCCTAGTGAAGCATCGTGGCTTGTCGAGCATGTCATCCCAGGCTGACAGGCATTGGATCCCCTTTGAATGACACCAATACTTAAGCCAATTGTTGAAATTGATCATCTTGTCTTCATATTGTGGCATCATTCTTGGTGAGGTAAGATGCTACTCAAGGTCAGGGTCATACTGGCCTGAGCTACATGCTCAGAGAGCTCCTCTATGTCTCTTTTCATGTAGTCCAGGGAGTGCGTCTCAGGTCATTCACACCAGCATGGACAATGACTGAGTCATATTTGTACTTGCCTTGGAGTGACCTGAGTGCTTGTGTTATGTGGCGGATCCTAGCGCCCGACAGGCAGCTCACCGTGACCTTCTCCTTGTTCAGCCTGGTGAGCGGGACGTCAGTGTGCCTGACAATAGAGTCACCTATTACAAGTGTATCAGGTGTGTTGTTTAGCCTTAAGGGCTGTGACTGTTCGGCACACTGGCTTTGTGAGCTATGTGTTGCACGTGTTTTGTTTTGGGGTAGCGGTTGCTTGGGTGTCTGCTTTGGAGGTCTCTGCTGCTTAGGCAGATTTTTATTTACAGCCTCCGAGTATGTTTTTGTGTGTTTATGTGTTTGGTTTGCTGTCGTGGTAGGTCTGTGTGAGACTGGAATTGTAGTGAGTGTGGTTTCCTTCTCCTCCTGACTGGTTATGCCAGTACTGAGCTAAGAGAGCTTAGCCTCCAGTTTAGCTATATGGTTGCGTCTCTCACATGTGTTGGAATTTGTTGGGAGGAGGAGAGGGTTGTCTGTGTACATGAGGCAGTTGTAACATTGCCTCAAGATTCCCAGATTCACCAGCTGGACCAGAGAGGAGCTTGACAACTGACCTTTGGACATGCTAGAATAGTATTGGGAATTCCTTTATAATTGAAAAAAAAGGGCCAATGGGGATCAAGGTACTCAAGGGGAGTTTGTGAGGGTGTAGTGCTTTTAATTTTTTAGTGCTGACTTAGTGAGCAAGTGCCAGGTAACTTAAATGCAATGTGTTACAGGTAACTTAAATGCAAAAACGACAAACAGTAACTTTCTTTCAAGTGAAACAAGGAAATAAGTACAGTAAGCAAAGCAGATATCACTAGGGATCCACAGAAGAGCTGAAAAGCTGCGTTTTAGGTGGAATTAGCGTTTCAGGGAAATAACAAGCATACAAACAAAGCTAGATTCAGCAGGCCTGGATCTAGTCTATGCTACAGCAAACAAGGTGTACCAATTTCAATAATAAACAGTTCAAATATGCAGGCACTATAAGCCTTTAACCAGAAATTCCCAGCTCAGAAGGGCAGAGTCCAGCCTCTCCTCCCACAAGAGTGCAGACCACGAACCCTCTTAATGTAAAATAACTGGCCTGAAGCCCAAGTGCTAAAACCAGAATTAATACACTTTTAGAATAACAGACACTGAGCCCTCAATCAGCAGTTCCCAACTTAGAAGGATGTAAGCTACCTGTTCTGCCACTACAGTGCAGACCACAAACCTTCTTAATGTAAAACAACTGGTCTGAAGCCCAAGTGCTTAAACTAAAAGGCTTAGAATGAGTTACACCAAGCAGTAATAAATACAATTGAGTACTTTTAAGATGAAGCAAAAGCAAAATAAAGTAGGAAGAAACACAAATACAGTAAAAGCAGATACATTTTTTTTTCTTAAGTGGAAAGAAAGGAAAGAGAAAGGAGTAGCAGAAACTAAGCTGATTGGCCTTCTCAAATGTTCTCCCTGTACTGGGTAGAATGAGGTAATGACACTAGACTGGGAGGAGGGTCCCAGATCAAATTTACACTAGGGGCGGGCAACTGCAAAGCCACCAACTATAAAAACACTATACCAACAGGAAGGGAGGGTGGGAAACAAACTGCAAAAATGTTTCTCACAGCTGAAAAGCAGCAGTGAGCCTTTCAATGAAAGTTTTAAACAGCCTTTAAACAGTTTGGATTTGGCTTTATTGGCCTGAAATTGTCCATTAAAACAACTTCAAATGTAAAAGTCATGGGCAATCAGAATTGCCATATAGCTGAAACACCTGATGTTCATAAGGGTCATTTGCATATATCCCATGTGCCTCTGTTGCAGGAAGATTGGGAGGTCATTCATTGGAAGTTTTATCTTGGCTGGAGTATTTATTTAGTTTTTTTTTTCTGTGAGCAGAGTTGGAATCTATTGCAAACTGATAAGTACACTTTTTGCAACTTAATTTGCACTGTGCTGTATTTATACATTTGATTATTATTTATAGTGGTGCAGTATTGTTTCTGTCCCTTGTTGTCTCTACTGTGTTTTTTTCTCAGGGTAGCTCAGAAGCTAGTATCAAGTAGGGGGTTGTGTTTTTTCCTCAGGGTAGCTCAGAAGCCAGTATCAAGTAGGGGGTTGTTGAGCCAGCCCACATCCTAGCTGTTAGTCATTGCCTGAGGTGTATTTTCATTGCTGTAATTCCAACACAGACTGCATTGCTGTGAACTGGTGGAAAGCTGATAGATTTGCTGTGAGCAGAGTTGGAATCTATTCCAAACTGATAAGTACACTTTTTGCAACTTAATTTGCACTGTGCTGTATTTATGCATTTGCTTACTATTTATAGTGGTGCTGTATTGTTTCTGTCCACTGTGTTTCCCACCCACCCTCTCTGTTCTTGTTTTGGTGGTAATCTTGGTGGCTTTGAAACGGCCCACCCTTCTTGTAAATTTGTATTTGGATACTCCTTCTGGACCCATCTCATTTGCTCACTCAACTGAGTGCAGTGAGATCATATTCTGATTTCAGTCACTCCTACTGTGTACAAAGAGAGCATTTGGGAAGGACAACCCCTGTAGTAGCCCCTTAATCCTGCTCTGCCCCCCCCAAAAAAAAAAAAAATATATATATATATATATATATATATATATATATATATATATACACATACACACTTTATTCAGCTGTTCTTACTGTAACTGTCTTAGTTGCTGTTCTGAGTGCTGTTATCTGTTCAGTCGCTCTTACTCTGCACTTATGACTGCTTGTTAGTAGCCTTCTAATTTAATGCCTTCTGCACTTGTTTTTTAGTCATTTGTTAATATAATTGCATTTAATTAAACTGTATTTGCCGTAATATTGCTACACATTTGTGCTAGCCTGCACTGCATTTGAACTGTATACACTGCTGTTTTAGCTACTTTTCTGTATTAAAAAAAGTCTATGCTTGTTTCCTGCCTTTCCTGTAACTAGTCTAGTCCACCAGGACAGTTTGTAAGCTCCGGAGCCCCCCAAGCCTTTATGTGTTGGAGGGAAGCCTTCTAGCTCATCAGTGGGAGTGGTAAGCACTAAGTAGCCTATCTACCACAGGAGGAGAGGTTTCTGGCCCAGAAATTATAGTTTTCTGGCTGTTTGGAAAGCTTTTCCATCTCTTTCAACCTTCTGACTTAAAAGCTTGTGTTTGCGCTTGTTTCCTGCCTTTCCTATTACTAGTCTAGTCCAGGTGCAGATTTGCTCTATCCAGGACTCTTTGTAAGCTTCTGAGCCCCCCAATCCTTTCTGTGTTGGGGGGAAGCCTTCCAGCTTATCAGTGGGAGTGTTAAGCATTAGGTAGCCTATCTACCACAAGAGGAGTGGTCCCTGGCCCAGAAATTGTAGCTACTGGCCGTTTTGGGCAGTTTTCTTCCACCTCTTTCAACTTTCTGGTTTGAAAGCCGCACTTGCGCTTGTTTCCCGCCTTTCCTGTAACTAGTCTAGTCCAGGTACAGATTTGCTGTATCCAGCTTATCAGTAGGAGTGGTAAGCACTAGGTAGCCTATCTTCCAAGGGAAGAGGGTTTTGGCCCATAGGCTGTTTAGGCAGTTTTCCATCTCTTTCAACTTGCTGGCTTAAAAGCCTGCATTTGTGCTTGTTCACCGCCTTTCCCGTAACTAGTCTAGTCCAGGTACAGATTTGCTGTATCCATGACTCTTTGTAAGCTTCTGAGCCCCCCAAGCCTTTCTGTGTTGAAGGGAAGCCTTCTAGCTCATCAGTGGGAGTGGTAAGAACTAGGTAGCCTGTCTACCACAAGAGGAGTGGTTCTTGGCCCAGGAATTGTAGTTTATTGATCATTTGGGAAGCTGGCCATCTCTTTCAACTTTCCGGTTTTAAAGACCACATCTGCACTTGTTTCCCATCATTCCTGTAACTAACCTACTGGAAAGCACTAGAAAGCCTTAAACTGATACAAGCCTTCTAGCTTAAAACAGAGTCTTTGGAGTGATTAAGTATCAGTTTTCTGTATTTTCTTGCTGTAAACTGTTTTCTGCCTAAACGCTGATTTTCCAGCGTTTATTGTGATTTAAAAGCTTGTTTTTTTCACATATTGTACTTATTTGACTGCCTGCACTTTTAAACAGTCGTTTTGTGTTTAAATAATTTAACTGTTGTAGGCTACACACTAAAGCACAATAGCCTTTTCTGATCTCTTGTAGTCGTTTAAAGCTGTTTTAAGTGTACTTTTTATTGTTTTTGCCTTATCTTTTAAAAAAAAAACAAAAACATTCCTTGTTTCCCACCCTTCTAAGCTAGTATAGTCCAGTTTTCAGGCTAGTGCTGAATTCAGGGTTGTGTTACAAGTTTCTGAGTTGCCCATACCTTATTTGGATAGAGGGAAGTTTCTCTGTTCACCTGTGAGAGAGGGAAACTTTGAGCAGCCATCTGTCCCTGGAGAAGTGGTTCCAGCCCAGAAGTTAGTAGTTTAAAAACTGCGTTCGCACAGTTGTGCGCGCCAGGCAGCACCGGTTAGCTACGGTTAAATTATTCCCAGCTCCACTAAGTCTCCTCTTCAGTTTTTCCCTTGAAACTAGTCTCTCAACCTAAGCACCCAAAAAGCATCCTACAGTCCAGCACTTGCTCTGACCTAATAGCAAGCACTAATATACCCCGACACTTGATTGCCCAGCAGGGCAAGGCTCTTTATCCACCTCTCACCAACCAAGCGACTAAGCAGATCACCCTACTATTCAGGCATGACCAAAGGGCAACTTCAGGTGTATTCTCCAGTCCAGCTAGTGAACCTGTGTATCCTGAGGCAATGTTAGAACTGCCTCATGTACACAGACAACCCTCTCCTCCTACAAAAAAACACTAACATATGCGAGAGATGCAATTATACAGCCAAACTGGAGGCCAAGATCTCTCCACCCAAGACTGGAACAGACAGTCATGAGGAGAAGGTTAACACTTGCACCACACCTCCAGCCTCACACAGACCTACTAAACCAGCACTGGCAAAAAATACACATAAATACACAAAATCATACTCGGAAGCTCTAAATAAAAACCTGCAAACACATCCGAGAGCTCAAAAGCAGACACCCAAAAAACCTGCACCTCCCATCACAAACCAGACAACACATAAAACACAAAATCAATGTGCCACACAATCACAGCCCTTAAGGCGAAATAACATATTTAACACACTAGTAATAGGTGACTCTATAATCAGGCACACTGACGTCCCACTCACTAGGCTGGACAAGGAGAAAGTTACTGTTAGCTGCCTGTCGGGAGCCAGAATCTGCCACATAACACAAGCACTCAGGTCACTCCAGAACAAGTACAAATATGAATCTGTCATTGTTCATGTTGGTGTGAATGACCGGAGACTTACCTCCCTGGATACATGAAAAGAGACATGGAAGAGCTCTCTGATCATGTAGCCCAGGCAGGTATGACCCTGACCCTGAGTAGCATCCTTCCCTCACCAAGAATGATACCTCAGTATAAAGAAAAAAATTATCAATTTCAACAATTGGCTAAGCTTCTGGTGTCATTCAAAGGGGATCCAGTGTCTGTCAGCCTGGGACGACATGCTCGACAAGCCGCGTTGCTTCGCAAGAGACGGCTTGCACCTGTCACCCCTAGGCTTTTGAATACTGGCCAAGGCACTTGCTGCCCCCATAATGCCTTTTTTAGGCAAGGCTCAAAAGTCAAACTCACCTCCATAAACAGCACAATTAAAAAAATGAGGGTTATGCTACTCAACGCCAGGAGTTTAAATCTCAAAATGCATGAGCTCGAAGTACTCCTCAGTATGCAGAACGTCGATATCCGTGCAGTAACTGAAACCTGGTTCAAGGCTCCAGAGAGCATTCCAGCACTACCAGGCAACAACTCATACCACACATTTCGGCCACAGAACACGGACCGAAACACAAAAGGAGGGGGTGTTTCCATATTCATCAAGGATAGCTACACCTCCAGGTTAGTGGCGCAGCATGATACCTCTGAGATCATCCATGTGCAACTAACATCGGGCAAATCTGCAATGCAAATTGTGGCCTGCTACAGATCACCCTCCATGACCCAGAACCACCACTTTACCTTTCTGGAGACACTGGAAAACATGAAGGTCCTACCGAACACCCTGATATTGGTAGATTTCAATTACCCTATCATTAACTGGGAAAAGTACTTGAGTACAAACTCCCAGGCTTAGCGCTTCCTGGAATTTATCAACTCAAACGCCCTGGATCAGCTAGTAAACTCCCCTACCAGAGGTGAAAACATATTGGACCTGGTCATCACCAACATGGGCGACAGGTGTTCCGCACTGGAGGTCAACCTGTCACTGCTTAGATCAGACCATAAACTAATCACTCTGGATGTCCACACCCCACCACCACCCCCAATTAAGGAAACCACAGTGAAAAACTTTTCTAAAGCAAACTTCACCTTACTTAAGACAGAGGTGGTAATCTTCACAGCCCCCACGCTAAAGGATAATGCTGCCCAAGATGCAAAATCCTTTACAAATGCACTCTATGAGCACCTACAAGGATGCATGGATCGTGCCATCCCTAGCAAAATCAAAACTCACTCCCCTAAGAGAAGGAAATCAGTCTGGTGGACCCCTGCCATAAACAGGTTATACAATAAAAGGAGGAAACTAGTTCAGAAAAAAAGCAAATCCCAAGAAGGAAAGACATCCCTGATTAGTATCAGTAAGAAACTAAGGTCCCTCATAAAATCATCCAAGGCTAACTTCGAAAGAAAAATAGCCAAGGATTCGAAAGATAACCACAAAGCCTTCTTTAGCTATGCCAAGAATCTAAGTGGCAACTCACAGATATGCTCTGAGCTAGTGCAAAACAGCACAAAATAGACTGAACCTACTGATATTGCCAACATCCTGGCAGATAGATTCAGTGCAAAGTTCACCCCCCTCTCACCTCTACAAGGGCCCACAATACTGAAAAAGTGTAGTGTCCAAGAAATCACAGACGCACAGGTGAAAACAGCCCTTTCAAAAGTCAAAAACACAGCGTCAATGGGGCCAGATGGTGTATCAGGATGCGTCTTGCACGAACTACACAATGAAGTAACCCCCCCCACCAAACACACTGTTCAACCTCAGCATATCCACAGGCTACGTGCCCATAGAATGGCGCACAGCAATGGTTATTCCACTCCACAAAGGAGGGGCCACAACTGACTCTGGTAACTATCGCCCCATAAGCCTGACTAGCCTGGTCTGCAAAGCTATGGAGCACATCATCATGGAACTCATTAACAAAGACATTAGGAACCTCCAAACACTTGACCCGACCCAGTTCGGCTTTGAGACAGTCACCAAGGCCATAGACGAGGGAAAGGTGGTTCACACAGCCTACCTTGACCTCGCCAAGGCGTTCGACACCATTCCTCACTCAGGTATTATAGAAAAACTCACCAGCCTGAACATAAACCCCATATGTCACAAGATGGGTTGCCAACTGGTTTACAGACAGAACTCACGCGGTAAGAATAGCAGGGTCCAGGTCTGACTCTAAACCAGTCACAAGTGGTATCCCGCAAGGCACAGTCCTGGGACCCCTACTGTTCGGCATATACTTCTCAGAAGTACAGACAAACACAGGAGGACTATGGCTAACCAAGTTCCCCGATGACTGCAAACTGGGAGCCATAATTGACTCTCCGGCTGACACGGACATCCTCCAAAAAGGCCTTACTGAGATGGGCACCTGGTGTCAAAGTCATGGCCTCAAGCTAAATGCCAAAAAATGCAGTCTCATCCCATTTGGGAAAAACAAAACCCCCACGAATTACCACATAGGTGGCAGCCCCCTTAATACAGAAGAGGTAATAAGAGATCTGGGGACCCAGGTAGACAGTAATCTCTCCTCTGATAATCATATAGCCAAAGTAGTTAGGAAGTCCTCCTATGTGACCCACCTAATTACTAAAGGGTTCGCATCTAGAAATAAAGAGGTTATAGTGCCCCTCTACTCGTCACTCATCAGACCCATCATAGAGTACAATGCCCCATTTGGGATGTACCTCAAAAGACACTTCCAACAGCTGGAAAGACCACAAAAGTACCTCACCAAGAGGATTACTGGCCTCAAACATATGTCCTATAAAGACCGGCTGAAAAATCTCCGGCTGTACTCAGTGGCATATCGCTTACTCAGAGATGATCTCTGCCTGACTTACAAAGCCATGTCCAACTCAGAATTGATGGACATGCTCCACCTAAAGAAATCCAAGTCACTCGAGCCACACACTCTAGTGAGCTAAACCTCATCACAACAATAAATAGAACATACTGGAGGGATAGATTCCTGTCACAGAGACTCCACATGCTTTGGAATAAAATTCCTATCTACATTAGGCAGAGTCCCTCACTAACATTCTTCACGAGAAACCTTGACAAGTGGATGGGTAACAGATAATACACCCCTGGGATCACTTTATTGGGTCTGCTTGACAGAGGCTCAGTTAATTAATCAATGGGGCGGCGAAAGCCGACACAATCTGGCTAGACTTATAAATGCCCTCGGGCAGATAGCCTAGTACCTACCTATGAACCTATTATTATAAACTTGAAATGACTCTTTCTCTTGTAACAAACCCATTCCTCCAGCAGAGCTCTGAAAGTTTATAGCCCAACTTCTAATGCCTGCATCCTGAGCTTTTGACAAAATCAAGTTATGGCCTCACATTTCAAACAAATGTTCATATTTCTGTTAACATAAGTGTTACTAAGGAAGTGTAAATGATGAACTGTTTAGCACATGGAAATATTTACAATGGCATTCATTAGCTTATAGTTTTTAAACTGTATTTTATAATTACCAATAAACACTGCAAATATTACTTTGTTAATATTTTATACACTTACAATATTTCAGTAACTGTTCAAGCTACACACCTACTGCCAGCAACACTGCATTCAACAAAGCTGTGAGCTTTCATATGAGGCTAATCAGCTCTGTGTGCATCACTTGGTTGTTGAGCTATTTAGAGAAACATGAATATTGTGACAATATAAACAAATAGTACCAACAACTAGTAATTATTTACTTGTGCTAGACAGAGGTCAAGTATCATGTAGCTGGGTATGTTGTCTTTCCAATGAAAATTTTCAATAGCTTGCAAGTAGCACGGTTTTGGAATTATTACTGTAAATATGATCAGGCAATATTAGACACTAGAAGTGCCTGTTGGATGTAACTAGAGAATGTCCTGGGGATGTCACTATGCTTTAATGAGCTAGGCTGTGGCTAAAAAGGGGAAAAAGTGGTCCATTTCACTTAAATGTTAAACGACTGTATTACTGCAAAGATTAAAGTGTCTCATTATGACACTTGTATGTCGATATTATACTTTTTCTGTGCATCCCTATCGAATGTACCTCAGTATGAGGAATGTTTCTCAGTTTGGTACACTGTCCCACACAAATCGTTGACACACATTTATTTAAGATTTCTTTTTTAATTACCCTTGGTAAATAATGCTAAACAAGTTTAAATCAAAATAACTTGTCCTTCCCCTTCTTAAAGAGACGTTTTTCTACTAGTAGTGTGCAGTAATCAGCATCAGAGAGGTCTGCTTTAAGCTTTGCTTGGGAAGATGTGCTTGAGTCAACTGACATGACAGCTTCCAGAGGGGCATCATCAGTGATTGGTGACTCCCCTGGGGTAATCAACTGCCTCCTTGGTAACTCCATTCTCAGTTAAAGGAGGTCCACTGATTATACAGGCCAAGGGTGAGACTTCCTTTGCTGGTCTCTCAGTGGTCATTGTCAGATGCCATAGATGAACAATGGATAAAGTCAGCAAGTTTCTTATTGTTCAAACGTGCAAGCATAGTCCATGACAACCCTGATGCTACAGTCCAACCCGGACCCTGGGGCAACATCCATTGGTATTACTGAGTCCTCCTCTGCCAAAAGGAGGTCTAGCTTCAGAAATCTCCTAATAATGATTCTGTGATTTCCTAAACCAAATCCTCTTTCCAGCTCACTGATTCCTAGAGTAGGATCTCTGGGGCATGGAGAAGTGGATGCCTGCTGCAGTGTGTGTCTTACTGACTTGCTGACTCCTGCTGAGCACTTCTTTAACTTTGGGTGCGAATAGCGAGGACCCATCAAAAGGGGTGTTAATGAAAGACATCTTGATGCTTTCAACAATGTCAAATCCAGGAATGCTGGTGCTTGTAGCCCTAGTTGTACTATCAGCTGCTTTCAATAGCAGTCACAAGGCTACATTTGATGAAGATTGGAGGGTGGATAGCTGGAAATCCATGTCTTCTGGACATCTGCTGGTATTACCCCCAAGAGAGACCTGGAAATTTCCTTTAAGTCTCTTGGAAATCTGGTGAATCAGCTAAATAATTCAGCACCCTGAGACCAAAGGTCACCGAAGCCTAAGTCCATTTCTCAAAGCTGTCCATCACCCTAGACTCTCTATTTGGGGGATGGACCAAGGAACTCTCTTCAGATAATTCCTTTTTCATGGTGGCTGCTGCTACAGCTATCCCTTCTACCAGAGTACCCTTGGTCCAATGTTTACTGTCTGTGGGGATAGAGAGAATTTTGTCTGGCTTCTTAGGGATAGGCTGCACCATCTCAGGGTCCTTCCATACCCACTGAGCCATCAGATCAATAAGTGGATCAACACGTGGTACCACTTAGGAGGAAGATGAAACAGACCCAAAGGCTTCCAGGGACACAGATTTGTCAGGAAAAGGGCTAACGATGGACCCATCACCCTCTCTGTTTCATCAATTCCAGAATTTCGCCAAATGTGACATCCTCCGAGAGGGATTCTGAGGAGTCTTCACCCTCATCTAAATCTGTGTCTTCTGTGACAAACTCAGGTGAAGCGTCTATGTGTTTCTGTTCCCTATGAACCCTCTGAGGGGGAATATCAGTGGGTTCATGATCAAACTGAAAGCTAACACAGTTGTAAACCTAAGATGCCTTTTGGGACCACCTGTCGCTGGCTGACAGAAAGATGGCAAACAGAAGATGATTCAAGCTGGGGTTTGGACGGTGCCATCCTGAAGACACTTATTCTCAATGGAAAGCCTCGAAGGCCAAAGAAGCCACTGGCTCTGTAGGTTCTCTCCTGACCTCAGACAGAATGGAAACTTTGGAATCAATGGGTCTCGACCATGAGACTGATCTTGGCATTGAGCTATCTAGTACTGAGGTCCTTAGGGGAAGAGATAGCTCCAACAACTTCAAGTTCGACCCCTCCCTTTGAGCTTCAACACTAAAGGTACAGCTCTGAGACTCTTGGATTGAAAAGAAGAAGGGAATGAGTTGGTTTGGTCAAACTCCTTGAAGACCTGGACGACACACCGACCGTGGTATGGAGTAGCACTTCTCCTGAAGAAAAGGAGAGTGAAGTCTGCAGCTGACTAGCTCCTGTGAACTTCAGGGCCAAGTCAGAGATGTATGGGGCCAAGAAAAGTACAGTTTTGTACCTACCATAAATGTAGATGTTCGAGTGTTCACACTGCTGCAGTCATCACACTTGGGTTATTCTGCCGTCAGGCGGTCCCGCAGTTGGCCAGAATTCCAAAGTTTTGGTGCGGCGTCGGTTGCTGTCGCTTCTTCCCTGACGTCAGTGCACCAGGGGTATACAAGATGCATCCGATGCCATTTTCTTCAGTTTTTCTTGCCCCAAATGTCAGGTGCCCCCAAGTAGGTAGGCAAAACCTATAGCTATAAACAGGTACGCATATACAAAAACAACAATACCTTCAGATACAAGCAAATACACCACAAAGGTTGTATAGGATAGAAAGGTATAGATAAGGCCAGCCAGTTCAGAGGGGATTTAGGGAGGGTAACCAGGACTGCAGCAGTGTGAACACTCAAACATCTACATTTATGGTAGGTACAAAACTGTACTATGTTCATCGTGTTACACTGCTGCAGTCATCACACTTGGGTGGAATCCCAAAGCTAAGGTTGGGTGGCTGGTCTATAAGGAGTTAGGATTGGCTATGAGGCCCTGCAGAACTGCAGTGGCAAATCCTGCTCTGGATTTAAAGAGGCAGGTGGTAATGCTTGGTAAAGGTGTGCACTGAACTCCAAGTTGCAGCCTCCAAAATTTCCTTTGTAGGTACTCCCCTGAGAAAGGCCATTGACGTGGCTGTAGCCCTAGTGGAATGTGGCCTAATGTGTTTAGGGACCGATTTTCCATGGTGACTGTAGCAGTAACAAATACAGTGTCCTATCCATTTGGAAATAGTTTGCTCTGAGATACCCTTGCCCTGTGATCCTGCAGCATATGCTACAAACAGTTGCTCAGTTTTCCTGATAGCTTTTGTTTTGTCCAAGTAGAAGCGTAGTTGTCTGTGTATGTCCAAAGAATGCAGAAGTTTTTCCCCTTTATTCTGGGGGTTTGGATAAAAAGCTGGCAAATGGATGGTTTGGTTAAGGGCCACACTAGATATCACCTTTGGCATGAAGGTAGGGTTTGTCCTTAGAGAAACCCTGTCCTAATGAAAAATTATAAAAGTTTCCACTGCCATTAATGCCTGTAGCTCTGAGACTCTTCATGCTGAAGTTACTGCTAGGAGCAGAGCTGTTTTCCATGATAAAAATTTTAGATCTGCTGTATAAGCTGGCTCGAGAGGAGGCAGAGTCAGTTTTTCCAAAACGAAATTGAGGTCCCAAGCTGGTGTTGGAGCTCTCCTGGGCGGTCTTATGTTTTTAGCCCCTCTGAGGTACTGTTTTAGCAAAGGATGAGAGAATAATGGAGGATCCGTGATGTAATGTGCTGAAATGGCAGAGGCGTGGATCTTAATTGATGAGAAGGATAGGCCTCTGTCCAGCATCTCAGTTAAGTATTGTAAAATCTGAGGAATGTTTGGGACAAGAGGATCAAGGTTTTGAGCCTGGTTCCAGGCGCAGAATCTTTTCCATTTTTCAGAGTAAGCCTTCCTGGTGCTAGGCCTCCTGGCCTCCAAAATAACATCCATAACTGCTTTAGAAAGAGGTGTTGTCTGTTTGTCTAATGAATCTGCCATGCTACCAGGTTTAAGGTTTTGAGCTGCTGGTGCAGGATCTGATTGTTTTGTTGAGTCAGAAGGGTAGGAATTTGAGGCAAAATCCATGGTGGTCCTTGAGCAAGGTTCCTTAATATCGGATACCAGTGCTGGCGTAGCCAGTCTGGGGCAATCAGTATCATCTGTGGTTTCTCTTGTCTGGCTTTTAGGAGCACCCTTGAGAGGAGAGGCAGAGGTGGGAATGCATATACTTTTAGGTTTCTCCAGTTGAGCAAAAGAGCATCCACTTTCCATGCTTATTTGTGGTAAGTCCTTGTACAGAATTTTTGTAGTTGGCAGTTCAGTGGGGAGGCAAAAAGATCTATGTCTGGGCATCCCCATTTTTGTGTTATCTTGCTGAAGATTTGTGGATCCAATTTCCATTCGTGAGGGTCCATGATATTCCTGCTTAGATCATCTGCCAAAGTATTTTCCTTGCCTGGCAGGAATTGTGCTTGCAGGTGTACTTGGTACGTTAGAGCTGTGTTCCATAAGGTCATGGCTTGCCTGCATAGGGGGTAAGAATGAGTGCCCCCTTGTTTGTTTATGTACCACATAACTGTGGTGTTGTCTGTCTTTATTAATAGCTGTCCTGGGTGTAGAAGGTCCTTGAAAGCTGTTAGGGCATTTCGTACAGCTAGCATCTCTTTTTGATTGATGTGGAGATGCATTTGATCTGCAGACCATTTGCCCTGAATACACTGTCCGTCCATGTGTGCTCCCCAGGCGTAATCCGATGCATCTGTTGTCACTGTTTGCCTGGCTGTGGGCAAGGTGAAAGGCTGACCCTTGTTGAGGTGACATGCCTGAGTCCACCATAGAAACTCCTGTTGAAGGCAGGGTATTAGTGGTATTATTGTTTCCAAGCTGTGGCTGTGTTGAGTCCATACGCTTTTCAGGTACCATTGTAATTTCCTCATATGCAGTTTGGCATATGGAATTAGTAGTATGTAAGATGCCATGAATCCCAAGGCCTGCAGAATTTTTCTTGCAGGGAGTTGGGTCTTTGTTGCCATCATTTTGAAGTATTGAGTCAGCTGTTTTTGCTTGTCTGGCATGAGATAAGCCATCTGGGCCATTGTATTTAAGCTGGCACCCAGGAATATTATGTCTTGTGAGGGCACTAGTTTTGACTTCTTTTCGTTTACTGTGTACCCCAGGCAACTTAGTATGTTTTTTACAAATGCCAGATGTTTTAAAAGAATGTCCTTGCTGTCTGCTTGAATAAGACAGTCGTCCAGGTATGGATATATTTGGATTCCTCTTTGTCTGCAGTATGCAATTACTGGTGCCAGGCATTTTGTGAAGACCTTGGGCACAGTAGATAAGCCAAAGGGCAGTGCAGAGAATTGGTAATGAGTTGTACCTGCTATAAATTGGAGGTATCTTCTGCAATTTTGTCTGATAGGGGCATGCAGGTATGCCTCGTTGAGGTCCAACATTACTAGCCAAGCCTTCTTGCCCAGCATGGGAAGAAGTTGCTGTAGTGTGAGCATCTTGAATTTGGGTACCTCCAGGTATGTGTTTAGAATTGAAAGGTCCAGAATGGGTCTCCAGGCTTTGTCCTTTCTGGGAACCAGAAAGAGTCTTGAGTAAAATCCTTGTCCTTGCTCCTGTGTAGGAACCTGTTGAATGTCTCTCATGTCCATGAGTGCTGTAATTTGTCTTTGAGCCTCTGCCCATTGTCTTGATGGCAGGTTTGGCATTCCTTTTATCTTTGGTAAAGTGTGAAAGTGGAACCTGTATCCTTGAGTTACAATATTTAGGACCCATTTGTCTTTTGTGATGATGTGCCAATTGACTGCAAAAAGTGCAAGTTTTCCTCCCAAGGGAGATGCCAAGAGTGATTTGCTTGGCAGTCTGAGGGGTAAGTCATTGTGATTGTCTTCTGATAGTTTGAGACCTGTCTTCTCCTCCTTTCTGGGTTGTAGTACCCCATTGTCGTGGCTTGTAAGAGCCTTGTGGCTGACCTCTGCCCCTTGGGCGTCTGTATTTGCCCCTCTGTGGTCTGTCAGTAATTGGAAAGTACCAGTTCATGGTTGGCCAATTTCTGCTGAAACGAGGGGGTTGAACTTGTAAAAAATCCTTAACCGTCTGCATAGATTTTGCCTTATCCTCCATTTTCTTTAAAACCTCTTCTGCTTTCGCACCAAATAAAACATCCTGCTGTAAGGGTGCATCCAATAACTTTGCTTTAACATGATCAGGTAAAGTTTGTTCTTTTAGCCAAGCATGTCTACGAATGACAGACCCTGTTACAGCTGCTCTGCAAGAAGCTTCCAATGAATCAAATCTACATTGCAAAGTATGTTTTCCCACTTGTTCTGCTGCATGCAACAAATCTTGCATTTCCTTGTAATCAGGCTGCGCTGTATGTGTGCTCATTTTTAGTTTTAATTGAGACATCAAATATTGTTGATATTTCAGCATGTGAAACTGGCAATTTAAGGCCCTCATAGCTAGAGTATCTGAGGTATATACTTTCTTTCCCCATCTGTCTAGTGCTCTAGAATCCCTTTCAGACGGCAGAGAATTTTTAACAATAGAGGCCTTAACCCCTTTGGGACCCTGGGAAATGGTTTCTGTGTCAGCAACAGGGCTTTTACATAGGAGTTTATGTGAGTCAGGGACTCTGTAGTATCTGTCTGGTTTGGCTGGTGCAGGAGGTAATGAATCTGGGTTAAGGCTAGACTCTGAATAAACATCATCCACAATGTCTAACACAGGTGGAATAGCAAGGGGTCTGTGCTGGGGTAGTAAGAGGAACTCTCATAGCCTCTTCTTAGAATCAGAGTAATCCTGGCCTTCCCAGTGGAAATGTTCCCTCATGGTATGTACAGTTTCCCCAAAAGAGTAGTCTTCTGGTGGAGACGCTAAAGGAATAGACTCTTCAGCATCAGAGTCTTCATAAGGGGGAAAAGAGTACTCCTGTTCCTCAGAAGAATCTGAGGAAATGGAAACCTGGTCAGAGGAAGCGTAGTCCTCCTCCTGTCTAGGCCTTTTGTCAGGAGGGGGATGGAAACCCCTAATAAGGGTAATTAAGTCTTCGGCCATCTTAAGCATCTGTTTCTTAGGCATGGGGCCTTGCACTGGAGACTGCTGTACTGGTTTCCTTACTTTTAATGGAGTTTTCAGTTTTGCATAAGATTTAATAGTAAGTGTAGTCGGTCTGAAGACACCTTCAGCAACTGACGTTCTTTCAACTGCACAGGGATCCCCTTCAGCCATGGAGTCAGAAGGGCCTAACGATAAAGGCTCTGGAGGCCCTGCAATCTCCGCTTGTGAGTCGGAAGCAGGCTGGGGTTCTAAATCAGCAGTTGTCAGGGGCTGCGTAGGCGCCTCACTGAAAACCGGAGAACCGGCGACTGGCCTAGCAGAGGCCTCGGTGTCTGGTTTGGGTCTCGGCTGCCTGTCCTTGTCTTTGCACTTTTTATGCTTCCCAGTCATCGGTAGCTCTGACGGCATGGTATAATTAAATTTTCTACCAAAATAATGTCGGGCGAAATCAAACAGACGTTTAACAGTTTGTTTGTTAAACCTAGCACAAAACCGACAACCTGTGACGTCGTGGTCTGGGCCTAGGCAAGGGATACAATAAAAGTGAAAATCCTTATGAGGTATTTGCTTCCCACATGAAATGCAATTATTAACATTTTCTGACATCGGACGGAGGCAAGAAAAGTTTCCCCAACGGGGTACTTAGCTTTATTTGAAGACTTCGGTCTGAAATTCGATTTGAAAATCTCAGGAGTCGGCCGACCGGCACTTGCGAACTGTTTCTGCTTCGGGCACTGCGCCGCAAGAAAGACTGAAGAAAATGGCATCGGTTGCATCTTATATACCCCTGGCGCACTGACGTCAGGGAAGAAGCGACAGCAACCGACGCCGGACCAAGACTTTGGAATTCTGGCCGACTGCGGGACCGCCTGACGGCAGGATAACCCAAGCATGATGACTGCAGCAGTGTAACACGATGAACATCTGTTGGCTATGATAGTCTTGGTAACTTCGGATCCAACCCAAATGACTGGGAAGGATCTGAAGACCTCTTATGAGACTTTCCGGAGTTCCCTTTCTCTTTTGACTTCTCCTTAGGTTTTTCTTTCTCCCTATCTGCCTATGATGTCTCTCTAGTTTTTTTTGTCTTTGGTTCTGGGAGACAAAGTGGAAGGAAAAGAAGAAGTAGCGACAGCAGACCCTGTCTGAGGAGGAAGGAGTCCTTTAACAATCAGTTTTTCACATTGATTCCGTAAAGCTTGAGCACCAAAGGAAGTGCAGGCTTGACAAGAAGCATCAAAGCAGATATAGACAAGGAATGTGGATCTTGCGGGGGGGGGGGGGGGATTATGCCCACACTCCGTGCACTTTTTAAGTCCTTGTGCATCAGCCATGAGGAAAACGGTAAAAAAACACACAAAATAATAATTGTCTGACTAACCTTATCTAAGTAATTATACACTAAATACCACTATACTACACACTTAGCTATGATCTAGAAACTATTATTATAAAACACACTTAACTATGACCTAGAAAAAATATTATCCAAACAGCCTTAATAACTAGAAAAACACACCTAAGCTACCTAAGAAAAATCTAAACACAGTTTTATAATAACTTGAGAGAGTATAACATATGACATAATAAATGAGCTCTCGGATGCACAACCAAATACTTCAGGAGGCAAACAACAACTGAGGTAGCACAGCAAAGACCAGGGAGTTATGGGTAGGGGAGGAGTCAGAGCCCTGGAACCAAAAAGCTTCAAGATCAGTGCCAAGGTCAGATCTGGCCGGATCTGACAGCCCACAGTTGAAGTGTATGAAAATAGACAAAGTACAGTTGTGTACACTTACCATAAATGTAGATGTTTGAGTGTATTCACTGTTGCAGTCATCACACTTGGGTTATCCTGCCAGGGGTAGCCCTCAGTCGGCCCGAATACCAGAGGCTTAGTATTTCTGTGTTGGTTGCTGTCGCTCCAGGACTGACATCAAGTCGTCAGTAGTATAAAATCAGGCAGCTGACGCCATTACATCAGTTTTTCTTGCCCCAGCTGTCAGGAGCCCCCAAACAGGGAGCTAGGTTATGATGGAGGAACACCACCAGTAGAAAGTAAATACCAAAAATTCCCTGTAAGGAGTGAGGAAGAGCGAGAGAGAGAGAGAGAGAGAGAGAGAGACAAGGGAGGTGGAGGGTGGGAAACCAGGACTGCAACAGTGAATACACTCGAACATCTACATTTATGGTAAGTGTACACAACTGTACTATGTTCTTCATGTTTCGCTGTTGCAGTCATCACACTTGGGTTGATTCCCAAAGCTGAAGTAAAGGGTGGAGGCAGTCAAGAAGACTGGGGGCTGGCTAGGATGTCCTGCAAGACTGCGGTTGTAAAGCCTGCCTTGGATTTGGAGAAAATAGGCAGGTGGTAATGCTTGGTGAAGGTATGAAAAGAAGTCCATGTTGCAGCCTCCAGGATGTTCCTGGTGGGGACCCCTCTGAGAAAAGCTGCAGAGGTGGAGGTTGCCTTGTTGGAATGCATCCTGACCCCCTTAGGAGGCGGTTCCCCGTGGTGTTTGTAGCAGAAATGGATGCAGTGGGCTATCCATTTGGAAATTGTTTGGATATGGCCTTGCCCTCTGCCCCTACTGCAAAGCTGACTAGCAATTGGTCAGTTTTCCTAAAAGGTTTAGCCCTATCCAGGTAGAATCTGAGCTGTCTGTGCACATCTATAGAATGCAGAATTAATTCCTCTTTGTTCTGTGGATTAGGGAAAAAGGTGGGCCAATGAATTGATTGGTTGAGAGCCACACTGGACACCACTTTAGGCATGAAAGTCAGGTTAGTCCCTGAGGGAGACCCTGTCAGCATGGAAAATGATGAAGGGCTCTACAGCCATGAGTGCTTGTAGCTTTGAAACTCTTCTAGCTGAAGAGATGCCCAGAAGCAAGGCTATTTTTCAAGAGAGGAATTTTAACTCTGCTGAAGCTGCAGGCTCAAAGGGGAGCAAGGGTGAGCTTTTCCAACACAAAGTTAAGGTCCCAAGCTGTGGTAGGAGCACTTCTGGGTGGCCTTAAATTGTTAGCCCCTCTTAGGAACTGTTTGATGAGAGGGTGTGAGAATAGAGGTGGCTATGTGCTGTAATGAGCAGAGATGGCAGAGGCATGAATTTTAATAGAAGAGAAGGATAGACCCCTGTGTAGTAGGTCTGCTAGGTAATCCAGGATGAGAAGTAGGGAGGGCCGTGCGGTTTCAGCTCCTTTA
The DNA here is from genome assembly GCF_019279795.1 of Protopterus annectens. Classification (NCBI taxonomy): domain Eukaryota; kingdom Metazoa; phylum Chordata; order Ceratodontiformes; family Protopteridae; genus Protopterus; species Protopterus annectens. The sequence continues at coordinate 1,420,968,436 of NC_056725.1, forward strand.
GCCTGGATCCAGGTGCAAAACCTTTTCCACTTGTCAGCATAGGATTTTCTTGTGCTGGGGCATCTGGCCATACGTATAACATCCAGGACTTGTTTGCTTAGGCTGTCAGCTGGAGGAGACGTCAAGAAATAAGCCAGGCTGCCAGGTTCAGGGTCTGCAACTGTGGATGCATGAATTCTCCATTCTTCTGGGTCAGGAGTGTTGGGATCTGAGGTAGGTGCCATGGTGTCAGCGGTGACAGGCTGCACAGCAGTGGGTAACCAGTGCTGGTGTGGCCAGTTTGGGGCAATCAAGATTGGCCTTGGTTTTTTCCTCCCTTATTTTGAGCAGTACCCTTGAAATCAGTGGTAGAGGGGGAAATGCATAGATCAAGAGGTTTACCCATTGGAAGGATAGACCATCCACTTTCCAGGCCCTGCTGTGAGGTTCCCTTGTGCAGAATTTGCTGAGCTGGTGATTGTTGTGGGAGGCAAAGAGGTATACCTTCGGGGTGACCCATTTCTGGGTTACAAGGTTGAAGGTTCTGTGGTCTAGCAGGTTTCTGCTTAAGTTGTCTGCCAGAGAATTTAGGGAGCCTGGCAGGAATTGTACTAGCAGGTGAATCTGCATGGCTGAAGCTGTGTTACAAAGGGTCATGGCGAGTCTGTAGAAAAGATAAGAGTGAGTTCCTCCCTGCTTGTTGATATACCACATCACTGTGGTGTTGTCTGTTTTGATCAGTAGAGGCCCCGGGGAGAGTAGGGGTCTGAAAGCTGTCAGAGCATGCTGAACAGCTAGCATCTCTTTTTGGTCGATGTGCAGATGTACTTGATTTGGGCTCCAATGGCCCTGAATGCACCTGCCGTCCAGGTGTGCACCTCAGGCATAATCTGATGAGTCTGTGGTGAGGGTCTGGGTGGCTTGGGGTTGTGAAAAGGGAAGACCCTTGTTGTGTTTGCATGCTGCTGCCCACCAAATAAAATCTTTCCTTAGATAGGGTATCATTGGTATGATAGTTTCCAGGTCTTGGGAGTGTTGACACCAAAGTCATTTTAGGTACCATTGTAGTTTCCTCATATACAGTCTGGCATATGGAATGAGTAGAATGCAGGAGTCCATGAACCCTAGAGCTTGCAGGATTTTCCTTGTGGTTAATGGGTTCTGGTGGCTAGTTGAGAGAAGTAGCCTGTCAGGTAGGCTTGTTTTTCTGGAGTAAGGAATGCCATCTGGGATGCTGTGTCCAGGCTTACTCCCAGGAATACAATTTTTTGAATGGGGGACTAGTTTTGATTTCTTTTCGTTTACAGTATACCCCAGCAAGGTCAGTAGGTCCCTTTACAGAGGTCAGGTGCTGTAACAGCTTTTCCTGACTGAATGCCTGAATCAGGCAGTCATCTAAGTAGGGGTAAATTTGAATATTTCTTTGTCTGCAAAAAGCAATGGCTGGAGCCAGGCATTTTGTGAAAACTTTGGGAGCAGTGGATAAGCCAAAGGGAAGTGCAGAGAACTGAAAGTGCATAGAACCTGCCCTGAAACGTAGATATTTCCTGCAAGATTCCCTGATTGGGATGTGTAGGTAGGCCTCTTTTAGGTCTAGGGTGGCTAACCAAGCATCCTTGTAAAGCATAGGAAGAATCTGCTGGAGGGTGAGCATTCTGAATTTTGGTATCACCAGGAAGGTGTTTAGAATTGATAGATTGAGGATTGGGCACCAGATGCCCTCTTTTCTGGGTACCAGGAAAAGTCTGGAGTAGAAACCTTGGCCTATCTGCAGGAACAGGCTATATTGCCCTCATGGAGGGAAGGGAATGGACTTGTTTTTTGGCCTCTGTCCACTGGTTTGGAGGAAGATCTGGGAACCCTTTTGAGGTTGGCAGAGTGTGGAAATAAAATTTGTATCCCTGTGACACTATGTTGAGGACCCATCGGTCGTTGGTAATAGAGGCTCAGTTGTTTGCATGGGAGGAGTTTTTTCCTCCTAGGGGCACAAGCAGGTGGGCAGAGGTAAGGGGTGGAGGTGTAAAGTCATTTTGAGTACTTTCCATAAGGGGGTGGCTTAGCACTCCCTGTTTTTGAAGTGGAGGAACTCCATTCCTTAGATCTCTGCATTCCCTGGGACTGCTTTCTGGGGGCTCTGCTTCCCCTATGGCTGAGCTGGCCTGGAGGGGGCCGGAAAGGACCAGTGCTTGGAGGGGCAATGTCTACTGAACCTCGGAGGCTGGACCTGTAAGACGTCTTTAACTGTCTGCATAGATTTAGCTTTTTCTTCCATCTTTTTTAAGACCTCTTCTGCCTTGGTGCCAAACAAATTGCCTTTGTTCAATGGTGCATCCAATAGTTTTGATTTAACATGGTCTGGCAAGGTCTGTTTCTTAAGCCAAGCATGTCTTCTAAGTACAGAACCAGTGACTGCTGCCATACAAGATGCTTCTAGGGCATCAAAGCCACATTGCAAGGTGTGTTTAGTAACTTGGCTTGCAGAATGCATAAGATCTTGTAATTCTTTATTTTCTGCACAAACAGGAAAGGTAGATATTTTTTGTTTGAGGAGTTCCATGGTATGTTGCTGGTATTTCAGCATGTGGAACTGACAATTTAGTGGCCTAATGGCAAGAGTTACAGAGGTGTATACTTTTTTACCCCATTTGTCTAAAGTTCGGGAATCCCTGTCCGAAGGGGTGGGAGTCTTAGCTGTGGTTGCTTTAATTCCTTTATGTCCTTGGGAGATGACCTCTGGGTCAGGAGTAAGATTTTTGAAAAGGAATTTGTGAGAATCAGTGACTGTGTAATACCGGTCAGGTTTCCTGGGAGCAGGATGAAAGGTGTCAGGAGTCAAACTGGATTCCATAAAGACATCATCCACAACATCCAAGACAGGAGGAATGGCTAAAAGTCTGTGCTGTGGTAAATCTAAGAATTCCCTGAGTCTCTTTTTGGACTGAGGATAGTCCTGGCATTCCCATTAGAAATGCTCCCTTAAAGTATGTAGGGTTTCACCAAATGAAAAATCCTCTGGAGGAGAGGCAGAAGGAATGGATTCCTCTGCATCTGAATCCTCATAAGCAGATAGGAGTTGTATGTCTTCATATTCAGAAACCTCAGAGTCATCATATTCCTGGTCAGATAAAACTGCTGGGGACAAGTCTCTTTTTCTTTTGGAAGGGGTAGGTTGGCTTCCCCTAATAAGCATGATAAGGTCGTCTGCCATTTTAAGCATTTGAGATTGAGGCATGGAAGCAGGTGCCTGAGCTTGAGTAGTCATTTTTTTAGGCATAGTTCATACCCTGGGCCTTAGAAACTCGGTAGTTTTAGAAAGAACTGAAGATGTGAAAGTAGTCATCAGTTTGTGTCGAGTACCAGTAGTGCGAAGAACTTCCACAGAAGCTGGTGCCTGCTCAACGGCTCCGTACCTATCCAAGGTAGAGACATCCGCATGATCCTTAGTGAAAGAAGAGTCTCGTGGCATACCGGACTCTGAACGGGTCTCAGTAGCGGCCATAGAAGCAGGCATCAAGGGCTGTGAAAATGCCGCACTGAGGACCGGAGAACTGATGGCTAGCTTAACGGAAGCATCGTCGGCAGTTTTGGACCTGTGCGGTCTGTCTCTGTCTTTATCCTTATGTTTTTTTGGAAGATCGGTAGTCGGACAGCTTATCAAAGCTATATCAGAATACGGGGACCGAGAGTGAAAATAGCTACAATAAGGGCCCGACGACATATAGTTCTGGCTTTGAACAAAGCACAAAAGCGACAGCGAGGTACGTCGCGGTCTGTGCCTAAACAGATGACGCAGTAAGAATGGAAGTCTCAGTGTGGTACTTGCTTTCCACAGGCGAGACAATTGTTAACTTTTTCTGACATCGGTTAGAGCAAGAAAAAAGGATCCCCAATGGGGTACTTAGCTTTAGAAGACTTCAACTTCAGTTCGGAAACGAAACTCAGGTAGCAGATGACCGGCACTCATACGAACTGCTTCTGCTTTGGGCTACTCGGCAAGAAAGACTGATGTAATGGCGTCGGCTGCCTGATTTTATACCACTGATGACCTGACATCAGTGCGGGAGCGACAGCAACCAATGCAGAAGTACTAAGCCTCTGGTATTAGGGCTGACTGAGGGCTACCCCTGGCAGGATAACTCAAGTGTGATGACTGCAACAGTGAAACACAAAGAACATCACTGGATCTAAAGATACACAGGCCTGGTGTGAAATGATGCATCTTGGTAAATTACAGTAAGGTAAGGACAGAACTTTTATGTACATGAGTGAGAAGCTTCATAGTGAGCTAGAATAATGTTTGCTCTCGTAGGATTTCAATAAACTTCAGGATGGGAAACTAAATGTAAGTTTTATTAATCATGTACCAAGATGGCTTTAAATGCATGATGACAGGTAAAATTAAATATGGAAAAGGTATAAAATGGTTAAATATTTTCATAGCACAATCTGAAGACATGTTGGCAGAAAGTAGCTTGTTCTGGACTGAACATTTAATTATGAGGGACTTTTATAAGCCATGGTCAGTATGGGGGGCAATGAACAAAATGAAATATCTTCTTCTTTCAGCTGTTTCTATTTCTTCCTGTCCTCTGCGTCTTGCTCTGACACACCAACCACCTGCATATCCTTTCTCACAACATCCATAAACATCATCTTAGGCCTTCCTCTTTCCTCTTACATGGCAGCTCCATCCTTAGCTTCCTTTTCCCAATATACCCAGCATCCCTGCTCAGCACATGTCCAAACCAACACAATCTCACCTCTCTGGTTTTGTCTACAAATCATCCGACCTGAGCTGACCTTCTAATATACTGATTCCTATTCTTGTCCATCCTTGTCATACCCAATGTAACTCTTAACATCTTTAACTCTGCCACCTCCAGCTCTGACTCCTGCCTTTTTGTCAATGCCACCTTCTCCAAATCATATAACATAGCTGGCCTCACTACCCTCGTGTATACTTTCCCTTTCACTTGTACCCGTCTGTCATAAATCACTCCTGACACTCTTCTCCACCCACTCCACCCTGCCTGTACTCTCTTCTTCACCTCTCTTCCACACTCACCATTACTCTCACCTGTTGATCCCAAGTATTTAAACTCATCCACCTTCGCCAGCTCTGCTCCCTGCATCCTCACCATTTCTCTATCCTCTCTCTCATTCACACACATATATTCTTTCTGTCTTAGTCCTGCTGACCTTCATTCCTCTCCTCTCTAGAGCATATCTCACCCGCTCCAGGGTCTCCTCAACCAATCCCTACTCTCACTACAGATCACAATGTCATCTGCAAACATCATGGTCCACGGGGACTTCTTTCTGATCTCGTCTGTCAACCTCTCCATCACCACTGCAAATAAGAAAGGGCTCAGAGCTGCTCCTTGATGTAATTCCACCTCCACCTTAAACGCATCCGTCACTCCTACCACAGACCTCACCACTGTCACACTATCCTCATACATATCCTGTACCACTCTTACACACTTCTCTGTCACTCCTGACTTCCTCATACAATACCACAACTCCTCATTAGGCACCTTGTTATATGCCTTCTCTAAGTCCACAAAGACACAATGCAACTCCTACTTCTCCATCAACGCTCTCAGAGCAAATATCGCATCTGTAGTGCTCTTTCCCAGTATGGAACCATACTACTGCTCACTAATCATCTCCAATACTCTTTTCCATAACTTCATGCTGTGACTGATCAATTTTATCCCTCTGTAGTTACTACAGCTCTGCCCATCACCCTTATTCTTATAAATCGGTACCAAAGCACTTCTTCTCCACTCCTCAAGCATCTTCTCACTTTCCAAGATTTCATTAAACAATTTGGTTAAAAACTCCACTGCCATCTCTCCTAAACACCTCCAGCTTCCACAGGTATGTCATCTAGATTCTTCATCATCTTCATAGCTGTCCTTAATTCCTCCTTGCTAATCCGAACAAATGAAATATAAACATATTTATTTTCAAGTAAAATGAATTAAGAGGACAAAAAAGTTTGTCGAGTATTAGACTGTATCCCGAAATTTTGAATGAGCCTTGCTTTAATGAAAGAATTACATGGTCTGTTGGAAAATTAACTGAATAAGAAAAAAATATAACAAAATACAGGCATACCTCAAACTCTTAACCTAAGAATTCTGGATAGAGCCTAAAATAACAGGGGGACAAATGGCCTAAAACAGGGACATATTTTAAATACTGATCTTACAAACTTAGAAAGTTGCTAGAATTACAGGATTTGGGTTAGCATGCATTTAAATGATATAAAGTCTGAAACTCAAATGTATGTCATTATTCAGTGACTTCAGCCTTCAGTGATTTAGCAGAAAAACACAAATTTTATGAGGAAAAGAACAAAAATATGAGGCAATAATCTGGACAGTTGAGAGGTATGAATACAGGATACATTGTTCAGACTGAAGTATGTTTAAAAAAAAGAATTTACATTCTGCCCTGTATATGTAAACATATTAAAGATGTTGCGTCTTTCGGCTTTTCCTAGTTAGGGGTCGCCACAGCGGAACTCCGGTCCGCTAATGATTGGCAGTAGATTTTTACGTGCCGAGTTGCCAGCTCTGACGCACAACCTTCAACCAAGGTACGCCCATTCACGCATGTCTCCACACAGAAGACGCTCTAGCTGAGAATCGAACAGGACAGCGTCTTATTGTGAGGCGACAATGCTACCGCAGCACCACCACCGCGGATATGTAAGCATATTAAAGATAATGAGGCTAAAATAGAATGAGAATTGTGTTGTGAAGACAATGGAAGTATTGCTGGCAGTGGGAGAATATATGCAGGGAATTTACAAAGAAAGTGGAGAAATGAGAAAGGGTTAGAGAGTATGGCAATCATCACTGCATGATAATATTGCTTTAGGAAAAGTAATTACACTCAAAGAATTGAATAAAATGTTGAGGTTAACCAGGGAAAATACTGCACCAGGGCCTGAAGGAATTGGTTTTGAAAGTGATTTAAACTACCATCTCAAATGAGGCATAATACTGTGTCTTTCTAGAGCACTGAACCCACTGGAAACAATATCAGATTCCATAAAAAAAGGCACACTCAAAGCCACAGAACGACCTACGTAAAAGTTGGCAAGATGGAAAGATGAACACAGCACAGAAACACTTATCTTCTGAAACAGCTATATCTCTTATGATAGACTCATAGACCTACTCGAGATGTTTAAGTATTAACTGCAAAAGAATATCAAAATTCATACATTCTACAAAGGCATCATCTGTATATATCCACCATTCCCCTCAAATAAATCAATATTTTTATTCTAAGGGTCAGATTCAATCAAGTCAACACTAAGTGTACAGCAAGTGTACACGATACGTATTCCATAGCATTCTTATCACATTTCTTGTGCTTTCTAGTCACTCAGAAAGATTACACTAAGTGTACTACACTTTGTGGTAACCTTTACGAATCCCTGTCAATATTTAAAGCTGCAAGAATATCAGTAGGAAAACTAAAATTAAGAGGAAGAAGGTGTGTATTATTCCTGGTTGTCTGTTCACTCAGAACAGAGTACAATTAGTGTAGGCTTTATTGAAACTGGCCCTTTGTCTTCTCCAAGTTTGATGGCAGAAAAGCAGCTTCACAAACAGCAAAAGGCTTCCTGTTCAAATAAGAAAGAAAAAAAGCCATCTTTGTTTTACTAATTACATGTGAAAAGTTATGGTAGACTAAAAACGTATACTCACATTCTGCCTTAAAATATTCTTTGCACACTTTAAAGAAGTTATTATTTTCTGAATGAAAAGAAGCAATGGACCTTATACTAAAGTCAATCAAGTAATGCAATATGACAGCAGATCTCAATATGTTTCCATTTAGGGCTGTAGCACAAGATTCAAAGGGGATCTTTTTCTTGTTTTAAGATATATTTTTAACTTTGGACTGCTCAAGCATATTCAATTGCATGTGCCAACGTTGCAGCCTCATGTGTCACAGAAACAAACAGAAATAAATGATATCTGAAAATAAAGCACAGTCTGAGAAGAATTCTCTCTTGAAGCTGAAGTCAACAAACTTAATCACAGCAAAAAATAATGCACAGCAGAAACATTTTCAAGTAGATTTTTTTTTTTGCTCCATGCAGGGCCTGGCTTCATGGATCTTTGGCATGCACCCAACTAGCATATTCATTCGGCAAGGGTGAAGGACAATATTCCAAGCCTAAGTTAGAGCCCAACTGCCCAGTCACTCTTAGCCAGGAATCCCAACTGGCCCTCCATCCCCTTGGAAGAAGTTAAACGGTAGGGAGTGGGTCAACTTGCTGATCCAACAAGGCTGTCTATCCCTCTAGCCCTGGAAACACCCCCTTCCTCCAGCAACAATTTTTTTTTTTTTAGCTTCCACTACTGGTGTCTTTCAAAAGGAAGTGTCTGTCTACATGTTAACCTCGGCCTACTAAGAAGAATGAACTCAGAGTAACCTTGGTAGGTTTGGACCTCCACTGGATACAAACACCTGGGGACTATATCATTTCGGAGAACAGCCACATCTCCAAATGGCACTGCATCAAAAATGCAGTCTGCCAGACCCCTCCCCCCCAGTAACTATATATAGCAACTCTGAGACGGCACTACAGTGGGGAAATGGGAACATTTACTGATTTCACCATAATGTTCAGAATGGTTCAACAGACAGCATTTTCAACGCACTGATGTTCGGCAATGTGGCTGTTCCCTGAAATGATACAGACCCGCAACACTGGGGCTCCCGCTAGGTGCCCACCACACTGCAAACCAGAACTGTCCCCTACCTGGATGGATAAGCTGACAATGGCTGTTCAGTCCTATCCTCCCTAGCTAGCTCCTACAGACACCTAAAGTTGTTAATGCTGTTGTGCTCAGGGTTTTATCCCTCTACAACATGAAGTGGGCTAACACAGATAATCTTATACAGCACTTCATAAAAACAAATGGTTAATAAAAAGAAGTTATGTACTCACCATAACATTCCATCTGAGTAGTTGTACTTCATTTGTCTTCAACCTGTGGGAATATGGATCCATGTCGGATCCGAGTCGGCAAAGATTACAAGCATCAGCTCCAAGCTCCAGACTCCTCCCCTTAACCATAATCCACCTCTCTTGCCTTCCATCCCCAGATCGAGTTTGCTGAACTTACACTTATAACCCGACCTGATAACAATCTTGTGACCTATACTTACAGCCCGGAGGCTGAACATGCGCCAAAGGTCCGAGGGAAGGAGGGAGGGATGGTTGAAGACAAATGAAGTACAACTACTCAGCTGTAATGCTATGGTGAGTACATAACTTCTTTATCTGAAGTAGCTTACTTCATTTGATCTTTAATCTGTGGGACAGAGTCTCCAGCTACTAAACTCTAGGGTGGCCCTCACGGAAGGATATTCCTGAGCACCACAGAGCCAAAGGATGCTCTCCTTCTAGATCTTCTAGATGTCAAATCCAATTTATAATGGGAGATAAACGTATGAGATGAGGACCAAGTAGCTTCTGAGCAAATATCATCTAAAGATACCCTAGACCAGAAAGCTGCAGATGTAGCCATGGACCTGGTGGTATGAGCTTTAACCTGACCTGGAGGAGACATGCCTTTGTCCTTGTAGACCTGCAGGATGCATGATGAAATCCATCTAGCTATCGTGACCTTGGAAATAGATTTGCCCAAAAAGGGTCTATAGAACGAAACAAACAATTGATCAGATTTACGGAAATTTTTTGTCTTGTGTAAATAAAACTGTAACTGTCTGTGAACATCCAACATGTGTAGTTTGTATTCCATTTTGTTGGTACAATTGGGAAAGAACACAGGCAAATATATAGTCTGATTGATATTGACTGGTGATGCGACCTTAGGAAGAAAGGATGGATTGGTGCGAAGGGAAACTCTATCTTTATGAAAAGTCATGTACGGAAATTTTATGGACAAGGCCTGCAATTCCGAAACCCTCCTAGCAGAGGTAATAGCCACCAGAAAGGCTGTTTTTCATGAAAGAAATTTTAGATCAACAGTGGCGGCAGGCTCGAAAGGCGGAGCTACCAGAGCTTGAAGAACCACAGTAAGGTCCCATGGAGGGACAGGATCTTTGACTGGGGGGGGGGGTGTAGCAAAAAAGTACCTTTAATAAAGGCTTTACACAGTCTAGAAGATGCCAAGGATGCAGAATTCCCGCCCACATGAAAATGAGAAATGGCAGCCAATTGAACTTTGACAGTAGAACTAGCTCCATGCTGGAAAATATCAGCTAGCAAATCAAGGATAGTGGAAATAGGAGCCGTGAAAGGATCCAATCTCCTCTGAGAGGTCCAAAAAAGAAAAATGTTTCCACTTGCTGTGATAAACCTTTCTGGTTGAAGACTTATGAGCAGCTACCAAAGTAGATCTAACTGAGGAGGAAAGTCCGGGAGTCCTAGCAATCACGGGAACCAGAACAGCCATGCCATGAGCTTCAGGCTGTCCAGATTCAGATGAGGCACCCCGGATGGGTGTGAAATCAGATCCTGAAAGGGATCTAGGATACACAGTGGAGCCAGAAGGTGAAACCAAAGGAAGGGAAACCATACCTGGCGAGGCCAGAATGGGGCAATGAGGATCACCTTGCTCCCCAGTCGAAAAGCTTTCTGCAGAAACCTCAGGATGAGAGGGACTAAAGGGTAAGCATACAGAAGACTGGGAGGCCAAGCATGAACTAGAGCATCTCTGGGGGACTCCCCCGGCAGGGGGTGCAGAGCGAAAAAACCTGCTGCATTTCACGTTGGAAGGAGATGCGAAGTGATCGCAGCAAGGCTGATCCCACTCGCTGAAGATCTGTTCTGCTACTGACAGACTCAGAGATCACTCATAAGGCATCAGAATGGTCCGACTTAGCTTGTCCGCTAGAATGTTGGACTGTCCTGGAATGTGCATTGCGATAAGAAAGCGACTAGTGGAGATTGCCCATTCCCACACTCTCATGGCCTCGCGACAAAGGGGATAAGATCTGGTCCCTCCCTGTTTGTTGATGTACCAGACTACCAACATGTTGTCTGATTGAATAGCAATCGTCCCCAGAGGAAGAAAGGCATGAAGGGCCTGCAACGCTAGGACCGCCCTCATCTCTAGAACATTGATATGCAAACTGGTCTTCATGGGGGACCACAGGCCTTGGACTGTCCTGCCCGAACAATGCCCCCCCCACCCGAGTTGGGATGCATCCGTGGTCACTGTGGCTTGGGCCGGGGCTGGAACGAAGGGTCATCCCTCCAAAATGTCCAGACAGCTCATCCACTATATGAGGGATGACCGACACACTTGACTTAGGTGGATAGGATAGGTTAGTGGTAAATCCAACAGGGACCACTGAAGCGCCAAAGTCCACTGAAGAATCTGCATGTGTAGCTGAGCACATGGAAGGAGAGTTATGGTCGCTGCCATCGAGCCTAGGGCCCTCAATACATATTCTGCTGTCGGAATGGTAATTCAGGGAAGACATGCATCCTGAAGTTTTAAACTCTCTCAGAGGTCAGGAACACTTTGCCCTGCAGTGTGTCTATCCTGGCACCAATGTAGTCTATCACCTGTACAGGCTCTAGTAGAGATTTGGATGTGTTGACTGTGATACCCAAACTCAGGGCAAGTGTCAGAAAGTAATCCCTGGTTTGGGAAAGTAGACGTCTGGTGGGAGCAGTGAAGAGCCAATCTTCCAGGTATGGATAGACCTGAATCCCCTGAAGCCTCAGGTGAGCCGCTACCACTGCCATCACTTTGGCAAACACCCTGGGGGCTGTGGTGAGATCAAAGGGTAGGGCTCAAAACTGGTAATGATTGGCCTCCAGCCGGAAGTGGAGGAACCTCCTGGAGCTTCTGTGCATCTTTATGTGATAATAAGCATCCTGGAGATCTAACGAGCACATCCAGTCATTCTCTTGCAGGTATGGCATGATGGACTGTAGTGTGACCATCCAGACATTTTCTTTGGCCACCGACAGGTTCAGGGTGGAGAGGTCCAGAATGGGCCTTAAGTCCCCTGTTTTCTTTGGCACCAAAAAGAACCTGGAGTAGAAGCCTGATCCAGACTGATCTGGGGGGACGGTTTTGATGGCTCGTTTTTCTAGCAGCTTGGAAATTTCCTGTGCTGCTGCCTCCCTTTGCATGGGTGGAACGTCCGGGAGGTGTTTGGGATGGGTTGGAGAACCCACGAAGGGGATAGAATATTATCTGGATATGATTTGCAGCACCCAGTGTCCATTGTTATGGGCTTCCAATTCACTGGGTGCAAGGACAATCGTCCCCCAACTGCCTCCAGAGTAGAGCAGTCAGGCAACCCCTCAGGGTTGCTGCCCGGGTTTGTCCAAGAAAGGTTCTCGAGACCCGAAGTTTTGCAGACTCCCTCGGCCTCTGGGCCGGCGTCCATTCTGATCCCCTCTGCAAGAGCCCTGAGTGTCCTGGGAATACTGAGACTTCCGGAACCACATCTTCTTTTGCCCTCTCTGGTTCTGGGAAAAGGACCTTTGAGGGTTAGAGAAGTGGATCCCGATGGCAGACAGTGTCTTCCCGTCCTTCTCACTCTGGACTAGTGTATAATTGACAGTCTTACCCAACAGAGTCGAGCCGTCAAAAGGGGCATTGGCAAAGGACGCCTTAAAGGGTTTGGTAAATTGGCACAACCTGAGCAAGGTGTTACGCCTCATGGACACGCCGGACCCAGCCGCCCTAGCCACTCCTTCCATTGCATGGGAAAGAAGTCACATGGACATATTCGATACTGCTCTCAAAGTGGCCATTTTTGCAGAGAACAAAGCCTTGTCCTCCTGCAACATGGACTTGGTTGGAGACTTCCTCCAGCTCCTTCACCAGGTCACATTGGAGTCTCGTGACATGGGCCATGTAGTTCAGCACCCTTATTGAAAAGGTAGCTGACGCATACACCTGCTTCCCTAGCCAGTCCATCATCCGAGACTCTCGATCAGGAGGGTGGACCGAACAACTTTCCTGAGATAGTTCCTTTTTAGTGGTTGCTGCTACCACCAAGGTGTCCACAGGGGAGCCCTTGTTCCAGGAAGGCCTGTCTGTAGGGCGACTCAAAACCTTATTGGGGTGCTTGGGAATCGGCTCGACAGTATCAGGTTCCTTCCACGCCCACAAGGTGAAGGTGATCAAATCCACTAAAGGATCCACGGGGGGGGGGGACACCCAAGACGTAGATGGGCCCGTGCAGAAGGCCTCCAGAAACACAGACTAACCTCCCCGCTAGTGCAGGATCTCCATCATGTCACCAAAGGAGACATTGTTGGGAGGTGACCTTGGAGAGCCCTCCACCTCATCTTAGTCTGTGTCCTCGGTTAGGGACTCAGGAGAGTCCAAGTGCCTCCTCTTACATGTATACTTGCGAGGCACATCTCCCGTGGGGCTCTCCAGGGAGTGCTCACAAGCCATCTGTTCCTCTGGGGGAACTGTCTGGGGCCCTTCAGGCATAAGCTGTCCCTCTGGTAAGATGACAGGAACCGTAGACAGAGCCGAGGGGGTCTGGGTGAGCCAGAGGGGGCGGTCGGGGGCCTTGATCCAATGGAGAGGACCTGTTCTACCACATCGAACGCCAAAGGAGAGCGGACCTCCTGTGAAGCCAATAAGGAGGCCAGTCTCCCCGGATCCGATTCGAGAATCAGAGCTGGACCCAAAGTGGCTGGAGCTCCGAGAGAGGGAACCTGGACCGACAACGTCAGAGCTGATGGTAAAGGTTCCACTCCCTCGGATCCGACCCCCAAGCTCCAGCTCTGAGAGCGGCTCAGATCCGAACTGGTTGGATCCAAGATGCTCCAGGCAGCTGCCAGCATTGAGGATGGGAGGACCGTTGGTGCCGAGGTCCCGTCCAAGGCCAACCTCAGATCCGAGAACTCTGAAGCCAAAGGTCAGATCGGGGAAGGAGTTATAGGCTAAAAAAAAAGGGAAGCAAGCTCCCCCCTCCTGAGGGAGTGGGGGCTGGCAAGACCCCCCATCTGGATCTGCGTATGGATAAAGCGCCTCATCATCTTATCCAGATCCATGTCCGAGAAAGACCGGGTGAACTGAAACAAGGCCACAGACTCCGACAGGGCAGGTCAGGGAGCTGAGGCCCAGGAGACTCAGCGTGCCTCCTCCTGCTCCTTGGAGAACCTTGGAGATTGCAGCCGGGGGGGGGGGGGTTACGGATCAGATGTACTGGGTGGTGCGAGTTCCGGAGACCTCTCCCTCTTCTCTTTTGGCCTCAACTCTCTCTCCCACTCTCTACCCCTTCTCTGCTCTGCTACCACAGGCTTAGAAGCAGGAGTTTGAGTCCTAGCCTGGGAGGGAGGGGAGGCTAGAGGTAGAGAAACGGAAGAGGCAGCCACTGTGACTGAAGCTGAGGACGAGGAGGGAGGATCAGTGGCAAGAAGAAGCCCCTTGAGGGCCAACTTGGCCAGTCTTTCAATGCCCAGGGGTTGAACCCCATAGAAATGGCACAGTCAACATTAAGGTGGGCCACACCTAAACACAGTACACACAGAGTGTGGCCATCCGCTGGGGAAAGCTTATGGCCACACTCTGTGCAGCGCTTAAAAATAAGCTTTTCAGACATCCTAGGGAAAGAAAAGAAAAAAACTTTCTACTGAAACTTTAACACACACCCACTCACCACACACTAAACTGACTAGAAAGGGGGGGAGGGGCACACAGAGAGAAACTACACTATCTAACATCTACTACAAGCCTACACACAACACCAAAGCGATGGGAGGGGGAGAAAGGGTACCTACACTAAACTAAAATGGCTAATAAAAACAGAAATTAGAAACTTGCAATAGCAGAAAAATACCCTGCTAACTGGAGCTTCAGAGACACGATGCTTTCACAAATCGCGGCAAGCGAGATCTGGGGATGGAAGGCAAGGGAGGTGGATTGGGGGTAAGGGGAAGAGTCTGGAGCTCGGAGCTGATGCTTGTAATCTTTGCCGGCTCGGATCTGACACGGATCCGTATTCCCACAGGTTGAAGATCAAATGAAGTAAACTACTTCAGATCACAGAGTTACCATTAAAATAAAGGCTGTGTGTGAATGGCAGCAAATATTTCAGAATTTCACTGTAAACTCTGTCTGCCTCCAGAGTAGAGCAGTCAGGCAACCCCTCAGGGTTGCTGCCCGGGTTTGTCCAAGAAAGGTTCTCGAGACCCGAAGTTTTGCAGACTCCCTCGGCCTCTGGGCCGGCGTCCATTCTGATCCCCTCTGCAAGAGCCCTGAGTGTCCTGGGAATACTGAGACTTCCGGAACCACATCTTCTTTTGCCCTCTCTGGTTCTGGGAAAAGGACCTTTGAGGGTTAGAGAAGTGGATCCCGATGGCAGACAGTGTCTTCCCGTCCTTCTCACTCTGGACTAGTGTATAATTGACAGTCTTACCCAACAGAGTCGAGCCGTCAAAAGGGGCATTGGCAAAGGACGCCTTAAAGGGTTTGGTAAATTGGCACAACCTGAGCAAGGTGTTACGCCTCATGGACACGCCGGACCCAGCCGCTCTAGCCACTCCTTCCATTGCATGGGAAAGAAGTCACATGGACATATTCGATACTGCTCTCAAAGTGGCCATTTTTGCAGAGAACAAAGCCTTGTCCTCCTGCAACATGGACTTGGTTGGAGACTTCCTCCAGCTCCTTCACCAGGTCACATTGGAGTCTCGTGACATGGGCCATGTAGTTCAGCACCCTTATTGAAAAGGTAGCTGACGCATACACCTGCTTCCCTACCAGTCCATCATCCGAGACTCTCGATCAGGAGGGTGGACCGAACAACTTTCCTGAGATAGTTCCTTTTTAGTGGTTGCTGCTACCACCAAGGTGTCCACAGGGGAGCCCTTGTTCCAGGAAGGCCTGTCTGTAGGGGGACTCAAAACCTTATTGGGGTGCTTGGGAATCGGCTCCACAGTATCAGGTTCCTTCCACGCCCACAAGGTGAAGGTGATCAAATCCACTAAAGGATCCACGGGGGGGGGGGGAGACACCCAAGACGTAGATGGGCCCGTGCAGAAGGCCTCCAGAAACACAGACTAACCTCCCCGCTAGTGCAGGATCTCCATCATGTCACCAAAGGAGACATTGTTGGGAGGTGACCTTGGAGAGCCCTCCACCTCATCTTAGTCTGTGTCCTCGGTTAGGGACTCAGGAGAGTCCAAGTGCCTCCTCTTACATGTATACTTGCGAGGCACATCTCCCGTGGGGCTCTCCAGGGAGTGCTCACAAGCCATCTGTTCCTCTGGGGGAACTGTCTGGGGCCCTTCAGGCATAAGCTGTCCCTCTGGTAAGATGACAGGAACCGTAGACAGAGCCGAGGGGGTCTGGGTGAGCCAGAGGGGGCGGTCGGGGGCCTTGATCCAATGGAGAGGACCTGTTCTACCACATCGAACGCCAAAGGAGAGCGGACCTCCTGTGAAGCCAATAAGGAGGCCAGTCTCCCCGGATCCGATTCGAGAATCAGAGCTGGACCCAAAGTGGCTGGAGCTCCGAGAGAGGGAACCTGGACCGACAACGTCAGAGCTGATGGTAAAGGTTCCACTCCCTCGGATCTGACCCCCAAGCTCCAGCTCTGAGAGCGGCTCAGATCCGAACTGGTTGGATCCAAGATGCTCCAGGCAGCTGTCAGCATTGAGGATGCGAGGACCGTTGGTGCCGAGGTCCCGTCCAAGGCCAACCTCAGATCCGAGAACTCTGAAGCCAAAGGTCAGATCGGGGAAGGAGTTATAGGCTAAAAAAAAAGGGAAGCAAGCTCCCCCCTCCTGAGGGAGTGGGGGCTGGCAAGACCCCCCATCTGGATCTGCGTATGGATAAAGCGCCTCATCATCTTATCCAGATCCATGTCCGAGAAAGACCGGGTGAACTGAAACAAGGCCACAGACTCCGACAGGGCAGGTCGGGGAGCTGAGGCCCAGGAGACTCAGCGTGCCTCCTCCTGCTCCTTGGAGAACCTTGGAGATTGCAGCCGGGGGGGGGGGGGTTACGGATCAGATGTACTGGGTGGTGCGAGTTCCGGAGACCTCTCCCTCTTCTCTTTTGGCCTCAACTCTCTCTCCCACTCTCTACCCCTTCTCTGCTCTGCTACCACAGGCTTAGAAGCAGGAGTTTGAGTCCTAGCCTGGGAGGGAGGGGAGGCTAGAGGTAGAGAAACGGAAGAGGCAGCCACTGTGACTGAAGCTGAGGACGAGGAGGGAGGATCAGTGGCAGGAAGAAGCCCCTTGAGGGCCAACTTGGCCAGTCTTTCAATGCCCAGGGGTTGAACCCCATAGAAATGGCACAGTCAACATTAAGGTGGGCCACACCTAAACACAGTACACACAGAGTGTGGCCATCCGCTGGGGAAAGCTTATGGCCACACTCTGTGCAGCGCTTAAAAATAAGCTTTTCAGACATCCTAGGGAAAGAAAAGAAAAAAACTTTCTACTGAAACTTTAACACACACCCACTCACCACACACTAAACTGACTAGAAAGGGGGGGAGGGGCACACAGAGAGAAACTACACTATCTAACATCTACTACAAGCCTACACACAACACCAAAGCGATGGGAGGGGGAGAAAGGGTACCTACACTAAACTAAAATGGCTAATAAAAACAGAAATTAGAAACTTGCAATAGCAGAAAAATACCCTGCTAACTGGAGCTTCAGAGACACGATGCTTTCACAAATCGCGGCAAGCGAGATCTGGGGATGGAAGGCAAGGGAGGTGGATTGGGGGTAAGGGGAAGAGTCTGGAGCTCGGAGCTGATGCTTGTAATCTTTGCCGGCTCGGATCTGACACGGATCCGTATTCCCACAGGTTGAAGATCAAATGAAGTAAACTACTTCAGATCACAGAGTTACCATTAAAATAAAGGCTGTGTGTGAATGGCAGCAAATATTTCAGAATTTCACTGTAAACTCTGTCTGAGCCAGAAAACAGAGCAAAATAAATTAGATGATTTTATTTCTTGAAAAACAGTTTACTTAATATTTCTTACAGACAGCAATACCCATGTCATACTGCATCATGGATTAAGAAAAATTACTTTCAACCATCCAGACTATTAGAATTATAGCTAGTTATCATTCTGTAACGGAGATGAATCTTTTTCAGATTAAAGCTAAATTAACCATCTTCAGATTAAATATAACCTGCACACCCAAAGATGGAGCTGTTACAGCCTGAAGCTAGCCGTAAGACTGTGTTATTTCCACTCCTGTATTCTGAGTCAGTAAGTAGAATCAGAATATTTAAATGACAAATCAAACCAATCAGAGGCTTTGATGGAATTATTAATTTACTGGTGTACAGTTCTGAGCTAATGGACTTTTCCCTTAAAGGGTCTAGTACCAATAAACATCTAAGAGATAAATGGAGGATGCAGTGCTGTATAATTTTGACCATGACCTCTTAACTATGGACATCTTCCTGATTTCTGTGCCCCTAAAACAGTTTATGGCTGGTTTTGATCATGCTTGCAGAAGGCTGTATCTTTAAAACAGTAATACAACACTTGTGAAATTTTCAGCCACTGATATTGAAGGATTTACTATAAAATGCCACTTGACTGTGCCCCTGGCATAAAATGCAATGAGCCAGCCATATACTGAATTTTAATAAAAATGCTTTCATTTGAATGCCATTTTATGTGACATTTAAAAAGAATAAAATCATTACTTTTACAGTGTTTTAATTTATTTATAATAACATTATATATTTAAGCTACTGGCAAATATATTTATTTCTCTGAACAGAGTCAAGAGCTACATATGTACTTTGAAATGAAGGTTTTGTAAATGCTGTATTTTGTTAAAGGAAAATACCTTAAAACTAATTTTGCTTTCATTGCATCATTTTCTGGACCATCTACTACATCAAAAATCGTGTGTCTTAGAAAAATGTCTTTTTTTTCCACAAAAGACCGTCACAAGGTCTGCCACAGTAATGTGATCTTGTTTTTCTGCTTTTATTTCTCTTTCCTAGAATCCATTAAAAGCCCTGGTTTATACAAGTACTGCTATGCCACAGAAATAAAATGGCAGCAGTTTTAGTCCTAGTCATCTTACACACCTTTAACAGGACTGCTTATAGTTTTCCTTGACTGACCCTCATTTATGCATCTTTTAGCTTGTTTTATGCTATTCCCTACAGTTTATTTCATTTTATTCTGAATTTGTTAACTGAGGTAGTGTGCTGATCCCAGTGGACCTATTTTAGTCTCAGCCCCGGGTAAACAAAACAGATACATGCTATGATAAGCAGAATGAGTTACATATATTATAAACAATGTGAATATTAAGAGTTGGCTTGAGTGAGCATGAAGACAATAGATACATAATATAAAACAGAGTGACAAAACACAAAATATACATGCATTTATATATATATATATATATATATATACTCACACACACACACACACACACATATATATATATATATATATATATATACAAAGTGGATAGTAAAGTTGGCACAATGAAAATATCATAAAGATAAGTAAGGTCAGAGCAAGGTATGTAGAAGGAAGAAGCATAGGAAGAGCTTAAATGACATGTCCAAAGACAGCAGTTGCATTTCTCTAGTCTTGTAATGTGCTTTTATTTCTGATCAAAAGATTGAGTATGAGGAATGACCTTTAAGATAAGAATGGAGAAATTTCCATAGTTTTGAACCAAGGACTGAGAAAGCATAGTCTGTGCAGTGACACTTAGCTTGTTCTGGAAGAGAGGACCTGAGTGGTTATGGTTTCTAAGGTTATAGGTTGATGCATCTCTTAAATAGTCTGGAGGCTTGTGGGGGTGGGATCTCATTCTTGACAACTTTAAATAGTGGAGAGGCAAGCAGAAAGTCAGCATATTGTTTTACAAGTAGCCAGTTAGTTTTTTCAATGGTTTTGCAGTGGTTCTCACTTCTTGGGGAAGAGAGTAATGAATCTGCATGTGGCGTTTGAGATGGACTGAATGGTGGAAGCATTTTTTTAGAGGCTGCAGCAAACAGAGGGAGACCATTCTAGCTCAACCAGCAAGATGTCCTTATTTATGGCATTCCTGCAGTATCTGGATACAAAGTAGGGAGATCTTCTTAGCCCAGAAGAAGAAAGAGTTGATTTTTTTGTGTGTGCTGTCCAGGTGGATATGGAACCTTAGAAAGGAGAACCAAATCCTTAGGTATTTGAATGCCACAATACTTTCAATAGTACAATTCAGATAAATGAGGATTTGTAGAGGTCAGAAGACAGCTTTTGCCTAGTTCCAAAAAGCATAGTTTTGGTTTTAGAGAAATTAAACTGTTTATCAGTTTATAAGGGCATGGAAATCAGCCTGAAGTTTGAGTTCAAGAGAAGAGACAAAATGGCTGGGGTAGAACAGGACCATGTCATCAGCATAAAGCAGGAGGAGGAGAAGATGGGGTAAGTCAAAAGGGAGTTTATTAATATAGTTAGAAAAGAGAAGCGATGGCAGGATAGATCCTTGGGGGATACCTTTCTGCAGAAGGACTGATGGACAGGTTGATGAGGCAAAATTAACTTAATATAGCAGTTAGAGGTAGTGTTTTCTTGAATTGGGGCAGTGTGCCATTGATAATGCCTATTTCAGTGAAATGGTCTGGGAGAATTTAATGACCGACTAGATCACAGGCTCTAGTGAGATCAATAAAAGTGGTTCCAGTTATTAGAACTTTGCCCATTCCAAGAAGAATGTTGTCAGTGAGTGTCTATACAGCTGTGGATGGACTGTGACAAGACCAAAAAACATCCTGCTTTTGAGAAGGAAGGTGGTATTGATGTATAATATTGAGTGAGTTGCAAGTAAAGTATTTTTTCCAGAATCTTTCCTAGGATAGGGAGAATAGCAATGGGCCAAAAATCTGATGGATTAGCAGGGCTGGGTTTCTCAGGGAGACATTTTACAATGGCATTTTCCAGATACTGGGTATAATTGGGTATAATATTAAGTGTAATACACAGGCTGAATATGTGTTTCAATCAGGTTATGATGTTTTCTCTGCAATGATAAATAAAGGCCATCAGCACCATGGAGGGCTATCAAGGCTTATCTGTTCAAGCAAAGTGTGGAAGTCCTTGGATGTGATAGTTTGAAATAGAATAAAGGGAGGTAAGGAGTGGTGGTGGGAGTAGCAGAGGCAGTTTGGAATTGGTTAGATAAAGTTATGGGATGGTTGGTGAAATGAGAAAGGAAATCAGAGAAAAAAAAGTTGAGAGGTTGTGGAATTCGTGGAGGAAAGGTTATTCTGTGCTGTAAAGACAGTTGTCCTCTTTCCAGACTTTTTTGTGTGATTTAATTAGTGAGGTTTGCTATGATTTCATCAGATAACTTTTATGACTGTGCAATGCTTGCCTGGTGAGGTTGTGAACATGGCTGTAGCGTTGTCTATTTATGTTACTGAGAAGTGCTTCCAAAACTCATTTTTTATTAACCAGTTGTTAGTTTTTGGTTTGCAAACCCTATGAATTACTGGGAAGCAGGAGTTTTGCAGGTCAGACAGTAGTTCTGCAGCTGTGTTAGTGTCAGATGAATTTAGAACTGGTGACCAGTTCATCAAGGAGAGGGTGGATATAAGTTTATTTTGTGCTGTAATCTGTTAGAGAAAGATATGAGCTTTAGGAAAATATTTACATTTGGATGATGGATATGAAAACTGATAGGGCAGTGATCACTGAAAGATGGCGGGTGGAAGATGATGTCTGAGATAAGATAAGGCTTGCTAGTAAATATGAGATCTAAGAGACAGTGATGACATTTGCTAAAGGTTGGATCTGACAGACTGAGATATGAGCTGGGTGAGGCTGAACTGTAATAAAAGAATATTCAGGTTATTAGAAATGGGACTGAGGAGGTAGAGACTGAAGTCTCCAAATGTTACAATTTTTTTTATATTATTTGTAGCAGAAATCATTTAATTTAGTAAGTTAATTAGTTTGGGGAGTGAGGTGGTAGAAATGTTAGAGCGAGATGAAATATGGTACTCATGGAGGGAGGAAATGGATTCAAGTAGCCAATTAAAATAATTATCTGTGTTAGTGTTTCCTTAAAGAAGCAGTTGGAAGTCAAGTGTGATTTGAACAGGAGCGTTCAACCTCCTTTTCTTGAGCACTATCTGGGGTCAAAAAGTAGTTATAACCAAGGAAAAATAGTGTAAGGAAGTACTGTTAGCCTTAACCCATGACTCTGTGATGTTATGTAACGTAATGAAGGCATTAATCTGGCCTGTGCTGTTTGTTATACTTTCTGCAGTAAGTAGGCTGCAGGAGAGTGGAGATGGCCATGGGGTTAGCTTCAATATTACCTCAAAGAAGTAGTAGAAGTATGGCTAGTGAAAGTTTGCAAAGATGTTTGGGCAGGCATAGGAGCAGATTATTAAATAGTAAATGAGTATACACATAGGAAGGTTAGTAACTAAGGTAGTTTGAGTGATAAGTATGGCATGATATGATAACTGGTAATGGAGGGAAGAGGATAAGAATAGGCTGATTAACATTAACAATGAGAGAACAGTATTCACTATAATTGGGTGAAATAAGAAATGGGGAGTACTTGACAGAGTGACATGGTATGTATTGTTTGGAGGGATAGCAAAGGAGAAAATGTAGGTAGTTAGGACAAAGCAATGTACATTTTGTGGAAAAGAAGATTAAGAATAAAGGTGTGCAGAACATACTATGTTGTATGCTGTTACTGGAAAACAGACAAAGCTAGGTAGGAGGAAGGTTAACAGTTGTTAGAGTGCAAGGGTGGAAGTAAGAATGCATGCCTTTAAGGATGCAGTGGTATGTAGTTAGAAATAGATGTGGATAAGAGAAAATAAATGTAGAATTGCCGTGGCTGGAGAATTGGAGGTAGGAGAGGTGCACTGTAGGCCAGAAATCGCACCTTGCATAGGTCAATCAGCCTGCATACTCTCAGCGATTAAGAGCATTCACTGGTAAGCTGATATTGTAAGGCAATCTTTATGTTAGAGAGCAGAGCAGAGAGACAGAGACACTTCTAAGAATAAAAAAATAAATACTGCCAACCACAGTTGGGGGGAGGAGGCACAGTTGAGCTTATTTAGTGGAAATAAATATTGTAATACTAAAAGCTCTCCAAGCACTTCTCAAGTGGAACAGAAGAACAGATGGATTGTGTTAAATGTTGCTTGCCGTACTGAAGGCCTTAGCAAGGTCAGACAATTAAACAGTTTAGAACTTCCAATTACATTTGGATCAATACAGCAGAAGGGCTGCAGCAGTAGCTACCTTGTGCAGGTATTTATTTGTTACGTCCTATCAAATTTGCACTTGCTCTATTTAAACATCTAATTAAAAGAAAAAAGTTCCAATGTTCTGCAGGATAAATTGGATTTTCAGAACAACAAGAAATGCCTCAACTCCAAACAAGGCTTGGCAAATCTTGTTATATAGCTCTAGCCAAAGAAAGTAGCCAAACTGCAGGCTTTTGGTACAGTAAATACATGTAGTCCCTTTAGCTATAGACAATTTCCCACACCTTTCCTAAGGTATCAAAGCTGTAACTGCAGTGAATGAACCCTTCTGGCAGAGGTGGGTCATGTGCAAGTAATAGCCAAATAGTTCACTTATGCTTGCTGGTGAGGCCTTAAGAAGGTCAAAATGTGCATGTCCACAGCTGGTGGCATTTGGTTTTGTTGGCCTGAATCTGTCTATAAAGACTTAAAAAGGAAAAAGTCATGGGCATTCAGAAGCCATATAGCTGAAACATGATGTCCTTAAGGTGTCATTTGCATATATCCCAGGTCTTCTATTACAGGAGGTTTAATGCATCACACAGTGAAAACTCTAGCGTGGTTAGGTTTTTCTTGTAGTTTTTATTAATTGGTTTGTCTGTATGACCTTTTTCCCTTTTGGTTAGTTGTTAGTTGGAATATTTTGCAAACACCTTGATGATTATTGACACCAGCTGGGTTTAAAGATAGTACGGTTGTGTACACTTACCATAAATGTAGATGTTCAAGTGTATTCACTGTTGCAGTCATCACACTTGGGTTATCTGCCTGCAGGTAGCCCTCAGTCAGCCTGAATACCAGAGTCTTAGTATTTCTGCGTCGGATGCTGTCGCATCTTCCATGACGTCAGGTCGTCAGGGGTATAAAACAGGCAGCTGATGCCATTACACCAGTTTTTCTTGCTCCAAATGTCAGGAGCCCCCAAATAGGGAGCTAGTATATGGTGGGGAACGCCACCAGTAAAAAGTAAATACCAATGCCATTAGGAATAGCCATAGAGAGGATAGGTAGACAGACAGAGAAAACCAGGGGGCTGGAGGGAGGGAAACCAGGACTGCAGCAGTGAATACACTTAGACATCTACATTTATGGTAAGTGTACACACCTGTACTATGTTCTTCGTGTTTCACTGTTGCAGTCATCACACTTGGGTTGATGCCCAAAGCTGAGGAAGTGTGGAAGCAGTCAAGAAGTGTTAGGGCTGGCTAGTAGGCCTTGCAAGACTACTGTAGAAAATCCAGCCCTGGATTTGGAAAAGATAGGTAAGTGGTAATGTTTGGTGAAGGTGTGTACAGAACTCCAGATTGTAGCTTCCAAAATGTCCCTGGTAGGGACTTCCCTGAGAAATGCTGTAGAGGCAGAAGTAGCCCTATTGGAATGTGTTCTGACCCCCTGAGGGGTTAGTTTTCCATGGTGCTTGTAGCAGAAATGGATGCAGTGTGTTATCCATTTGGAAATGGTCTGTTTTGAAATGGCCTTACCCTCTGTAGCAAAGCTGACTAGCAGCTGGTCAGATTTTCTGAAAGGCTTAGTCCTATCAAGGTAGAACCTGAGCTGTCTATGTATGTCCAAAGAGTAAAGGATCCTTTCCCCTTTATTCTGAGGGTTAGGGAGGAAAGTTGGTAGATGGATTTGTTTAGAGCCATACTGGGCACCACCTTAGGCATAAAGGACAGGTTAGTCCTGACAGAAACCCTGTCAGCATGGAAAATAATGAATGGTTCCACAGCCATTAGTGCTTGTAACTCAGACACTCTTCTGGCTGAAGTTATGACTAAAAGAAAATACCAGTAAAAACATTTCAGAGCTTTACCAGAAAGGCTCATCCAGACTCTGCTACACTTTGCTGTGAAGGAAAGGTTAGTTTGCTGTTATTTTTTGTATTTCTGTATTGCCTTTCTATATTTTGAATACTGTAGTTTGTTTTCTTTACCTTGTGTTTTGCTTGCATTCTGTTTTAACAGCATATTAAAACTTCAAAAGAGACCACAGCTCTCTCTGTTCTGAGTCAGGCAGAAAATACCACTGTCTTTCTAGTTGCCCGCCTCTTATGTTAATCTGACCATATATCTCATTTCTCTCTACTTTCACTGGCTTATGTGAGTAATCACAAAACCATCACTTTTGAAATCCCACCCCTTCAATTATTTAAATTTATTGGCCATCCTACAGTATTTCATAGTACCAACATACAAAAGTAACCACCCCTTTCAGTCCATCTTGCTGTTTTAAAAATAGTAACTCTCCACTAAACCTTAACTTTTTAAACAGGTAAAACTCAAGTTACCTACTTTCATATCTAACTTCTCTAGTGCACACTGCAGAGTGCATTCTTTTCAATCTTACCTTTAAGCATCCCTGTTACTAGCACTTTCTCTAATACCTAAAAGATCATCTCTACTTGACTCCAAGTAGACTTTTCTCTATCTGTTAAACCTAGCACTTGCTCCTACAGTACTTATTACCTTGATACGGCACTCTTATAGATAGCACCCCAAAAGGCAAACCCCATTTCTCGGTCACCCACGTCCCCGGAATCTCTTTTAAAGTTTTTGTCTAGTCCTTCTAGCATGTCGAGGATCAGTTGCTAGTGTCCTCTCCTGCTCAGCTGGTGAACCTGGGAATATTGAGGCAATGTTACAATTGCCTCATGTACACAGACAACCCTCTCCTCCTCCCACAAAACACAAATACATGAGAGAGATGCAACTATACAGCCAAACTGGAGGCTGAGCTCTCTCAACATAGGACTGGCAAGACCAGTCAGGAGGAGAAGGTTACCACACACACTATAGACCCAGTCTCACATAGTACCATCACAACCTCAAATCATACACATAAACACACAAAGACATACTCGGCTCTGATCAAAAATCTACCAAAACAGCAGAGGCCACCAAAGCAGACACCCAAACAACCACCACCTCAGAACACAACACCTGCAACACATAGACCTCACAGTCAGAGTGTCAAACAGTCACAGCCCTTAAGGCCAAACACAATGCCAGACACACTAGTCATTGGTGACTCCATAGTCAGACACACTGACGTCCCGCTCACCAGACTGAGTAAGGAGAAGGTCACAGTAAGCTGCCTGTCGGGCGCTAGAATCCGCCACATAACGCAAGCACTCAGGTCTCTCAACAGCAGGTACAAATACGACTCAGTCATTGTCCACGCTGGTGTAAACGACCTGAGACGCACCTCCTTGGACTACATGAAAAGAGACATTGAGGAGCTCTCTGATTATGTAGCCCAGGCAGGTATGACCCTGACCTTGAGCAGTATCCTACCTTCACCAAGAATGATGCCACAATACAGAGATAAGATGATCAGCTTTAACAATTGGCTTAAACTCTGGTGTCATTCAAAGGGGATCCAATGTCTGTCTGCCTGGGATGACATGCTGGACAAGCCACGCTGCTTCAAGGGACGGCTTGCACCTGTCACCCCTGGGATTCCGGATATTGGCAAAGGCTCTTGCCACCCCATAGTGCCTTTTTAGGCAAGGCTCAAATTCTAAACCTACCACCCTAGAATACAAAAAGGCCAAAAACTAAGGGTAATGCTGCTCAATGCCAGAAGTCTAAATCTCAAAATGCACGCACTCGAGGCCCTTCTCAGTATGGAGAACATCGATGTCTGTGCAGTGACAGAAACCTGGTTCAAGGCTCCTGAGAGCACCCCAGCACTATCAGGTTTTACCTCTTATCATGCCCGCCCCAAAATCCGGACAATACCAAGAAAGGAGGGGTATCCATATTCATCAAGGACACCCACACCTCAAGACTGGTGGCAACGCACGATGCATTGGAGACCATCCAGGTGCAATTAACCATAGGCAAGACTGCTCTGCAAATTGTAGCATGTTACAGGCCACCCTCACAAACTCAGGAACCTCACATGGCCTTCCTGAAAACACTAGAGGGGATAAATGTATCACCAAACACCATCATACTAGGTGACTTCAATTACCCTCATATAGACTGGGAACACTACTCAAGCCCAAACACCCTAGCCCAAAAGTTCCGGGAATTCATAAACTCAAATGCCATGGAACAACTAGTCACCATCCCCACAAGAGGAGAAAACATACTTGATCTCATCATCACGAACATGGGAGCACAATGTTCAACACCGGAAGTATACCCCTCACTGGTGAGATCAGATCACAAACTAATCTCGCTGGAGGTCCTCATCCCACCCCCACCTGAAATAAAAAGACCACAGTAAAGAACTTCTCGAAAGCCGACTTCACACTTCTAAAGACTAGTGGGGTCTCCTTTAAGGCCCCAAGCCGGCGGAAAACAGTACTCAAGCCGCTGAATCACTTACCAATGCCTTCTACCAGCACCTGCAGGACTGCATGGATAAGGCAATCCCAAGCAAAACAAAGACTCTTTGTACCAAAGGCAAGCGTCCAGTCTGGTGGACCCCAGCCATAAACAAACTCTACAACAAAAGGAGGAAGCTACTACAAGATAGAGCAAAATCCTTAAAAGGTAAGACACCTTTGATCACTATAAGTAAAAACTAAGAGCTCTCATAAAATCATCCAAAGCAAATTTTGAGAGAAAAATAGCTAAAGACTCAAAAGACAATCATAAGGCCTTCTTTAGCTATGTTAGAAACCTGGGAGGAAACTCCCAGATATGCTCAGAACTAGTTCAAAATGATGTGAAGATTACTGATCCTACAGACATTGCCAACATACTGGCTGACAGGTTCAGTGCAAACTTCTCCCCTCCCCAAAAGGAGAGATATCTATACCAAGCGATTGCAGCCCCCAAACATCTCCAACGCCCAAGTGAGAACTGCTCTCTCCAAAGCAAAAACACAGCATCCATGGGACCTGATGGTGTCCCCGGCTGTGTGCTCCACGAACTCAACGAGGAATTAAACCCACAGCTAGGACAGCTGTTTAATCATAGTCTTACCTCTGGATACGCACTCCAGGAGTGGCACTGCAACTGTGGTCCCACTTCACAAAGGCGGTGCCTCCACCGACCCTGGAAATTACCGCCCATTAGCTTGACAAGCCTTATCTGCAAAGCCATGGAGAGGATCATAATGGACCTCATAAATAAAGACATAGGGAATTTGCAGACTTTGGATCCATCCCAGTTTGGCTTTGTCAAAGGCAGATCATGCCTTCTAAACTTGGTTGACTTTTGAAACAGTCACCAAAGCCATTGATGAGGGAAAGGCAGTCCATACAGCCTACCTCGATCTGGCGAAGGCCTTCGATACAATACCCCACTCGGGTATCATTGAAAAACTCATCAGCTTAAATGTTAACCCATACATCACAAGATGGGTTGCAAACTGGCTGAGTGACAGAACCCACAGGGTCAGAGTTCCTGGCGCCATGTCAGACTCAAAGCCTGTCACAAGTGGTGTACCACAGGGCTCAGTCCTGGGCCCACTCTTGTTTGGCATCTACTTTTCCGAAGTACAAGCAAACACAGGAGGATTATGGCTGACAAAGTTTGCAGATGACTGCAAACTGGGCGCCATAGTAGAAAACACATCTGACACAGATATCCTTCAGAAGGGTCTCACAGAAAAGTACAGTTTTGTACCTACCATAAATGTAGATGTTCGAAGATCCACATTGCTGCAGTCCTAACACTTGGGTAGTCCGCTGTCCCTCGGTCGGCCCGAATATCAGAGTATAAGGCTGACGTCGGTCAAGGCGCATTTGACTGACATCAGAACATCAGGGTACAAATGCGCATGACCGACGTCATATCCTCAGTCTTTTCTTGCCCCAGATGTCAGAAGACCCTAAAAAGAAAGGTCAAAACCCATAGACAACAACTAAATAACCAACCAGCCTAACACCAAAACTATGTACAATATATACAATATATACAATATGCAATATACCTCAGATGGATAACCCAACCCCCACAACCACCTCAATCTACAGAGGGGAAGGAGGGAGGGTAAATTGGACTGCAGCAATGTGGATCTTCGAACATCTACATTTATGGTAGGTACAAAACTGTACTATGTTCTTCATCTCACATTGCTGCAGTCCTAACACTTGGATAGAATCCCAAAGCAGAGGAAAGGGAGGATGGCTAAACTATAATGAAGCAGGAGCTGCCAAAATGCCCTGCAACACAGCAGTGGCAAACCCAGCCCTGGATTTAGAGTACAGTGGAAGGTGGTAATGCCTAGAGAAGGTATGCACTGAACTCCAAGTGGCTGCCTCCAAAATATCCTTAGTAGCCACCCCCCTCAAAAAAGCTGTTGAAGTGGCAATAGCCCTAGTGGAATGAGGCCCAATCCCAGCTGGAATCTCTTTGCCATGATGGGAATAACAGAAAGCAATGCAAAATCCAATCCACTTAGAAATAGTTTGTTTTGACACAGGCTAGCCCTGAGAGCACAAAGCAAAAGAAACTAATAGCTGCTGAGATTGTCTGAACCCTTTAGTTCTGTCCAAATAATATCGCAACTGCCTGTGTACATCTAAAGTGTGCAAAATCTTTTCCCCTTTAGTTTGGGGATTTGCATAAAAAGTAGGCAAATGAATAGTTTGGTTTAAAGCCACACTAGAAACCACTTTAGGCATAAAGGAAGGATTAATACGTAAAGATACCCTATCCTTATGGAAAATTAAGAAAGGCTCAACTGCCATAAGGGCCTGCAATTCAGAAACCCTTCTTGCAGAGGTAATGGCCAACAAAAAAGCAGTCTTCCATGACAAATATTTCAACTCAGCAGTAGCTGCAGGCTCAAAAGGTTGTAGAGTGAGTTTCTCCAACACAAAATTGAGATCCCAAGCAGGAGTAGGAGCCCTTCGTGGGGGTCTTATATTCTTTGCCCCTCTAAGAAATTGCTTGAACAAAGAATGAGAAAACAATGGTGGGTCACAATCATAGTGAGCTGAAATTGCTGCAGCATGAATCTTAATAGAAGAGAAGGACAAACCTTTGTCCAATAACTCAGTAAGATATTGAAGAGCCACACTTAAATCAGGCTCAGAAACATCCAAATCCTTAGCTGCACTCCAAAATAAAAACCTCTTCCATTTATCTGCGTACACTTTCCTTGTACTAGGCCTTCTAGCTTCCAAAATCACATTCAAAACTTGTTGTGGAAGTTGAGACCCTCTATGGTTTAAAACAGAATATGCCATGCTGTTAGGTGAAGAGAGTGAAGTTTGACATTGAGCAAATGACTGTCCTCCTGGGACAACAGATGTGGAATCAAAGGCAAAGGCCATGGAGGCTTCCGTACTAGACTTCTCAGTAATGGGTACCAGTGCTGTCGAGGCCAATCTGGAGCTATCAAAATCATCCTTGGCTCGTCCTGTCTGACCTTCAGAAGTACCTTTGGGAGGAGAGGCAGAGGTGGAAAGGCATACGCATGAAGATTTTTCCAACTGAAAGAAAGAGCATCCACTTTCCAAGCTGTGGGATGCAACCTTTCCGTGCAAAACTTTGGCAGCTGGTGGTTTAGTGGAGAAGCGAACAGATCTATGTCTGGAGTTCCCCAGGACACTGTCAATTTCTGAAATACATGAAGATCCAGTTTCCACTCGTGGGGATCCATGATTTGTCTGCTTAACACATCTGCTAAGGAGTTCTGTGCTCCCGGCAGAAACCTTGCCTGAAGACTTAGTTGTAAACTGAGAGCAGTCTCCCACAAAATCATTGCTTGCCTGCATAGAGGATAAGAATGTGTTCCCCTTGCTTGTTGATGTACCACATGACAGTTGTGTTGTCTGTTAGAATCAACACCTGCCCTGGAAGAAGTAAATCCTTGAAAGCTATTAATGCAAACTGGACTGCTAACATCTCCTTCATGTTGATATGTAGATGTTGTAGTCTGGCAGGCCACTTGTCTTGTATCCACTTTCCATTTAGATGAGCTCCCCAAGCTTTGTCTGAGGCATCTGTCGTTAAAATCTGACTCGCCTCTGGCCGGGTCACAGAGAGTCCCTTGTTTAGGTGACATTCCTGAGCCCACCACAAAAATTCCTTTTGAATGCAAGGTATTATTTGAATGACAGTGTCCAGATCCTGGCAGTGCTGTGTCCATACATTTGAGATACCATTGTAGCTTCCTCATATGCAGTTTGGCATTGGGAAGCACCAGAATACAAGATGCCATGAACCCTAAGGCTTGAAGGACTGTCCTTGCAGTCAGCCCGGACTGATGAGATAGTTGATGGAAGTAAAGGGATAGACTCTTTTGTTTGTCCGGGGTTAAAAAGGCCATCTGGGATGCTGTATTCAGTCTCACACCCAGAAAGCACATGTCCTGAGAGGGTACTAGACTGGACTTTATTTCGTTCACAGAATACCCTAGGCATCTTAGCACTGCTATCACATATTCCAAATGTTGAAGAAGCTCTTCCCTTCCTTGAACCAGAATCAGGCAGTCGTCCAAATAAGGATAGATCTGTATTCCTTTTAGCCTGAAGAAAGCTATCACTGGAGCCAGAACTTTCGTGAACACTGGGCGCAGTAGATAAGCCAAAGGGCAATGCAGAGAACTGATAGTGAGAAGTCCCAGCTCGAAAACGCAGATACTTCCTGCAACTTAGTCTGATAGGAACATGAAGGTAAGCCTCCTTGAGATCCAAAGTTACCATCCAATGATCTTTGCCCAGCAGAGGTAAAAGCTGCTGCAACGTCAACATTTTGAACTTGGGAATGTCCAGATAAGTGTTGAGGATAGATAAATCCAAAATTGGTCTCCACGTGTTCCCCTTCTTTGGTACTAGGAACAGGCGAGAATAAAATCCTAGGCCCCTTTCTGGCATAGGAACTGGCTGTATGGCCCCTATTTGGAGTAACAGAGAAATTTGCTTGTGAGCCTCTATTCTTTGTTGAGGAGGAATGTCTGGCATGCCTTTGAAAGGAGGCAAGGTATGGAAATAAAACCTGTAACCGTGATGTATGATATCCAGTACCCATCTGTCTTGGGTGATCAAACTCCAATTTTCTTTGAAAAGTGCCAATCTTCCTCCCAAAGGTGCTGCCAGGCGAGAAGGTTCTGGCAGCTGAAAAGGTAGGTCATTGGGTCTGTTTACGAAAGGACTGACCCCTGCCCTCACCGAAGACTGTGCAGGAGAACTCCCGTTCTAGGCCTGAAAGAGCCCTGACCTCTGCCCCTGCCACGCCTAGATCTACCCCTAGACTGGGAATCATAAGAAGGATACGTCCACCCTTTAGTAGGCCAATTTCTACTAAACTTTGGAGGCTGAACCTGCAAAAATCTTTAACAGTCTGCATAGACTTAGCCTTGTCTTCCATTTTCTTTAAAACTGCCTCAACTGTAGATCCAAACATGACATCTGTTTGCAAAGGGCATCCAAAATCCTAGTTTTAACATGGTCAGATAAATTTTGATCCCTCAGCCAGGCATGCCTGCGAAGAACTGACCCAGTGGCAGCCACCCTAGACGAGGCCTGTACAGCATCAAAACCACATTGCAAAGAATGCTTACCCACCTGTTCAGAAACATGCACTAAATCTTGTAACTCTTTACAATCAATACCTTCCGCCAGAGCATCAACCTTAGATTTCAACTGTGAAAGGAGATAATTTTGATATTTCAACATGTGAAACTGGCAATTCAAAGCTCTCATGGCTAGAGTGGAAGAAGTATAAACTTTCTTTCCCCATCTATCCAAGGCCCTGGCCTCTTTATCTGCCGGAACCGGATTCTTGACAACAGAAGCCTTAACACCCTTAGGCCCCTGGCTAACAGTTTCTGGGTCTGCCCTAGGACTCTTAAAAAGATACTTATGAGCTTCAGGCACCCTGTAATACCTATCCGGTTTAACAGGAGCAGGAGGCAAAGAATCAGGATTAAGAGAAGCCTCTGCAAACACATCTTCCACCACATTCAGAACAGGAGGTATAGCTAAAGGCCTATGCTGGGGTAAATACAAAAATTCCCTAAGCCTATTCCTGGAATCAGAGAAATCCTGACCTTCCCATTTAAAATGCTCTCTCATGGAGTGAAGGGTCTCTGAAAAGAAAAATCCTCAGGAGGAGAAGCAGAAGGAGTAGAATCATCCACATCAGAATCAGAATAATGAGAATACTCCTGCAAGTCTTCAGCAAGACTCAGACACATCGAAGCCTGCTCATAATCCCCAACACTGGTTCCATCCTAGGCCTCTTATCAGGAGGGGGCATAGAGCCTCTAATTAAAGTAATTAAATCTTCTGCCATTTTAAGCATGTGCTTCTTGGGCACAGAACCTGAAGAACTAGGAGGGACACCCACAGAAGCCAAACTAGACCTGCCTCTAGGAGAAGCCTTGGAAGCAGAAAGAGAGGGCCTAGACACCTTAGGAAGGGAGGGAGTACAGTTATCTGAGAAGCCCCTACAGCCTGACCTGCCTCTTGAGAGGCCACATCCTGTAAAAACAAAGTTTCTCCCTGGGACTCCAGAGAGGCCTCCGTCGGAACCACCGGTTCCACTGACGCTCTAAAGAACCGGCGTCGGGTTCGGACGACTCCTCTAACCTAGGTTTAACTGCCTTGTCCTTGCGCTTCTTTGAGGAAGCCAGCCACGGAGCATCCGACGGCATATTGTAATTGCACCGCAGCCCAATGACCTACCTGGCACAACCCAACCTTCTTTATAGTGCGTTTATTGAACCTAGCACAAAAGCGACACCCAACAACGTCGTGCTCAGGTCCCAAACAAGGTATACACAAATTATGGTAATCCCTATGCGGTATCTGTTTCCACAAGAAATACAGTTATTTACTTTTCTGACATCCGGTAAACCACTGAGGCAAGAAAAACAAAATATTCCCCAACGGGGTACTTAACCAACTCTGACTTCGGTCTGAAACTCCGAATTCGAAATATTTCAGAACGCCGAACGGCACTTGCAACACTGCTTCTGCATCGGACCATGCGGCAAAAAAGACTGAGGATATGACGTCGGTCATGCGCATTTGTACCCTGACGTTCTGATGTCAGTCAAATGCGCCTTGACCGACGTCAGCCTTATACTCTGATATTCGGGCCGACCGAGGGACAGCGGACTACCCAAGTGTTAGGACTGCAGCAATGTGAGATGAAGAACATCGGATAACTGGTGCCAGAGCCATGGCCTAAAGTTAAATGCCAAAAAATGCATAGTCATACCCTTCGGGAAAAACAAGGTTAGCCCTAGCTACCAAATAGGTGGCAATCCACTGAGCACAGAAGAAGTTATCAGGGACCTGGGGACCCAGGTTGATAGTAGTCTGTCATTCGACACCCATGTAGCTAAAGTAGTTAGGAAGACCTTCTACATTGCCCACCTTATCATGAAGGGATTCTCATCTAGATCAAGGGAGGTCATAGTCTCCCTATACTCATCACTCATCAGACCAATGATTGAGTACAATGCCCCATTCGAATGTATCTGACCCGACACTTGCAGCAGCTGGAGAGGCCACAAAAGTTCCTCACCAAAAGGATAAAGGGTCTCAAACATCTGTCCTATGCTGCCCGACTGAAAGAACTCAAGCTCTATTCAGTCGCTTACCGCTTGCTCAGAGGTGACCTTTGCCTAACATACAAAGCCATGTCAAACCCAGATTTGATGAATATGCTTCACCTCAAAAAATCTAGATCCATCAGAGCCACAAGGGCGAGAGACTTAAACCTCAACACGGCTATTAATAGGACATGCTGGAGGGATAGATTCATCACCCAAAGACTCCCTATGCTGTGGAATAAAATCCCGGTATATGTGAGGCAGAGCACCTCGCTGGCCTTGTTCAAGAGAAATCTTGACCAATGGATGCGAGATCGCAGATATACCCCAGGGATTACCTCAGTGTCACTGCTCGACAGAGGCACAGCAAAATAATGGGTATAGTTCCCCATACTAAAGGGGTGGCGTAAGCCACAAAACTATGGGCTAGGCTTGTAAATGCCCTCGGGCAGATAGCCTAGTATGAACCTATGAACCTATGAAAGCAAGGCTGTTTTCCAAGAGAGGAATTTTTAACTCTGCTGAAGCAGCAGGTTCAAAAGGTGGGCGGTGGGCTTTTCCAATACAAAGTTAAGGTCCCAGGCAGGGGTGGGTGCTCTCCTTGGGGGTCTTAAGTTGTTAGCCCCTCTCAGGAACTGTTTGATGAGAGGGTGAGAAAAAAGAGGTGGCTCAGTATTATAATGAGATGAGATGGCAGAGGCATGAATCTTAACAGAGGAGAAGGATAGGCCTCTGTGGAGTACTTCTGCTAGGTAGTCCAGTGTTAGAGGTAAGGAGGGCACTGCTGTGTCCTTTCCTTTAGACTGATTCCAACAGCAATATCTTTTCCATTTTTCAGCAAAGGATTTCCTAGTACTAAGCCTTCTGGCTTCAAGAATGAAGTCCAGCACCTGTTTGCTGAGGGTTGCTGGTGGGGTATTCAAGGGATAAGCCAGGTTGCAAGGTTTAGGGTTTGCAATTGTGGATGCAAAATCTGTCCCTCCTGCTGAGACAGCAGAGTAGGAGTCTGGTGTAGGTACCAGGGTGGCACCGTTGTCAGGCTGTGCAGGAATGGGTACCAGTGCTGGCATGGCCTGTCCGGGGCAATCAAAATTGTCCTTGGCTTGTCTTCCTTTATCTTGAGTAGTACTCTTGAAAGAAGGGGCAGAGGGGGATAGGCATAGATTGAGAGATTTTCCAATTGAAAGGATAGAGCATCCACCTTCCAGGCCCTGCTGTGAGGGTTCCTGGTGAAGTATTTGCTTAACTGGTGGTTCTCGGGGAAGGCAAAGAGATCCACCTCTGGTGGCCCCCACCTCTGGATCAGAAGGTTGAATGTGTTGGCCTCCAATTTCTACTGGTGTGGATCTAGGAGATTTCTGCTTAAGTCGTCTGCCAGTGAATTTTGCTTACCTGGTAGGAAGTGAGCTTGTAGATGAACTTGGTTGCTCAAGGCTGTGTTCCACAGGGCCATGGCTAACCTGCAGAGTGGGTAAGAATGGGTTCCCTCTGCTTCTTTATGTACCACATAACTGTGGTGTCTGTTTTTATCAGCAGTTGTCCTGGAAGGATTAGGTATCTGAAGGCTGTCAGAGCATTCTGTACAGCTAGCATCTCTTTTTGATTGATGTGCAGGAGAATCTGCCTTGAGCTCCACTGGCCCTGAATGCATTTGCCTGCCATGTGAGCCCCCCATGCACAGTCTGATGCATCTGTTGTCAGGGTTTGAGCGGCACGGGGTTGAGTGAAATGCAGTCCTTTGTTGTGGTTGCATGCTTCTGCCCATCAAAACAACTCTGCCCTTAGACACGGTATGATAGGAATGACTGTTTCCAAGTCCTGAGAATGCTGGCACCAAAGACTTTTAAGTACCATTGAAGTTTCCTCATATGCAGTCTTGCATATGGAATTAGCATAATACATAGCGCCATGAACCCTAGGGCTTGCAGTATTTTTCTTGAAGACAGCTGGGTTCTGGTGGCCATTTGTTTGAAGTAGTCTGTCAGATAAACCTGTTTTTCTGAAGTTAGAAATGCCATCTGGGAAGTTGTGTCCAAGCTTGCTCCCAGGAATACAATTTTTTGACTGGGTACCAGTTGAGATTTCTTTTCATTGATGGTGTACCCCAATGAAGTGATAAGGGTTTTTACAAATGCCAGGTGCTGAAGCAGCAATTCTTGACTGTCCGCCTGAATCAGGCAGTCATTCAAGTATGGGTAAATTTGGATATTTCTCTACCTGCAGTATGCAATGGCTGGAGCCAGGCATTTTGTGAATACTCCGGTTGCAGAAGATAAGCCAAAGGGAAGTGCAGAGAACTGATAAATGCATAGATCCTGCCCTGAAAAATATTTCCTGCATGACTCCCTTATGAGGATGTGCAGATAAGCTTCTTTAAGTCTAGCGTGACTAGCCAGGCAACCTTGGCTAGCATAGGGAGAAGCTGTTGCAGGGTAAACATCTTGAATTTTGGGACCACCAGAAAGGTGTTGAGAACTGAAATATCCAGGATAGGGCGCTAGGAGCCCTCTTTTCTGGGCACCAGGAAAAGTCTGGAGTAGAAACCCTGACCCCTTTGTTCTACTTGAACAGGCTGAATAGCTCTGATATTGAGCAGGGAAAGTACTTGCTTTTGGGTCTCTGCCCACTGGTTTGGAGGAAGGTCTGGAAACCCGCTTGGGGTTGGCAGTGAATGGAAGTAGAATTTGTACCCCTGGCATACAATGTTGAGGACCCATCCATCCTGAGTGATGGACATCCATTTTTTTTGCATGAAGGGCAAGGTTTCCTCCTAGGAGCACAGGCAGTTGGGCAGGGCTGGGAAACAAATTTGAAAAGTCACTGTGAACTTTTTCCACGGGGGGTTGGCTTATCACTCCTTGTTTTTGGGGTGGGGGCACTCCATTGCTTAGATCTCTGCATACCCTGAAACTGTAGTCTGGGTGGCCTGTTTCCCCTGGGTCTTGACTGGGAAGGCCCGGAATGGGCTGGAAAGGACCAGTGTTTTGAAGGGCAATGCCTACTGAATCTAGGTGGTTGCACTTGTAAGAATTCTTTAACAGTTTGCAAAGATTTAAGCTTTTTCTTCCATCTTTTTAAGAACTTCTTCTGCTTTGGTGCCAAACAAACAATCCTTATTTAAAGGAGCATCTAGTAATTTGGATTTAATATAATCTGGCAAGGTTTGCTCCTTCAGCCAAGCATGTCTTCTCAGTACAGAACCAGTGACTGCAGCCCTGCAACAAGCTTCTAGGGCATCAAAGCCACACTGCAAAGTAAGAATACTAACTTGGTTTGCATAATGCATTAGGTCTTGTAAATCTTTGTTTTCTGCACAATCTGGAAATAATACCATTTTTGTTTAATTAGTTCCATAATATGTTGCTGATACTTCAGCATGTGAAACTGGCAATTCAATGCCCTGATAGCAAGAGTTGCAGAGTTATATACCTTATTACCCAATCTGTCTAAAGCTCTGGAATCCCTGTCCAAAGGGGTAGGATTTTTGGCTGTAGTAGCCTTAATACCTTTAGGTCCCTGGGAAATGATCTCTGGATCAGCAGTAGGATTCTTGAAAAGAAACTTGTGGGAATCAGGTACTCTGTAGTACCTGTCAGGTTTCCTAGGGGCTGGAGGTAATGTGTCTGGAGTAAGACTGGATTCCATAAAAACATCATCTACAACATCCAGGACAGGGGGTATAGCTAGAGGCCTGTGCTGAGGCAACTCTAAAAATTCTCTGAGTCTCTTTTTGGACTGAGGGTAGTCTTCACATTCCCAGTGGATATGCTCTCTTAAAGTATGCAAGGTTTCACCAAAAGAAAAATCCTTTGGAGGGGAGGCAGAGGGAATGTATTTTTCTGCATCTGAATCCTCAGAGGCTGATAAGAGCATGTCCTGATAATCAGGAGGGTCAGAGTCATTGGACTCCTGGTCTGTAGAATCAGAAGGGAACTCAATTCTTTGTCTCTTAGCAGGGTAAGGCTGGCTCCCCCTAATTAGCGTAATAAGGTCTTCAGTCATTTTAAGCATTTGTTTTTGTGGCATGTGAGCTTGAGCATGCGCTTTGCTCATCGGTTTTCTAGGTGTAGTGCGTACTCTGGGCCTAAGAAACTCAGTACTTTTGGCTAAAAAAGAAGTCGTCGGTTTAATTCAAACTTCGATAGGAAGGAATACACCCTCAGAAGCCGGTGCATGAACAGTGGCTCCAGACCCATCCAAGGTAGAGACATCCGCAGGTTCCATAGTCGAAGAAGCATCTTGCAGCATACCAGACTCTGAATGGGTCTCAGCAAAGGCCTACTAATCCACAGAAGTGGGCATCAGGGGCTGAAAAGGCACCTCAGTGAGTATCAACGGACTAGCGAATAGCTTAACGGAAGAGTCATCTGCAGTTTTGGACCTATGCGGTTTATATCTGTCTTTATCTTTATGTTTTTTCAGAAGATTGGTAGTCAGATGGCTTATCAAAGCCATTTCGGAATATGGAGAATGACAGTGAAAGAATTTAGCGACAAATATAGCCTAATGACGAATATTTTGGGTGTTAAACAAGGCACAAAACCGACACCGAGGGATGTCGTGGTCTGGGCTTAAACAGGTGACGCAGTAAGAATGAAAATCTCTGTGAGGTATTTGTTTTCCACAGGCAAGACAATTGTTAACTTTTTCTGATGACGGTTAGAGCAAGAAAAAAGGATCCCCAAAGGGGTACTTAGCTTTAGAAGACTTCAGGATTATCAACTCAAAAATGAAAATTTCAGGTGGCGGCCAACCGGCAGTTGCAAACTGCTTCTGCTTTCGGCTCCTCCAAGGCAAGAAAGACTCATGTAATGGCATCGGCTGCCTGTTTTATAACCCTGACGACCTGACATCATGGAAGAAGCAACAGCATCCGACGCAGAAATACTAAGACTCTGGTATTCGGGCCAACTGAGGGCTACCTGCAGGCAGATAACCCAAGTGTGATGACTGCAACAGTGAAACATGAAGAACATCCTGTGTTTCTAGAGTATAGCCAAACAGTCCACTTATGCTGGGTTGATGAGGTCATAAGAAGGCCAAAATGTGCATATCCACAGATAAATGCCATTTGGCTTTGTTGGGCTGAATCTGTTCATAAA
Organism: Protopterus annectens; assembly: GCF_019279795.1. Lineage (NCBI taxonomy): Eukaryota > Metazoa > Chordata > Ceratodontiformes > Protopteridae > Protopterus > Protopterus annectens. Next base: position 1,421,008,250 of record NC_056725.1, read on the forward strand.
GACTGAAAAGGAAAAAGTCACAGACATTCAAAAGCCATGTAGTTGAAATGTTTAATGCCCTTAAGGGTCATCTGTATATATCCCATGGGCCACTAATACAAGAGTTTTAAGATATCACACAGTGAAAACACTAGCTTGGTTAGGTTTTTCCTTGTAGTTTCAACACCAGCTACTAGAAATGAGGGAACATGAAAGTAATTCTGCTACTCTGCAGTGTCTGCAGTGAAAAGGTCTGTATTTTTTATCCTAAATGTAAAATTAAAAATGTACTTTCAGTTGTGAAAGTATTTCACTTTTACAACTGCTGTCATATTTTTTTTCTGTTACAGTGCAGCATTGTTCTACAATTTTACATCAAAATGTGGCCAACCTTCTATTCAATTTGTGTTACTATGAGTTCATATATAATGTGTGTGTGTATGTGTTGTCCTTCCTCACTCAGCAGTGGTGCTACCTGTACTGCCCATGGAAAGACATCTTCAATCATTGTTTCCCCCTTTTTTAATGCAATAGACTTAGCAGTGGGATCAATGAACAACACTTCTGAAGATCATATATAATAATTCCAATGCATCTGCTTCTGTCAGGAGAAAAGCAGAACAACTGAAAAATACACAGAACTTCATTGGCTTACAAAGTAAAAGAATGCAATGCACTATGTAACCCCTTAGAACTAGCCAGTTTTTTTAGTTTTAGCACTAAAATCTGTTTCTTTGAGCTCATCACTTGTTCAGAACTCATCGTAAGCACTAAATAAGCTACAAATTACTACTGCACTCACCTTTCCTCACTTGACTAGAGGAAAACAGTTTTTAGTACTTAATAAATAAGCACCTATCCAGGCATGTCAAAGGGTCAGTTCCCGGTGTTTTCTCCTGTCTACCTGATGAATCTGGGCATCATGGGGCAATGCAGCAATTGCCTCATGTACACACACAACCCTCTCCTTCTACCACTCAACACTACAACCTGTGAGAGATGCACTTATATAGCCAAACTGGAAGCAAAGCTCTCTATACCCAAGACTGGACTAGACAGCCAAGAGGAGAAGGTAAACACTTAAACCACACCACACTCATCACATAGTCCCTCAAAACCTACACCACCAAAACACACACACAAAAACACTTAACACAAACCTACATTCGCGGAGGCTTTCAATAAGAATCTGCTCAAGCAACAGAGACCTCCAAAGCAGAAATGCAAGCAACCTCCACCCCCCCCAACACAACCCAAATAACACACAGCCCACAAACTCAGTGTGCCACTAAACCACAGCCCATAAGGCATAACAACGTACCCAATACTCTAGTCATAGGTGACTATAGTCAGGCACACTGATGTTCCACTCACCAGGCTAAACAAGGAGAAAGTTACTGTCAGCTGCCTGTCGGGTGCCAGGATCCACCACATAACACACGCACTCAAGTCACTCCACAACAAGTACAAATATGACTCTGTTATTATCTATGTTGGTGTGAATGACCTGAGACGTACCTCCCTGGACTACATGAAAAGAGACATGGAGGAGCTCTCTGATCTTGTAGCCCAGGCAGGTATGACCCTAGCCCTGAGTAGCATCCTGCCATCACCCAGAATGATACCACAGTACAAAGACAAAATGATTGACTTCAACAACTGGCTAAGCTTCTGGTGTCATTCTAAGGGGATCCAGTATCTGTCTGCCTGGGATGACATGACTGACAGATCACAATGCTTTGCCAGAGATGGCCTGCACCTGTCGCCTTTGGGATTCCGGATACCGGCTAAGGCTCTTGCCACCCCTATAGTGCCTTTTTAGGCAAGGTTCAAATGACAAATTAACTCCAAACAAGCGAATAAAACTGGTAAAAAACAACAAAATGGAAACAATAGAAGCCGGCAACAGTCAGAAGTATTTTACAAAACAAACTGTTTATTGTGAGCGTTTTCGGCTAGGAAGTACCTAGCCTTCATCAGATAAAACAGTTGTCAAAAGGTAGGCAGGTTCTTTTATACTAAATTGGGCAATACGAATTAGTTACCCAATTAAAAACTTAAAGCAACAAATTCACTATAACATCCACTAAACAAAACAAGAGTTCATAAAACTAAGATAAATAAATAAGGATGTTATAACAACATCCATATTAAATTTCCAACTATACTTGTCATAGCATCTTTTATAAAAACGTTACTAAATAACCTAAACAATTCAACACAATAATATTAATATTAATATTCAGCCCATACTATTGGCCCCAAAAAAGCAACCAATCTAGGCAAGAATGACCATTATTAATAAAGGAAATATAAGATATAATAACTTAATAATAACATAACTTAATAATCATCTTCTGAGTGACAATAGTTTCAGCATACATTTAATAGACACATTGTCATTCAGACCCGGAAAGGTTTGAGCATTTGTTCTTATTTGCCACTCTCCAAAAGGAGATTTCAAAATCTTTAATTATACTATTTTGAATGTTCACCAGGAGATGGTTGATTTTCTTTCGAAAGGGTTGACTTTCATCCCTACTAGAAGAATGGACATTGCAGACACCTTAATTGACCTCAAGTTATTTGTCCGTAAACTTAACCTCAACTTACTTATGGGCAATAGTTCAAGCATGTCTTGTTCCACTAGAGTTTCTAGCTTATTCAATCCCCCAATCCACTCTGAGTTAAATGTGTTTGAAAGAATGTGTGAATTTGATTTTAGAGCTACTAAGGAAGGCTTCCACAATAGGGTTATTAGACATAATATTAGTGTTTTGGAGAATGACTGTATCAATCTGTTAAAAGAATGTAATATTAGGGTCATGAAACCGGACAAAGGGGGAGGTCTGGTTTTCATGGACCATGAAGTTTATGTAGAGAGAATGTGCCGACACCTTGATGCTGATTCATATATTAATGTTTCTTTGAACAAAGTCAATGGAGCATATAAAAAGATTAGAGTTACCTTGGAAGACCTGTTTTTAGAGGGCTGCATTGACATTGATTTGTATCATTATTTATTGATGCTGGCACCTATCACTCCAGCTTTATTTGGGACCCCTAAGATTCATAAATCTTTGATTGACACACCTTTTAGACCAATAGTTGATGGTCATGGGTCAATCACTTATGGGTGTGCCAAATATATAGATAGTCTCCTTAAACCATATCTAGAAAGTGAATTTCAAATATGTAAGGATTCGTGGAGCTTTTTGCAAAATATTAGTAAACTTGAGTTCCAGCATAACAGTTGTTTCCTTACAATAGATGTAAAGGATTTATATACAGTCATTCCCCATGTTACTGGAATTGAGTGGATTAGAGAATTTCTGTTAATGAAAAAAGCTGATAGTAATATCATTAACTTAATTGAAACACTTTTGGAAATAGTCTTGACTAATAATTTTATGACATTTGAGGGTAAATTTTATCTGCAGAACTCTGGGGTCGCTATGGGCTCCCCTTGTGGTGGAAGTTTTGCTAATACCGTAATGGCATATTGGGAGCATAATCTATTATACCAAGACCCATTATTTCAGAACAATGTCTATTGGTACACTAGGTACCAAGACGACATGTTCTGTATTTGGGTAGGTGATACTTCCCAAATATCTGCGTTTGTCAATAACATATCTAAAACCACCACTTTTTTGGAATTTACTTACGCCATAGGGGAGGAGTCAATTAACTTCCTCAATATCTTATTAGTTAAGGATTTTGATAATCTTTGTTACAAAAGCAACATATACAGAAAACCAACATATTCGAATAACTTTCTCCACTTCTCGAGCAATCATCCGTATCATCAGAAAAGAGCAGTCGTGAAAGGCCAAATGGTCAGGGCTGCTCGTATGATTTCGGAAGATAGAGAATTTAATTTGGAATGTAATTTATTGGAAACTATGTTTCTAAATAGAGGTTATCCCCTTAACTTAATAGTGGGTGTTAAAAATGAGGTTACTCAGAAAAGGGCTAACCGGTTTTTTACTCCGTTATTGGCACGTCAAGATACAATGTATACAAGTAACTCGTTGGACGATTTAAGTCCCAGTATTAATGAAGTTAGTGTAAATCAATTGGGGCCACTGGAGCAAAATGCAGTCTATCAGGTTAGCTTCCTTAATACATATTCATTAGATCATCATTTTATTAGGGAAGTCTTATATAAAAATCGGGCTATCATTAAAGGAAATGAAACGCTGGTTAAAGCATTGGGGTGCAAACCGAAAATAACTTATAGGAGAGGGCAAAATCTTAAATCTATTTTAGAAAAGAAAAATAATTCATGCCACAACAAAATTAAAGGCATGTTTAAATGTGGGTTTTGTCCCCAATGCAAATATATTAAAATAGGTAACCAATGTGATATTAATGGGAAAAGGTACAAGATAAATTTTAAGTTCAATTGTGAAACTAAAGCTGTTACATATGTCGCATTGTGTAAGGAATGTAATGCATTTTACATAGGCAAGATGGAAAGGAAATTTAAACAGCGGATTTACGAGCATTGTTATGCCATCATAAAAAAGACCCTAATAATGCACTAGCTAGGCATGTCATAGACCACCCTAGTCACAATTTTAAATTTGCTATTTTGCAATGTAGGACACCAGGTATTAGAGGGGGCCCATGGCAATTGCAATTGGAGCTAGATGAGTTAAAGTGGCAAATAAGAACAAATGTTCAAACCTTTCCGGGTCTGAATGACAATGTGTCTATTAAATGTATGCTGAAACTATTGTCACTCAGAAGATGATTATTAAGTTATGTTATTATTAAGTTATTATATCTTATATTTCCTTTGTTATTAATAATGGTCATGCTTGCCTATATTGGTTGCTTTTTTCGGGCCAATAGTATGGGCCGAATATTAATATTAATATTATTGGGTTGAATTGTTTAGGTTATTTAGTAACGTTTTTATAAAAGATGCTATGACAAGTATAGTTGGAAATTTAATATGGATGTTATTATAACATCCTTATTTATTTATCTTAGTTTTATGAACTCTTGTTTTGTTTAGTGGATGTTATAGTGAATTTGTTGCTTTAAGTTTTTAATTGGGTAACTAATTCATATTGCCCAATTTAGTATAAAAGAACCTGCCTACTTTTTGACAACTGTTTTGTCTGATGAAGGCTAGGTATTTCCTAGCCGAAAGCGCTTGCAATAAACAGTTTGCTTTGTAAAATACTTCTGACTGTTGCCAGCTTCTATTGTTTCCGTTTTGTTGTTTTTTACCAGTTTCAAATGACAAATTCACCACCTCAACAGGTACAAGCAAGCAAATTTTGAGGGTATTGCTACTCAATGCTAGAAGTCTAAACCTCAAAATGCATTCACTCGAGCCACTCCTTAAAATGGAGAACATCGACATCTGTGCAGTGACAGAGACCTGGTTCAAGGTTCCAGAAAGCACCCCTGCATTACCAGGCTATAATTCATACCATACCTTTCGGCCACCTAACCTGGACTGAAACACTAAAGGCGGAGGCATGTCCATATTCATTAAGGATATCCACACCTCCAGGCTAGTTGTTCAGCATAATGCATCCGAGATTATCCCAGCGCAACTAACTCTGGGCAAGACTGTAATTCAAATTGTAACTTGCTACAGATCCCCCACCATGCCCCAGGATTCCCACTCCTCATTTCTTGATACACTGCAAAATATTAGGGTACAACCCAACACCCTAATAGTGGGCGATTTAAACTATCCCACCATTAACTGGGAAAACTACTCATGTACCAACTCTTTTGCTCAATGTTTTCTGGAATTCATAAATTCCAATGCCTTGGATCAACTTATCCACACCCCTACTAGGAAAGCAATATCCTAGTTCTGGTCATTACCAACATGGGCGACCGGTGTTCCAAACCAGAGGTCAATTCCTCGTTGGTCAGATCCGTCCACAAGCTAATCACCCTAGACATCCACATCCTGCTCTCACCCCCCCATTAGGGAAACCACAGTAAAATATTTCTCCAAAGCCAACTTCAAGCTTCTTAAGACAGAAGTGGCAAACTTCACGACACCCATGCAGATGGACAATAGAAGGACGACTGCTGAATCCTACACAAATGGACTTTAAAAGCACTTACATGAGTGCATGGATTTTGCTATCCCTAACAGAACCAAGATGTTATCCTCCAAAAAAAGGAAGCCAATCTGGTGGTCCCCTGCCATAAACAAACTCTACAACAGAAGAAAGAAACTGTTGCAAAAAACAGTAAAATCCCATGATTGGAGGAATTCCCTGGTCAGCCTCAGTAAGAAGCTGAGATCCCTCATAAAATCCTCCAAAGCTAGTTACTAATAACAAAATCGCCACTGATTCTAAAGACAACCACAAAGCATTCTATAGCTATGTCAAGAATCTCAATGGCAACACTCAGATCTGCTCCGAGTTACAGCACAATGGCACTAAATATACAGAACCAATTGATATTACAAACATCCTGGCAGATAGGTTCAGTGCTAACATTACTCCCCTGTCACCCCCTAAAGGGCCCATCTCTATACCGGAAGAATGCAAAGTTCTTGTAATCATGGCTGCACAGGTAAAAACCTCACTCTCCAAAGCCAAGAACACAGCATCCATGGGACCTGACAACATCCCAGGCTGCATTCTACATGAACTGCAGAATGAACTGGCACCCCACCTAAGCACCATGTTCAATCATAGCCTCACCTCAGACTTTGTGCCACTGAATGGCGGACAGCAACGGTTATTCCACTCCACAAAGGGGGAGCCACCACGGACCCCTGGAACTACCACCCCATTAGCCTAACGAGCCTGGTCTGCAAAGCCATGGAAAGTATCATCATGGATCTTATACACAAAGACACTGGTAATCTCCAAACTCTGGACCCCACCCAGTTCAGGTTTGTAAAAGTCAGATCATGTCTCCTAAACCTGATAGACTTCTTTGAAGTAGTCACCAAAGCCATAGATGAGGGTAAGGTGGTTCACACAGCTTGTCTAGATCTCACCAAGCCTTTTGACACCATCCCCCATTCTGGAATTATAGATAAACTCACTAAACTAGGTATAAATCCCTATGTCACAAGATGGGTTGCCAGCTGGCTCACTGACAGAACCCACACTGTGAAAGTAGCAGTCTCCAAATCCGACTTCAGACCAGTGACAGGTGGAGTGTCACAGGATTCAGTCCTGGGTCCTCTCCTGTTTGGTATCTACTTTTCTTAAGTACAGGCTAACACAGAAGGTCTTTGGCTAACTAAGTTCGCAGATGACTGCAAACTAGGAGCCATAATCGAAACTCTTAACGATGTGGACATCCTACAAAAGGGCCTTACGGAGACAGATACCTGGTGTCAAAGCCATGACCTCAAGCTCAATGCCAAAAAGTGCACTGTCATCCCCTTTGGTAAAAACTCTGTACACATGAGCTACAACATATATGGTAGGCTACTTAACACTGAAAGTGTGATAAGAGACCTTGGGACACAGGTGGGAAGTAGTCTCTCCTTTGATAATCACATTGCCACAATAGTCAGGAAATCCTTCTACATGGCACACCTCATCACAAAAAGTTTCTTATCCAGGAAAAAAGATGTAATTGTTTCCCTCTACTCATCATTCATTAGACCCATTATAGAGTAAAACGCCCCTTTTGGTATGTACCTCACAAGACATCTACAACAACTGCAAAAGCCGCAGAAATACCTCACAAAGAGGATTACCGGCCTCAAACAGATGTCCTATGCAGACCATCTCAAAAAACTCCAGCTTTACTCCGTCGCATATCGCCTACTCAAAGGCTATCTCTGCCTAACATACAAAGCTATGAAAAACCCAGAGCTGTTGGACATGCTCCACTTAAAGAAATCCCAATCCCTCCGAGCTACACGCTCTAGAGACCTAAACCTTGTCACTACAATAAACGGAACATGCTGGAGGGATAGATTCCTATCCCAGAGACTTACCATACTCTGGAACAAACTACCTATCTATATCAAACAAAGCTCCTCATTAGCAATCTTCAAGAAAAATCTTGATGATTGGATGGGAAATAGGAAATTCACCCCGAGGATTACCTCTGTGGCTCTGCTCAACAGGGGCACAGGAAAATAATTTTCTTGTGTGGCGTAAGTCAGGGTACCTTTTTGGCTATGCTTATATAGGCCCTAGGGCCAATAGCCTAGTACCTACCTAGGAACCACATGTCACAGTGAAGTGATATAATTCTCTTGTCAGCAGCGGGCTGCTGTAAATAAAAAAAAAAAAAGGCAGAGAACAAAAATGTTATTAGTATTTTGTGCAGATAACTCTACCAGAAGCTAGTGAAACCTGAACCTTCAGACTAAAAGATGCCTAAGGATAAGCAACAGGATTACATGAATCCTGACACAGTCTCTAGCACCTACTAACATCAGCTTGCGGCAGTACCTGAAAGGGCAAAAAATACAGATTTATCTGTGTCTGTGGTATGTCTTGCAGGTGGAGACAAACTCCCCTCCCCAAGTGCAAGACAAATTAAACTTTAAAAAAAAAAAAAGTGGGAGGGCCCGTAGGGCTGACACCAAGGAAAGGAAATTAACATTTTATAAAGTAGCCTGGTTGCTGATAACTAAGCTATATTGAAACCATACTGTAGGGAGAAAATAAACTGCAAGTAAAGAATAAGATATAGTGATACTCAGCCATGTATACTGTACAACTGATTAGCTAACACTGAAAATCAAAGAACTACAGTTGTATTAGTCAGCTACCATAACACCAGATCACTGAGGAGGGGTCAATGAAATAATTTTAATAACTTTAATCCACAAACTCTGTGGAGTCTGTGGATTAAAGTATTAAAGTGATTTGCAAACCCTCTGTTGGATTTCCTGGTTTGTCGTATTGGTGTTACATCTGGTGCATCATCTTTTTTGGTTTTAATGAAATAATTTATAACTTTTGGGTTCTACCCACCTTCTTATTCACTTTTGCTTGGTCAGATTTTTATCAGCTGTGTCAATCACTCTTAAGATGAACAATGATATTTTTGCCTATGATGTAAAGGCTCTATCTAGGTACACAAGGCACTTGTATATCTAAGCACTGTTATGCATCTGTGTCTATTCTTCAAGCCACACAGGGCCATCACAGGGAGAAGGGCTGTCTGAAACATAAATAACAACTCACTGCAGCTAAAAATAAATCTAAACATTCAGAATGAACACTTTTAACCAAACTATTCACATACCCTTTAGAAGGATTAGGGAAGGGCAGCTATCAAACATCTCTCTTCAAAGATGTACTGTTATGGTAATTACCTTACAGAACTATAGTATCATTATGGAAAAGGTCACTAACAGCAAATTATCAGATTTCGGTAGACAGCTAGACAGAAAAATTTACTTGCCACAACAGATGGTTGCAGGATCCACTGCTGTAGAACCATGCCTAAACCTGTCTTGCAGCCCGACTGCGCCTCCAACCTGCAGCGTTATATAAAAGTACAACAAGCATGGAAACATTTTCTAATGGAATATGCTAATATGTAGCTGCTGCCTTAGTAGACTGTGGTGTAATTGTACCATGCAATGCTTTACTGTACTTGTCATAACAAAAGGCAGTACTTTCAGCCAGTCACCTTGTCAAGGTTTGTTTACTGACACAGTGGTGACAATGCTACAATTGGGGATCAAGGCTACAGCTATTTTGGTATGGTATTATAATTATAGTATGCAGTTTGTTGCAGAATCAGATCCAAAAGTTTTGTTTTTTAAGTTCCTTAACTTTAAGAGAATGTTTTTTTTTTGTCTCCTCAATTTAGAGTTGAGAGGTGCCAAATCTGAGAACTGCAGAGGGTGCCAGATAATATCACTATCATACTGGCATCACCAGACATGTTTTGCCAAAAAACAGTGTAACCAAAATAAGTGCCAGAGAAGGATTATTTTTCTACTTACACTGAGCCACACTGTGGTCATTAAGGAGGAGTCTGGTACCTTTGATGATAACTTACTATTTCTGTTACTGGGACTGGAAGTATCCCCTTCAGAAGTAACAGTGGAGGGTTTTTACTTGTAACTTAATTCTTATACCGCCTACTCTGAAGATTCTCCTTTATCAGACCTAATGAAGCTACCCATTTTATCCTGCCTTTTCTCATCTTCATTTCCTTCCATCTTGTGAATTAATGTGGCAAAATATCTCAATGTGGTATAAAAAAGGCAAATACCTAACATAAGCATGCTTTATGACAATTTCATTCCTAATCTCATTTAGAAACTGTCACAGTAAACAGTGATTATTAAACTACCATGCATCACTAAATGCATGAAATTACATTACCACCAATATGGGAACCCAGAAGACTGAGACAATAAGAACTAAACAAAGCAAACAATACTGGATTGTACAGAAGTGTCTTTCAAAACTATGTACGAACTCTGCCAGACAGACAAAATAAGAGCATTCTTCATAAAACCGAGGACTGGGCTCATATTTCATTGTAGCATTAACTGATAAAGCCCCAACTATGACCCAGATCACCCAAGTTTAATTAGGTTCAACGGCATTTGTTGGAGCAGCTGAGGGAGGATGACCTTGAACGACCAACACCATCTTACACATCAGCAAAGGGAGGGAAGGAAGACTGTTAGGCTTGAAGCATTGGTGACATTTAATGGTGACTACACGGATCTCACAACCTGTACAGACTGCATTGGCTCATGCTGCATCAGGCAGTGAGTTCTCTACTAAGTTGGAGAAAAGGAAGGTTGTAAGCATACATACCTCCTTTGCTAATCAGACATCAACTGTAGACTGCTGGCAGCCTAGGGGTAGACCGGTCTAAGGGACCAGCTAACTGACCTGCTCCATACTAACCAACTTTTGCCAGTGAGAGAACAGATAAGCAGACAAGGCTTTATCAGCAGTCAAGAATGTGCTGTAGGACTCCTGCCTAGCTCAGAGATGCCTGGCTCCAACTCCTGCAGAATGAATGGGCCAACTGGGTGTAAGAGTGGAGCCACAGCACAGGTTCAGGTGCCTCAGAGTTGGGGTGAAATTAAAAAAAAAAAAAGCTAGTCTGAAATTTGGTTAAGCATACCAATACAGTCACTGGGGCTGCTGAAATTTAAAACTACAAGGAAGCCCCCTTTGCTGTGTGTGCTAATACTTAACCAATATATGCTTGCCTAATGTTTATAATGTGGCCATATAACTGTAAACAAAATAAAGTTAAACAGAATGCAAAAAATATTTAAATTAACCTGTTTGTTGAGTACTGGTTGCTGCAGTCCATCAAAAAGTAACTGGATACCTTCATACTTCGCTTCATCTCCAATGCATTTTGTTACAAAGTCTGAAAATAAACAACAGTATATTTATGTAATGCCATTCACAAAAACAAAGTGTCATTCAAGGCACACATCCTATCTTCCTTCGCAAATTAAATCACATTTAGAATATGGACATTCAGAATTATTTCAGTGGTTAATGGCACCAAGTATATGTTACATGCAGTTCTTCTGGTTTTAAAGTGCACTGGATAATGACCAAACTAAACTAGAGTATACCAAAGGTATCCTATATTTAAAACCAGCTTCTATCACAGTTCCTTTACTATCAGAACTGGTACCCTGTTGCAAATGTAATGTTTTACTTGGGTTCTAAGAAGCCTCAAAATAAAACATCTTAATTAAATAGCTCTCTCTCTCTTTATCTCAGTCTTGCTACATAAACATGAATTGAAGCAAAAAAGGTAAGGTTTTGCTTTGGCTGTTACTGTATCCTTCATTTTTTTCTTTCTCCCTCTCTCTCTCTCTCTCTCTTTCACCACCATAGATATAACTTATTTTTTCAAGGTTAAACAAGGGTTCTACTCTGGGATTACAGACCCATGACAACACTGCCACAATCGATGCTGTACTCTTAAGTGAGTCTGTTGCTCTGTTACGGGCACTAATAGGCAGGGTATTCACTTTCCCCATGACCAGTTAAGGGCATTTAACAAGGCAAACAGCAAAGTCCCAATCATATACGAAGAAAATAAAAAACAGAATGACAAAACGTAACCACAGACTATTAAATGGTCGGAGATACAGCATTACAAGTTGAACACTAAAAAAGTGTTTTAGTGCACTTGTGGGCCATTTTATCTGAAATGGTCCAAACGCTTTCCTTTTTCTGGTGACTAGGTGGACTAAGTTAATGTGAATTGGCAGCTACCAAGAGTTTTGTAATGGCTCCAATGCTAGCGGAGAAAAGAAAGTTGTGTAAAATCTTACCATAACCATAGATGTCCTTCTCTTCCATGTTGCAGTATTCACTAGTGGGTTTACCCTTCTTCCAATCAGCTTGTCCAGCCAGGTTTCCAAAGCTTTTCCAGTCCCAGATTCCAGTCAGACGTCTGACGTGTTGACAGGTACGTGGGCCATAAATGTGACGCCTGTGCGCACAAGCCCTCAGAACCAAGGAAGCCCCAGACAGAGCCATTCCTGATGGCATAGCCTTTTCAGAAGCCGGGGAGAGCAAGTGCAAGGATAAGAAGGGGAAGGTGGGAGGGAAGGAACACTGCAACATGGAAGAGAAGGACATCTATGGTTATGCTAAGATTTTACACAACTTTTCTATGTCCTTCTATTTTAATGTTGCAGTATTCACTAGTGGATGAGTACAAAAGCTCACTGTTGGCAGGGAGGTGGCCTGGATGAGGATTCAAGGAATCCATGCAGGATAGCTCTGGCAAATCCTGTCCTGGTCTTGGAGATGTGGTCCAGTTTATAGTGCCTGGTGAAGGTGTTCACAGAGAACCAGATAGCTGCTTCCAGAATGAAGTTGATGTCTGGGCCTTTAAAAAAGGCACCAGATGAAGCCATGGCTCTTGTGGAATGAGCTCTGACGTTACTGGTCAGTGTCTTCCCATGGTGTGTATAACTAAAGGAAATGTCCCTAGTAATCCAGGAAGAAATGGTTTGTTTTCCCACAGCTTTCCCCAGAGCCCTGGGGTGGAAGGAAACATAACAACTGGTCTGATTTGCGGAAAGGCTTGGTCTTATGCAAATAGAATTGAAGATGCTTGTGGACATCGAGGGAGTGAAGGACTCTCTCATTGTCTCCCTGAGGATTTGAAAAGAAGGTGGGTAGGTGAATAGCTTGATTCAGGGAGAGGTCACTGACCACATTGGGGGTGAAAGAAGGATTAATCCTGAGAGTGACCCTGTCAATATGAAAAACTAGGAAGGGTGGGGTAGCCATAAGGGTTGTAGATCTAAGATCCTCCTGGCTGATGTCAATGCTACTAGTAGTACTGTTTTCCAAGTGCAAAATTTCAAGTCAGCCTTGCCAGCTGGTTTGAAGGGTGGCAGAGTGAGTTTTTCTAGCACATAGCTAAGGTCCCAGAAAGGAGGGGTCAGTTTCATAGGGGGTCTTAAGTGTAAAACACCCTTTAGGAATAGCTTGGCTGGATGTCTGGATGGTAGTGGAGGTTACATAGGCAAGCAGGCAGAAATGGAAGACAGGTGCATTTTTAAGGAGGAGTAAGACAAGCCTGTCTTCAGGAGTTCACACAGGTGGGACAGAATCAGAGGCAGGTCACTGTCCAGCAGCTCCATCTGTCTTTTGTGACACCAGATAGAAAACCTTCTCCATTTACAGAGATAAGATTTCCTTGTTTTGGGTTTCCTGGCCTCCTGCAGTACTGAGAGCATGTCCTTGTTGTACTGGTGTCTGAAGGGAATCAGAATCCTATCAGCCACAGGGATCTCCACTGTGGATGAATCTGTGACCCCTTGTGCTGTGTGAGTAGATTCACTGAGAGGGTAAGTTGCAATTATTGTCCTTGGAGAGATACAGAAGGAGGGGAACCAGTGCTGCCTTGGCCAGTAGGGAGTCACCAACAAGATTTTCAGTAGGACTCTCTGGATCAGTGGGAAGACGGGGAAGGCGTACAGGAATCTCCCCTTCCAAGATATTAAGAAGGGGTCTGTTTGCACTGCCTTTGGGTCGTGAGTTCTGGAACAATAGCTCTGCAGTTGCCTGTTTGTGGAGGAGGCGAACAGGTCCATCTGTGGAATACCCCACCTGTTGATCAGATCTAGGAATACATCTCTTGACAGCATCCATTCATGACTGTCTAAGTTGGTTCTGCTTAAAGAGTCTGCCTGACAATTGTGCTGGGACGGGATGTAGGCTGCCTGGAAGGAGATCCCCTGGGAGACAGCCAGACCCCATACTGCTAGTGCTAGCCTGTAAAGGAGGTAGGACTCCGTCCCTCCTTTCTTGTTCAGGTACCACATCACAGTGGTGTTGTCTGTGAAGATCTTTAGTATGCTCTGTCTGAGGAGAGGCTGGAAGGCCTGCAGGGCAAGAAGTATGGCTGACATTTCCTTGATGTTGATGACTGTTTTTGTTTGTCTGTCCACAAACCTTGCACCATCCTTGTGTCCAGAGTTGCCCCCCAGCCCAGATCTGACATGTCCGTGTGCATGATTTGGGAAGGGGAGGGCATTTGTAGGGGGAGACCTGGGTTTTGGGCAACCTGGGCCAGCCACCACTTCAGTTCTTGGTGGAGGCAGGGGAGGAGTAGGATCCTGAACTCGAGGGGATGCAAGTGCTGGGTCCATACCAAGCGTAGATACCACTGCATTTTCCTCATGTGTAACCTTGCCAGGGGTAGCATGGGAATAGTAGCTGCCATGTACCCAAGAAGTCTGAGGAATTCCCTCACAGTCAGGTCGGGTGAGTGGAGGGCAGATTGTAGGTGGTGGGGGTCAGGGAAAGCACTTTCTCCAACGGGAGGAAGGCCATCCTGAGGTCTGTCTTGATTCTGCATCCTAGAAGACAATGTCCTGTGTAGGATCTAGTTGGGATTTGGGGAAATTTATAAGGAACCTAGAGACTGCAGCAGGTGCAGAAGCTCCTTTGTGTGGGCAAGGATGGTTTGTTTGTCTGCTGCCTGAATGAGAAGGTCGTCTAGGTATGGGAAAATTTGCATCCCCCTTGTCCTGCAGTAAGCAATGACTCAGGCTAGGCATTTTGTAAATACCCTTGGTGCAGTAGAAAGCCCAAAAGGCAAGGAACAAAAGGAAAATGAGAGCAGCCTGCTCTGAATCTGAGAAATTTCCTGGAGGACGGTTTTATGGGAATGTGTAGATAGGCTTGATGTCCAGGGTCACCATGAAGCCCTGAGGAAGGCTGAGGGGAAAGAGAGTGGGTAGGGTTAGCATCCTGAAGGAGGGGACCTTCAAGAAGAGGTTGAGACGGGAAAGGTTTAGGATGGGACTCCATGGTCCTTCCTTCCTTGACACCAGAAAAATTCTGAAGTAGAAGCCTCTCCCTCGAACTGAGGGTATGGAGCCTTGGAGTAGCAGCTTGTTTAGGACCTCGGGTAGGAGGGGCTTCTGAGAAGTGGGGGGTATATATAGTCTTGGAGGAGGGGGCATCCAAGACATGAAGTAACCCTCCCTCTTGATTGACAAAACCCATTTGTCGGATGTTACTAGGGCCCATGCAGGGAGGCGGTAGAGAGATGGGAGGATAGAGGGATGGTGGGAGGAGGTGGGGGTAGAAAAGGAGGCAGGCTGTCAAACACTGCCTGCCCTTTCTGGAAAGGGAGGTCTCTGGACAGTGGCCTGAGGAGTCCTAGGTTGAGTAGTTTGTCTCCTGTGGGGTCTTCTAGACCTGGTAGGGACAGAGTGCCTAGAAGTCTTTCTTATCAGTTGTGTCTTGGCTAGGTAGTTCCTCTGGAACTTTGGGACTGGAGAGACAAGGAGATGCTTTAGGTCTTGGAGTTCTTTCCCTTTTTGTTGGCGTGACTTGAAAAGATCAGCCATCTTGCTGCCAAAAAGGGCAGAGTGATCGAAAGGTGCATCCAAGAGTTTGTCCCTGAAGTCATCTGGGAGGGGCTGTAGACACAGCCAAGAGCATCTCCTCAACACAGCAGCAGATGCAGCTGACCTAGCAGAGGCCTCAGCTGCATTATACGCACACCTGAGAGAGTGTTTATTAACCTGGGAGATGAGCCCGAGCAAGGAAGATAGGAATGCTTTTGCAGCACAGTCTGGGATATCAATGAGTTTTTTGGAGGCTTGGTCTAGTAAGGCCAAGGGGTATTTGGCCATGTGTGACTGGTAATTAGTAGCCCTAAATGCTAGGGTAGCAGAAGTGTATATCTTCTTTCCCCACCTCTCCATGGCCTTGCTGTCTTTATCTGCAGGCAGGACAGTGGTAGTAGGGAGAAGTTTGGTTGGCCTATCAATAGCAACAGAAATAGTAGCTGGGTCTGCTGGAGTGTACTTGAATAGGAATTTCTCTGCATCAGGTACCCTGTATAATCTGTCTGCCCTTCTAGGAGCAGGTGGCTGGGAATCTGGATTCATGCCTGCTGCAGCAAAAGCATCCAAGAAGGCAGGCTGGACAGGTGTAATAGGAGCCGGTGAGATTCCATCTGGATCAGGTCACAGATTTTTTTTTGCACTTCAGACATGTCTGAGCATTCCCATTTGAAGTGTTCTCTCATGAGATTCACTGTGTCCCTGAATGTAAGGTCATCTACAGGGGAATTAGGTTCTGCAGAGGCTTCTTCTGAGGATCCAAACCCCAAAAGGGAAGAAATCCGTGAAGAGTAGGACAAGGCGTCCTCTGAGGAGTCTGACATTTCTTCCTCTGCAGGTTGGCTAGGAGTTCTCTCAGGCAAGGGAAGCCTGGGACTGAGAAGAGGTGGAGCAGTAGGAGGAAGGTCTGCAGTAGGCCTAAGGACCAGGAAGGCATTGTAGAGGCTCTGGCTGAAGACCTGCAACTCAGGCAAGGCCTCAGGAGTTGGAGGAATATGCCTAGTCTTTTTCTTTTTCTTGGTAGGCTTAGCCGGCGTCTGGTTGGCAGTAGGCCTGGAAGTCATAGTAGGAGCGGTGGAGGCCAGGTCCGAACTGTCCACCCCAGTTACTGGTTCCCCCCTGGCATTTGCATCTGTCTCAGGCACCGGGATACCCCCCCCCGGACGTGTCATCCACTCTGGATTGTGTGGCCTCCTGATAGGTACTCACTTTATCCGAAGCGGGGGACGCCATTTCCTTGGCCAAGCGGACAACGGCTACAGGCTGACAATTGGCTGAGGGAGGTGCAGTGTAAATAGACAGCCACATGGGCTTGGCCCTCTTCCTGGGTAGTTCGGATGGGGCATCGGGGGTGGCTTTCATACTGAGAGTGATCTGTTTAAGGTGCTGGTTCTCAAGATAAAAGTCAAGGGCCTGAAGTCAGTGGTGAAGGGTCTTAGGGACGAACGACTTAAAGATGGTGAAGTTTTTGTAATAGTGATCCCTGCCCAAACAAGAGAGACACTGGTCGTGGGTGTCTTTATGGGGAATCTGTTGACCACAGTTGCACATTAACAGACTACAGTACTACAGAAAGGACTGAAGAAAATCCCCAATGGGGTACTTATCTTAATGCAAAACTGATTCAACATCCACGAGTAGCAGGAACACCTAGCGTATGGCTGGTGGCTGAAAAGTTCTGAAGGCTGGTGTGCGCTGATGTCACATTTATGGCCCATGTACCTGCCAACACTTTAGACGTCCAATGCACCATCAGGGACTGGAAAAGCTTTTGAAACCTGGCCGGTCAAGCTGATCGGAAAAAGGGTAAACTCACTAGTGAATACTGCAATATTGCAATAGAACAACATCTTGTGAGCTGCTGTCTGCTGGAATGGCCCATTTAACTGCTAAAATGGATACTGCAGCTGTCCTTTCAAGGACTATTTTTCTGCAATTTGGGATTGATATCTGCAATAAAAGTGCCTGACATGATTTATACAGTGAAGGTCTTGAGTGTGCTGTTATATCAGTCTGCAGACTTGCTTACTCTTTACATAAACAGAAAAGCAAAGCTATACTAATCTTTGCATGGTTATCTGCAAACAGATTCCATATTACATCAACAAAGGTACTTCATTAAAATGTGAATTTATTTTGTTGATTATCTGCAGTGCTATAAGATGCTTTTTTAATTTTTTTATTTTCACAGACAGCTCTAAATTCCTGAATGCTACACTGTCCCCTGATTGCCTGACTCATCGTGCTAGCTGTTTTTATTTTTATTCTTACTTAATTTTTACTGAACTTCTCAAGCTGGAATAGTCCAGCTGGAATATTTAAAAATTAACCTTCAATTACTTGTTGTTGTGTCTTTCGGCTTTTCCTGTTTAGGGGTCGCCACAGCGGAACTCCGGTCCGCTAATGACTGGCAGTAGATTTTTACGTGCCAAGTTGCCGGCCCTGATGCACAACCTTCAACGAAGGTACGCCCATTCACGCATGTCTCCACACACAAGATGCTCTAGCTGAGAATCGAACAGGACAACGTCTTACTGTGAGGCAACAACGCTACCGCAGCACCACCACCGCAGTCCTTAACCTTCAATTACTACCTAGTACAAATCACTTTTCAATTACTTTGATACATTTTCTTATAATATATAGAATGTTGAGCTTTGTGGTTCTTAGCTGTTATTTATTTTCATGTAAAATCCTTTCTTTTGCTTCTAAGGATTAACCTCCTGATGATAATATTTTGAAATGATTTTAATATATATTCTGTCGGCTTGCAGACAATACACACAAGCTTTCTTAACTAAGCAAATAAAGGTCATTAAATGTGACCCACTTGAGTGTTAAAAGTCCTGTCATTTATAGTTTATTTTATTTGCTGCTTAAGATTTTAACCTAAGAGCAGAGTCTTTCTATGATGGATTTTTCATATGACAAGGATTTCCTATTGGCCTTTCCTCCATCTGAGTTGGCATAACCATCTAACTAGAACAATGCTGTGTTGTCAATAACTCATCACTGCAAACTACCAGCAGGCAGTGTGTGGAAGTAGCTGGCCTCTGACTGAAAGGATCTAAGCAGGCAGATCACAGTACTAACCACCACCATCTAATGAAGACATGAAATCGAAACATAACTATGAACTGTCTCTGAAACCCTCCCAGGGAGTCACTGGTTCAATGAGCTGAGAACTTTAGTCCATCAACCCAGTCTTACAGCTTGTTGTGTAATTCCAGATCAATCCATAATAAGTATGGTATAATCCAAAATATGATTCAGAGTTTGATCTAGTTATCAACATATGGCTTGACAAGACCTTACAGCCTCATACAGCACTTGCCACAGCACTTTGCTTTCCAGTTACCCTGAATATCAGAAGGGATATTACTGGCAGAGTAAGAGCTACATGCTTCACATCTTGGATGGAGATGATGCAGCTTGATGAGTCCTTGTGGCAGGAGCAAACTGCATCTTCATTTACTATCCAGCCACTTACATGGAAACGTTTCTGCACCACATCAGATATCTCTGCATCAACAAAGTGTCAAGTTATAGGACAGTTGTGTACACTTACCATAAATGTAGATGTTAAAGTGTATTCACTGTTGCAGTCATTACATTTGGGTAAACTGCTGGCAGGTTGCCCTCAGTCACCCTGATTAACAAAGTCTTGGATCCTGCGTCGGTTGCTGCCCCTTCTTCCATGACGTCAGGTCGTCAGGGGTATAAAACATGCATAATGGGGAGCAAAACAAAAAAAACAAAAAAAAAAAAAATATATATATATATATATATATATATATATATATATATATATATATATCTATATATATAAATAATTTAAAACACAAAAAATAAACCTCCAACCATAAGCAAATACACCCAAAAAGGCTTTTAAGCATATTAAAATAAAGTAGAGATGTAGTAAGAGAAAAAAACAGGGGGCTGGAGGGTGGGTAACCAGGACTGCAACAGTGAATACACTCAAACATCTACATTTATGGTAAGTGCACACAACTGTACTATGTTCTTCGTGTTTCACTGTTGCAGTCATTACATTTGGGTAGAATCCCAAAGCTATGGTTGGGAGGATGGATTTATACAGCATTAGGACCAGCTATAAGGCCCTGCAGGACAGCAATAGCAAAGCCAGCTCTGGATTTGGAGAAGAAAGGTAAATGGTAATGTTTGGTGAACGTATGAACTCAGCTCCAGGTAGCAGCTTCTAGAATGTCTCTGGTAGGAACACCTTGGAGAAAGGCTGCAGAAGTAGATGCAGCCCTTATGGAATGAGATCTGATCCCTTGGGGGATAGTTTTACCATGGTGCATATAGCAGAAACGAATATAATGGTTTATCCATTTGGAAATAGTCTGCTTTGAAATAACCTTTCCCTCAGCCCCTGCAGCAAATGCCACCAGTAGTAGTTCAGATTTTTGTAGAGATTTTGTCCTGTTTAAGTAAAATCTAAGTTGTCTGTGTACATCCAATGAATGCAGAATCCGCTCACCCTTGTTCTGTGGAATGGGAAAGAAAGTTGGCAAATGAATGGTTTGATTAAGAGCCACACTGGATACCACCTTAGGCATGAAAGATGGATTGGTCCTGAGAGATACCCTGTCCGCATGAAAAAATAATGAAAGGCTCCACTGCCATAAGAGCCTGTAATTCAGAAATCCTTCTAGCTGAATTGACTGCTAAAAGGAAAGCTGTATTCCAGGACAGAAATTTTAGGTCTGCAGTAGCAGCTGGCTCAAAAGGAGAGAGAGTGAGTTTTTCCAATACAAAATTGAGGTCCCATGTAGGGGTTGGAGCTCTCCTGGGAGGTCTTAAGTTTTTGGCCCCTCTGAGGTACTGCTTTAGCAGAGGATGAGAGAAGAGGGGAGGATCTGTGTTGTAATGAGCTGAAATGGCAGAGGCATTAATTTTTATGGAAGAAAAAAGATAGGCCCTTGTGAAGCATTCTCAGTTAAGTATTGTAAAATCTGAGGAATATTGGGCATTGCTGTGCTTATTCATTGTGACTGGTTCCAGCACAGAATATTTTCCATTTGTCAGCATAAGATTTTCTAGTACTAGGCCTTCTCGCCTCCAAAATGACATCCATCACAGGTTTGCTGAGGGATGCTAAGGGTGAATTTAGATGATTAGCCAAGCTGCAAGATTCAAAGTTTGGAGCTGAGTGTGCAGAATTTGGTTGTTCTGCTGAGACAGTTGGTAAGGTGTCTGAGGCAGGTGCCAGGGTGGAAGATGTGACACATTGCGCAGGAGTGGGTACCAGTGTTGGCGAAGTCAGTCTGGAGCAATCAGAATAATTTTTGGTTTGTCCTGTCTGACTTTTAGTAGAACTTTGGAGAGCAGAGGCAGAGGGGGAAAAGCATAAACTGATAGGTTTTTCCAGCTGAATGATAAGAGCATCCACTTTCCAAGCTTTTTTGTGATGAATTCTTGTGCAGAATTTGTCCAAATGATAGTTCTGGGGTGAGGCAAAAAGATCTATGTATGGACTCCCCCATTTGTGTACCAACATGTTGAAAATCCATAGGTCCAGTTTCCATTCATGTGGGTCCATGAGATTTCTGCTTAGATTGTCTGCCAGAGTATTCAGCTTTCTTGGCAGGAATTGAGCTTGTAGTTGTATTTGGTAGGTCAAGGCCGAGTTCCACAATGCCTTGGCTAGTCTGCAAAGGGGGTAGGAATGTGTACCCCCCTGCTTGTTTATGTACCAAATAACTGTAGTGTTGTCAGTCTTTATCATTAATTGTCCTGGATGAAGGTAGTCCTTGAAGGCTGTCAGTGCATTCTGTACAGCTAGCATCTCTTTCTGATTGATATGAAGGTGCATTTGACTTGTGCTTCATTTGCCCTGAATGCACTTCACTGCCACATGAGCCCCCCAAGCATAGTCTGATGCGTCTGTAGTTAGGCTTTGGGTGGCAGGGGGTGGAGTGAATGGCAGTCCCTTGTTTTGGTGGCAGGCCTCTGCCCACCATAGGAACTCTAGTTGCAGGCAAGGTATGATATAAATCATTGTTTCCAGGCTGTGACAATGTTGACTCCATAAACTTTTTAAGTACCAATGAAGTTTCCTCATACGCAGTCTTGCATATGGAATTAGAAGAATGCAAGAGGCCATGAACCCAAAGGTTTGCAGAATTGGTCTTGCAGATAACAGGGTTTTTGTGGCCACCTGTTTGAAGTAAGTCACCAATTGAATTTGCTTTTCTGGCGTAAGGTAAGTCATCTGGGCAGTTGTATTCAAGCTTGCACCCAGGAATGTAATTTTTTGAGAGGGTACCAGTTGTGATTTCTTTTCGTTTATGGTGTACCCTAGACAAGTTAGAACCCTTTTTACAAACGCCAGATGCTTTAGAAAAATGTCCTTGTTTTCTGCCTGAATTAGACAATTGTCCAGGTATCGATATATTTGAATTTTTCTTTGCCTGCAAAATGCAATTACTGGAGCCAGGCACTTAGTGAAGACTCTGGGTGCAGAAGATAAGCCAAAGGGCAGTGCAGAGAACTGGTAATGCAAGTAGCCTGCTTTGAAGCGGAGGTATCTTCTGCAAGATTCCCTGAATGGGATATGCAGGTATGCCTCTTTTAAGTCTAGAGTTACCAAGCAGGTATCTTTGCCTAGCATAGGAAGTAACTGCTTAAGAATCAGCATCTTGAATTTTGGAATGTCCAGAAATGTGTTCAGAGTAATAAGTCCAGAACTGGACGCCATGATTTGTCTTTTCTGGGTACCAGGAAAAGTCTTGAGTAGAAACCTTGTCCTTTTTGCTCTTCTGGTACTGGATGAATTGCCCCTATGTTCATGAGGGACAGAACTTGTTTCTGGGCCTCTGCCCACTGACTTGGGGTCAGGTCTGGCCATCCGTTTGGGATCAGCAACATGTGGAAATGAAATCTGTATCCCCGGGATACTATATATAAAACCCTTTTGTCCTGGGTTATAAGTTGCCAGTTTCGAGCATGAAGTGCCAGTTTTCCCCCCAAAGGGGCAGCTAAAAGCTAAGTGCTTGGTGAGTGTAGAGGGAAGTCATTGAGACTGTTTTCCATAGGGAGGAGCCTTGTTGCTTCCAGATTTGGAGGTGGAGGCACCCCATTATTTTGTTCTAAAAGTCCCTTGTGACTGAAACCTGGAGCCTTTAGAATGTCTGGGTTTGACTTGAATGGCTCTCGAAGCGATTGGAAAGAACCAGTTCTTAGTAGGCCAGTGCCTACTAAATCTTGGAGGTTGCATTTGTAAGAAATCTTTCACAGTTTGCATAGATTTAGCTTTATCTTCCATTTTTTTTAAAACTTCTTCAGCCTTATTACCAAAGAGACGGTCCTGTTGCAAAGGAGCATCCAACAATTTTGCTTTAACATGATCAGGCAGAGTTTGCTCTTTGAGCCAAGCATGCCTTCGTAGCACAGACCCAGTTACAGCAATCCTGCAAGAGGCCTCCAAAGAATCAAAACCACATTGCAAAGTATGTTTTCCAACTTGTGCAGCTGAATGTAATAAATCCTGTAAATCTTTATTTTCCACACAGTCAGAAATTAACATAATTTTCTGTTTAAGTAGTCCCATGATATGCTGTTGATATTTAAGCATATTAAATTGACAGTTTAAAGCCCTGGTTGCCAAGGTTGCAGAAGTGTAAAGCTTCTTACCCCATCTATCCAGCGCCCTGGAATCTCTATTAGAAGGGGTAGGATTTTTAGCAGTAGAGGCCTTAATGCCCTTGGGACCCTGAGAAATGGTTTCAGGATCAGCAATAGGATTCTTGAAAATGAATTTGTGGGAGTCAAGAACGCTGTAGTATCTGTCTGGCTTACAAGGAGCCAGAGGCAGAGAATCAGGAGCCATACTAGATTCTGAAAAAACATCTTCAACAACGTCTAGAACAGGAGGTATAGCCAAAGGCCTATGCTGAGGAAGAAGAAGAAAATCCCCAAGTCTCTTTTTAGATTCAGAGAAATCCTGACCTTCTCAGTAGAAATGTTCCCTTATGGTATGCAAAGTTTCCCCAAAGGAAAAATCCTCAGGGGGAGAAGCAGAAGGAATGGAATCTTCTGCATCAGAGTCCTCATAAGTAGGTATAGACAAATCCTCTTCATTGGAAGAGTCAGAAGAAATAGAATCCCATTCAGAAGATTCATAATCAATGTCTTGCCTCTTAGAAGGAGGGGGTTGTCTACCCGTGATCAGAGTAATTAAATCTTCAGCCATGTTGATCATTTGTTTTTTAGGCATAGGGGCCTGCACATGTGGCCCAGGTGTCAGTTTTTTAGACATAGATTTAGATTTTGGCCTTAGTTTTGAAGATGGCGGGCTAATATACAAATCTGTAGGCCTGAAAACACCCTCAGAAGCCGGTGCCTGCACAGCGGCTCCGGACCCATCTAAGGTAAAGACATCCGTGGGTTCTATAACTGAAGCATCACGCAGCATACTGGACTCTGAATGGGTCTCAGTAGAGGCCTGCGAATCAGAAGTAGTGGGTATCAGGGGCTGCAAAAGCACCTCACTGAGTACAGGCGAACTGGCGACTGGCTTAGGAGAAGGGTTGTCGTCAGTTTTAGACCTCGACGGTCTGTCTCTGTCTTTTTTTTTTTGTGTTTTTTTAGGTATTGCGGTAGTTGGGTTGCTAACTGACAACATTTCTGGATAATTAAATCGTGAGCCAAAATATTTAGAAGCAAAAATATACCGACGTTTAATAGTGCGTTGATTAAATTTAGCACAAAACCAACAGCAAGGCACGTTGTAGTCAGGGCCTAGGCAAGGAATACAGTACAACTGAAAGTCCTTATGAGGTATTTGCTTCCCACAAGTAATGTAATTATTAACTTTTACTGACATCGATAAGGAGCAAGAAAAAGTTTCCCCAATGGGGTACTTAGCTTTTAGTTGAAGACTTTGGTTCTGAAACTCGAAAACGAAAATTTCAGGAGTCGGCTGACCGGCACTTACAAACTGCTTCTGTTTCGGGCACCGCACGGCAAGAAAGACTGATGTAATGGTGTTGGCTGCATGTTTTATACCCCTGACGACCTGACGTCATGGAAGAAGGGACAGCAACCAAAGCAGGACCCAAGACTTTGTTAATCAGGCCGACTGAGGGCAACCTGCCAGCAAATTACCCAAATGTAATGACTGCAACAGTGAAACACGAAGAACATCCAAGACAGTTTCTAGGCTAAAATTAAAATGCCTGTATCAAAATCTGGTTATCTAGGTTCTCCGTGTAATTCCCCAAGCTTATGGACAGAAATTGTTTTATTCGGGAAGTAACCGATGCCACTCATGCAACTCGCCATACTCCTACCTCAATCCTTCTCTCTCTCTAGATATGGCTATATCAAGGTTGGAGGCAGTGCCAGTTTCCTAGACTGGCCAATGCTTTGTTCCCTTCCACCTCTGGCTACTGACAGTGAGGTTACCCGATAATGAACTGGCTCAAAACAGGAAACTAAAATACATCTCTACTAGTGTCCAGATTTCTTTTTAAGACAGTTCGAAAAGAATCATGAAGTAAATAAGCCAGAGGTATTTATCAGCTTCTGTAATTTTGCAGTGATCTCTCCAACTATTTAAGGGCATTGTTTGTAACCATTTTTCAAATGACAGAATGACTGATCATCACAAGATGCAGAGGAAAGGCTGATATACATATGGAGGAAATTGGGTCTTCTAGAAAACAAGCAAAATGTTTTGTCTAATATCTGGAATACCATTTAGAAAATGTCATTCCCCACTTGCATTATATTGTCTTGCTAAGCTTTTTATCTTTTGCCAGCAGCTGTGCAATCCAGCCTGTCTGCCCACCCCTAATGTTTCTCCTCCTCGCAGTGTGAGGTGATCACACTTTTTTTTCTTTTTTTTTGCAGAAAAGGATGCAAAAAGTATGCCAGCTCTTCTCTCTTGTAGCTCTACAGACCATGGCAGGGATCAAAAGTTAGAGACCCTCAAGTTTTGTTTAGTCAAATTTTGGCTACACAGACTCTGAGATGACATGAATGTGGTTTCAACTGTCAAGCCAACTTTTTGTGGACTGGAAGTTGGTCCTACAAAGCCACACCATGCTTTGAAGTCCCTTTCCAATGATTTTCCACATAGTGTGGGTTTTCTTTGGGGACAGGAGCTTTTCCAACTTCATTAAAAGTGGCTTTAGCCATTCCTCTGCTGAATAAACTCTCATTAAATCTACCCACCCTAGAAAACTATTAATCAGTTTCAAACATTCCTTTACAACTGAAGGAAAGAGCACGATATACTGAAAGTTCGATTCCCATATGACATCTCATGCTCTACCTGATCACAGTCAGTCTGGCTTTCAAACTTAACAATACTGAGACAGCCATCCCACGGGTTAAAAATTATCTCCTAACAGTGAGAGACCAGTTGTCATTTTCAGTACTACCCGCTTGGATCTTGCAGTCATACCCCACATTGGGCATATTATTATTCTTCTAGAACATTTGCATGTCTACTGCAGACTTTCAGATACAGTTCTTGCCTGTTTGGCTTTTTATCAGGTGGGATACTCAGAGGGTGGCATTTAGAGTAAATTCACATATTAAACTGCAAGATTACACAGAATTCCACTTTTGACACTACTGTTTTTTTTTTTTTTTTTAATTGTACAAGTCCGCTGGACAAAAAAGGCCCTTTTCTGGTATGACCCAACAGCACTGTCTGTTTAAATGACATGTTCAAAATTGCATATTTGGTAACAGGCTGATAAAATCAAACCATGGACTACAAGAAGCATCTCCTTAGCAGATCATAGCTTTAATTTTCTGAGATCTCCATGTACACATATATATGTCTTATTCAATACGTATAGGTTACTGCTACTAAAAGTAAGGGCTCCAGTGCAGGATCATTGTTATGCTGATGATACTGAGCTCTTCCTCTCTAATGTAAGGCTGCCTGTGTTATGTTCTTCACCAGTTAAATTATAATCAACTGAAGCTCAATCCAGAGAAAAAAAATATTACTCCTCCACACCAATATTTGACCTTTACATGCTCCTTATTTGTACTCTAAGGTCTAAAAAGTGGGCAAGAGGTTGGAATTCCCACAGTAGTCAGGAAGTCCTTCTACGTGGCACACCTCATCATAAAATGGTTCTCATCCAGGAAAAGACAGGTCATTGTTCCCTTCTTCTCGTCACTCATTAGACCCATTATAGAGTACAACACCCCTTTTGGAATGTACCTCACAAGATATCTGCAGCAGCTGGAAAGACCACAGAAGTACCTCACAAAGAGGATTACTGGCCTCAAACAAATGACCTACACTGACCGCCTCAAAAAACTCCAGCTTTACTCCGTAGCATATCGCCTACTCTGAGGTGATCTCTGCCTAACATATAAAGCTATGTCAAACCCAGATCTGTTGGACATGCTACATTTAAAGAAATCCCAATCCCTCCGAGCTACACAGTCTAGGGACCTTAACCTTGTCACCACAATAAACAGGACACGTTGGAGGGATAGAGTCCTGTCCCAGAGACTTCCTATACTCTGGAATAAGCTACCCATCTATGTCAAGCAAAGTTCTTCATTAGCACTCTTCAAGAAAAATCTTGATGAGTGGATGGGAAATAGGAAATACACCCCGGGGATCACTTCTGTGTCTCTGCTGGACAGTAACACATGAAAATAACTTTCTTGGGAGGCGTAAGCTGTGGAACTTTGCTGGCTAGGCTTACAGAGGCCCTTGGGCCGATAGCCTAGTACCTACCTATGTACGTGAACAACACTCTGACACTTAAGGATCTGGTGTCAGCAGTTGTATAATTATTTCAATCAGGAACTGCACTAGAATTAAGCTCCTACTGCTTAAGTCCAGTCTGGAAACAGTGATTCATGTCCTGGTTTCATTCCACCTCAGTTACTATAGTGCTGTGAATTTTGGATAGTCAACTGTAGTATGAGCAAAGTTCCACTTCTAGAGTACTGACAGGCACTTCACACTGTCATCCTATTGCTCTTGCCTCAAGGGAAATACAATGTCAATGACCTGTGGCCAAATCAGCATTTAAATGACTTATCCATAAATATAGAGCCCTGCACACAGTAGGATCCCATTTACCTGAAACAGCTGCTACTCCCAATTTCACACCAGTGTTCTGTTCATATGGGGGGGGGGTCTGTGGAATTGTCTTGAATCATCTGAATGTCGGCCTTTTTCTTTCTTCATTAGCATCTTATTTTCAAGTCTATACAACTGCCATCATTTACCAGACCCTAAAGTTCTAAGTTTGGGCCCAAATCACAACTTCTACTAAACTTATTCAAATTAATTTCCTCTGTGAGCTGAGATTTAAATTCTTTATATTTATTGTACTAATACACTTTAATAAAAGGTAATGCTTGCTCTATGTCATAACATTTACAGTTTATTGTAATGTTTTATTGCCTTAAGTTTATAATAACGTAAGGTGCACTTAAATGTTCTGATGGGGGCTACAATTGTGTTTCTGGTAAGCTAGACAGGCACATTTCAATTGTCCAAGTATAGTAAGGTTTAAACAGCCTTCTGGAAGCCTTACATGAACTTGTGGACTGTTGGAGCGAAGTATATCCAGGATGAGAACTGAAGAGGTTACCTAAGTGGCCAGAGAATGAGTAAATTTACTGGTCATAAGAGGACAGCAGTTAAAAAAAAAATAAGAAAAACAGGACCATGATTCCATGAAATATGGACTGCACTATCACAATGTCAGCTGCCTCTCTAGTTCCTCTGTCACAGCTATACAGCCAGCAGACTGGATACTGGATCACTCTTAATTACTGAAAGGGTCCCATCTATGGGAATAACACCTTTAATAAAAACAACTTAAAGCAGGAATATCCACACTCTCTCTCTCTCTTTCTCTACAAATATATATATATATATATATATATATATATATATATATATATATATTTATACACACACACACACACACACACACACACACACACACACACACACAAACACACACACACATGTAAATATACATACACTTCCTGCACCTTGTCAAAAACTGCCTTAAAAGGAAGTGACACAAATAAAAGAAATGAGCATATATGAAATATAATAATCAACAGAGAAAAAGAAGTTATGTACTCACCATAACGTTCCAACTGAGTAGGTAACTTTCATTTGTCAGCAACCTATGGGTATCGGATCCGATTCGGATCCGAGCCGGCAGCTTTCCTAGCCAAAGATCCGCGCTCCAAGCTCCTCCCCACTACCCGTAATGCCCTGCCACCTCCCTCTAACCCTCAGATCGAGTTTGCCATAGTATCATAGAACATTACTATAACACAAGGAAAACTACCTGAACGTTCCACCTGATGTCATCTGAAAAGTGACATATCCTGATCCATCAAGAAGGAACTAAAGGTCCAGGGGATGGAGGGAGGGGTTGGTTGCTGACAAATGAAGTTACCTACTCAGATGGAACGTTATGGTGAATACATAACTTCTTTATCTGAAGTAGTTAACTTCATTTGATCAGCAACCTGTGGGACAGAGTACCCAGCTACCAACAACTTGGGAGGTCCTCATGGAAGGATATTCCGGAGCACTGCAGAGCCAAAAGATGCGCATCCTCCGGATATTAGATCCAGTTTATAATGTGTAATAAAAGTATGAGAGGAAGCCCAAGTAACTGCTGAACAAATGTCATCCAAAGACACCCTCGACCAGAAAGCAGCAGAAGTAGCCACAGAATGGGTAGAGTGAGCTCGAACCCTCAGGGGCTCAGGTCGACCAGAGCTTCTGTATGCGAGAAGGATGCATTGGGAAATCCATCTAGCTAAGTTTACTTTAGTTACCCAGACAGGACTTAGCAAATGAAACAAAGAGTTGATCTGATTTTCGAAATTCAGCTGTTCTGTTTAAGTAAAATTGCAACTGTCTATGTACATCCAGACAATGAAGTCTATACTCTCCTTTGTTCTGATAATTAGGAAAGAAGACAGGTAGATTGATGGACTGGTTGATGTTGGCATCTGAAGCCACTTTAGGCAGAAAGGAGGGATTAGTCCTGAGGGAAACCCTGCCTTTATGAAGGATGATGTATGGAGGCTTACTGCAAAGAGCGTGAAGCTCCGACATCCTCCTAGCTGAGGTAATGGCAATCAGGAAGGCAGTTTTCCAAGATACATACTTTAAGTCGATTGAAGCTGCAGGCTCAAAGGGGGGACCACTCAGAGCCTGAAGAACTAGGGTTAAATCGCATGGTGGAACTGCATCTTTAACATGGGGTCTTAACAGGAAAGTTCCTTTCAGGAATGTCTTGCAAATCTTAGAGGAAGCTAGGGAGCCAAAACTGTTTCCAACATGGAAGTGGGAAATAGCTGCCAATTGAACTTTAACAGTAGAAGAACTAGCCCCTTGATGAAAAATATGGAATAGAAAGTCAAGGACTGCTGGGATAGGAGCCATAAAGTGATCCAAACAATTCCTATGCTCCGCCCAGATAGAGAAATGCTTCCATTTACTCTCGTAGAGTCTCCTGGTAGAAGGCTTATGAGTGGCCACCAGGATGGCCTTAACTGAGGATGAGATACTGGGAGTCCTAGCCATTAATGGAACTGGATCAACCAAGCTGAGAGCTTGAGGTTGTCCAGGTTGGGGGTCTTCAATCCCAAGGAATGAGAAATCAGATCCAGAATGGGATCTAAGATCCAGGGAGGATGTACTAGATGAGACCGTAGGCATGGGAACCAGGTTTGGCGAGGCCAGAATAGGGTTATGAGGATAACTCTGCTCCCCAACCGACGAGCTTTCTGCAAGAATCTTGTCATCAATGGAAGAGGAGGATAAGCATAAAGAAGACCGGATGGCCAAGCATGAACCAGAGCATCTCTGGGGACTTCCCCATCTGGGGGAATTAGAGTGAAGAACTCACTGCACTTTGTGTTCGAAGGCGACGCAAACAGATCGCAGCAAGGTTGACCCCATCTGATGAAGATCTGTTCCGCTACTACTGGGTTCAGAGACCACTCGTAAGGTGAGAGGATAGTTCGACTCAACCTGCCCGCTAGAATGTTTGACCGACCCAGTATGTGCGTTGCTATGAGAAAGCGGTTGGTGGATATAGCCCATTCCCACACTCTCATGGCCTCTCGGCAAAGTGGGTAAGATCTGGTTCCCCCTGTTTGTTGATGTACCAGACTACTGACATGTTGTCTGTTTGAATTGCAATAGTCCCTGGAGGAAGAAGGCAATGGAAAGCCTGCAACGCTAGAAGCACTGCCCTCATCCCCAGGACACTGATATGCAAAGAGATCTCTCTGCGAGTCCACATGCCTTGGACGGATCTGCCCATGCAATGCCACCCCCCACCCGAGGAGAGATGCGTCTGTGGTCACTGTGACTTGGGGTGGGGACATGGAGAAGGGGCGCCCTTCCGAGAGGTCCCTGGAATGGAGCCACCAAAGTACAGATTCCCTGCAAACCCTGCAGAGGGGAATAGGTGTAGACAGGGGGTGACGTAGGATGGACCACTGGACCTGTAGGGTCCATTGAAGGATTCTCATCTTCAGATGTGCGATAGGTGACAGATTGATGGCCGCTGCCATGGACCTCAGGGCCCTCAGGACTAATTCCGCTGGAGGGGCTGATGATTGTAGGAGAGCCAGAATTTTAAGTTTTAGATTGCGGAGTCTGTTCACCATCAGAAAGACTTTGGATTGTATAGTGTCTATCCTGGCCCCCATGAAATCCAAGATCTGAATAGGCTTGAAGGGAGGATTTCTTGTGGTTGATCGTGATCCCTAGATGGCGGGCTAGATGTAAGAAGTAGTCCCTGCCTGAACATAGCAGATGCTTGATGGGGGCAGTTAGGAGCCAGTCGTCCAGGTAAGGAAAGACCTGTATTCCCTGAAGCCTCAGGTGGGCCCCTACAACTGCCATGACCTTGGTGAACACCCTGGGGGCTGTGGTGAGACTGAAGTGTAGGACCCTGAACTGATAATGGTTGGCTCCCAGCCAAAAGCGGAGAAACCTCCTGGATCGCCTGTCCATTAAAATGTGGTAGTACACTGCCTTGAGGTCTATCGAGCACATCCAGTCATTCTCCTGTAAAAGTGGGAGAATGGATTGAATAGTGACCATCTGGAACTTTTCCTTGGCGACTGACAGGTTCAGTGTGGACAGGTCGAAAATCGTCCGTAAGTCCCCCGTCTTTTTTGGCACCAAAAAGAACCTGGAGTAAAAGCCTGATCCGGATTGCCCTAGGGGGACGTGCTGGATGGCTCTTTTTCTTAGCAGCTCTCTTATTTTGGAGGCTGCTACCTCCCTCTGATTAGGTGGGACATCGGGGAGGCTCCCCGACCAGGGAGGAGATGTTAGGAATGGAATTGAATAGCCTCTGGATATGATTCGGAGCACCCAGTGATCTGTCGTAATGGACTCCCAATGTGCTAAGTGCTCCGAAAAGCGCCCCCCCGACTGCCTCCAGAGAGGAGCAGTCGGGCAACCCCTCAGGGTTGCTGTGCGGGCCGGTCGGAAAAGGGTTCGCTCGACCTGAAATTCTTCAGCCCCCCCCCCCCCCGCCTCTGGGCGGGCGTCCACTCTGTCTTCCTCTGCCTCTGAAGGACGTAGGATCTGGAGCGAAACGGGATTGTTGAGCTTTCCGGAACCACATCTTCTTTTGTCCTCTTTGGTTCCTGGAGAAGGACATCTGAGGAGCTGAGAAACAGATCCCGACGGCAGACAATGTCTTCCCGTCTTTCTCGCTCTGGAGAAGCGTATCACGGCCGGTTTTGCCAAAAAGCGTAGAACCGTCAAAAGGGGCATTCGCGAAGTACGCCTTGAAGGGTTCCACAAAGTTGCAGAGATGGAGCCAGGCCTGTCGACGTCAGACAACGCCTGTTCCACTGGCTCTAGCCGCTCCCTCCATGGCATGGGAGAGAAGCCGCATAGATGTGTTAGTAATCGACTAGAGTGGCCATTCGAGCCGAGAAGGTCCATTTGTCCTCGGCCGACATGGACTCTGGGGGTGATCCAGCATACTCTTTGATTAGGTCCTACTGGAGCCGAATTACATGTGCCATATAGTTCAGTGACCTTACAGAGAAGGTTGCTGAAGTGAACATCCGCTTTCCGAGGCGGTCCATCATCCGAGACTCCTTGTCTGGAGGATGTACCGAGGAACTCTGCTGTGCTAATTCCTTTTTAGTGGCAGCCGCCACCAGCATGGCATCCACTGGGGCACCCTTACTCCAAACTGTCCTGTCCGTGGGAGGGCTGAGGATCCTGTCCGGTCTCTTGGGTATTGGCTTGACAGTGTCCGGCTCCTTCCATGCCCTAGTAGTTATGAAGTCCACCAGGGGATCAGTGGGAGGGGACACCCAAGAGGTAGATGGGCCTGCGTCAAACACCTCCAGGAACACAGACTCATCCGAGGAAGGTTTTTGGGCAGACCACCCCCTCTAATGTGCAACATTTCCATAATGTCTCCAAAGGAGACGTCTTTGGGGGGTGACCTTGGGGAACCTTCCCCTTCCTCTAAGTCCGTGTCTTCTGTGAGGGATTCGGGTGAGTCCAAGTGCCTCTTCTTACACTTTCATTTGTGGTGGACCTCCTCGGGGGGGCTGTCCGAAGAGGGCTCACCAACAAAATCCTGTTCCTCTACAGGAACCATCTGGGACGTAGGCGCAGGCTGTCCTTGGGGCCGGATGATGGAAGAAAGGCCCATCTGAGAGGGAATGGCGGGTGGATCCATAGCAAGAGTCTGGGGCCTTGAATCCCTCGAAAGGACCCTCTCCACGACGTTGAATGCCGAGGGTGATCTGCTCTCCCTAGGATCCGAAAGCAGTCCCCTTGGATCCAGTGTGCGGATCAGAGCCGAAGATGACCCGATCTGATCCGAAAGAGTAGTGCACTCCGACCTCAAAGGAGCCGAAGGCCCACCGACCCCTCTGGATCCGACGCTCAACTCACGGCCCCGAGAGCTCAGATCCGAAAATGGATCTGACAGACTCGTGGGTACAGTCGGCGCCGAAGTAGGAAACACTGTCGGCGCTGACATCACCCCGGCTCCAAAGCTAGTCGGATCTGACTGCTCCGAACCCGATAGCGGGTCGGAGAAGGAGAAATGGGGGTCGAGCTCCCCCCCAGAGGGGGGGAGGCAAGAGCACTCCCATCTGCAGCTGGGCCTGAAGAAATTGATGCATCATCCAATCCATGTCTGCGTCGGATAGACTCCTGGTTGACCTGGATGAGGCCGCCGAGGCCAGCCAGGAATGCCGCCTAGACGACCTCGAAGGTGACCGGGTCTCCTCCTCTGGCTCCGGGGAGAAACATGGAGAACGGAGCCGAGAGGGGGAAGACCCAGAGACCTTAAGGGGAGAGGCAAGCTGCTTAGACAGCTGGGCCGATGGAGCTAACTCGGACCACCTCTTGTGGCTACGGTGCCTATCTTTCTCCCGCTCCTTGTCCTTCCTATCTTTCTTTCTGCCATCCCTTTCCTCCTGGACTAAAGAGGGAGGTTGAGTCCCAGTCAGGGAATCGGAGGCGGTAGGTGGAGCAGCCGCAGCCGTGGCTGGCGCCACAGAGGAGGAGGAAGACGAAGTGGAATCAGGGGGCAAAAGGCTCGCAAGGATTAGCTTCGTCCTCCTATCCCTCAAAGCACTGGGGTTGAAGGCTGCCAAATAGTGCAGCCTAAAGAAAGGTGGTCAACACCCAGGCAAATAACATGCCGAGTGTGGCCATCCGCTGGGGACAGGCTTATGGCCACACTCGGAGCATTTAGAAAACACAGCTTTTGGGCCTTCAGACATTTTTATAGAGAAGGAAAGAACAGGACCACACGTACACACCTTCACATACAGACAGGGGGAGGGGAATTAACTTCAACCGAAATAAGAAGCTTTAAACTACCCAAAAATACTAAGAGAGAGAAGGGAACCACACACACACAGTTTCAGAAATTTTTTGACAGAAAAAAGCGTAAAAAAGCTTTAAACTCACAACACCCACGCTAGGAGCTCATTCTAATATGCTTAAAGAAGCCGCGGCAAATGAGATCTGAGGGTTAGAGGGAGGTGGCAGGACATTATGGGTAGGGGGGAGGAGCTTGGAGCTCGGATCATTGGCGAGGAAAGCTGCCGGCTCGGATCCGATACCCACAGGTTGCTGATCAAATGAAGTTATCTACTTCAGATCAGCATTTAATTAAATCAAGTATTTCCAATTAATTTCCGTATTACGTCCACTAGGTTTTAAAGTCTTGTACTTCAAAACACAAAATTTCTTTGAGTAATAATGTCTGTTTAATAAAATGTTTTTCAGCAGATTTAACACACTACTAGAATTAAAACAGAATCATGCAATAAATCTGGATCGCTACCATTTTTGCAAAGCAAAGAAAAAGTTTTCCCAAGGGGCTTTCTGATCTGTCTGCCCTATATAAAACAAGTCACAAGGACATCTCAAAGCATAAACAACTTGTTTGGTCATAAGTACAAGATCCACACATTTAAATCTGATGCCGTTAATGTAGAGAACAGTAATTAAACAAACAAACACATGCATCACAAGAAGTTGTGCTTGCACAGCCAAAAGATGCTGGCAAGATAAAGCTTAACAAATACATGTAATAACTGTATGCTAAAATATCTGACAAACTGACACATTTTGAAAGAAAAGATGAGACAGAAAATAAGATAAAATGCTGTCCTGTAGTAAAAGTGTCCAGGTCAATTTAATTACATGTACTGCAATCTCAGAAAGAGCATTAATTGATTTAAAAATAGACAATATATTTGTCACAACATGGCTCACTTGATTTTTAAAGTAAACATCTTTGCCGTAATGTCTGATATATTTAAGGACTGGCATTGTGACCCAAGACATTTATTATAAGCTGTATTTATGCATAAAGCACTATATTAACACATTTAATGAACATATCTATAATAGTTTGAGCCTCAGACTAAAAATCTTGTCTTCTACTACAAGTCCTTCTTGCTCTAAGCAGCTCTCCAAAAGGGAGAGAAAAAATAAGATACTAGGAGGGGGGGTCACAATTGTTAGCATTAAAATAATCTCAGATCCCTGCAGTTTATGAAATAGTCTAGAGTGCAGTTTGCTATCACGTTACAAAGAAAGAAAGAAATGTTTAACAGAATGACCATCACTTACTAGTAAATACCAACTCTTATTTATTATTACTAAGACACTGTAAAAACAAGGGAACTAATCAAATGTTACCTTTAAATAAATATAACAGAAATATTTTATAACATGGTTACAATAAAACCTCATAATCTTCCAAGGGGATGAAGGCACTGACTCTCCTGGTCCACTCACCCTTTTATACTCACTGAATAAATGAGCTGTAGGTCTCTTTCCTAGTAGCACCGAAAAAGTCAATACTCATAAAAGGGCAGGAACAACAACAAAAAAAAAAAGAAACAGTAGAAAAACAATACTTACATCCTATGAAATATAGACTTCACCACTACAATGTCAGCCACTGCTCTAATTCCTTTGCCACAGCCATACAAACAACAGATTAGATCATCATTAATTAATGTAAAGGCCCACAATCAGTGGTGCTAACACATATTATACACATATCCAAGCCACTATCCGCAGAGAACAAGAGAACTGTCATAACTTACAGTTTGGAGAAAGTATGGACAATGGGTCCACGTCAAGGTCTACCAGAAGACGACGTTACTAAAGACTTATTGGAAAGGTCCATACTAAATGCAGGTTATCACTAATAATGCTGTGAAGTGCTGAGGACTGCAAACCTTAATGAAATTATCACCTAGCCATAGGACCACAACAAATGTACACACTTCAAAATAAGCAAAGAAACTTGTCAAAGAATTATAGATACAAGGGAGACGTGTTTAATATAATGACAGACATGTCAGTTGCTACAACAAAAATTAAGAACTACAGCTCCTTGAGAACAGACACCAATCCTGGTGGTTTTCTATAAAGGGTCAAGGAAAATCTAATAACTCTGTATTAATCGTGTTGTTAAATAAAATTTATCATACGGCCACATCTCTGACCTGTGGCAGCAGGCTTTACTGGCACCAATTCATTAAAGGGTGGGGGTGACAACCAACAGAATTTTAGACCTATCAGTATGATCAATATATACTAGACAAAACCATAGAGCTATAAAGTACAGCTGTGTACACTTACCATAAATGTAGATGTTTGAGTGTTTTCACTGTTGCAGTCATTACATTTGGGTTATCTGCTGGCAGGTTGCCCTCAGTCGGCCTGATTAACAAAGTCTTGGGTCATGTGGCGGTTGCTGTCGCTTCTTCCATGACGTCAGGTCGTCAGGGTTATAAAACATGCAGCCAACGCCATTTCATCAGTTTTTCTTGCTCCAGATGTCAGGTGACCCCCAAATGGGGAGCCAAATATTTAAGTAATTAAAAACACAAAAATATATATCTCCAAACTAAAGCAAATACACCAAAAAGGCTTTTAAGCATAGTAAAGGAAAGTATAAGTATAGAAAGAGAAAAAAACAGGGGGTTGGAGGGAGGGTAACAAAGACTGCAACAGTGAATACACTCGAACATCTAAATTTATGGTTAGTGTACACAACTGTACAATGTTTTTTATGTTTCACTGTTGCAGTCATTACATTTGGGTAGATTCCCAAAGCTATGGTTGGGAGGATGGATTTATACAGCATTAGGACCAGCTATAAGGCCCTGCAGGACAGCAGTGGCAAAGCCAGCTCTGGATTTAGAGAAGAAAGGTAAATGGTAATGTTTGGTGAACGTATGAACTGAGCTCCAGGTAGCAGCTTCTAGAATGTCTCTGGTAGGAACACCTCGGAGAAAGGCTGCAGAAGTAGATGCAGCCCTGGCGGAATGAGATCTGATCCCCTGGGGGATAGTTTTACCATGGTGCATATAGCAGAAACAAATACAATGGCTTATCCATTTGGAAATAGTCTGCTTTGAAATAGCCTTTCCCTCCGCCCCTGCAGCAAATGCCACCAGTAGTTGATCAGATTTTCTTAGAGATTTTGTCCTGTTTAAGTAAAAGCTAAGCTGTCTGTATACATCCAGTGAATGCAGAATCCACTCCCCCTTGTTCTGTCGATTGGGAAAGAAAGTTGGCAAATGAATGGTTTGATTAAGAGCCACACTGGATACCACCTTAGGCATGAAGGATGGATTGGTCCTGAGAGACACCCTGTCCGCATGAAAAAAAAATGAAAGGCTCTACTGCCATAAGAGCCTGTAACTCGGAAATCCTTCTAGCTGAAGTGACTGCTAAAAGGAAAGCTTTTTTCCAAGAGAGAAATTTTAAGTCTGCAGTAGCAGTTGACTCAAAAGGAGGAAGAGTAAGTTTTTCCAGTACAAAGTTGAGGTCCCAGGCAGGGGTTGCAGCTCTCCTGGGTGGTCTTAAGTTTTTGGCCCCTCTGAGATACTGCTTTAGCAGAGGATGAGAGAAAAGGGGAGGCTCTGTGTTGCAATGAGCTGAAATGGCTGAGGCATGGATTTTTATGGAAGAAAAGGACAGGCCCTTGTGAAGCATCTCAGTTAAGTATTGTAAAATCTGAGGAATATTGGGCACTGCTGTGCTTATCCCTTGTGATTGATTCCAGGCACAAAATCTTTTCCATTTGTCAGCATAAGATTTTCTAGTACTAGGCCTTCTTGCCTCCAAAATGACATCCATCACAGGTTTGCTGAGGGATGCTAAGGGTGAATTTAGGAGATTAGGCACGCTGCAAGATTCAAAGTTTGGAGCTGCGTGTGCAGAATTTGGTTGTTCTGCTGAGACAGTAAGTAATGTGTCTGAGGCAGGTGCCACGGTGGAAGGTGTGACACATTGCGCAGGAGTGGGTACCAGTGCTGGCGAGGCCATTCTGCAGCAATCAAAATAATTTTTGCTTTTTCCGGTTTGACTTTTAGTAGAACTTTGGAGAGTAGAGGCAGAGGGGGAAAAGCAGAGACTGATAGGTTTTTCCAGCTGAATGATAGAGCATCCACTTTCCAAGCTTTTTTGTGATGAATTCTTGTGCAGAATTTGTCCAACTGATAGTTCTGGGGTGAGGCAAAAAGATCTATGTCTGGACTCCCCCATTTGCGTGTCAACATGTTGAAAATCTGTGGTTCTAGTTTCCATTTGTGCTGGTCCATGAGATTTCTGCTTAGATTGTCTGCCAGAGTATTCAGCTTTCTTGGCAGGAATTGAGCTTGTAGTTGTATTTGGTAGGTCAAGGCCGAGTTCCACAATGCCATGGCTAGTCTGCAAAGGGGGTAGGAATGTGTACCCCCCCTGCTTGTTTATGTACCACATAACTGTGGTGTTGTCTGTCTTTATCATTAATTGTCCTGGATGAAGGTAGCCCTTGAAGGCTGTCAGTGCATTCTGTACAGCTAGCATCTTTTTTTGATTGATATGAAGGTGAATTTGATTTGGGCTCCATTTGCCCTGAATGCACTTCCCTGCCAGATGAGCCCCCCAAGCATAGTCTGATGCATCTGTAGTCAGAGTTTGGGTGGCAGGGGGTGGAGTGAATGGCAGTCCCTTGTTTTGGTGGCAGGCCTCTGCCCACCATAGGAACTCTAGTTGCAGGCAAGATATGATAGGAATCATTGTTTCCAGGCTGTGACAGTGTTGACTCCCTAAACTTTTTAAGTATCACTGAAGTTTCCTCATATGCAGTCTTGCATATGGAATTAGAAGAATGCAGGAGGCCATGAACACCAAGGCCTGCAGAATTTGTCTTGCAGGTAGCAGGGTTTTTGTGGCCACCTGTTTGAAGTAAGTTAGCAAATGAATTTGCTTTTCTGGCGTAAGGTAAGTCATCTGGGCAGTTGTTTTCAATCTTGCACCCAGGAATGTAATTTTTTGAGAGGGTACCAGTTGTGATTTATTTTCGTTTATAGTGTACCCTAGACAAGTTAGAACCCTTTTTACAAACGCCAGATGTTTTAGAAGAATGTCCCTGTTTTCTGCCTGAATTAGACAATCATCCAGATATGGATATATTTGAATATTTCTTTGTCTGCAAAATGCAATTACTGGAGCCAGGCACTTTGTGAAGACCCTGGGCGCAGTAGATAAGCCAAAGGGCAGTGCAGAGAACTGGCAATGCAAGTAGCCTGCTTTGAAGCGGAGGTATCTTCTGCAAGATTCCCTGATTGGGATATGCAGGTAAGCCTCTTTTAAGTCTAGAGTTACCAACCAGGCATCTTTGCCTAGCATAGGAAGTTACTGTTGAAGAGTCAGCATCTTGAATTTTTGAATGCCCAGAAATGTGTTTAGAGTAAATAAGTCCAGAAATGCACACGATGATTTGTCTTTTCTGG
This sequence comes from Protopterus annectens, assembly GCF_019279795.1. Taxonomy (NCBI): domain Eukaryota; kingdom Metazoa; phylum Chordata; order Ceratodontiformes; family Protopteridae; genus Protopterus; species Protopterus annectens. Next base: position 1,421,048,340 of record NC_056725.1, read on the forward strand.
GTACCAGGAAAAGTCTTGAATTGAAACCTTGTCCCTTTTCCTCTTCTGGTACCAGTTGAATAGCCCCCATGTTCATGAGGGACAGTACTTGTTTCTGGGCCTCTGCCCACTGATTTGGGGACAGGTCTGGTCATCCGTTTGGGACTGGCAACATGTGGAAATGAAATATGTATCCCTGGGATACTATATTTAAAACCCATTTGTCCTGGGTTATACGTTGCCAGTTTCTTGCATGAAGTGCCAGTTTTCCTCCCAAAGGGGCGACCAAAAGTTAAGTGCTTGGTAAGTGTAAAGGGAAGTCATTGAGACTGCTTACCATAGGGAGGTGCCTTGTTGTTTCCAGATTTGGAGGAGGCGGCATCCCATGGATTTGTTCTAAAAGTCTCTTGTGACTGAAACCTGGAGCCTTTGGAATGTCTGGGTTTGACTTGAGGGGCTCATGAAGGAACTGGAAAGGACCAGTTCTTAGTAGGCCAGTGCCTACTAAATCTTGGAGGTTGCACTTGTAAGAAATCTTTCACAGTTTGCACAGACTTAGCTTTATCTTCCATCTTTTTTAAAACTTCTTCAACCTTATTACCAAAGAGACGGTCCTGTTGTAAAGGATCATCCAACAATTTTGCTTTAACATGATCAGGCAAAGTTTGCTCTTTGAGCCAAGCATGCCTTCTTAGCACAGACCCAGTTTCAGCAGCCCTGTAAGAGGCCTCCAAAGAATCAAAACCACATTGCAAAGTATGTTTTCCAACTTGTTCAGCTGAATGCAATAAATCCTGTAAATCTTTACTTTCCACACAGTCAGAAATTAACATAATTTTCTGTTTAAGCAGTCCCATGATATGCTATTGATATTTAAGCATAAGAAACTGACAGTTTAAAGCCCTGATTGCCAAGGTTGCTTCTTACCCCATCTATCCAGTGCCCTGTAATCTCTATCAGAAGGGGTAGGATTTTAAGTAGTAGAGGCCTTAATGCCCTTGGGACCCTGAGAAATGGTTTCAGGATCTGCAATAGGATTTTTGAAAAGGAATTTGTAGGAGTCAGGAACCCTGTAGTATCTGTCTGGCTTACAAGGAGCCAGAGGCAGAGAATCAGGAGCCATACTAGATTCTGAAAAAAACATCATCAACAATGTCTAGAACAGGAGGTATAGCCAAAGGCCCATGCTGAGGAAGAACAAGAAAATCCCTAAGTCTGTTTTTAGATTCAGAGAAATCCTGACTTTCCCAGTGGAAATGTTCCCTTAAAGTATGTAAAGTTTTCCCAAAAGAAAAATCCTCAGGGGGAGAAGCAGAAGGAATGGAATCTTCTGCATCCAAGTTTGTATAGACAAATCCTGTTCATTAGAAAAGTCAGAAGAAACAGAATCCTGTTCAGAAGATTCATAATCAATGTCTTGCCTAGGCCTCTTAGAAGGGGGGGGGGGGGGGTTGGCTACACTTGATCAGAGTAATTAAATCTTCATCCATTTTGATCATCTGTTGTTTTACGCATAGGGGCCTGCACATGTGGCTCAGGCATCATTTCTTTAGACACAGATTTTGATTTTGGCCTTAGTTTTGAAGATGGCGTCTGTCTAATATAGAAATCTGTAGTCCTGAAAACACGCTCAGAAGCCGGTGCCTGCACAGCGGCCCCGGACCCATCTAAGGTAGAGACATCCACAGGTTCCTTAATTCAAGCATCTTGCGGCATAGACAAATCCTGTTCATACTCCGAATGGGTCTCAGTAGAGGCCTGTGAACCAGAAGTAGCGGGTATCAGGGGCTGCAAAAGCGCCTCACTGAGTACAGGTGAACTGGCGACTGTCTCTGTCTTTTTCTTTGCATTTTTAGGTATTCCAGTAGTTGGATTGCTAACTGATGACATTTCTGGATAATTAAATCGTGAGCCAAAATATTTAGAAGCAAAAATATAACGACGTTTAATAGTGCGTTGATTAAATTTAGCACAAAACCGACAGCAAGGTACATTGTGGTCAGGGCCTAGGCAAGGAATACAGTTATTGTTGTTGTGTCTTTCGACTTTTCCCAGTTAGGGGTCGCCACAGCAGAACTCCGGTCCGCTAATGATTGGCAGTAGATTTTTATGTGCCAAGTTGCCAGCCCTGATGCACAACCTTCAATGAAGGTACACCCATTCACGCATGTCTCCAGACAGAAGACGCTCTAGCTGAGAATCTAACCCTTATGAGGTATTGGTTTCCCACAAGTAATGCAGCTATTAACTTTTACTGACATCGGTAAGGAGCAAGAAAAAGTTTCCCCAATGGCGTACTTAGTTTTTTAGTTGAAGACTTCGGTTCTGAAACTCGAAAACGAAAATTTCAGGAGTCAGCCGACCGGCACTTGTGAATTGCTTCTTCTTCGGGCACCACGCAGCAAGAAAGACTGATGTAATGGCATCGGCTGCATGTTTTATACCCCTGACGACCTGACGTCATGGAAGAAGGGACAGCAACCGACGCAGGACCCAAGACTTTGTCAATCAAGCCGACTGAGGGCAACCTGCCAGCAGATTACCCAAATGTAATGACTGCAACAGTGAAACACGAAGAACATCAGAATTTATCTAAAATGACACAGGGGACCCACTTTTGCTGGCTATGGAAGTGTATGGGTTTGTTAGAATCAGAGCTTGCCTTCTGAATCCTGTAACAATCTTTGTAAAGGTAACATCATTTGATAAAGGGCTGCCAGTGCACCCTTATTTTGACCACACTGAGACAGTGGGCACCACCCCATATAAAGGAATATCTGACAAATAATTAAAATTAATAATTATCAATCTATATGTAATGCAATGAGCATAATATACACTAGTTAAAAAAATGCAACAAGTTTATAGCTAGATAAACTTACTGGGTTCCGGCGTGTAGCTCGCAAGACATTTCCCTGCGAACTACATCGCCGAAACCAAATGGCTGCAGCGGCACTTTGCCGTAGTGCAACATGGCTGAAAAGCCTAGCCGCTGCAGCTGTAATCTATCTACGGGCAGAGACAGCCATACTGGATGTGTAAACATTCCTGATTCACATTCAAGGAATGCATTTAGTTAATTATTTATTTATTTTGTTGTCAGACTGACAACAAAATAAATAAATTAAATAAATGCATTCCTTGAATGTGAATAAGGAATGTGCTACACATCCGGTACGGCTGTCTCTGTTCGTACATAGATTACAGCTGCAGCGGCTAGGCTTTTCAGCCATATTGCACTATGGCAAAGTGCCGCTGCAGCCATTTGATTTCGGTGATGTAGCTCACAGGGAAATGTCTTGCGAGCTACACGCCAGAACCCAAATTTACTGTACCTCTTGGCAATTTCATCATAGGAACAGCAAAGGAATGTGTCCATATTTATTTTATATATTTATTTACATCTGTTTACCGGGAAAAAGATGCACCTCCAAACATGCATAAGATGCAGCTAGTAAAGTCTGAATGTACCGTGATGATAACCCTATCTTAAGGTCACCAGTGATTCTGTATATTTATTTGAGCCATGGCTTAATAAAAAGTTTACAAAAATTAAACAATGGCCAAAATTAATTATAAGAGATGCAGTATAACATGCATTAATGACCTCATCATATGCTGGTATGTATATAAAAGCAAACATTTTAAACAAGTACAAACTGTATGTAACTGCATGAAGTAGACTGAAAAAATTATCACTGATGTTATAAACGAGAAAAAGGAAAGTTAAAATACAAACCATGAAGCAGCTTTTAACTATACAAAGATGATTTGAGATAAGGAAAGTACGGATGTGTACACTTACCATAAAGTAGATATTCGAGTGTATTCACTGTTGCAGTCATTACATTTGGGTAATCCTGTTGGCAGGTTGCCCTAAGTCGGCCTGAATTCCAAAGTCTTGGGTCATGCGTTGGCTGCTGTCGCCCCTTCCCTAATGTCAGGGGTATAAAAGAAGCAGCCAACGGCATTTTCTTCTGTTTTTCTTGCCCCAGATGTCAGGTGCCCCCTGAAAGGGTAGCCAAAATTTATATATATATATATATATATATATATATATATATATATATATATATACACACACACACACATATATATATATATATATATATACATGCACCAATATAAACTTTACCTTCATCTACAAGCAAATACACCACATAGGTTGCATAAATCAGAGAAGGAAAGATAAGTTCCAGCAGAAAAAAGGGGGGATGGCGAGTGGGTAACCTGGACTGCAACAGTGAATACACTCGAACATCTAAATCTATGGTAAGTGTACACAACTGTACTATGTTCTTCGTGTTTCACTGTTGCAGTCATTACATTTGGGTAGAGTCCCAAAGCTATGGATGGGAAGCCGGAGCTAAACAGCATTAGGAGTGGCTATGAGGCCCTGCAGAACTGCAGTGGCAAAGCCTACCCTGGATTTAGAGTAAACTGGCAGATGATAGTGCTTTGTAAAGGTGTGCACTGAACTCCAAGTAGCAGCCTCTAAAATGTCTTTGGTTGGTACTCCTCTGAGAAAGGCTGCTGAAGTGGCTTCAGCTCTGGTTGAATGTGGCCTAATGCCCTTAAGCACTGGCTTGCCATGGTGAAAATAGCAGAAATGAATGCAGTGGCCTATCCACTTTGAAATAGTCTGCTTTGAGATAGCCTTTCCTTGTGATCCTGCAGCATATGCCACTAGTAATTGCTCTATCTTCCTGAAAACTTTGGTTCTGTCCAAGTAGAATCTAAGCTGTCTGTGTACGTCCAAGGAATGCAGAATTCTCCCCCCCTTGTTCTGTGGATTTGGATAAAAAGTTGGCAGACGAATAGTTTGGTTAAGAGCCACACTGGACACCACCTTAGGCATAAATGTTGGGTTTGTCTTCAGAGAAACTCTGTCTGGATAAAACAGGATAAAAGGTTCCACAGCCATGAGTGCATGTAGCTCTGAAACTCGTCTTGCAGAAGTTATTGCTAGGAGCAGAGCTGTTTTCCAAGATAAAAACTTTATATCAGCAGTAGCAGCTGGCTCAAAAGGAGGCAGGGTTAGTTTTTCCAAGACATAGTTGAGGTCCCATGCAAGTATTGGTGATCTCCTTGGAGGCCTTAAATTTTTGGCTCTGCTGAGGTACTGCTTTAATAAAGGATGAGAAAAGATTGGTGGCTCTGTATTGTAATGAGCCGAAATGGCAGAGGCATGAATTTTAATGGATGAAAAAGATAGGCTTTTGTCCAGCATCTCAGTTAAGTATTGTAAAATCTGAGGAATGTTTGGTACAGCTGTATCAGTTCCTTGTGCCTGGTTCCAAGCAAAGAATGTTTTCCATTTTCCAGCATACGATTTTCTAGTACTAGGCCTTCTGGCTTCCAAAATGACATCCATCACAGCTTTACTGAGAGGTGTGCTTTGCATGATTACATTATCCGCCATGCTGCCAGGTTTAAAGTCCTGAGTTGGCTGTGCAGGATCTGATTGTTTTGCTGGCATAGTAGATGGGGTATTTGAGGTAAGGTCCAAGCTGGTCATTGACACATTTCCTTAGGATTGGATATCAGTACTGGTGGGGCCAGTCTGGGGCAATCAGTATTATCTTTGGCTTCTCCTGTCTGACCTTTAGGAGTACCTTGGGGAGGAGAGGCAGTGGAGGAAAGGCATATACTGACAGGTTTTTCCAGCTGAAAGATAGGGTGTCCACTTTCCATGCTTGTCTGTGATAAGTCCTTGAGCAGAATCTTTTTAGTTGGTAGTTGTGAGGGGAGGCAAATAGATCTATGTCCGGGCATCCCCATTTCCTTGTTATCATGCTGAAGACTTGTGGATCCAGCTTCCACTCGTGGGGATCCAAGAGGTTTCTGCTTAGTTCGTCTGCCAGAGTATTTTCCTTTCCTGGTAGGAATTGTGCCTGCAGATGTACTTGGTAAGTCAATGCTGTGTCCCACAAAGTTGTGGCTAGTCTGCAAAGGGGGTAAGAATGTGTGCCCCCCTGCTTGTTTATATACCACAACTGTGGTGTTGTCTGCCTTGATCAGTAGTTGTCCCGGATGAAGTAGGTCCTAGAAGGCTGTCAGGGTATTTTGAACAGCTAGCATCTCTTTTTGATTGATATGTAAATGCATTTGGTTTGAGGACCATGTGCCCTGAATGCATCTTCCTGCTATGTGGGCCCCCCCAGGCATAATCTGATGCATCCGTTGTTAGTGTCTGCCTGACTGGGGGTAATGTGAATGGCTGTCCCTTGTTCTGGTGACAAGCCTTCACCCACCATCGAAACTCCTGTTGCAGGCAGGGAATGAGTAATCATCGTTTCCAGGCTGTGGCAGTGTTGAGTCCAAATACTTTTTAGGTACCATTGAAGTTTCTTCATATGCAGTCTTGCATATGGAATTAGTAGGATGCAGGATGCCATGAAGCCCAAAGCCTGCAGAATTTTTCTTGCAGATAACTGGGCCTTTGTTGCCAACATTTTGAAATAGGTAGTCAGTTGCCTTTGTTTGTCTGGCATGAGATAAGCCATCTGGGCAGTTGTATTTAAGCTTGCACCCAGGACTATTATCTCTTGAGAGGGTACTAGTTTTGATTTCTTTTTGTTGACTGTGTACCCTGGGCATGTTAGAAGTATTTTCACAAACGCCAGATGTTGTAGAAGAATGTCCTTGTTCTCTGTTGAATTAGACAGTCGTCCAAGTAAGGATATATTTGTATTCCTCTTTGTCTGCAGAATGCAATTACTGGTGCCAGGCACTTTGTAAAGACCCTGGGTACAGTAGATAAGCCAAAGGATAGTGCAGAGAATTGGTAATGCATTGAGCCAGCCTCGAATCTGAGGTATCTTCTGCATGATTTTCTGATTGGGACATGTAGGTATGCCTCTTTTAGGTCTAAAGTCACAAGCCAAGTGTTCTTGCCCAGCATGGGCAGAAGCTGCTGCAAAGTCAACATTGTGAATTTTGGTATATCCAGAAATGTGTTCAGAATAGATAGGTCCAGTATTGGCCTCCAGGCCTTGTCCTTTCTGGGTACCAAGAACAGTCTTGAGTAAAATCCTTGTCCCTGCTCTTGCTCTGGTACTTGTTGAATGGCCCCCATGTCCATGAGGGATGAGACTTGTTTTTGTGCCTCTGCCCATTGATTTTTTGGCAGATCTGGCCAGCCGTTTGCCTTTGGCAGGGTATGGAAATGGAAATTGTAGCCTTGTGACACTATATTTAGAACCCACTTGTCCTGGGTTATAATGTGCCAATTTTGAAAAAAAAAAGTGCTAATTTTCCCCCCTAAGGGTGCTGCCAGGAGATAAGTGCTTGGTGCAGGCAGGGGGAAGTCATTGGGACTGTTTCCTGTATGGTTGTGATTTGTCTTCTCCAATTTTGGAGGTAGAAGCACCCCATTGCTTTGACCTGTATGAATCTTGCGCCCGGAATCTGCCTCTAGGGCGTCTGGATCTGCCCCTTTGAGGTCTGTCTGACACAGGAAAGGAACAATTCTTTGTAGGCCAGTGTCTACTAAACCTAGGTGGTTGTACTTGTAAAAAATCTTTGACAGTTTGCATAGATTTAGCTTTGTCCTCCATTTTCTTTAACACCTCTTCTGCCTTAACACCAAACAAAGTATCATGCAGTAAAGGTGCATCTAATAATTTAATTTTGACATGATCAGGCAGATTTTGTTCCTTTAACCAAGCATGCCTCCTAATTACAGAACCCGTAACTGCGGTCCAGCAGGAGGCCTCCAAAGAATCAAAACCACATCGCAAAGTATGCTTTCCAACTTGTTCAACTGCATGCAATAAATCCTGCATTTCCTTGTTTTCTGCACATTCAGAGTTTAGCAACATTTTCTGTTTAAGCAATGCCATGACATGTTGCTGATATTTGAGCATATGAAACTGACAGTTTAAGGCCCTTATAGCCAAGGTAGCAGATGTGTAAACCTTTTTTCCCCATCTATCCAGTGCCCTAGAATCTCTGTCAGAGGGGGTAGGGATTTTGCAATGGAAGCCTTAACTCCTTTGGGACCCTGTGAAATAGTTTCTGTATCTGCAGATGGGTTTTTAAAAAGGAATTTATGAGAGTCCGGAACCCTGTAATATCTGTCAGGCTTAACAGGAGCTGGAGGTAAGGAGTCAGGGGTAAGACTAGACTCCGAAAACACATCTACAATGTCTAACACAGGTAGAATGGCTAGCGGCCTGTAGTAAAAGGAAATCCCTGGGCCTCTTTTTAGATTCTGAAAAATCTTGGCTCTCCCAGTGGAAATGCTCCCTCATGGTATGCAAGGTTTCCCCAAAAGAATAGTCCTATGGAGGAGAAGCTGAAGGTATAGATTCTTCAGCATCAGAATCCTCATTAGGGGGAAGAGAATATTCCTGATCAGAAGAGGAATCAGAAGAAACCTGATCTAAAGATTCATAGTCAGTCTCTTCCCTAGGTCTCTTATCAGGAGGGGGATGGGAACCCCTGATCAAGGTAATCACGTCTTCGGCCATTTTGAGTATCTGTTTTTTTGGGCATAGAGGCCTGCCCATGTGGCTCTTGAGTTTGTTTCTTTGCTTTAGAAGGTGCTTTAGTCTTTGCCTTTGAAGCTGAAGTCGGTTTAATGTAAAGATGTTTAGGTCTGAATACACCCTCAGAAGCCGGTGCCTGCTCAACAGCTCCAGACCCATCTGAGAGAATAGTATCCGAGGCTCCAATACCTGGAGTTTCCAGCGGCATGGCCGACTCCACGTGGGAGTCGGTAGCGGCCTGCGACTCTAAAGTAGTGCGCGTCAGGGGCTGCGAAAGTGCCTCACTGAGAACCGGCAACCGGCTTAGGAGAAGCTTTGTCGTTGGTTTTGGACCTCGGTTGATTATCTCTCTCCTTTTCTTTGCATTTTTTGTGAACTCCGGTAGTCGGATGGCTATCCGATGACATTTCTGGATAATTAAACCGGCGTCCAAAATAGTTTAAAGCAAAATCATACCAAAGCTTAATAGTGCGTTGGTTAAATCTAGCACAAAACCGACAACCAGAAACATTGTGATCAGGGCCTAGGCAAGGAATACAGTAAGAATAAAAGTCCTTATGAGGTATTTTCTTTCCATAAGAAATACAATTATTTACTTTTTCTGACATCGGTCTGGGGCAAGAAAAAAGTTTCCCCAACAGGGTACTTAGCTTTATTGAAGACTTCGGATCTGAAATTCGAACACGAAAATCTCAAGAGTCAGCCGACCAGCACTTGCGAACTGCTTCGGCACCACACGGCATGAAAGACTGAAGAAAATGGTGTTGGCTGCTTCTTTTATACCCCTGACGACCTGACATCAGGGAAGGGGCGACAGCAGCCTACGCAGGACTCAAGATTTTGGAATTCAGGCCGACTGAGGGCAGCCTGCCAGCAGGATTACCCAAATGTAATGACTGCAACAGTGAAACACGAAGAACATCTTGTACAGCCTGAACAATCTAACATTACAAAGACTCTTATTGCAAACTGACCTGGTACAAATAGTTATTGCCATAAATGACAGGGAATACTTTATATTATGTCACTTGTAGAATTGAAGAAAATGTCATATTTCTTCCCGTCAAAAAAAAGAATGCCCAGTTCTGTGGAATACAGGAAAAAAGGCCTGAGTAGAACCAAGACAACCTAAGGTCAACTAGCACCTCAGGCAATGGATGAGCTGGGCAAAGGAGGATAGGAATGAGTGACCAGCACTGTCTCACCCATCCTTGAAGGATGGATCTGTGGTTTTAGTCAGCCAAATGTCACCATGCAAGTGTCAGATGCATAGCACCAAATGGCCAGGACCACAGATTTAAGCATGGCAGTCTCAAGCCTAGAGAGGAGTGGTATTGTATGAGGAAGTCAGGTGTGTCAGAGAAGTATGTAAGAGTGGTACAGGATATGTACGAGTGTAGTGTGACAGCGGTGAGGTCTGCGGTGGGAGTGACGGATGCATTTAAGGTGGAGGAGGGGGTTACATCAAGGATCAGCTCTGAGCCCTTTCTTATTTGCAATGATGATGGACAGGTTGACAGACGAGATCAGACAGGAGTCCCCGTGGACTATCATGTTTGCAGATGACATTGTGATCTGCAGTGAGAGTAGGGAACAGGTGGAGGAGACCCTTGAGAGATGGAGATATGCTCTAGAGAGAAGAGGAGTGAAGGTGAGCAGGGCTAAGACAGAATATATGCGTGTGAATGAGAGGGAGGATAGAGGAATGGTGAGGATGCAAGGAGTAGAGGTGGCGAAGGTGGATGAGTTTAAATACTTGGGATCAATAGTTCAGAGTAATGGTGAGTGTGGAAGAGAGGTGAAGAAGAGAGTACAGGCAGGATGGAGTGGGTGGAGAAGGGTGTCAGGAGTGATTTGTGACAGACGAGTACCAGTAAGAGTGAAAGGGAAGGTCTACAAGAGGGTAGTGAGACCAGCTATGTTATATGGGTTGGAGAGAGTGGCATTGACAAAAGGCAGGAGTTTGAGCTGGATGTGGCAGAGTTATAGATGTTAAGATTTGTACTGGGTGTGACGAGGGTGGACAGGATTAGGAATAAGTATATCATAGGGTCAGCCCAGGTTGGAAGGTTTGGAGACAAAGCCAGAGAGGCAAGATTATGCTGGTTTGGACATGTGCTGAGGAGGTATGCTGAGTATATTGGGAAAAAGATGCGAAGGATGAAGCTACCAGGTAACAGGAAAAGAGGAAGACCTAAGGTAAGGTTTATGGATGTGGTGAGAGAGGACATGCAGGTGGTTGGTGTGACAGAGCAAGATGCAGAGGACAGGAAGAAATGGAAACAGATGATCCGCTGTGGCGACACCTAACGGGACCAGCCGAAAGATGATGATGATGATGAGTCTCAAGATGGTAACAGTAACTCTCGCACTTTGTGGGTAGAAGCATACATAAACAAGGGGGAGGGCATGGGATGGCTTGTGCTGAATGAGTGCTCATGTCAGCTACCAAGAGTGGGATTAAGGTACTAACAGAAAAGCAGTCATTGCCAGGAAGGGCACAGAATATCTTTGTGACTGCTTGGATGATGGCTCCTTCAGCTATCACTCACCCCCATAATGGGGCTGGGTTACCTAATGCAGGGGAAAGAATAGACTTAAGACACATTTGAGCAAGCCTGCTACTCAACAGGGTATGGAATCAAAGAGAGTAAAGTATAAAAAAATAGAAGAATAAGAAAGAACACAAAGTATGTATCTATGACCAACAGGAAAGATATGTAAATATGCTTTTTACAAGCATTTGAAATATTTCTTCATGTGCTTATATGAAAAACAAGTGTTTCATTATGATTAACATCTCCATATAAAGCAGAACTTTCTGAAGTTAGATACTGCTTTTCAAATAGTAACAGAATATATTGCCAATTCAAGAATTCCTCAGTGTGTAAACACGGTACTGACATCTGTAAGACTGTTGCAACCTGAACATTTTGCTTTGCCACCTTCTTTAATCTCTGCTTGTACTGGTTCCACTTGCTCTTTTCAGTGAATAAGGCCATGATTTAACTACTTCCTTTATACTTTTAGAAATGCAGGATGAAACATTTGATGTTCATCGTGTTTCACTGTTGCAGTCATTACACTTGGGTTATCCTGCTGGCGGGCTACCCGCAGTCAGCCTGAATTCCAAAGTCCTGGTCCGGCGTCAGTTGCTGTTGCCTCTTCCCTGACGTCAGTGCACCAGGGGTATAAAAGATGCAGCCAACTCCATTTTCTCCAGTCTTTCTTGCCATGCGGTGCCCGAAACAAAAGCAGTTAGCAAGTGCCGGTCGGCCGACTCCTGAGATTTTCAAAATCGAATTTCAGATCCTAAGTCTTCAATAAAGCTAAGTACTCCGTTGGGGAAACTTTTTTCTTGCTCCAGACCGATGTCAGAAAAAGTAAAAAATTGTATTTCTTGTGGGAAGTGAATACCTCATAAGGATTTCCACTCTTACTGTATTCCTTGCCTAGGCCCTGACCAAGACGTTGCTAGTTGTCAGTTTTGTGTTAGATTTAACCAACGCACTATTAAACGTTGGTACGATTTTGCTTTTCATTATTTTGGCAGAAGGTTTAACTACATAATGTCGTCGGAACAACCGATGACCAGAATTCATAAAAAACGCAAGGATAAAGACAAGGACAAGCATCCGAGGTCCAAAACCGACGACAAAGCCTCTTCTAGGCCAGTCGCCGGTGCTCAGTGAGGGGCTTTTGCAGCCCCTGACTCCCACTACCTCAGAGCCACAGGCCGCCTCCGACTCCCACGTGGAGACAGCTAGGCCTCTGGATACTCAAGGTATTGGCCCTTGGGAAATTAATCCCTCAGATGGGTCTGGAGCTGCTGAGCAGGCATCGGCTTCTGAGGGTGTCTTCAGACCTACACAACTTTATATAAAGCCGACTTCAGCATCCAAGACAAAGTCTAAAACAGTTTTAAAGACAAGGAAAACAGTACAGCATTCTCCAGGACAGGCTTCTATGCCTAAGAAACAGATGCTCAAAATGGCCAAAGACCTAATTACTTTGATCAGGGGTTCCCATCCCCCTCCTGATAACAGGCCTAGGCAAGACACTGAATATGATTCCTCTAATCAGGTTTCCATTTCCTCTGATTCCTCTTCTGATCAGGGCTATTCTGTTCCTCCCTATGAGGATTCTGATGCTGAAGATTCTATTCCTTCAGCTTCTCCTCCTGAGGACTATTCTTTTGGGGAAACCCTGCATACCATGAGGGATCATTTCCAGTGGAAGAGCCAGGATTATTCAGATTCTAAGAAAAGACTTGGAGACTTTCTTTTACTTCCTCAGCACAGACTTCTTGCAATTCCCCCTGTACTAGACATAGTAGATGATGTTTTTTCAGAGTCCGGCCTGTTTCCAGACTCTTTACCTCCTGCCCCTGTTAAGCCGGACAGATACTACAGGGACCCAGACTCCCATAAATTTCTTTACAAAAACCCTGCTGCTGACCCAGAAACTATCTCACAGGGTCCCAAAGGGGTCAAGGCTGCTTCTGCCAAAAACTCTGTCCCCTCAGACAGAGATTCTAGGGCTTTGGACAGATGGGGGAAAAAAGTCTACACTTCTGCTACCTTGGCTGTAAGGGCTTCAAATTGTCAGTTTCATATGCTCAAATAACAGCAATACTTAATGTCTTTGTTAAAACAAAAATGTTGACAAATTCTGAATGTTCTGAGAACAAAGATTTACAGGGTTTATTGCATGCAGCTGAACAAGTGAGAAAACATACTTTGCAATGTGGCTATGATTCACTGGAGGCCTTGTGCAGGGCCACTCTTACAGGTTCTGTTATTAGAAGGCATGCTTGGTTAAAGGAACAGAATCTGCCTGATCATGTTAAAGCAAAATTATTGGATGCTCCATTACAGCATGATACTTTGTTTGGTGTTAAGGCAGAGGAGGTGTTAAAGAAAATGGAGGCCAAGGCAAAATCTATGCAGACAGTAAAGGATTTCTTACAGGTACAGCCACCCAGATTTAGCAGGAACTGGCCCTCTAAGAATTGGTCCTTTCCAGTGTCAGACAGACCACATAGAGGCAGATTCAGATGTCCTAGAGGCTAATAACAGCCCCAGGGCTCATACAGGCCCAAACAATGGGGTGCTTCTAGGGTTGCCAGCTTTCTTTGTAGCTAAAACCGGACTAAGGTCACGCCCCTTGCATCACTCATAACCCCACCCATTCCCACCCCTCTCCCATCAATGCCGCACCCATTTTGTGACATCACAGTGACATCAGCTGATGGGCACGCCCCTTTTCTGTTCCGGATGCCTGCTTTTAGCCAATTTCTCGCCAGTTGCCATAAACACTGTTCAAAACTCTCAGTGTGCATACTGTCTTCTGCTTTACTTCTACAGTCATTACAGATATTTGGATTTAATTTAAAACATTTATTTCAAATTTTATAGCACAAACCACTGATGCACATTTGCTAAACAAAGCAATACAGTCTCACAATGAAAACAGACTTAGCATTAAAACTACTCTGCCTTTAAATCTCACATTCACGAAACAGCATTGCTCATTGTTTTCCCAAGTTTAGGATGATAACATTTTAAAATGTTCTAAGAAATGACAGTACTAACAACAATCATATCTTACATGGCAATGGCATTAAAACTTCTCTACTCTTGAAACTCACATCCATTGAAACAGCATTGAAACTCACATCCATTGAAACAGCATTGAAACCCACACCACATCCAAAGAAAATGCATGGCCATGAGTGGATAAAGATTACCTTTGGTCTGTTTTCAAATCATAGGCCCTTGGACACAAAACAAGAAACATTCATGTGTTCTTTTCTTTGATGCACCTTCCTGACTTTATTAAATTATATTCCTTGTATAATACAGCACACTTGTTAGGCGCATTTTAAATTTAGTGTTTGAACATTTTACAGTTAGAGCAACGTGCCACTATGCCAAATCAGCAGGTTCCTCAAAAATAGGAAGACTGAAACTTAATGGCTATCATTTAGTGAATTTCTCATAGCTGTCAACCTCTTAGCACAAAAACCTGGACAAACAAAGCCAATAATGGGGGAATACAAATTCAGTACTTTTCACTATAGCTCTCAATTCTTAGCACCAAAAACCTGGGCAAAGCTAAGTGGTGGTGATATTAGCAATACCGGGTAATTAGCCTCATTAATTCATCTATAAAAAGAAATTCAGGGCAAGACTCATGGTCCTCAAAGGTAGCCAACCTAGAAGAGATGCTCCATTTAGCTCCTTGAACAATAATCACTAAATTAAAGCCCCTAGACACTTTGGGGACTCCTCACTACGTGTGAATTTCAAACTTCTATCCACTAATAACACTGGCCTAAACTGAAACCAGACTATCGAATCAGAAGGAAAATGTCGAAGAAAATGATAATATGGAAACACAGACCATTAAAACCAAGCTATCTGCAATAGCCTCCCCAGAAAAACAGATAGTAACCAAGAAACAAAAAATACATAAGCAACAAGAAGTAATTAAAAGCAACAGAAAACTGACTCAAACATTCACTTGATGAACTTAAAGAAGCCTTATTGCCACTGCAATCAGCGGTGCAATGTTTTTCCGAACAACTAGCTAGCTTTGGTAACAAAATTAAACAGTGGAGCGTATGGATAACATTGAGAGCATAAACAAGAACAATGAACACCAGATAGCTCTATTAAAAGAGGAAATGAGCCAAAAACTCTGTCCTGATAGATTTCCAACAGAAGCTTACCGATTTGGAAGTGAGAAATCGGTAATAATATTTTAATAAGAGGAGTACCAGAATCCTATGAGCAGGCCCATTTGAATGAAATAGTCTTGCAAATTTTTGAGCACATACTCCAAACTGACACAAGCGAGTGGAATGATCATAGAGAGGGCTCACCGGGCTTTATACAAAAACAGAATGCTGACACTCCAAGGCAAATTTTAGGATGTACAAAAGTGTTGTTGTCAGTGTCCAAAAACAAAAGCACATCATTTGGGTCATAAAATTACTATATCACAGGACTGTCCGATGACTATAAAAGAAAAGTGCCAAAACTCACACCTTACTGTGTAGTCAGTTAAGGAAACAACTTCCAAATCCATCCTCAATAGCAAACTTCCTTCCTCCCCCTCGACAGCCAGTAGCCAGAGGCAGAATGTACCACAAAAAACGGAGGTCGGTTACTTCAAGAAAACTTCATAACTGGCCTAAAATGAAGGTAAAACCCTATATACTGAGTTTCACCAAAACATAATATATACCATTGCATTCTGAAAATGCTGCCCTTCCCCTGTTTGAAATGCTGGCTTCTGCTTCCTTTCGCAACACCGGAAGTGAGCTCCTTGAGCTCAGTTCCGACAGGCTGGTAGACCTGAGGGACCTGATGTCATTGCGCACGTGATGACATCAGTATCAGTGCCGTGAAATTTAAAAAGTCCGGTTTTGAATTAAAATTGTAACCGGACAATTTGTCAGAAAACCGGACAGTCCGGTCAAAAACCGGACAGCTGGCAACCCTAGGTGCTTCTACCTCCAAAAGCGGAGAAGACAAATCACAGCCTTATAGAAAACAGTCCCAATGACTTCCCTCTGCCAAGGCCAAGCACTTATTTTTTGGCAGCACCCTTACGGGGAAAGCTAGCACTTTTTTCGCAAAACTGGCACAAGATCACCCAGGACAAATGGGTCTTAAATATAGTTTCTCAGAGCTACAGGTTCCA
This sequence comes from Protopterus annectens, assembly GCF_019279795.1. NCBI lineage: Eukaryota > Metazoa > Chordata > Ceratodontiformes > Protopteridae > Protopterus > Protopterus annectens. The sequence continues at coordinate 1,421,064,521 of NC_056725.1, forward strand.
CTTTCACACCCTTCCAAAGGCAAAAGGTATGCCAGATCTGCCACACAATCAATGGCAAGAGTCCCAAAAACAAGTTTCATCTCTCATGGACATGGGGGCTATTCAGCCAGTGCCACAACAAGAGCAGGGACAATGATTTTACTCAAGACTTTTCTTACTACCAAGAAAGGACAAAGCCTGGAGACCAGTTCTGGACCTGTCTATTCTAAATACTTTTCTGGACGTCCCAAAATTCAAAATGTTGAATCTACAGCAGCTTCTGCCCATGCTGGACAAGAAGGCTTGGCTTGTAACTTTGGACCTCAGAGGCATACCTGCATGTCCCAATCAGACAATCTTGCAGAAGATACCTCAGATTCATAGCTGGCTCAATGCACTGCCAATTCTCTGCACTGCCCTTTGGCTTATCTACTGCACCCAGGGTCTTCACAAAATGCCTGGCACCAGTAATTGCATTTTGCAGACAAAGAGGAATTCAAATATACCCCTACTTGGACGACCGCCTTATTCAAGCAAAGGACAAAGATATTCTACTACAGCATCTGGCGTTCGTAAAAAGATTACTAATTTGCCTAGGGTACACAGTAAACGAAAAGAAATCAAAACTAGTACCCTCTCAAGAGATAATATTCTTGGGTGCAAGCTTAAATACAACTGCCCAGATGGCTTATCTCATGCCAGACAAACAAAGGCATCTGACTTCTTACTTCAAAGACATGGCAACAAAGACCCAGTTATCTGCATGAAAAATTCTGCAGGCTCTGGGCTGCATGGCATCCTGCATTCTACTAATTCCATATGCAAGACTGCATATGAGGAAACTACAATGGTATCTAAAAAGTGTTTGGACTCAACATTGCCACAACCTGAAAAAAGTAATTACTATCATTCCCTGCCTGCAACAGGAATTTCAATGGGGGGCACAGGCCTGTCACCACAACAAGGGACAGCCATTCACCTTACCCACTGCCAGGCAGACACTAACAACAGATGCATCAGATTATGCCTGGGGGGCGCACATGGCAGGAAAATGTACTCAGGGCACATGGCCCACAAACCATTTGCATCTTCATATCAATCAAAAAGAGATGCTAGCTGTACAAAATGCCCCGACAGCCTTCAAGGACCTACTTCATCCAGGACAACTACTGATAAAGACAGACAATACTAGTGTCATGTGGTACATAAACAAGCAAGGGGGCACACATTCCTACCCCCTCTGCAAGCAAGCCATGACTTTGTGGAACACAGCATTGACTTATCAAGTGCATCTGCAAGCACAATTCCTGCCAGGAAAGACAAATACTTTGGCAGATGAACTAAGCAGAAACCTCATGGATCCTCATGAGTGGAAACTGGATTCACAAATCTTCAACATGATAACAGGGAAATGGGGATGCCCAGACATAGATCTATTCGCCTCCCCTCACAACTGCCAGCTACAGAGATTCTGCACTCGGACTTATCACAAGCAGGCATGGAAAGTGGACGCCCTTTCATTCAGCTGGAAAGCCCTTACAGTATATGCCTTCCCTCATCTGCCTCTCCTCTCCAAGGTACTCCTAAAGGTCAGACAAGAGAAGCCAAAACTGATACTGATTGCCCCAGACTGGCCACGCCAGCACTGGTACCCAATCCTAAAAAGCTTGTCTCAAGGCCCAGCCTGGACATTGCCTCTAATACCTCATTTGCTGACCCAGCAGAACAATCAGATCCTGCACAGCCAACTCAGAACCCTAAATCTGGCTGCATGGTGGATAACGTAATCATTCAGAACACACCTCTCTCTAAAGCAGTTATGACTGGTATTTTGGAAGCCAGGAGTCCCAGCACCAGAAAATCTTATGCAGAAAAATGGAAGAGATTCTGTGCTTGGAACCAAGCGCAGGGAATTGACTCACTTGAACCAAATATTCCTCAGATTTTGCAATACCTAACTGAGATGCTGGACAAAGGCCTATCCTTCTCATCAATTAAGATCCATGCCTCTGCCATTTCAACTCATTACAATATGGGCCCAACTATTTTTTCTCATCCACTGCTAAGACAGTTTCTCCGAGGGGCCAAAAACATAAGACCTCCAAGGAGAGCTCCAATACCTACATGGGACCTCAATTTTGTCTTGGAAAAACTCACACTGCCTCCTTTTGAGCCAGCCAATACAGCAGAGATAAAATACTTGTCATGGAAAACCACTCTTCTCCTAGCAATAACTTCAGCAAGAAGAGTCTCAGAGTTACAGGCACTAATGGCTGTGGAACCTTTTATTATTTTCCATCAGGACAGGGTTTCTCTAAGGACAAACCCGACATTTATGCCTAAGGTAGTGTCCAGCTTGGCTCTTAACCAAACCATACATTTGCCTACCTTTTATCCAAACCCACAGAATAAGGGGGAGAGACTTCTGCATACTTTGGACATACACAAACAGCTATGCTTTTACTTGGACAAAACTAAAGCCTTCAGAAAGACTGAGCAACTCTTAGTGGCATATGCTGCAGGTTCCCAAGGAAAAGCCATTTCAAAGCAGACTATTTCAAAATGGATAGGCCACTGCATTCATTTCTGCTATTCACAACATGGCAAATCAGTGCCCAAGGGCATTAGGCAACATTCTACCAGAGCAGCAGCCGCTTCAGCAGCCTACCTCAGAGGGGTACCGACCAAGGATATTTTGGATTCTGCAACATGGGCTTCAGTGCACACTTTTTACAAAGCACTGCCATTTACCTCTCTACTCTAAATCCAGAGCAAGCTTTGCCACTGCAATTCTGCAGGGCCTCATAGCCACTCCAAACTCTATTTAGGCCCAGCCGCCCAACCTCAGCTTTGGGATTCAACCCAAGTGTAATGACTGCAACAGTGAAACACGATGAACATAGTACAGTTGTGTACCTACCATAAATGTAGATGTTCGAGTGTATTCACTGTTGCAGTCCAGGTTACCCTCCCACCATCCCCCTTTTTTTTCTTTGCTGGGACTTATCTGTACCTATCTATTCTATACAACCTATGTGGTGTATTTGCTTGTAGATGAAGGTTATGTGCATGCTTTTTTATGATCATAATTTTTACAGCCTACCCTTTTGGGGGGCACCTGACATCTGGGGCAAGAAAATCTGAAGAAAATGGCGTCGGCTGCATCTTTTATACCCCTGGCACACTGATGTCAGGGAAGAGGCGACAACAACCGATGCCGGACCAGGACTTTGGAATTCAGGCCGACTGTGGGTAGCCCACCAGCGGGATAACCCAAGTGTAATGACTGCAACAGTGAATACACTCGAACATCTACATTTATGGTAGGTACACAACTGTACTTTTTGTTTAAACGTTGCAGTTGCCTTTTCCTTTTCAAATGGAGTGTTCGAAAACTAAAAGCAAGCAACAAGAGGAACACTTGATTTGATATGAATGATACCTATATACTAAGTGCTGTAGCTGGATGTCTGAGTGGTCAGATGTCAAGAGTAACTGTAAACTTTACATACCTGATGTCTGTGTAAGAAAACAACTCACTGGAGGGGGATCTGGTATCAAAACTGATGACGGAGTCAAAAGGTATAGGAATGATAAAAGGTGAAAAATGTAGGTTGCTAAACAGAAAAAGACAGTGCAGGCAATCATCTGGTCATATTACTTTCCCTGTTACCAGGCTTCTGGAATGTAACCTCCCAAGTAACCCTTTTCTGAGGCAGTAAAGCATATGGAAAAACAGAAGAAACATGGATGACCTCTGTCAGAAGAATGGAGAAACATATATGAATGACAATTGCTGCAGTCTAAAACTTTGTGTCTTGTATAGGGATCTATCAGTCACTGGTTCCACTTGTCTGTAAACAATATGGGTGAAATTGTCTTTATCTGACCATTTTCAGTCACAATGACAAAATGCCTTTCCCAGTATCAAACATGACCAATACATTTATCTGTTTCATCTTTTTAATCTGCCATTTTTCAATTTAAACATTCCAAATAACATTTCCTTCTATTTAACCTTAGTAGATATAGCTCGGTCTTTCAAAATATTTCTTCTTAAAAATAATCTTTTTCATTGAGAAGTAATTCAGAGGAATGACAATGAGACACAACAGAGGAACTGCACGTTTTGTGATCAATAAAAACATGTAAAGACTCAGATCTTTTCCATACAGCCTTCATCCCCCACTAAACAAACCAGGCTATGAATGAATGAATGAATTATAGAAGGGATCTGAAGTCAGCAGCAGCAGTTGCAGACAACCTTATGAGGACACCTTTAAGTTAAAAATAAGAGAAAAATTGCATATACACATACAAACACACACACACACATGCACATTTATGAAATGCATTTAGTTATTTAAAATTAGCTAAACCAGATGGTAAATTAATCAAAGTGAACTGTTTTTAGACCACCCTGGGAGGATTACAGAAAATTGCACAAATAAATACAAGTAAAAAATGGCTAAATAAAGGATACTTACATACACACCCATATCAACACTATGAAGACCAGAGATTGCTTATGAACTTGCCAGATAAATTACACCTCCTCCAAAATCAACTCTCTCCTACTCCTCTAAATGTTCCTCCGTCGTTCCATCAGACTTCACCAAGAACACTCCAAGTCTGACATCTACTTGAAAGCTTTAAAGTAGATAGGGTTAAAGCTCTTTTCACGCTTTTCCTCAAATTTTGGCCAAGCACTTAAAAAGTTCAGTCAGCTGATCTGACAGATACAAAAACAACCTAAGCAGCTGGGTAAACTCTAGGGGACACACAGGTAGCCTTTAAATGCTAACTGGTGTAAATGGAATACAGATATTAATGGGAAAACATGGACGCAAGAGAAAAGCTGAAACAATAAATAACAGAATGTTACTGAAAAGATAGATGAATTCTTTACTGGGAACCATGAAAGCGCCTGCTGTTGGAGTACTCTCTCTGAGTTTCAGATACTCAGAAATGGACAAAGAAGGCCTAATTATCAGATACTTGAATGTGCGCTGGCAAAACTCAATAGGATCAGAATTGGAATACCCCACAGAAGTACTTAAACTGACATTTTGTCATGCAAGCAATAATACCATTATCAAGATCAGCAAAAGGAGAACAGATCCTCAGTTTTTACCTAACTTGAGCCTACAGAAGAGGAAGAGTGGTATTTTTTATTCTCATGTTGCAGTATTCCAAACCCTTGGGTTTTCCTCTCTTGTTACCTGAATCTCCGACCAGTAAACAAAAGCTTGTAGTCACTGCAGGGTACGTGGGACGTCTGATGTTGATTATGGGAACATGGGCCATAAAAGTGATGTCTGCACATACCAGACCTCAGAACTTCTCTACCGCCAGTTGAACATTAGCTGTTCCTGCCATCCTGGCCATTGGATCATCATTTTCAAAGATAAGTGCCGTGCTGGGGACATTTTGTTCTTTTGGGTCACTGCATGCCTGTTTAGTTTCATGTTATCCAGGATGGGAAGATGTAGGTGTGGTCATCAGATCCCTCAAAAGGATGCCCACGTGCTTTGCCTTTTCTGTTTAGGGCCTATGCATGACCATAAGTCCTGCTCCATCTGTCAGGCCTTCGTTCCTAAAACAATACGCAGTCATTTGCAGGCCTTGAACATTTATTCAAAAAATCAGCACCATAAGCGCTTTACTTTAGCTATGGAGGGGCCGTCCGGTCAGCCCACTAAGCCACCTAAGAAAAAGGCCAAGGTGCTAGAACTCAATCTGTTGCTGTACCTTCTCCACCCGACGTCTCTACTGTGGTCGATATTAGCCTGGAGGAACGTTTGGTTGCCGCCAATATGGGTACAGCAGGTACTGTTGGGGAAGCCGCAGAATCCGGATTGGAAGGCATGTCCTTGGAGGTAAAGCAGATGTCGGCTATCAACAGTAAGGGGGAACCTCAGCTTGTACCAGCTGCCCAGATGGGTCCTTCCGCTAATGAAGATATTAGCGATCCTAGGCCTACCTTGGCCCCTACGCTCTCTAGGTCTTCTCTGAAAAGAAAACGGAAAGCAAAGCATGTTTCTTCTCCTGTACAGAGCCAGCCAGACTGTCAGGCATTTTCTCAGGGCCTCTTCAATGTTTTTATGGCTCTTAGGCCTGCTAAGCCCTCATCTTACCCAGTGGCTTCCCTGGTAATTAGCCCTAGGCCTCAGGCTCAAGATATTTCTCAACCTGAATCTGAGGACTCCTCTTCAAAAAACTCTCTGTCCTATGTCTCCCAGTTACCATTTCTCCTTGGTTATGCCTACCCAGAGGAAGACTCTGCTAAGACAGACTCTCCAAGTGAGGCTCGCACCTTTGGAGAGACCATTTCTTTCAAAATGACAGAGTTCTTTAAGTGGGATTCCACTGAGATGACAGAACTTCAGAAAAGATATTATGAACTTCTAGAAATGGGCACTCCTGCACCCTCAGCTATACCTACAGTCTTGGCGGTTTCACTTCATAATCTTGAATTACTGAAATCCTGAATTTCAGTAACCCGAGACTATAAAGTCGAACCATTCACAATACCGAAATCCACAATCCCGAATCACACAATCACGAACATACATACACCATATAACACACACACACCATTCCACCCACAGCACATAAACCACACAACCCTACACTACATATAAGCAGGGGGGCAAGCCCCCCTGAGCCCCCCAACCCCCTACTTATATATACCAACTCTGAGGTCACACACAACATAAAAAAAAAAACCTCACATCACGCCATCCTCCACTCGCTCGCACACAAATACACATCACACATACATAAACACCAACAAATCCAACACTCTCACTTACACCTCCCTATCCTTACCAACACATACAACGTACAAAAACACTCACTCACCTGCAGTCTCAGGCACCATAACACTACACGCGACGTACTGGAAATGCATAAGCGTGGATTCGAGATATTCAAATTCTCTCTTATGCACTTTTGGCATTCTGGTTTTTGTCTTCATGGTCTCGGGTTACTGAAATTCGTGATTTCAGTAATTTGAGATTATGAAGTGTAACTGTCTTGGCAGCTTTTCTGGATGCTTTTAATGCAGTCTCTGTGAATCCTGATTTACAGTCTCCTGTCCCTGGAAGGTCTGACAGATTCTGCAAGGTCCCTGAGGGGGCCAGATTTCTTATTAAATGCCCTGTAGCAGACCCTGGCACTGTATCAGTTTTAGCTGTTAAGCCCTCAAAACTGCTTCCATCCACCTCAGTTCTCCCTACAGATAAAGACAGCATGGCCATGGAGTGCCTTGGAAAAAAGTTTATAATTCAGCTACCCTGGCATTCAGGGCAATTAACTATGAAATTCATATGTCAAAATATGCTATAGCCCTTTTAGGACAAGCCACTAAGCTTTTGACTGAGATCCCAGACTCTCCTGCCAAGGCACAGCTATCCTGCCTTATATCCTTATCTTCTCAGGTCACTAGGCATTCCATTAGGTGCAGCTACAATGCAGCTGAAGCCTCTGACAGATCTGCTGCATCTGCCTCAATCCTGAGAAGATATTCCTGGCTACAGTTACAGCCCTTACCTGATATTAGGGCAAAATTATCGTATGTGCCTCTGGACAACTCTGTCCTCTTTGGGACAAAATTGGCTAAGTTGTTCAAAACTCTACAATAGAAGGGGAAGGAGTTACAGGGCTTGAAGTACCTGTTTGTTTCTCCTATCCCCAAATTCCATAGCAATTATCCCTCAGAAACATTTAGCTCCTCCTCCTCCTTCTAGAGGCAGAAAGAGCACTAGGAAGCAACAAACGCCTTCCAGGCCTGCTCAGACCCCGGCCCAGAAGCCTCAATTTCAGGACAGAGCAGGTAATCTGTGACTACCTGCCATTACTGAACAAACCTCCCAATTCCACCCCCCTCTCCTTAAGACTCTCTCACTGTGTCTCCCTGTATGGAAAAACATTACCTCAGACAGGTGGGTCTTGTCCATCACAGAAAAGGGTTATTTCATGCCCTGGATCACAGCACCTTCTTTGAGGGATATTCCACAGCCACCCAAAGAGCAGCTTTCCCTTTTTCAGTCAGTTACAGACAGCCTTATTGCCCAAGGAACAGTTCAATCTGTCCCTATGAAAGAAAAGGGAAACAGTTTCTATTCCAGACTCTTCCTAGTCTCAAGAAAAGATGGTCCCTGGAGACCAATCCTAGATCTTTCCCACATCAGTCTTTTCCTGCAAGTACCCACCTTTTGAATGCTCACTCTGCAGACCCTCTTCCCCTTGATTTTATCTCAGGGCTTCCTAGCCACCTTGGACATCAAGGATGCCTACCTACATCCACATAAGGCCCAATTACAGGAGATACCTGCACTTCTCTGTGGGCTTCCACATTTTCAGTTCACGGCCTTGCACTTTGGACTTTATACAGCATCAAGAGTCTTCACTGAGTGCTTGGCACCAGTGATTGCCTTCTGCAGGACTCAAGGGATTCAAATATTCCCTTACCTGGATGACCTTCTGATCAAGGCAGACTGTTCAAAATCCTTGCCACAGCATCTACAAACAGTAATATCAGGGTCTATATTAAATAAACGAACGCTTAAAATGTCGATTATAACAAGATCGACACAATTTAAGCGAACGCTTATTTAATCGACCGCTCAAATGATCTACATTAAGAGTTTCCAAAGATTATGTTTGGCCAACAAGAAGCATGGTAAGTCTGATGTAAGTCCATAACACAATCAAAATAAATGTTAGAACTATACGCGTGCAGATATGTAAATTTAAGGTAACGTTATAGGTTGTGCTCACAACTGAAAGTACACTACATAGGAGTTTCTTCGGGCTGTTGCAATTCTTCTGAAAGTGTAACGCTAAATCTAATGTTCACCATCGAGCACACTTTGGGATAATTTCATGGTTTATTACTACATAATTTATGTTTAATGTTTTGCACAGTGGATATTTCACGTTAAGGGTGTGTATAGTGGTAGGACAGCTTCTTAGGTAGTAGATAGATTTATAATGTAGGTAGTCACTTTACACGTTTATTTTTGTTTAATGCGTTGTAATCTGTTACGTCACTAGGGTGAAGGTGTTGGCCAAACAAAATCATTCGATATTTTGATTTTCGGTAAGTTTGTGTTTCAGTTAAATAAGCGTTCGCTTAAATTGTGTCGATCTTGTCATACTCGACATTTTAAGCGTTCGTATATTTAATATAGACCCTAATATCAGTCATGCAAGCACTGGGTTTCAAGATAAACTACCCCAAGTCCAACCTGAACCCCTCTCAGGACCAAATATTCTTGGGATGCAGGTTAAGAATAGATGTCATGAGGGCCTTTCTGCCACCTCAAAAGGTGGAAAACGTAAGACAGTACCTGCTCTCTGTCCTTCAAGTCACAGTCTTGACTGTCAGGCAGTACCTCAGACTTCTAGGTCATATGGCATCAACTATTCCTATATTGCCATTGGCAAGGCTCCACATGAGGAAGTTGCAGTGGTACCCAAGGTTATATGGACACAGCACTCTCACCTCCTAGAGTACAAAACCCCCTTCCTACCTTGTCTCAGGAAAGAGATTCTCTGGTAGTTTAATCAAGTGATCTCCAACCCCGGACTCCCCTTACAGGCTTCCCTTGCCAGTACAGGAGATGTACATGGATGCCTCAGATCTGGGATGTTGAGCAGCCATGGGTTCCCTAAGAGTCCAGGGTACTTGGTCAGACTCCATCAGACAGGAATATATCAATATCAGAGAGATGAGAGCAATTCTTCTGTCCCTGAAAGCTTTCCAACATAGGCGGAAGCAGCGCACCCTAAAATTGCTCACAGACAACACAACAGTTTTGCGGTATGTGGACAAGCAGGGGGGAACAAAATCCTATTTGCTATGCAGACTAGCTCTCCAAGTCTGGGAGCTTGCCATACAACTGCAGGCTTGAGTAGGTCCATGTCACAGTCCCACGAATGGATGCTCCACAGGGATGTGTTCCTGGACAAAGTCCACAAATGGGGTATACCTCAGATAGATCTGTTTGCCTCCCATCTGAATGGAAAACTTCCATCATTTTGCACCAGGCTACCCAGTCCTCTGGCAAGGGCAATAGACGCTTTCTTAATCTCTTGGAAGGGGATGTTTCAGTATGCATTCCCCCTTCCCACTTCTTCAGAAATTCCTACTGAAAATCCAGCAGAACAAATCAAAAATCTTGTTGGTGAAGCCCTTTTGGCCAAGACAACATTGGTTCACCCTCCTTCTGCATTTAGCCATCGGCAGACACCACAAGTTACCTCAGAGTGGACCTTCTCACACAAGACAACGGATCACTAATCCATACCCACCTACTATCTCTGAACCTTACTCTGTGGGTGATAGAATTCTGATTCCTTACAGACATCTTTACAATGAGGATGTGCTTACAGTCCTGCAGGAGGCCAGGAAACTTAACACTAGATGATCATATTTGTCTAAATGAAAATGTTTCTCTATATGGTGTCTACAAAGACAGTTGGACCCTTTTAAGGGTGATGTTCCCTTGGTACTGTCATACCTGTGTGAAGTCTTGCAGACGGGGTTGGCATACTCCTCTGTTAAAGCCCACCTTGTTGCTATTTCAGCTTGTCTGCCTCTGGACTCCCCTTTGGCATCTCAGTTGCCTGCAAACTTATTCCTAAAGGACGTACTGCATTCTCAGGCCCCCCCAGGAAACCCGTCCCACCCCCATGGGACCTGAATTATGTTTTAGAGGAGCTCATGGTGGCCCCTTTTGAACTAGCTTCTAAGGCCTCTCTAAAACACTGCACTTGGAAAACAGTATGCCTGGTAGCCTCGACATCAGCCAGGAGAGTGTCAAAGCTACAGGCTCTCATGACTATTTCCGCTCTCCTCACCTTCCACAAGGACAGGGTAACTCTTAGGACAAACCCTTCCTTCATACCCATAGTGGTCAATGAGTTGTCCTTAAACCAAGCTTTTCACCTTCCCACCTTCTTTCCGCATCCACAAAATGAAAGTGAGTGTGTCTTACACTCCCTTGATGTGCACAGATAGCTTAGGTTTTACCTTGACAAGACCAAGTCTATCAGGAAATCAGACCAACTGTTTGTCTCCTTTCATCCCAGGGCTCTGGGGAAAGCAGTGACAAAGCAGACCGTTTCTGCCTGGATTTCAAGAGCAATTTCTTTCTGTTATACATACCATGGAAAAAGCCTTAGAATTCAAAATTAAAGCACGCTCCACTAGGGCTACGGCTTCATCTGAGGCTTTCTTTAAAGGGCTTGGCACTACTTACATTACAGAGGCAGCCACATAGACCTCTGTCCACACCTTTACAAACATTATAGACTGGATCACATTTCCAAATTCAGGACTGGATTTGCCAGGGCAATCCTTCATGGATTCCTAGATAACAGTTCCAAGCCTCCACCCTCTTCTTCCCTTTCAGATTTGGCACTCACCCAAGGGTTTGGAATACTGCAACATGAGAATAGAAGGGCATATAATAGTTGTGTAAAATCTTACCATAACCACAGATGTCCTTCTCTTCCATGTTGCAGTATTCCTTCCCTCCCTCCTTCCCATCCCCCTTCTTTCATTAAACTGTCCCTTCTTGGATGGCACTGGACTTATACAATTATGCCAGGACTGGGGTCTGACTGGGGCACTCATTTCTGGTGTCTGGTATGCGCAGATGTCACTTTTATGGCCCACATTCCCTTAGCCACTGTCAGACATCCCACGTACCCTGCAGTGACTACAAGCTTTTGTATACTGGCTTGATGTTTGGGTAGCGAGAGAGGAAAACCCAAGGGTTTGGACTACTACAACATGGAAAAGAAGGACATCTATGGTTAGGGTAAGAATTTACACAACTATTCTTTCCTCACACCTTAAACTGTCAGCCTTAACCGGAGACCTAGCGCCAAACTTGTCAATACTCTGTTGGTGATGGCAGTCTGTCAGTGGTGGTGCTTCTTATGAAGTGAAAGTATAGTACGATCACTGATAATATGGATGCATATGGTAACGTAGAATAAGCTGTCAGCAATGCTATTAAATCATCAATTTTGCAAATCACATCTATCATATCTTCACCGCCACCCTAATACAAATATTAAATTATTTTCAGGATCAACTTTTGTTTTTTCCAGAAAGCACCACAACTTAAAAGTATGATTTCTTTTAACCACTCAACTACCTCATACACACTGTGTTCTAATCAGGACTATGAATATAGTTTCACTCCAGACATCATTTTTTATTTAGAGTCCACATAAAAAGCAATCTGTGACAGTCTACCTGGAATGTAGTTCATCATTTCTTCAAAAGTCTTCTTTGCTCTTTTTTGCTTATCATGCCAAGAACGAGGTTCAGTGTTCTCACAAAACACAGCATCTAGAAAGACAAAAGACTACTTTTATTACTAACAATACTTTTTTTTCTTTTAGTGTGCTTTTTCTTCAAAGATCATTTTATGAAAGACACACCATTAAGTACATCTAGACTTCAAACTATTCCTGATGTAGGTATAGGTGGACAGCTTACAATTTGATGAATCTGCCTACTCAGGTTAGTACTCAGCTTTAAAATGAGAAATAAAAAGCCATAATTAACTGCAAGCCACATGTAATTAATCCACCTGAATCTGTTCCCTATGCATCACTCTTTTTTTCTCTCATCTACCTGGTCTTACCAAATGGCTCCCACTCCTTTACCTCACTGACCTATTCATAACCCTCTAGGGCTGACAGTGCGGCACATACAAGCCCGGTAGAAAACTCTCCATCCCTTTCATTCCGCAGCAAAATGGCCTCATCAACCCATTTCATTTCCTGGAAAGAGGAGATAGTCAGTAGGGTGTGGGCCAGTCTACTGGACCCAGTGTCTCTACCTCTCTGGGACTCCTAACCTCTATGGCAGCTCTCTCAAGCCCCATAATTGTTGCCTACCTCAGGAAAGTGTATGTGTTTCCATGCCAGCATGTGCTCAGTTGGCAAATTTCCCCTCTATGTCACCCAAGCAGCAAGTCAGTCACCTCCCTCTCTCCCCCTCCAGGATAGATGAACCGGGAGTAACCACTCACTGCCATCCACTTCAGCCCATTCTCTCCAGTGCTCATGGAGCTAGTCAAACACAGGTCATCTGGCTTGCAGTCAGGACTTCATCTTTCTGTAGCTTGGGGATGGAGCCCAGTGATCATTACTGATACTTGAAACTGTTCCATTCAAGTCAATGAGTACAAATATATCAAATTAATCAGATAATATTTAATTCAGCCATGAAAACCACCCTATCTTAAATTATTTTAACCTGCTTACAATAAATGAAATATTATAGTAGCCTTATATTCCCAGGGTAATTTTAAGCCCTTTTATTTTGTGTACAAATAACCCTGAGATGGGCAGAGTAAAGATATGCTGCAACATTTACATGTTGCCTCATGATGGGACAGGGTACTAAACTGGGGGTTGAATTTGTAGTTCCCATCCATTTCTCCAAGTTATGTTTGAATAGAATCAGAGAAGTACTTTACTTTATTTGGAGTGGAAGACTGTCCCATAGAAACAGAAGCAAATTTCTCTGTGGTATATACTTACCTGTACATCATGTTCTTTTTATATTGCAGAAGAGATTGAGATCCCTTGAGTGGGCGTTTATCCCACCACTTGACTTCTGAATGTGTAATAGGTACATCAAGTCCCTTCTCTCTAAACTTAAAACTTGTTTTCCATGAGTAGATACTTTATCTCCACAATTCCTAAAGACAGCCACTAACTCAGTTGCTTTCCCCATTTCCATACTAATCAATAGATCCATTCAGGAAAACACTGTGCTTAATATTTGGAAGAAATTCTGTCATACCCCCTTCACAAAGCTGGCAATGCAACTGACTTTTCAAATTTCAGACCAATTGCTATCCTATCCCCTTTGTCTAAAATGTTAGAAAAATGTATCCACAAACAGCTACTTGATCACCTACTTCATGAAAACCTTCTCACCCCCTCCCAAAATGGCTTCCGCCCTAAACATAGTACTGCTACCGCTCTTATATCTTTCATAAACACCACTGCAAAATCCTGTGATAATAATGAATTAGTCTCTTGCTTGTTTCTCAATCTTTCCAAAGCCTTTGACATTGTTTCCCACACAATACTCCTATCCAAACTAGCTTCACTAAACCTTTCTAACTCTACTCTAGGTTTTCCAGCTACCTGTCAAATCATGTTCAGGCAGTCAATGCCAATCGAGCTTTTCTCCCTTTTTACCTGTTCAAACTGGGGTCCTCCAAGGCTCTATCCTTGGACCCCTACTTTTCAATATCTTTATTAATGACCTTCACTCTTCTTGCCCACTCTCTACTATTATTCAATATGCTGATGATTCCACTATCATCTCCTCTTCCAGCAACATTACTCACCTCCATACCCTCACCCAAAACTCCCTCCACTCTGTTGAAAGGTGGCTCACTACTAACCAACTGATACTAAACCCAAAGAAAACAAAACTTCTCCTATTTCTCCCCTCTACTCTCCATCACCATAAAACTACCTTCTCTGTCTCATCCTTGAATAACATATCCATCTCTACTGAACCTCACACAACTTCTTGGCATTAATATCGATGACCACCTTAACTTTGATCTTCACATTCAACAATGCATTAAAAAGACTCAACAAAAACTTGGACTTCTTTACAGATACAAAAAATTCCTCACCCATTCCTCCAGACTTTCCCTTGCCCAAAGCCTTCCTTCTCCTTACACTGCTCTACGAAGCCCCACTACTCACAAACCTCCAATCTAATCTTCTGCCTAAACTGAAAATTACTTACAACAAAATTGCAAGATTCACATCGAACCAACCCTACCACACACATCACTGTGTAGCCTTAAAAACCCCGCAGTGGTTGGAATTTCACCACCAGATTCTATTATCCCAGCTCCCCATAGCCCATTCTGTCTTACACGATCCTTCTTTTTGGCCCTCTCTCTACACACTCATTCAGCAGTATACTCCCAACCGTGCTCTTTGTAGTTCTCAACAAAACCTACTACAAATTTGTATGCCCAACAAAAATGTTGGTAAACTACTCTATAGCTACTCCACTGCAGAAGCCTGGAACAAACTTCCACCTCACATCAGATCTATCACTAATGCCAACTCCTTCAAAGTTGCTCTAAAAGCTACCCACCAGAAGGAATGGCTATGCCTTTGCAATGACCTAACATAATCATATATCCCTATCTTTCAGTCCTACCTTATATTTCTCTTTCTACCGACTAGTATCTCTATCTGTCAATGTTCCTCTCAACAGTCACTCACTTAATTCCTATCTACTATAGTCTTTCATTTAAATCCTACCAACTATAAATGTGTATACTAATCCTAACTTAGACTATTTCTCTGCCTATCCCCCACACTTCAGCCTTTCTCTAACTATCTTCATATCTCATACTGTTGGCATTCTGTCTGTTTTCTGACTCATGTTCATTCATACTATTCCCATCTAAAAATAAATAAATAAATAAAAATGTATGCATAAAATTGTACAGTTTTTATATTTATGCTTAAGAATTTTCTTCTTTGTATACTTTGTTATTGTTATAATTTTGTTTTACTGTATCCATTCAAATTTTATTTAACTGTTCCGTGGAGCTTTTCTCCTTGGGTCTCCACTGAAAAGGGGTCTCTACCCAGTCAGACTAACCCGGTTAACAAATGTCAAATAAATAAATAAAAATAAATAAATAAAAATAAATAAATAAAAGGTCTGACAGGATAACGGACTATATGTGAGACAGGCATTGCTTCTCAGTAGCCTGTATGGTACTGAGAAGAGGGACAAGGCTTTGGGATGAGCTGCATAGTTTTTATGTTGTAAACCCTTGGTTTTCTTAGTGAGAAAGGATTACCTTGCTCACTCATTCATTCATCAATAATCCATTTAATGTATTTCAAGGAGCTAGAACCTATACCAGCACTGTTTTAGTACTTGCTTATTACTTAAACTGGTATCTTAATCTGCTTCATCTGAATACTGAATGTATTTCATTTAATATGCCCTTTACCTGTTTCCCATTACTTTGGTTTACCGTTTACTTAGATGAATTTCAGTTCCTCTGTGAAGTATTTTCTGAAGAAGCACTGCTGTAAAAATTGAGTTTAGTTAAATTACTTTCAGCATGGAGATAGCTAGGAATATGCCATATAAGCCATAGTGTACAGGTTTATTTTTTAGAGGAAGAATTATGCCTGTTAAAAAGGCATCAGATATGTTTGCTTCTAGCATAGATAGGTTCATAGAGTGTAAGTAATATGTCGTATGCAGACTGCTTCAAGGCTATATCCCTGTATTCTATCTCCAACAGGCTTTTGAGGGGAGATCTATGCCTGGCACACAGGGCATTGTCAGACCCCACTCTGATGGATCTCCTGCATATCCACAAAACAAAATACACCAGAATTACCTGTTCTAAAGGCTTAAATCTTGCCTGTGATATAAATAGGACCTGCTGGAGAGATAGGTATGTATACCACACATTACTGTGTCTATGGAACAGGCTCCCCATTCATGTGAAGCAGAGTTCCTCCTTAACCCAATTCAAGTGCAACTTGGACAACTGGATGGGAAACTGGAAATTCATCCCTGGTTTGGCACCTGTGTCTCTAATGGACACAGGTAACCTGTAAATGGTTCATCCCTCAGGCCCATGCTTACACCTACCAAGGGTATCAGAACGTGTCAGAGATTTGTGATGCATGGCTAGGCTTAAAAAGGCCCTTGTGGTCTTTAGCCTAGTAAACAACTACGAAAATTTGAAAGTAAAATGTCATAAATGTGCTTTCCATTATGACTAATTACTTCACTGGTGTCTGTTTTCCAAAATTTACTTAAGCACGTTAGGGAACATGTCATTTTAAACATTACATCTCCAAATGATGCTAGCTAAGGCAGAATTCCTTAAGCAACAACGGTAGCACTTTACACTGTCAATTTTCAATATAAGACCCCCCCTCCCCATATTGCTGATCTCAGAAAAGTACAGTTTTGTACCTACCATAAATGTAGATGTTCGAAGATCCACATTGCTGCAGTCCTAACACTTGGGTAGTCCGCTGTCCCAGTCGGCCCGAATACCAAAGTATATGGCTGACGTCGGTCAAGGCGCATTAGTCTGACGTCAGGACGTCAGGGTACAAATGCGCATGACCGACGTCATATCCTCAGTCTTTTCTTGCCCCAGATGTCAGAAGACCCTAAAAAGATAAGGCTAAAACCAAAAAACACCACACACTCCTGCACCAAATATATATATACCATATATACAAATTTACAAGAGTATAACCTCACCCACACAACCACCCCTAAACACAGAGGGGAAGGAGGGAGGGTAAATTGGACTGCAGCAATGTGGATCTTCGAACATCTACATTTATGGTAGGTACAAAACTGTACTATGTTCTTCATACCACATTGCTGCAGTCCTAACACTTGGGTAGAATCCCAAAGCAGAGGTAAGGGAGGCTGGCAAATCATAAGGAAGCAGGAGCTGACAACATGCCCTGCAAAATAGCCGTGGCAAAACCAGCCCTAGATTTAGAGTAGAGAGGAAGGTGGTAATGCTTAGAGAAAGTATGCACTGAACTCCAAGTAGCTGCCTCCAAAATATCCTTAGTTGCCACCCCCCTTAGAAATGCTGTAGAAGTGGCAGTAGCCCTAGTGGAATGAGGCCTAATCCCAGCTGGAATCTCCTTGCCATGATGGGAATAACAAAATGCAATGCAAAACCCAATCCACTTAGAAATAGTTTGTTTTGACACAGGCTTGCCCTGAGAACTCAAAGCAAAAGAAACAAACAACTGGTGAGACTGCCTAAAATCCTTAGTCCTGCTTAGATAATAACGCAACTGCCTGTGTACATCTAAAGAGTGCAAAATCTTTTCCCCCTTATTCTGGGGATCTGCATAAAAGGTAGGCAAATGAATAGTTTGGTTTAAAGCCACACTAGAAACCACTTTAGGCATAAAGGAAGGATTAGTACGTAAAGATACCCTATCCTTATGAAAAATCAGGAAAGGCTCAACCGCCATAAGGGCCTGCAATTCAGACACCCTTCTTGCAGATGTAATGGCTAACAAAAAAGCAGTCTTCCATGACAAATATTTCAATTCAGCAGTAGCTGCAGGCTCAAAAGGTTGTAGAGTGAGTTTCTCCAACACAAAATTGAGGTCCCAAGCAGGAGTAGGAGCTCTACGTGGGGGTCTTATATTCTTTGCCCTCTAAGAAATTGCTTGAACAAAGGATGAGAAAACAATGGTGGGTCACAATCATAGTGAGCTGAAATTGCTGCAGCATGAATCTTAATGGAAGAGAAAGACAAACCTTTGTCCAATAACTCAGTAAGATATTGAAGAGCCACACTCAAATTCGGCTCAGAAACATCCAAATCCTTTGCTGCACACCAAAATAAAAATCTCTTCCATTTTCCTGCGTACACTTTCCTTGTACTAGGTCTTCTGGCTTCCATAATCACATTCAAAACTTGTTGAGGAAGCTGAGACCTGCTATGGTTCAAAACAGAATATGCCAAGCTGTTAGATGAAGAGAGTGAAGCTTGACATTGAGCAGATGCCCGTCCTTCTGAGACAATAGGTGTGGAATCAAAGGTAAGGGCCATGGAGGCTTCCTTACCAGACTCCTCAGCAATGGGTACCAGTGCTGCCGAGGCCAATCCGGAGCTATTAAAATCATCCTTGGCTTGTCTTGTCTGACCTTTAGAAGTACCTTTGGGAGGAGAGGCAGAGGTGGAAAGGCATACACATGAAGATTTTTCCAACTGAAAGAAAGAGCATCCACTTTCCAGGCTGTGTGATAAAACCTTTTCGTGCAAAACTTTGGCAGCTGGTGGTTTAGTGGAGAAGCGAACAGATCTATGTCTGGAGTTCCCCATGACACTGTCAATGTCTGAAATACATGAAGATCCAGTTTCCACTGTGGGGATCCATGATTTGCCTGCTTAACACATCTGCTAAGGAGTTCTGTGCTCCTGGCAGAAACCTTGCTTGAAGATTCAGCTGCAAGCTTAACGCAGTCTCCCACAAAATCATTGCTTGCCTGCATAGAGGATAAGAATGTGTTCCCCCTTGTTTGTTGATGTACCACATGACAGTTGTGTTGTCTGTTAGAATCAACACCTGCCCTGGAAGAAGTAAATCCTTGAAAACCAGTAATGCAAACTGGACTGCTAACATCTCCTTCATGTTGATATGTAGATGCTGCAGTCTGGCAGGCCACTTGTCTTGTATCCACTTTCCATTCAGATGAGCTCCCCAAGCTGTGTCTGAGGCATCTGTCGTTAGAATCTGACTCGCCTCTGGCCGGGTCACAGAGAGTCCCTTGTTTAGGTGACATTCCTGAGCCCACCACAAAAATTCCTTTTGAATGCAAGGTATTATTTGAATGACAGTGTCCAAATCCTGGCAGTGCTGTGTCCATACATTTTTGAGATACCATTGTAGCTTCTTCATATGCAGTTTGGCATTGGGAAGTACCAGAATACAAGATGCCATGAACCCTAAGGCTTGAAGGACTGTCCTTGCAGTCAGCCCGGACTGATGAGATAGTTGATGGAAGTAAAGAGAAAGATTCTTTTGTTTGTCCGGGGTTAAAAAGGCCATCTGGGTTGCTGTATTCAGTCTCATACCCAGAAAGCACATGTCTTGAGAGGGTACTAGACTGGACTTTATTTCGTTCACAGAATACCCTAGGCATCTTAGCACTGCTATCACATATTCCAAATGCTGAAGAAGCACGTCCCTTCCTTGAGCCAGAATCAGGCAATCATCCAGATAAGGATAGATTTGTATTCCTTTTAGCCTGAAGAAAGCTATCACTGGAGCCAGAACCTTTGTGAATACTCTGGGCAGTAGATAAGCCAAAGGGCAATGCAGAAAACTGATAATGAGAATTCCCAGCTCGAAAACGCAGATACTTCCTGCAAATTAGTCTGATAGGAACATGAAGGTAAGCTTCCTTGAGATCCAAAGTTACCATCCAGTGATCTTTGCCCAGCAGAGGTAAAAGTTGTTGTAACGTCAACATTTTGAACTTGGGAATGTCCAGATAAGTGTTGAGGATAGACAGATCCAAAATTGGTCTCCACGTGTTCCCCTTTTTTGGTACTAGGAACAGGCGAGAATAAAATCCTAGGCCCCTTTCTGGCACAGGAACTGGCTGAATGGCCCCTATTTGGAGCAACAGAGAAATTTGCTTGTGAGCCTCTTTCCTTTGTTGAGGAGGAATGTCTGGCATGCCCTTGAAAGGAGGCAAGGTATGGAAATAAAATCTGTAACCGTGGTGAATGATATCCAATACCCATCTGTCTTGGGTAATTAAACTCCAGTTTTCTTTGAAAAGTGCCAACCTTCCTCCCAAAGGTGCTGCCAGCCGAGAAGATTCTGGCAGCTGAAAAGGCAGGTCATTGTGTCTGTTTACGAAAGGACTGACCCCTGCCCTCACCAGAAGACTGAGCAGGTGAACTCCCTGTTCTAGGCCTAAAAGAACCTTGAGCTCTGCCTCTACCACGTCTAGACCTACCCCTAGACTGGGAATCATAAGCAGGATATGTCCACCCCTTGGTAGGCCAATTTCTACTAAACTTCAGAGGCTGAACCTGCAAAAAATCTTTAACAGTCTGCATAGACTTAGCCTTGTCTTCCATTTTCTTTAGAACTGCTTCCACAGGCGAACCAAACAACACATCAGATTGTAAACGAGCATCTAAAATCCTTGTTTTCACATGCTCAGCTAAATTCTGATCCCTCAACCAGGCGTGCCTGCGAAGAACCGAACCAGTGGCAGCCACCCTCGAAGAGGCCTGCACAGCATCAAAACCACATTGCAAAGAATGCTTACCCACCTGTTCAGAAACATGAACTAAATCCTGCAACTCTTTACACTCAATACCTTCCGCCAAAGCATCTACCTTAGACTTTAATTGTGAAAGGAGATAATTTTGGTATTTCAACATGTGAAACTGGCAATTCAAAGCTCTCATGGCCAAAGTGGAAGAAGTATACACTTTCTTTCCCCATCTATCCAAAGCCCTAGCCTCTTTATCTGGAGGAACAGGATTTTTAACAACAGAAGCCTTAACACCTTTAGGCCCCTGTGAAACAGTTTCTGGGTCTGCCCTAGGACTCTTAAAAGATACTTATGAGCTTCAGGCACCCTATAATATCTATCCGGTTTAACTGGAGCAGGAGGCAAAGAGTCAGGGTTCAGAGAAGCCTCTGCAAAACATCCTCTACCACATCTAGAACAGGAGGTATAGCTAAAGGCCTATGCTGGGGTAGAAACAAAATTCCCTAAGCCTTTTCCTGAATCAGAGAAATCCTGACCTTCCCATTTAAAATGCTCCCTCATGGAATGAAGAGTCTCTGAAAATGAAAAATCCTCAGGAGGAGAAGCAGAAGGAGTAGAATCATCTACATCAGAATCAGAGTAAGGGAATACTCCTGCAAGTCTTCAGCCAAGACTCAGAAGCATCCGAACACTGCTCAAAACTCCCAAGCTCAGGTTCCACCCTAGGCCTCTTATCAGAAGGGGCATAGAACCTCTAATCATTGTAATCAAATCTTCTGCCATCTTAAGCATATGCTTCTTAGGTACAGACCCTGAAGAACTAGGGGTAACTCCTGAAACAAAACCTGGCCTGCCCCTGGGAGAAGCCTTGGAAACAGCAGGAGGGCCTAACCACCTTAGGAAGGGAGGGAAGAACAGCTACCTGAGAAGCCCCTTCCGCCTGGCCTACCTCCTGAGAGGTCACATCTTGCAGTAATAAAGTCTCTCCTGGGATTCCAAAGAAATTTCTGGCTGAACCCTGGCTCCACCGAGCCCTCTAAAGAACCGACGTCCGGGACGGACGGTTCTTCCAGCCTAGGCTTTGCTGTTTTGTCCTTGCGCTTTTTGACGAAGCGGGCCGGAGCATCCGACGGCATTTTATAATTACACCGCTTCCCAAAACTAACCTGGCACAATCTAATCTTCTCTTTATAGTGCGTTTGTTAAATCTAGCACAAGAGCGACAGCCAACAACGCCGTGCTCAGGCCCTAGGCAAGGTATACACAAGGTATGATAATCCCTATGAGGTATCTGTTTCCCACAAAAAATACAGTTATTCACTTTTTCTGACATCCGGTAAAATACTGAGGCAAGAAAAAACCAAAATAATCCCCAACGGGGTACTTAGCCAATTTGGATTCGGTCTGAAACTCCGACTTCGGAAAATCTCAGAACGCCAACCTGCACTTGCAAAACTGCTTCTGCATCGGACCATGCGGCAAAAAAGACTGAGGATATGACGTCAGTCATGCGCATTTGTACCCTGACGTCCTGACATCAGACTAATGCGCCTTGACCGACGTCAGCCATATACTTTGGTATTCGGGCCGACTGGGACAGCGGACTACCCAAGTGTTAGGACTGCAGCAATGTGGTATGAAGAACATCTCCGCCAAGTATAATTTGGCACCATTTTCTGTCCCAGCTAATAGTTAATGAAGACCAACCCAAGGAAGTGGCTAACAGTCTATAACCAAAACATTCTAGTCCTATAGAACTAGGAAGTGGAGCTGCAGGATTAGATGCTAATGAAAACATTACATACATACAAGCACCGTCTAGACAAGCTGGCCTTTGAGAAGGCCAGCTGCAGTGGGTAAAAGTAAGGCCAGCCTTCTTAACAGCATTCTCTTGCCAATCTTTTAATATTCTCCAGTTCCTCTGCTTATGGCATGTGCAAATACTGTATGCACATACCATGGAGTCAAAACACATTAGGAAGGCTTATCTGCTCTCATGCTTCCCAGTTTAGCACACTGGAACATGAGCAAACTGCCCCCAAAACAAAAAAAAAAGAGCTACATGAGAGTACAAAGCCATAAAACTGTAGATACCCGAAGTGGGTGGATGGATTATCCAACAGAGAGAAAAAAATGAAAATGGGATGGAAATAAGCACCGCAGAATAAGCTTCTCCATGAAAATCAGATGATACAATGAGTACTCACTTATAACACCTAGGAAGAATCCCAAGCATCAAACTGCAATTCCTCAAAGAAGAAGGGAGCCAGATGGGGAAGAAGCAATGCCCATAAAGTGAAACACTACTTCACAGTGCCAGCAGTTGTTCAGTTGTCAGAGTTGAGCTCTAGGCAACACTGCTTATCAAAACTATGTACAGAACAAAAAGCAGCTATGGCACAGATGTCTGCAAAGGATTTGTTTTTGAACCAAGTGCTCACACCAGTGACACTCCCTGGCTGAAGAGAAGACTAGCTGAAAGATGGCGAATAGGAGGCTTTTCTTGGTAAAGTAATCCCTCCCTATTTGGAACAAAAGAAACAAAGTTTACTTTTCCCAATTCAAGCATCCTCTTCAGGTAAAACCTGACATGACCGCATGTATCCGAGTTATACTCCCTTTGCTTATTCATTTTCCATTCGTTAACCACAGCAGAGCACTGGTCCAATACATACCACTTTCAGGGTCAACCCAAGGAACCTTCCCCCACCCAAGAAGATGAATAAACTCACTGACAGTTTAGAAAATACATTTGAAAGACGATGGTGGCATGTCCTGAGGGAGACCTGGTCCTTGTGAAAGACCAGATATGATTCTTTGCACATGAACATCCGCAGCTCATAACTCTTGCTGGCAGATGTAATAGCCTCAAGGATAAACTCTCCCAAGAGGCAACCTTCAAGTCTACTGAAAGACGTGGCTCAAAATGTAGAATAAGCCAGTCTTTCGTGAAATTAAAGTTCCAAGGATGAGAAGGGTTCTTCAAAGGAGAAAAGTAAGACAAATTTCTGCTAAGTCGGTAAGTCCACATGGTCATAAAGCATCTGGATGATGGAGGTGGGAAAAAAAAAGATGAGGACCATGAAGTAAGGGTGGCCAAATTCAAAGAGGTATGTAAGAGCGGTCAGGCACAACTGCAAGTTCACTGACTGAAGAGAAAGGAGATGCTTGTCTGTCACATGGACACTGCCTTCCACTTGACAGAACAAGTCTGCCAAGTATAAAGTTTCCTAGCAGCCTTCACAACATCAGAAACCTCAGTTGACAAGTCTGACAGAACTGGCAATAACAGAGAACACTGGAGAACACAAAGAGAACACCAGTCTCTTTCCACAGCTCTCAGAATGCTAGGACAGTAGCATACATTTACAGATGCTGTTGTAACATTCTGATCATTTCTAAAAAGAGGAGGAAGCTGCACAGAGTGCTCTTTATTGTTGCTAGGCTAACACTGCTACTCAAAACTGGAGAAAGACAAATGCATACCTCTCAAATGTACCTGATTTTGGAGAGTCCAAACTATATTTTTTCACAATATGTCTATGCTGTAAAATACATACACTAAAATCTTCCTGAAGGAGTTTTGCATTGTATACACACAAGCTGAACAAAATAAGACATGTTGATCTTATTGCTGATAAAGCAGATCCAAGAAAACTTTTAGTTATGTACTTACCATAACTTCGGATGTATGGGATCCATCTCGCCTACATTCATAACTGATGGGTTCGGGTTCAGAGCCGATCCCTCGGCTCCGACTCGGCCACTATATAGTAGAACGAAGTCTCTAATTGGCTGGGCTACCCCTTATCCCAAAATGCACCACGCCTGCTTCCCCAGATCTTGTTTGTTCGCTTTTGTATACCTACATCCAGGCACAGAAACATACCAACAACTGTAACAAACTAAAGTCCTTCAAGAGAAAAACTCAGTAAGTAGCAACATTTCCTCTAAGTCCAATGGGAAGGGGGAAGGAGGGCGGGTACGTATGAATGTAGGCGAGATGGATCCCATACATCTGAAGTTATGGTAAGTACATAACTAAAAGATGTAATGGGATCCTATCTCGCCTACATTCATAACTGATGGGACAGCATCCCTAGCACCTAAATCCTGGGTGGCTCATTGGAAAACACTCCTGAGAACTGTGGAACCAAAGGAAGCTCTACCTCGAGAAGCCACATCTATCTTGTAATGAGAAATAAAGGTGTGCGGAGAAGTCCAGGTAGCAGCCGCACAGATATCATCAATCGATAATTTGGAGTGAAATGCTACAGAAGTAGCCATTGCCCTGGTAGAATGAGCCTTGACTGGGAATGGTAGCTCTTTGCCGGACTGTGAATAGATGAAGGAGATGCAATCTTTAATCCATTTGGCTATGGTGGTTTTAGCCACTGGTTGACCCAACCTATTTTCCGCAAAGGACACAAACAGCTGATCTGACTTTCGTGTCTGATTGGTCCTACTTAAATAAAAACGCAGTTGTCTGTGAACATCCAACTGATGGAAAATATATTCTGCGCTATTGGAGAATTTGGGAAAAAACACCGGGAGCTCCAAGGATTGTTGAATGCATAAGGGGGATGCTACCTTGGGCAAGAAAGAGGGATTTAACTTGAGAGACTCTCTGTCTTTGTGAAAAGTCAAATAAGGAGGATTAGAACAGAGAGCCTGAAGCTCTGAGACCCGCTTGGCAGAGGTTATTGCCACCAAAAAAGCGGTTTTCCAAGATAGAAATTTTAAATCACAAGTAGCTGCTGGTTCAAAGGGACGGGCAGTTAAAGAAGCTAGAACCATATTCAGATCCCAGGGGGGCACAGGATGGGCTATTGGGGGCCGAAGGAGCCACGCTCCTTTAAGGAAAGATTTGCAAAGCCTGTTTGCCATTAAGGAAGGCTCAAAGGAGACATGAAAATTAGAGATAGCCGCCAGTTGGACTTTAATTGTGGAAACTGAAGAGCACAAATAAAACAAAGAAGCCAGGAATTCTAAAACCTGAGGTACTGGGGCGGTAAGGGGATCTATACCTCATTGCTGGGCCCAAAGGGCAAACCTCTTCCACTTGCTGGAATACAGTTTAATAGTGGAAGGTTTGTGAGAAGAGGACAAAATGTGATGCACAGATTTTCCCCAAATGAATGTGATTCCTAGTGAATGACCCAAACTGACTGTGGTCATAAGCGCCCGAACTAATAGATGCTTGGAGGTGGCAGTAAGGAGCCAGTCGTCTAGATAGGGAAACACTTGGAATCCTAGACTTCTCAAGTGAGCTGTCACCACTGCCAGACACTTGGTGAACACCCTGGGGGCTGTGGTGAGACTAAAGGGCAGTGCTCGGAACTGGAAATGACTGGTTCCCAGGCGGAAGCGTAAATGACTCCTGGACTCTTGACGTATCAGAATGTGATAGTAAGCATCCTTGAGATCTATGGAGCACATCCAGATATCCTTCTCCAATAACGGGAGAATGGACTGAAGGGTGACCATTCGGAATTTGGATTTTTTTACAAAGCGATTCAATGAGCTGAGGTCCAAAATGGGCCTTAAGTTCCCTGTCTTTTTTGGCACCAAAAATAGTCTTGAGTAAGTTCCTGATCCGATCTGGTCGGCGGGGACAGGCTGGATGACTCCTTTTCTTAGCAGCTTTGAAACCTCGACCGCTGCTTGATCCCGCTGACTGGGTGGCACATCCGGGATTTTCCTGATAGGAAGAGGGGGGATCTTGGTGAAAGGGATGAGATAGCCTCCGGTTATGGTTCGGAGCACCCACTGATCCTTGGTGATAGATTCCCAAGCCTGTGGGTGTTCCGCAAAACGACCCCCGACTGGCTCCGGAGGTGCGCAGTTGGGCCACGTCTCAGGGACGAGGAGCGTAGGATGGACCACCAAAGGTTACGGGGGCCTCTGCTGCCTCTGGGGCGGCGTCTTCCTGAATCCTCCCCCCTGCCTCTAGAGGGGGGATCACTCGGTGGAGTAGGGAAAGACCTTTGAGATTTCCTGAACCACATTTTCCCTCCTCTCTGGGCCTTGGGGTAAGGTCTAGAAGGAGCGGAAAAACGGGCCCCCACGGCAGTCAAGGTCTTGCCCTCATGCTCGCACCGAGTCAGTGTGTCCTTCACCTTGGGTCCAAACAGGGAGGACCCATCAAAAGGGGCGTCGGTGAAGGAAGACTTAAAAGCCTCATAGGGACACAGCGTAACCAGGCGTGTCTTCTAAGAGCCACGCCTGTTCCCGCTGCTACTCGCCCTTCGCCGCATATGAGATGAGCCTCATGGACGAGTTGACTATCGAAGATAGGGTAGTCATCTGGGCGCCAACAGTTTGGGCTAACGCCTCAGGAAGGTTACCCATAAGAGACTCTCCTAACTCTTTGAGGAGGTCCCTTTGGAGCCTGGTGAAATGACAAAGGTAATTCAGTGACCGCAGGGTAAAGGCCGCTGAAGAAAGGGTATGCTTCCCGTACCTATCCATGCTCCTGGAATCCTTATTAGGAGGGTGAATAGACGTTGAAGCCTCTGCCACATCCTGCTGAGTGGCAGATGCCACCACCATCGCATCTACTGCAACTCCTTTGGTCAAAAATTCCTTTTGAGGAGGGGCTGAGAGGAACTTGTTAGGCCTGGCGGGCACCGGTTCCACAGAATCAGGGTGTTCCCACACCCTTCGAGAAACTAAATCTAGCAATTCATCGAAGGGTGGAGACACCCAGGAGGCGGAGGGCTGGGCCCCAAAAGCCTTGAGGAAGACTGACTCCTCTGCGGAAGGGGTTTTGGACTGCCAATCGTCTCTCTGTCTCAGGATCTCGAGGATATCTGAGAATGAGACGTCATCCGAGGATGATTTTGGGGACCCCTCCGCATCATCAAGGTCAGTATCTGAAGTGATAGACTCATCCTGGGAGTCAATGTGCTTCCTCTTGCACAATTTCTTCCTTGGAGGTTCATCCAAAGCAGATTCAGAAGGACCTCCCAGGAGAAGGGAACCCCCCAAGGGGGTATCCTCAGGCCCTGGGGCCCCACTGTCGTGGGAATGAAGCACACCAGAAGCACCAGTTCCCAAGTCTAGGGACGGTGAGGTAGAGACTTGCTGAGCCGGCAAGGACATGGCCAGCGCACTCCTCATGGCCTCAAAAACAGGACCTCCAGACTCTACGGAGGATACCGGCTGAGAGACCACAACAGTACCGGGAATCCCTGCGGCCGATGCTCAGAGGGGAAGACTAGGCACCAAAGCTACCAGTTCCAAAGTGTTCCCCTCGGCCCCGACCGAGGAAGTCCCAGTACTGAACCCTGACGCCGAGGACAGGGTAGGAATGATGGTCAGAACCAAGAGGCTCCGAGGGAGTCTCGGTTCCGACTGGACGTCTCTGCTCTGCTCTACCATCACCGACTCTAACGGCTCCGAGGAGGTTGGAGGAGGAATCGGATGTGTCGAAGTGGGGATTGGCTCCGGAGCCGAGTGGGCTGGAGCCGAGACCATTTTTGCAAAAACCGGGGACTGGAAAAGCCTCTGGATAACTCTGTCCAAATCTGAGTCAGACAACCTGGAGGATTTAGAGGAAATAGATGGGGGCCGAGACGACTTCTCTCTCGGCTCCGAAAGACCAGGGGACCAGCTCCGAAACAGCTCCAACACTATCGGCACCGGATCCGGAACCGTATGTATAAGTATCGGCGCCGAAGGGGACTTCGGGGCCGAGGGGGGAGAGTCTGAGCTGCACACCTCCAACGGCTCCGAGACCAACGGAGCCGAAGCAGATGATTCGCCTCTCGATCCCCCAACCTGCGGCTCCGACACCACTGGAGCCGAGGAAAGAGGTATTGAGGCAGACCCTTCCACCCGAGGCTCCGAAGCCATTGGAGCCAAGGAAGAAGAGGTCGACCTATGCTTCTTGGAAGTCGGTTCCGATAGACTGGTCGGAGCCGACGACCTTTTCTTTTTAGAAGCTGGAGAGGAAGGAGAAGCCAAAGCTTCCTCAAAGGAGGGCTTAATAAGGCCCTTAAGTATCAACTTATTTTTACGTTCTTGAAGGACCCTAGAGGAAAAAGCATGACAAACATTACAAGTTTCCTGTAAACGTTTCGGTCCTAAACAATATACACAAACAGCATGGCTATCGGTAATAGACATTTTGTAGTTACACTTGGTGCACTTTTTAAAACTAGACTTCTGCTCTTTCGACATCCTGTCACACCACAGTTTTACCACAACGAAAAAAACAACCTTTAGTAGGGCACGAGCCCTTTGACTCAAACGGGACTGGCCCGAGATACAGCACCCAAAACGGGCAGAAGCCCTCTAACTTAAACGGGCTTAGCCCGATAAAACAGAACATACAGTAAGACAAATTTAGCACACCCACACACAAATAAGGGCAAGGGCCCTCTAATTTAAACGGGCCTTGCCCGGTAAATAGAAAAAAATACCAATCACACCAAAAAACAGCTGTTTGTTAAATTTATGAAGAAACCCCTAGGTCAAAAGACCAAAAAGTAACCATAAAACTACTTAGCTCCAGCCAAGTCGAGACCACGTCTAGCTTGAAAAGCGGCAAACGAGATCTGGGGAAGCAGGCGTGGTGCATTCTGGGATAAGGGGTAGCCCAGCCAATTAGAGACTTCGTTCTACTATATAGTGGCCGAGACGGAGCCGAGGGATCGGCTCCGAACCCGAACCCATCAGTTATGAATGTAGGCGAGATAGGATCCCATTACATTTAATGATTCACCTTCTTTTACTGAGTACTTGCTACACATGCAAAATGGAATTTATATATAGTGCCACCACAAAGAAGATGGGACTGCTTGCAGGCATCTTTTGCTTCTGCACATTTACAGCTAGTAATGAAAAGTACCATAAAAGCTGTACATGTAAATGCAGCTGATTCAGAAACACACTCTTTTGTGTGATAGAGTACTAACACTTATCACATAAGTACAAAGAGTCCAAGGTTCCAGTGATAATTAATGTTACTATAAAGTCAAGGGAAGTACAAAATCAACAGAAATACAGTTAAGAATATTAAGTAAAAGATTTCACTGATAAATACGTATTGTAAAATGTTCTCTCTCCTATTGCACTTGCTAGTCAACAGCTTTGAGAGACTGATGGCACGATGCTGGTATTGTTCCTATCTCTCTCTCTCTCTCTCAGATGTACTGTTTAATGTATGCTCTTTATGCGTTCATGGTTAAGTTCAGGTTACTGCTATGATGTCTCCCAATTTATATGCTATGAAACATTACCTAGCTTTTATTCTAATCAAAAAGATAACCCACACCGAATATCTTTTCTGCAACTTACATCTTGCATAAAGCTTTTCCTGTAATACTACAGGTGGTACCTCACAATTCAACCGTAATCCGTTCCAGAACAGTGGTTGAATTGAGAAAAAGCCAAATTGCAAGATGCCATTTCCCATACAAATGTATGGAAAATGGTTTAGTTTGTTCCTGGACCAAACAAAATTAAAAAATATACAAAAATAAATTTTTTAAAATGTAGCTCACCATGATTTGAAATGTAGAACATCTCTTAAATGGAGGACAGGATGTGGAAGAGGGATGGAAGGGGAATGGAGGACTACTGTATTCCTAAAGCTACTGGTCACATATCACATACACATTTATCTGATGTTAAATCCATCTAAGAATGCAGGCTAACATGCTTCTTGTCCAGCTAAAATGCATTCTCATTACATCACTGCATGGCAGCAGTTATGAAATGAATATCTGTTGTCTCCAGTTATGATCAATGCTTTATTTAGTTCACTTTAATGTGATATATATTATAACAATATATTATAACAACTGTTTTTTGGAAGTTGTAGGTGAAAAATTTTATCCAGGGTGACTTGTCTCTCCCTCTTTTTCAGGATGGTCTTGAAGTGGTGCATGACTGTGTTGTTAAACAAGTCCGTCATCCTGTTGACGTCACCTTTGTGGGTTGCCACTCCAAGACTGTAGCCTGCACCTTCTCCCAGTTGGATAAAAGTTCTTTAATACAAGCTGTTGGCGTAAATCCTTTTTCCACTGTCGCCCTCAACTTCAGAAGAAATCTCCCTTTCTTTTTCTTTAAACTGCTCATTGCAAAGTACTGTAAGCTCCTCCATTGGGAACTTGTTGTCATGGTCTTGTAACAGTTCCTCCACATCTGCCTCATCCACCTCCCCTATGTCCAAGTGCTCTGCTGTGGAAACAATGTCTTGCAGCATTTAAGCTGCTTCATCTATAATTTCACCCTGGGAAAAAGAAGGAACCAGTTTCCTCCAGACTGCACAAAGGACTTTCTGGGACACTCTATCCCAGGCACTTATGATGAATGATATAGCATTAAGAATGTTGAACTCAGTCTTCGAGAAATCCTTCAGTGTTTTATCTGAAGAATGGGTCACATCAAACAGCCTCAAAAAGCATGCTTTTGTGTAGATCGTCTTGAATCAGGCATTGGCTTGTTGATCAATAGGTTGGATGAGAGAAGATGTATTGAGAGGCGGGAACTGAAACTTGATGAAATCAGTCTATCTGAAGAATTTCCTCTAACTCCCATGGGTGGGCAGAGGCATTGTCTAGCAGCAGAAGAGCTTTCATTGGCAAATTGTTCTCTGTCAGGTACTTCTTGACACTTGGAATAAACTCCTCAAAAATTTGATCCTTGAAAACTGACTAGTCTACCCAAACTTTGGTGTCTGATTTCCACATTACATGTAGTTTTGATTTTATAATTATTCTTCCAAAGTAACTTGGGTTTTCTGAGTGATACACCAGCAGAGGCTTCAGCTTGAAGTCTCCACTGGCATTTGCTGCCAGGAGGAGTGTGAGCCTATCTTTCTTGGGTTTGTGACCTGGAATCCTAGCTTCTTCTTGGGTTATGTAAGTCCTACTTGGCAATATCTTCCAGAAAAGCCCCTTTTCATCACAATTAAAAATTGGTTGTGGCAGAGAGCCATCTCTCTCTATCAATTCTTCAAATTCCTTGACAAATTTCTGTGCACCTTTTTTGTCAGCACTAGCTGCCTCTCCTTGTCTCAGAACACTGTGGATGCCACTTTTTTTTTTTAACCTGTGGAACCATCCCCTACTTGTTCTAAATTCCTAGGTTTACTGTGAGCTACTTCCTGGAGTTTTTTTTTTGTAAGATTTCAAAGATGAGCTTAGCTTTTCACAGATCATGGTCTGAGTTACTGGATCTCCTTTCATCTGCTTCTCCTGGATCTAAACAAGAAGCATCTTCTCCATATCTTCATGAATTGTTTTTCTGTGTTTGTCCAAAACATTTGTTGCTCCTTTTGACACCTTAGCACCCATGATGCTGTCTCTGTTTTTCCAGAATTTTGAGACAGTTTTCATAGGCACACCACACTGTTCTGCTATTTGTCCTATTTTACCTACTCTCTCAATTTTTCCTATGATTTCTTTCTTTATTTGAATGCTCAGCCACTTATATTTCCTGCCAGTATCACTCTTCTTTTGCCCCATTTATTCAGTTCTTCACAACACTTAAAAGAAACAACTGCACTATATAAACAACACAACAGGAAACAACTTTTCAACCTCCGTTCCAGGTCAAATTGTGAGATGGCGGGCGAACTGCGGGATGCCCAGGTGGCCAAAAGTGTGGTCGAGCTATAAGGTGGTCAAATTGTGAGGTACCACCTGTAATCAAACATAAGCCTTAACAGGAAGGGATTCAGTGTGGCAGAAATACTGAAACTGGGAAAATTAACTTCCACAATTGACTTTTGCTGGTGTAGAACAACAGATGAAGACTACACATTTCATCTTAACTCATTCATTCCAATGGAGCTCAGGAAGTTTGCACTGTAACTTCCAATGGGTGGTGCCTAAGCCTTTTGACAGAATCAAATTACGTCTTCATATTTCAAACAAAAGTTCATATCTCTGGAACCACAGGTGTTATGGAAGAAGTATAAATGGCAAACTCTTCAGCACAAACTATTTTATAGTGATAGCATTCTTTAGATTCTAGGTCTTAAACCAAATTTTATAAATTGCAGTAAACAGTAAATATCACATTTGTAATATTTTGTAAACAACTTACACTATCTCATCAACCACTGAAGTTACACATATACTGTCAGCAGCATTTTATTCAGCTAGCTGAGAGCTTTTACATGAGGCTAAGGAGTTCTGCCTGTATTGCTTGGTTGTTGAGATATTTAGAAACAATGAAAATTATATCTATATACATTAATATCATAAAAACAACAGTTAATATGTATTTATTTCCACTACACAGAGGTCAAATATTAATGTAGTTGAGTTTGCCATTGAGTAAGCTTTAAGATGAAAATTTTTAAAACCTTATACATAGCATGGTTTTGGAATTATTGATGCAAATATGAACAAAGAATATTTGACGCCCAGAGGCGTCAGTAGGAGTTAACTTTAAATGCACCTGGATGCACCCCTCAGATGTAATGAGTTAAGTAATAACGCAGAACATTTGAGACAGCAATGTTGCGTTAAACTGCATTACCATGCTGACTGAGCCTCCCTGGTAATGGGATGTTATATGCTCTAAATGGAAATAAGGAACCCCATCATTGAAATCCTAAACTGCACATAATGCAATTACATAATGGGAACCAAATACAGCCATACAGCTGTAGACAAGTCTGTCAGTAATAACAACAAGGAAAAAATGTCAGTCAGTCACCAGAGATGGAGATGGTGAGAATAGAAAAAAAAAAAAAAAAAAAAACAACTGCATTCCAAGCTTTCATCACTAACTTTACTTTGTACAGAACAGACAAAACAGAGATCTGTTATTAAACAGCAACATGACCACAACACTAGAAAAAAGGAAACAATTTTAGTCTTCTGACAAGAGCACACTATCTTCCTTAAGGATATCCGCTGGCCAGGCAAGAGTCAAGAAGTGGTGGCCTTCAAAGGCTCTACACTGCTTCTAGGCTAAAGAGATCTTTATTCTTCACTGGAAGTTTCCACATATATTGTAAATAATAATAAAAAGTGACGATTATATTTCCAAAGCATACATGTGCTCAAAATGTCATCAGTAGGACTCACACATGCAGAAATGCCAGTATGATACTCATATCAAGAACACACTAAGAAAAGCTATGTCAATAAGGTTTATGTCATATCATATCACCTGTGGCTAAAGACAGACCATACAGTTTGGTTGTGTGATGTAAAAACTTGACTCCAAGATTTTGCAGGGTCTTCCAAATCAACTAGTTACTAACAATATATAACAACATAATGAACTTGCACACAGTCCCTGAAGAAAAATAATGATGAAACCTTCTGTGTGATATCATAAGTGCAGTATATTTTAATGATTTAAAACCTACATTAACAAACTTATTTGATGAGCATACGCATTTGTTCTACTAACCTCTCAGTAGTGTTATGAGTGAAACTAGGCGGTGTTCCTGAAGGAGCTGGTTTAGTTTATACTGCAGATAGTAGTCTGTATAAACCTCCAATGTATTCTTAAAAAGAATTCTTCCTCCAATTAAAACATGATGAAGCCAGTCAGGAATGTGAAAAACAACTCGACCTAAAGAATATACAACCAAAAAGTGTTAGTTAAAAACAAACAAACAACCACCCACCTCAACCTTCTTAAAGATGGATGTTCTACACTACAAGTTTGAATTCTACATGAATTTGAAAAATTAATCTAAAACAGAATTCTAATTGGTTTTACAGATGTGGTAAACCTCTATGCCTTTGTCCTCTACAACTCATTTATTTTTTTATGTACCCTTTGTTGACTGGGTTAGTCCCATTTGGCTAGTGGCTTCTTTTCAGGGAAGACCGGAGGTGGTATTTATACTACTAGGGGAACTTTGGCCAAGGGCATCAAAGGAACTTCCCCTACTTTTTTGACAGATACCGAGGGATCTTAAACATCTACTTAAGCTATAATTAAGTCCATTAGATGGGACCTCGGTTTAACGTCTCATCTGAATGACGACACAGTCAGAAGTACAGCATCCCCTTTACACTGCACTGCAGTGTCAGCAATCCATCTACCTTGTGCAGATATAGAACTCATATCTTTTTGCACCAAAGGTGAGTGTGTTACCTGCTGGTTTCACTTACACTGCAAATATAATCAGTACTGAGATTGTTGTAACTTGGGACAAGGGAGTATCTCTAAATTTGATGAAAATCACTTACAGAGCCATATTTCTCAACTGAAAGCACAAAAAATCTGGACAAAGCCAAAATAATGGGAAGACAAAGACACAAAAGTAGGGACAGATTTTAAACATGCTTTAAAATCTGTTGTAAACAAAAGTGTAGCAGAATAAAGTTTCTAATAGCTTTTAAAGCTGTTTAACCTTCTAATTATTTGCTTTTTTGGCAATACCCACTGTTAATTGCATGCACGAGACGAGACAGTCTTAACAGTGCTTAGGTGTGCTTAACAAAAGCTTGTTAAGCACCTTTCTGACATCTGAAAGGATTGCTTAATAAGCTCTTCTTTTTCCAGATTTTTGAGCATAATCAGAGCATTGCAATTACTACAAGTAAATAATAAATTAATGTTTACAAACAAACTCTATCATTACCTGGTGAATGATAAATGAAAAGGAACACACAGTTTGTTTCTACTCACAAGGCATATTCAAATGAATTAATCAATCTGCAAGGAATGTGGGCCACATTAAACATGGATCATAAACAAACATCTAGCTTCCATGATTTTACTTTGTTTAAAGTAATGCATAACACAGAAAACAGGTGGGATAGCTGGTGTATAGTGCAGACAAAACTCATCATCTCGCCTAACAAATGTGATGTCAGTATTACACAACATGTCAGCTACAGTACTCAGTTTATTATCGAATAACGCCATGTTTATGCCAGGGTCCTGTAGAAAGTCATGGTACAGATCCTGCCTGCCTATCTGCTTGCAAATATATACACGCTATGTGGGTATCAGACTAATATAATAAGAAACACTGTCTGGACCTGATTTCACACTGTGGTGGCAACTATTGCTCCATACTGGAAGAGGCCCACTGTACTCATGAGTCTTTCACTGTTGGGAATTTCAGTCATCAGTAAAGATGGAAAAAAAAAAAAAAAACTGCAGGTAGGGATTGGGGATCTTTGGGACCTGACAGGGCCAGCACAATGTCTCTGCCACAAAGAGTGATATAAAAACTATCACACCTGAAATAAATAGTTCGTTAAAATGTTAGCAGATGAGCAAATTAAGCCTAGAAGAACTCCACAGTATTCAGTAATGTTACATTAACAAAAACAAACATGCTGTAAATAAGATGAAACAATAACCAAATTAACAGCAAAACCAATAAATATTGGCAACAAATGACTCCTTAAAAGATAAGGAAGTTTTCAATACTGTTCTACAAAAACAAAACAGCTAAAATTGCAAAATAAAATGTTTATAGTAGATTCCATAAGGCAAAAAGGTGAATAACTAAAAGAAAAGTCAGGTTTGTTAAACACCCTTCTGATGTAAGAAAGGTGAGCACCCCTACCTGCTGTTAAGCTCGTTTCTCACTAGAGAGTGGTGAGGATCCATAAGTACAGTTTCATTGTCTTTGAAAGTAATAGCGTAGCTAGGGCAGGGCGAATGGGGCAACTGCCCTGGGTGCAAAATGATAGGGGGTACAATAGGCCATCGATCATCCTGATCACTCTAATGGAATACTGGCTTGAGGGAGTTGTCATGTATCAGGCCACCTGCTTGATGTGACAGTAGAAGGAACAGACTTTTTTTTGCTTTTTACTTGAAGAGCTGGGGGGCTGCAGGCTGGGTAGTGTCTTGGAGGCAGCACGGAAGCATCTTGCAAGTTTCGAAGAATTCCTGTTATTTATGCTGGGGCAGTAGATTGGATAGCATCTTGCAAACAGTATAAAAGCAACCAGCAAGTTTAGCAGAAATCCTTTTTTTAATTGCTTTCAACCCGAAAAGCTAAGGAGGTGGGTTTAGTTCGTGTGACTGGCACTGGATGCTGATTGAACCAGCTAAGCTTTTGTTTGAAACCTCTGAAACACTTAGCACTATCAGACACCAGACAGAAGCTAAATGTGTGTGTGTGTGTGTGTGTGTGTATGTATGTATATATATATATATATATATATATAGATATAGATATAGATATATATATATATATATATATATATATATACATTTATATATATATATATATATATATATATATATATATATATATATAAATCTCACTCACTTTCTCACTTTTTTAAGCTTCCAGCTGCTGACATTGCTAAGTATTTCATGGTTTTCAAAGCCAGGTAACAACTTTAAGCTCCTAAGCTTTTCTCAGTAAGCAGTAGGTTATTGGAACTGCTGAAACTCCATGCACTACAAAGAATTATGAACAGGTTTCCAGTGATAATTACTTGTTGTGTTCTTGACATGGACACAGACTCAACCTTTTAGCACTCCTGAACAAAAAAACGAAAAACAGATATTTTAATTAGATAAATCAAGTTTATTTTATTTTCACCAACACTCATGAAAGAGAGAACAGTATGAATCCACAACAGCATTCTAGCCCATGAAACAGTAGCTCACTCCCAAATTGGCTGTTAGTTTTAACAATCCAGTAACATTCATTTATTCAGAAATGAAAGTTATGTACTTACCGTACTCATAGATATTTATAATCCATCTCTGTATACTGCAACAGAAAGAGATGATGCTCTTTTCAGCAAATTTCAGAATTTCTCATTAAGTGTGAGGTTCTCCCTTCAATACCATATTGTATCTCTTTCCTCATTCTCTCCAGAGCAAATCTGATCACTGCAGATTGGAAAAAGAGGGACAGGAAAGTTTGATGCAATTCTTAAAACACACCAGGATGAATATGTATATCACTAAAAGCTTGGTTCTTCCCCACATGGAGCAAAGTCAACCAACCTTCTAGTATATCTTCTAGAATGATGCAGAAATGGTAGTTTTTTATACATGAGGATGGTGGTCAGGTATGCTGCAGTGTGTGGACGAGGTTCGAGAAGATCTACGTTATGACCTAATCCTGTTTTCACACTGCAATGACAGGACCAAATACTCAGCAGTACAGCTTAGGTGTCATCATGAAGGGATAGAATACAGAAGAATGGCCCAAAATGAGACTCTTGATCCTGAAATGACAGACCGCATATAATGTTTGGTGAAAGTATTGTAGAATAAGCTAATGAAGTAACTAGTGAGTTTGCAGACTGGGCTTTGGGGTTATCTAGCAGAGTTTTTAGACTAGATGAGTAGTACTACAGAATACGTGTAGACAACCATCTAGACAGTGTAACCTTTGTCACTTTTATCCAACCTACTTGCTGCAAATGTTAGAAACAATTGATGGTCTTGTCTTGTGTCTTTAGTGTAGTTCAAGTAAAATCTTAATTGCATGTGAACACCAAGATAGTGCAATTTACATTCTCCAATATCTGAACATGGCAGAAAGAAAACCTGGTGATTTACACACTGACTACGTCTAATACTGAATGCTAACTTTCTGGCATAAAGGCTGGGTTAGTTCTAAGGATTATCTGTCTTTACGAAAGATAAGAAGGCCTGTAAGACAAAAGGAGTAACTCAGAAAGTCCCCTGACTGAAGAGATAGCTACTAAAGTCTTCTAGGTCAGATATTTAAGGTCCGTTTTTGCTCATGGTTCAACTGGTGCATTGGTTATTTTCTCCAGTAAAGAGCTAAGATCCCATGGAGCTGCTGGATCATCTTTTAAACGAGGTCTCATTAACAAAACTACTCCCCCCCCCCCGAAGGTTTTGGAAACTCTTTGAGCAGCTATAAAGGTGTAACTGAATCTTTGATGAAAAGCTGAAATAGCTGCAAGGTGAACTTTTATTGATTAAAATCTACTTTTCTCATAAATCTCAGACAAGAAAAGGACTGCAGGGAGTGCAGCTGTGAAAGAGTCTAATCCTTTCCATGTAACCCATAAGTGAATTTGTGCTATTTGCCTTTGTACACTTCCTGGTTGAAGGTTTCTTTCCTGCTGCTGTCAGGATTTGCTGGGTCCCTAGCCATTCCTGGAAGTGGAGAAATCATGCAGTTAGTCTGAGAGGCTGAACATCCAAATGATACTTGCTGGACGGATGTGACAGAAGCCCCTACTGTGAATCAAAAAGAAGGGTGTCTCCTTATAAAATGAGGCCACAGAAGTAGTAACCTAACCTGATGAGGCCAAAATGAAGCTATGGGGATTACCATGACCTTCCACAATTTGGTTTTCTGAATGAACTTCACCATAAGGGGCAATGATGGAAATGCAAAGAGGAAGCCCAGGGGGCCGCTGACAGACAAGAGCATCTCTAAGTCTCTCTCTCTCTCTCTTTTCAGGGATTACAGATAAGAAATTGCTGAATTTGGGACTGGAAAGCAGACAAGTGAAGAGACATCACCAAGTGCCCCAAAGTGACAGAAAAGCATCATTACCACAGACATATTTAAAAGACATTTTCTGAGTTTTTATGCTAAAGAACTAGCTTATTGCAGGATATGTACTGCAATCAGAAAGTGCAACAAATTCTCATACCCTCACTATTTTCTGACGGGGGGGTATAATCTGGTTCCTCCTTGTCTGTTGAAGTACCACAACACAGCCATACTATCAAAGTGTATGGCAACTGTATCTTGGGGAAAGAGGTCTTCAGAGGCATGTAGCTAGAAGGAGCTGCTTCCTTGGTGACCATTGCTGTTCTGAGTGGAGGAAGAAGAGGACATCCCTAATGAAAATGGTTGCAGCAAGATCTTGAAAGTCAAATCTTTTTAGTCACAGAGTCATTTAGTTGGGATCACTGTACTCTTAATGACCATTGCAAAACGTGTGGTATACGGCAAAGGGTAACATGAGAAGAGTTGCTGTTATTAGGCCTAGGGATCACAAAACAAGTGCAACTGAAGGTGACCGTTCCTGCAGGGAAAACTGGTGCATAGTTTGAATTGGGGGGATCTTGCCTGGCGGAAGAGTTGCAGACTTCAATCTGGTGTTCAGGTTATATCTGACAACTTAAAATCTGTGGAGGCTCCATCTGTGATTCACTCCGATTCCCAAAAACATGCACAATTTGCATGGATAACTGGATGTGGAACAGAAAATACACCCCCGGGATTCCACATGTGTCCCTGCTGGACAGGGGGATTGGGTGCTGACTTGTCAGAACATGGACTAAATTCTTGACTAGGCTTGTAATGGCCTCAGGGCCAATAGCCTAGTAACTTCCTATGATCCTATGAGAAATTAGTGCCATGTTCATATTAATGACACCACTGAAGTGGCACCTACGAGCAACTTGCCCAGGGAGGGAAAAACTCTTATGCCAAGCAGTCTTAAATGAGCTGCTACTACAGGCATACAAGTGGTACACAACCCTGGAGGCTGTAGTGAGACTGAAGGTTGTGGCTTTGAACTAGTAATGACTGGCTCCCACCCAAAAGCAAAGGAACTTCCTGGATGCCTTTGCCATTTCTATCTGTAGATAGACACTCTGAGATCCAAACAGCACATTCAATCCCCCACTTACATTGTGATCATCCAGAATGTCGTTTTTCATATGTGTATGTTTGGGCAACTGAGATCCAGGTTTTGGTCTAACATACTGTGTGTTCTTTCTTTGATCTGCAGGGATCCTGGATGATTCTGTATGATGTTTCTGACCTCTCACACTACCACCCTCTTTTGCTGTGGTGGAACATCTGGAAGGGGATACATGGGTGGCACTGTGTTTTTTTTTTTTTTCCACAGAGTGTGGAGAAGTCTCTGAATACAATTGCCTCGATAGCCAGCCATGCACTTGGATGCAAGGAGATATGACTTCTGGTTACCTCAAGAGGTGGACAGTCAAACAAGTCTTCAGGCATATGTTGTTGATTCTAGGAGGATGGACCATGAACCACCACTGCCTCTAGTGCAGTGTCATTTGAAGACACCCCCATGAACTTCAGTTGCTGGGATTTCTTGAACAATGTTTTTAGTTCCCTTCTGATTCCTGGTGTACGATGTTTGTAGCATCACAAACTTAATTCCAACAGTTGAAACAATTTTACCTTGTTTGCTCTGTTGCACTGTCTTTCACAAAGTCAAAATAGACAGGACCAATCATATGGGGCATTGGCAAAGTATGTTCTGATGTGCGCCATAAATCCAATCAGCCTGAGCCAGACTTGCCTCCTTCAAGGAGATGTCTGACCCTCCAGTTCCATACATTACATAATGCAAAAGCCTCATGGAGTATATTGTAATAATTTTCACTCTCACTACTTCTGACACCACCTGTTTATCTGCATCATAATGTGGTGACTTTTCAAGGTCTCTAGGGTTTTGTTTGCCAGATCCCGCTGAAACCTGATCATATGTGCCATGCAGCTGAGGGTTCTGATGGAGAAAGTACTCAAAATGTATACTTGCTTTACTGAACAATCCGGGGTCCTAGATTCCTCATCTAGAGGGTGAACCATTTGGGCTTCCTGTGAAGTCTGTCTTTTCGTAGTAGCTGACACAATAATGAATGCTGCGTATCTCTGGGAGGCTAGCTGACTTTGTCAGGTTTCCAGAGAATGGGCCCAATGACATCAGCCTTTCTCCATGCTCTATACAACTAAATTAACCATTCTGTCTGGAAGAGGTATCAACCAAGATGTAGGCATGGCAGAACAGAAAGCCTCTTGGAGAATTTCCCTCTCAGGGGAGGTGGAATCATTGGGCCAAGATTCCATATAGCACATTACTTCTAGGATTTCCCCAAATTTGAAGGATTTCCAAACAGGATGTTGAAAGCATCCCTTTCACAAGATCTGTGCCTGGAGTGGCACACTGATGGAGGGTCTGTGAGTCTCTTCTTGCATGCCTTTCCTCAGGACACTCACGGTACCAGTCATCCACTCATGAGAAGACTCTTTCCCAGACTAACAGGGTCTAATGAGGCTTTCTGGCACTAGGTCTTGCTGGGACAATGATAAAACAACACAGTGTTCCAGAGTGAACAGTGTGAAGGAATGGAGCCCTAGAGCGAGGTACCTGCTCCAAAGCACTAAACCTAGCAGGTTTCCTTGGAAATGAATCCCTATGTCATGGCAACTGATGCGGAGACTGTCTGTGCCAAAAGAGTTGGATCCACAGTCTGTTAACAGCAAGGCTGACTTAAAAGTAATGGCACCAATCATATGCACCAGGGGTGGGCCTAATAACAAGAAGGGTTCTGGCACTGAAGATTGAACTATTAACACAGCAAATGATTCTGGGTGATTCAGTGCTGACCTTGGCAGTGGTGTCTCAACACTGATGACCTTATGCCTAGTGACTCTGGGCATCACTGTACCAATGTCACTGGTGCCAAGGATGTCAAAAGTGATGGAAAAGCAGAGGGAAATGGCACAGTATCCACAAATGGTTATGAAAGTTCTGGTGTCAAAACAGAACACAGCACAGGAGTAGTAGTGGTGGAGGGGAAAATTATACTTTATATCCACACTGGAGAAAGACAGGGCTGAGATGACACCTAGTTCCAGACTGGGCCTTAAGCAAGGCCGTCATCACCCACTCTATATTCAGGAAAGGGCTCCACACCAACCTAGAAGATCTGACTGAAACAGCTGAGGCAGGCCTGTAGTGCAGATATCTGTACAGCTCTTGTACCATGTAAATGCTACCCAGTCCCTCAAACACAGTCAGAAGCTATGGTTAGATCTAGCTGAAAACCCCCAATAGCCAAATGTTTCTGTTATGGAAGGTGTCCTGGAAAAGGTGGATTCCATCCTGGGGGAGGGGTTCCCCCCACAGAATTATGACAGGAGAAAGCAGATTAGGGGCTGTGACCCTACTTTCTTCATTACTACATTTCTTCTCTTTTCCTCCTCCTCGCTTTCACTTATCAGGACTCCATCTGAATTGGTTTGTTCTTCCTCTCAAGGAGGAGGAGAGATAAAAGTTCCTACAGATTGGCAATCAATCAAAAAATGAACCTCCTCGAGAAACAAAACACATGCATGCAATTCTCATGTTTCCTTGGGGGGATTATATGACCACAGTTAGAAATTTACAAAAAAACAGAGGTCTTTATCTTTCTCCATTTTTGTACAAGTGTAGGGTGGTACTACAAGCTTACAGACTACGCTAACACAAATAACTAAACTTAATGAGCTCCTTCCTGTGTCTAGGTTGCATGGCTTGATTCCTTCCACCTTCATTTGCAGATTGTGTGACTCTAAGAAAGTCATTTAACCACAGAGTGCTCCCATGTCACCCCTGAAAAGAGTCAATTGTGTGTAGTGGGTTTAGCCAATTAGCACATGGGTAAAATATAAAATAAAATTATAATAA
The DNA here is from genome assembly GCF_019279795.1 of Protopterus annectens. Classification (NCBI taxonomy): domain Eukaryota; kingdom Metazoa; phylum Chordata; order Ceratodontiformes; family Protopteridae; genus Protopterus; species Protopterus annectens. Next base: position 1,421,107,676 of record NC_056725.1, read on the forward strand.
GAAAGGGAAAGGAAAACCTTTTTGTTATAGGAAAGCAGGACAGAAAGGAAGTAGTGGCCTGGACAGGAATGGGGGAGAATGACAGAAATGAAAATATACAGATGAAGATACCGTCAGAAACAACTATTTTTATCAAGGTTGTGAATAAAGACACTGTAAAAATAAAAAGCACTTTTAAATACAGTGACATTCACAAGAAAAGACTAGTCAAATGCTTGCAGAAGTGAAAACAAGATCTGGGAGAGAGATGCATAATGAGAGCGAGAGAAGGTGCTTGGGTTTGTGAGCGGTTCTGAAAGATGCTGAAAAAACATTGCCTGCTACCAGTATTATCACTGCAATGTACATAGTGAATCAAACAAGATCGTGTCTAGTAAAGCTTTTAGTTGAATCTAGAATAGAAGCTGCTGTTAAAAATGGGTTAATCAGCAGGGCATATAAATTATTACACTGTGAATATTAAGAATCAGTCAAAGGAGGTTTGAAATAATTGGGTTGAGATACTGGATAAGCAGTTTACAATGAAACAATGGCAGGACATATGTATGGCTCCCAAGTATGCAACAAAATCCAGAAGGTTTAGGATCTTTGCTTGAAAGTGTTTGCACATGTATTTTTATACCCCAAGCAGACTTCAAAGATTTTTTTCTCTAGTAAATGACATATGTTGGAGGTGTGATGGGGAAGAAAGAGGTAACTGGGAACATATGCTCTGGGACTGTAATGAGTTGGCAGACTTTAAAAATTCCCTAGACAGTACTCTGTCAGAAAGCAAATGGGTGTAACTAAGGAAATGATTCTTTTGTGCTGGGACACAGGACTTGAATTTCTAAGACATAGTAAATGCTCGCCAAGTTTAAATCTGGTGGTTGCCAAAAAAGCAGTTACTAGAAAAAGGAACGCAAAGGGCCAGATTCAATAAAGCCTACACTAAGTGTACACAATATGTACTCAAGAAAATTCACATTTTTTGTGCTTTCTAGTCACTCAAAAGATTACACTAAGTGTACATGTAGTCTACACTTTGTGGCAGCCTTTATGAATCCCTGTCAATATTTAAAGCTGCAGGAATATCGGTAAGAAAATTAAGAAGGTGTGAGTTATGTCTGTGCTGTCTGTTCACTTAGAAGAGTGTACATTTAGTGTGGGCATTACTGAATCCTGGGGAAAGTCTAAACTAACTGTATTTTAAGTATTCAATACTGTAAATGAACTGGAAGTGGGATATTTTGAAAAGGGAGTGAACAAATTACATAGAAGTAAATGGAAACTGTGGGAACAATACATGCAGAGTAATGTTCAGGAAGAGGAGGGAGGTATGGGAAGGAATAAATTAAACAATTTATGTAATGTTGGACTGATGACAGTTATAAAAAATGCACGTGATGTATAATGCATGTAACTGGAAACATGTTAACATGGTTTGTTTTCTTTTATATTAATGTATGTTTGCTCATGTCCTAAGTGATAATTTAATAACGTTGTTAAAAATGAAGATAACAGACAGTATTAATTTATCAGTTTATCTACAGCAACACTCTCCTCTGAGAACTTATGATTGGGTTCATCCTCTCTCCTTTTCAAATTTGGCAGTTTTTCCTGAAACCCTTGCATTCACGAGTACAAGTACCTTACACTGGCAGAAGCTGCAATATTAAATGCCACACTGGAAAAAGATGACCTAGTGCCTGACAGTGCTAATATACCCACAACCAGTGAGTGAGCACATTTTATGAAGTCAATACAAATAAATAGAGCTTTTACACCTACACTGTTTACAAGTAATATACAAGTAGATACTTGCACAAAAATCTGACAGCCATGGCTGTACCAACCAACTTCAACTTTATTACAGTGTTCATTTCCTAAGCAATGAACACAGTGACATGATAAAAAAAAAAACATTACCTATTACAGATAGTGTGTGGCAATGTTAATAAAATTGTCAACGCTGATATCCCAATAAGTGAACAAAGTCTCATTGTACAATAACAAATGCTCAAATTTCTTCAGTCAACTTCTAAAACAGTACTGCAGATCATCTAATCCACTTAAAGTCCACAGCCAAGCAACTAGCAACAAAGATATCAACTATTCATCAAACTCCACTTCCCCTGACTCAGGGCTGGGACTACACACATTGGCTCAAAGGACATGGACCACTGCAGAATACAGCAAATCCTAAATGAATGTATTTGGCACAAATGGAAAATTTACCAGAAAAAAAACAAAACTCCCCAAGAACAGGAAATACTTTAAAACAGCATTATAGGAGAGTCTGACAAATACAGAAAACAGCTAGACTAATCTTGGTATTTCTATCTATCTCCAAGAGAAATACTAAGATCCTACTTACACAGCAAACCAAGTGCTGGTGAGTTGTTGTCAGATTCAGAACAAAATACAAAATGCCATCTCTTTCTCTCTGAGATAGTCTTAAATTGATCATACACATTACTGCTTTGTCATTTCAGATTACATCATTCTTGTCACCTCTACTTAAGTTCCCAGGCTAACAGAACTAAAAATTTAACATTTCTTCTTGATCGCACCTGCCAGGTAGTCACAGCAATAAAGACACTTTACATGTGAAACCTAGCAATTATCGCTGTCTTAAAACAATAGAAAGGATTTCTAGCTGCAGACATCCTGTCTCCTAGTTTGAGATCTCACACAGTCGTAAAATCCTTTACTTATCAGCTTTCTTCCAGCAGGGTGCACTGTGGTTACATTTTTTGAAGATCAACACATAGCACAGTTTTTTTTACATTTGTCAAACAAGACTGTGGATCATATTAATATTTACAAAGACAGAATTATTTACAAAATTCTATCTAGCTAGGCTGGCAGCCTCTCAGTTTATCATAGGTGTAATACCCAAACACAGTCCAAGCTGGTAAACTAATAAACAGCTCTGCTGATATAGAAAACAAGTGTTTAGAGTTTGAGCAGAAGAACAGCATAAGGATAAACCAAAGATTTGCCCATAAGCAGTTAAGGGGAATAAAGGAATAGTACTTGGGGACCACCCAAGAAGGATTCCATCACAGATCAAAAAACACAGAAAAACGTATCTGTTACATCTATATCGGTTAATTTCTTGGTAGCCCTATGACTGAATTAAATCACAAGTAGTAAAACAATCAAGATGGAAAGAACTAGAGAGCCATCAAAAGTCTAAAGAATAACAGCTAAGTCCTGAAGACAAGGAGTACCAAAGAAGACTTGACTCAAAGAGTCAAGACTGAGACAATAATGCTTGGTAAAGATATTAAGAGAGGACCAAGTTGCCACGATAGAAATGTCTGCAACTGAAACATTTTTGAAACAAGCAGTGTAGAGGTATTTAACTTCTGTATTTACAAACAGGTGGTGCTCAATAAAAAAGGGGCAGGACCCAGAAATGGCAACTAGTCCAACTTTATTCACTAAAACAACCACAATTAGTGCTTTTGTCTGTGATAAATAGACTTCATCAGATGAAATACACTTGAATACTCCACCACATTTAAAACACATCACATCACCATGTGACTTCCAATGTATCACATTTAAACAGCCTATATACAATTATAAGCATTATGTAATGCATCACATAATACTAACAGAACCACTTAAAAACATGCTTAGAAAAGATAAAATAACTAAACAGCCATTAAAATAATTAGCATATATATATATATATATATATATATATACACACACACACACACACACACATATATATATATATATATATATATATATATATATATATATATATATATATATAAGGGTTCACTTCAAAATCCTGAAAGCTCAAAATCCCGAACTCAAAATCCTGAAAGCTCAAAATATTGAAAACTCATAATACTGAATCTCATAATACCGGAAAACATACAGGACACCAACACTGACTGTATTGCAGCTGCATTACACTGCACATACACTATTATCTATCCACTTACCTTAAGCCAGACCCTAACCCTAAGGTCCGTCACTATCGCACACTCACCTCACCCGCGCCCTAACCCTAACTCACTTAACCCGCCCCTAACCCCAAATTCTGTCACTATCGCACACTCACCTCACCCGCGCCTTAACCCTAACTCACTTAACCCGCCCCTAACCCTAACATCCATCACAATCGCACACTTACCTGACCCGCACCCTAACCCGAACGTCTGCACAATCACACATCAGTGTTGGTGTCCTGTATGTTTTTCGGTATTATGAGATTCAGTATTATGAGTTTTCAGTATTTTGAGCTTTCAGGATTTCAGAAATGAACCTATACCTCTCTCTCTCTCTCTCTATATATATATATATATATATATATATATATATATACACACACACACACACATTTTATATATATATATATATATATATATATATATATATAAAAACACTTACCTCTGAAAAGCTTTAAACTTTAAGACTGGCTGAACAGATATCAACTCATTTAAGCCTGGGCTCACACTTGTATTATATTTCAATTGCCGCAGCAGTTCCTTTTTATCCAAATGCAATCCCAAAGGGCCACCCTTGGATTTTAAATCAACTTCTCCAAAATAACAAATTTAAAACACTATGTAGGATACAATATCTGATGAAGTCTGTTTATCACAGATGAAAGCACTAATCGTGGTTGTTTTAGTGAATAAAGTTGGACTAGTTGCCGTTCTGGGTCTTGCCACTTTTTATTGTGGAATTTAGTTTGCTGTTGGTGTTTGTGAATTTCTACAAACAGGTAGTGAAAATTCCAATCACAAAAGATAATAAAGACTGCAATCTTCTTAGAAAAGATTTGCTTGCAAACTGCAAGTCCATCAATGCCTGGAGGAAAGATGAAGAACAGCTGTTCAGCCTTCTGAATTAATGCAGCAGCTTCAGCTTCAGGCACACGAAGAACTGTTAGTGTAAATTCATGGTATAGAAGTCTCTCTGCATTGTTTCTGCTCCAGTGAAAAAAGCAAGGAGATAAACGGACTATCTCAGGGACAATTCACAAACCACTTTAAGAATGAAATGTCAGCTGGGCCAAGTGGAATCTGATCATTATTAAAAGCCAGATATGGCTCCTTACATGTGATGGCCTCCAGCTAATAATGGACAAAGAGGTGATGGCCATCAAAAAGATATTTTCAAAGAAATAAGACTTTAGCACTTCCTAACAAGCTAGTTGGAAAAAGGAGGAAAGCCAAGATGGTCATTCACAGAGTTCAGATCTTACAATAGGTAGAGGTTCTTCAAAGATGAAAGGAGATGCAGAACTCCTTCAAGGAGATGCTTAACCATTAAATGATGAGACACAATCCTACTCTATACAAGGCCATGGAAGCCAGAATGACCTGAAAATTGATTAAATGACTTGGCATCAGGTACTGCTTATGCATAGATGAAGAACCTCTTCCAGTTGTCAGAGTATGTCTACTTGGAAGAAGATTACACACTCGTGCTTTAAGATCTGGAGGAATAAGAAAGTCTACAGATGAAGCAAAGAGTTAGTGGTAGTAACAATGGTAATCCCCATAGCCACATGCTATAAAATATATCCATCATAAACTTCTCCTTGCCCTGCACTACTGAGTGAAAGGGAAAGAACCACATCTTCCCAAACAGTGAACAATCTGCTTACGTACATGCCAGTGCCAAACTTCATGAAAATCAAAGTGGTTCATAGCTTCTGGGTCTGCAACTGCATGATACAAACAGAGGACCAGCTTAGTAAGTCCATCAGCTTTGTTTAGTTCACCTGATATGTGAACTGCTGAGACAGTGATGGCTTTCTCTATGGCCCATTTCTGGGCAATACCATCTTTCTGAACAGGGTAAGTCCCTCCCTGCTTGATTGGGTTCTACAAAATGAATTGATTGTTGGACTGAATTAGGCAGGGCCTTGGAAACAGTTTTCCTTGAAATCCAGAAGACGTGCTGATGGTGGTTAAAAAGAGGGCTCATTTCCACAGACAAGCCACTTCCTTTGATTTAAGGGCAAAAAATGCAGCCTTTAAGCCTTATGGCTGACCCCAACACAAATCCTTGGAAAGATCCAGTGTCATTTAAAATTCTTCCAAAATACGTGGATAATGAACCTGTGGCCCAGTTTGTGATAAATATTTCTTAGGCTTGAATCCAACAAACAAGTACCACTGAAAAGAACTGAAGTACTCTAACTGGTGGAAAGCACAGGTAAGACAGAGTCACTGGTTATAACAGCAAAAACAACAAGCAGCTCAGCACATTCAGGCAGAAACAAACTGAGAACAAGATGATTCTTTATTATTCCACTCCATGATACAGGAAAAAGTCCATTAAACCAGTTTCGATAACAACTGCATCTTCTTCTGTAAAATCTTAAATCAACGATGTCCACAAAACAGTGTGTGTTAAAGTTATTAAATTACCTTAAAAGTAACTTTAATACTTCTGTATATCATAAGATTAGCTTAATTACCATGAAATCTGGTGAAGAAAAAAGTGCAATACTGAATATCTGTTATAATAAACAAGTAAAATAATAGTCCACAACAGCCTCAGAACCATATTAAATATTATAAAAATATTCATACATGTGATAAATTTTGACAGTGAAATATATACAACAGAAAAATATGTAACTGGAAGGTGTAAAGAAACTTGTAACCAAAAAGTAAACAAACACAACATGAAAAAAGTTATTTACCACTAAATGTTATATCACAGTGGCCACTAGTGGCTAAAATATATTGTCACAGAAAGCAGAGTTGTGTACACTTAACATAAATGTAGATGTTCGAGTGTATTCACTGTTGCAGCCATCACACTTGGGTTATCTGCCTGCAGGTAGCCCTCAGTCGGCCCGAATACCAGAGTCTTGGGATTTCTGCATCGGATGCTGTCGCCTCTTTCATGATGTCAGGGGTATAAAACATGCAACCAATGCCATTACACCAGTTTTTTTTGCCCCAGATGTCAGAAGCTCCACAAATAGGAAGCTATTACATAGTGTGGAATACCTCCAGTAAAAAGTAAATACCCCTGCCATAAAAAATGGCCATAAAGAGGATAGGTAGAAAGGATAGAGAAAGCCAGGGGGCTGGAGGGACGGAAACCAGGACTGCAACAGTGAATACACTCAAACATCTACATTTATGATAAGTGTACACAACTGTACTATGTTCTTCATGTTTCACTGTTGCAGTCATCACACTTGGGTTGATTCCCAAAGCTGAGGAATGGTGGAGGCAGTCAAGAAGTGTTAGGGCTGGCTAGCAGGCCTTGTAAGACTGCTGTAGCAAATCCAGTTCTAGATTTAGAAAACATAGGTAAGTGGTAATGCTTGGTGAAGGTGTGTACAGAACTCCAAGTTGCAGCTTCCAGGATGTCCCTGGTAGGGACTCCCCTGAGAAATGCTGTACAGGTTGAAGTAGCTCTAGTGGAATGAGTTCTGATTCCCTGAGGGGTAGGTTTTCCACAGTGTTTGTAGCAGAAATGGATGCAGTGTGCTATCCATTTGGAAATGGTTTGCTTCAAAATGGCCTTGCCCTCTGCCCCTGTAAGCAAAGCTGGCTAGCAGCTGGTATGATTGTCTGAAAGGCTTAGTCCTGTCAAGGTAGAACCTGAGCTGTCTGTGCACATCCAAGGAGTGCAGGATCCTTTCCTCTTTATTCTGAGGATTAAGGAAAAAGGTTGGCAAATGGATGGATTGGTTAAAAGCCACACTTGATACCACCTTGGGCATAAAGGATGGGTTAGTCCTGAGGGAAACCCTGTCAGCATGGAAAGTAATGAAGGGCTCCACCGTCATTAGTGCCTGTAACTCAGACACTCTTCTTGCTGAAGTAATAGCTAGAAGTAAAGTTGTTTTCCAAGAGAGGAATTTTAACTCTGCTGAAGCAGCAGGTTCAAAAGGGGGAAGTGTGAGCTTCTCCAGTACAAAGTTAAGGTCCCAGGCCAGGGTGGGAACTCTCCTAGGGGGCCTTAAATTGTTAGCTCCTCTCAGGAACTGTTTGATGAGAGGGCGAGAAAAGAGAGGTGGCTCAGTATTATAATGAGCTGAGATGGCAGAGGCATGAACCTTAATGGATGAGAAGGATAGGCCTCTGTGGAGCACCTCTGCTAGGTAATCAAGGATTTGAGGTAAGGTGGGCACAGCTGTGTCCTTTCCTTGACACTGCCTCCATGAACAATATCTTTTCCACTTTTCAGCATAGGATCTCCTAGTACTAGGCCTTCTGGCCTCAAGGATGATGTCCAGCACCTGTTTGCTAAGGGATGCTGGTGGTGTATTCAGGGAATAAGCCTGCAAGGTTTAGGGTTTGCAGCTGTGGATGCAAAATATGTCCCACCTGCTGGAACAGCAGGGAAGGTGTCTGATGTAGGTGCCAGGGTGGCACTGCTGTCAGACTGCGGAGGAGTGGGTACCAGTGCTGGCGTGGCCAGTCTGGTGCAATAAGGATTGCCCTTGGCCTGTCCTGTTTGATCTTGAGTAGCACTTTTGAGAGGAGAGGCAGAGGAGGAAAGGCATAAATTGAGAGGTGTTCCCATGTAAAGGATAGAGCATCCATCTTCAGGCTCTGCTGAGAGGGTTCCTGGTGCAAAATTTGCTCAATTGGTGGTTTTGGGGGGAGGCAAAAGGTTCCTCCTCCGGTGTTCCCCACCTCTGGGTTAGAAGTTTGAATGAGTTGGGTTCCAGTTTCCACTTGTGAGGGTCCAGTAGATTTCTGCTTAAGTCGTCTGCTAGTGAATTTTGCTTGCCTGGCAGGAATTGAGCTTGTAGGTGCACTTGGTTGCTCAAGGCTGTGTTCCACAGGGCCATGGCTAACCTGCAGTGTGTGTAAGAATAAGTCCCCCCTGCTTGTTTATGTACCACATAACTGTAGTGTTGTCTGTCTTTATCAGGAGCTGTCCTGGAAGGATAAGGTATTTGAAGGCTGTCAGAGCATTCTGTACAGCTAGCATCTCTTTTTGATGGATATGCAGGGGAATTTGTTCTGGGCTCCATTTGTCTTGAATGCATTTGCCTGCCATGTGAGCCCCCCATGCATAGTCTGATGCATCTGTTGTCAGGGTTTGGGCAGTGAGGGGTTGAGTGAAAGGAAGTCCCTTGTTGTGGTTGCATGCCTCTGCCCACCAAAGGAACTCTGCCCTTAGACAAGGTATGATAGGAATCACTGTTTTCAGGTCCTGAGAATGTTGACACCAGAGACTTTTTAAGTACCATTGAAGTTTCCTCATATGCAGTCTTGCATATGCAATTAGCAGAATGCATGAGGCCATGAACCCTAGGGCTTGTAGTATTTTCCTTGCAGATAGCTGGGTTTTGGTGACCATTAGTTTGAAATAGTTTGTCAAATGGACCTGCTTTTCTGGAGTGAGGAATGCCATCTGGGAAGTTGTGTTCAAGCTTGCTCCCAGGAATACAATTTGTTGGCTGGGCAACAGTTGTGATTTCTTTTCGCTGATGGTGTATCCCAGTGAAGTTAGAAGTATTTTTACAAATGCCAGGTGCTGAAGCACCAATTCCTGACTGTCCGCCTGAATCAGGCAATCGTCCAAGTACGAGTAAATTTGAATATTTCTCTGCCTGCAGTATGCAATGGCTGGAGCCTGGCACTTTGTAAATACTCTGGGTGCAGTAGATAAGCCAAAGGGAAGTGCAGAGAACTGATAGTGCATACAGCTTGCCCTGAAATGTAGACATTTCCTGCAAGACTCCCTTATGGGGATGTGCAGATAAGCTTCTTTTTAGTCTAGGGTGACTAACCAGGCATCCTTGGCTAGCATAGGAAGAAGCTGTTGCAGTGTAAGCATTTTGAATTTTGGGACCACCAGAAAGGTGTTGAGAATTGATAGATCCAGGGTGGGCCCCAAGAGCTCTCTTTTCTGGGCAACAGGAACAGTCTAGAGTAGAAACCCTGACCCCCTTGTTCTAGTGGAACAGGATGAATAGCCCTGATATGGAGAAGGGAAAGTACTTGCTTTTGAACCTCTGCCCACCAGTTTTGAGGAAGGTCTGGCAACCCGCTTGGGGGTGGCAGTGAGTGGAAGTAGAATCTGTATCTCTGGGATACAATGTTTATAACCCATCGGTCCTGAGTAATGGACATCCAGTTTTTTGCATGAAGGGCAAGATTTCCTCCTAGAGGTGCAAGTACTTGGGCATGGCTGGGAAGGATAATTGGAAAGTCATTGTGAACTTTTTCCATAAGGGGGTGGCTTACCACTCCCTGTTTTTGAGGTGGGACCACTCCATTGTTTAGATCTCTGCATACCCTGAGACTGTAGTCTTGGGGTCTGTTTCCCCTGGGTTTGGACTGAGAAGACCTGGGAGGGACTGGAAAGGACCAGTTTTTTGAAGGTCAATGCCTACTGAATCTAGGTGGCTGCACCTGTAAGAAATCGTTGACAGTTTGCATATATTTAGCTTTTTCTTCCATCTTTTTAAGAACTTCTTCTCCTTTTGTGCCAAAGAAAGGATCCTAATGTAATCGAGCATCTAGTAATTTTGCTTTGACATGGTCTGGCAAGACTTGTTCCTTCAGCCAAGCATGCCTTCTCAGTACAGACCTAGTGACAGCAGCCGTGCACGATGCTTCTAAGGCATCAAACCCAAACTACAGAGTATGTTTACTAACTTGGTTTGCAGAATGCATTAACTCTTGTAAATCTTTATTTTCTGCACAATCTGGAAGTAACACCATTTTTTGTTTAACTAGTTCCATAATATGTTGCTGGTACTTCAACATGTGAAACTGGCAATTTAAAGCCCCGATGGCAAGAGTTGCAGTGGTATATACCTTCTTACCCTGTCTAAAGCTCTAGAATCCCTGTCTGAAGGGGTAGGGTTTTTGGCTGTAGTAGCCTTAATGCCTTTAGGTCCCTGGGAAATGGTCTCTGGATCCGCAGTAGGATTCTTAAAGAGAAATTTGAGAGAGTCAGGTACTCTGTAGTACCTGTCAGGTTTTCTAGGAGCTGGTGGTAAAGTGTCAGGAGTAAGACTGGATTCCATGAAGACATCATCTACAATATCCAGGACAGGGGTATAGCTAGAGGCCTGTGCTGAGGGAAATCTAAACATTCCCTGAGTCTCTTTTTGAACTGAGGATAGTCCTGGCATTCACAGCAGAAATACTCTCAAGGTATGCAAGGTTTCACCAAAAGAAAAATCCTCTGGAGGGGAGACAGAGGGAATGGATTCCTCTGCATCTGAATCCTCATAGGTAGACAAGGGTATGTCCTGGTAATCAGAAGAGTAAGAGTCATCGGACTCCTGGTCTGTAGAAGCAGAAGGAAATTCAATTCTTTGTCTTTTAGCAGGGGAAGGCTGGCTTCCCCTAATTAGAGGTAATAAGGTCTTCAGCCATTCTAAGCATTTATTTTTGTGGCATGGGAGCTTGAGCATGCGCTTTGGACATCGGTTTTCTAGGCGTAGTGTGAACTCTGGGCCTGAGAAACTCGGTAGTTTTAGTTAAAAAAGAAGTCAGTTTAATACGAATATCGGTAGGTCAGAATACACCCTCAGAAGCCAGTGCCTGCACAGCGGCTCCGGACCCATCCAAGGAAGAGACATCCGCAGGTTCCATAGTCGAAGAAGCATCTCGTGGCATACGAACGGGTCTCAGCAGAGGGCTGCGAATCTGCAGAAACGGGCATCAGGGGCTGCAAAGGTGCCTCACTGAGTACCGGCGGACTGGCGACTAGCTTAATGGAAGCTTCGTCAGTTTTTGACCTATGTGGTCTGTCTCTGTCTTTGCGCTTTTTCAGAAAATCGGTAGTCGGATGGCTTACCAAAGCCATTTCGGAATACGGAGAACGAGAGCAAAAGAATTTAGCTACAAAAATAGCCCAATGACGAATGGTTTGGGTGTTAAACAAGGCACAAAACCGACAGCAAGGGACGTTGTGATCTGGTGAAACATTAAGAAAGAAAATCTCTGTGAGGTATATGCTTTCCACAGGCAAGACAATTGTTAACTTTTTCTGACATGGGTTAGAGCAAGAAAAACGAATCCCCAACAGGGTACTTAGCTTTAGAAGACTTCAGGTTTGAAACTCAAAAAAACAAAAATTTCAGGTAGCGGCCGACCGGCACTTGCGAACTGCTTCTTCTTCGGGCTCCTTCTCGACAAGAAAGACTGATGTAATGGCATCGGCTGCTTTTGTTATACCCCCTGACATCATGGAAGAGGCAACAGCATCTGACGCAGAAATCCCAAGACTCTGGTATTCGGGCCAACTGAGGGTTACCTGCAGGCAGATAACCCAAGTGTGATGACTGCAACAGTGAAACATGAAGAACATCTGACGTTCACTAGATCTGAAAAAAATGCAAGCAATACGATAGAAATCACAAATGGTCATTTAGACCTGGTCTAAAAAGACCACCAGACCCTACAATCCACTGTTGTTCCATACTAAGTAATTTAATTTTCCGAAACTTTATCTTGTATTTTATCAATGCCTGAAAAAATAAAATGGGCATTATTATGTACCAAGTTGTGTTTATATAGGGCATTTGTCATTTTCTTGCAGCGTATATCATTTAAATGTTCTGATATTCGATGCTTAACCATTCTATTGGTTCTACCTACACAGAAAGCAGTGCAAGAATATTACACAAAACACATAATGCCCTCTATTCTGCAGGTAACAAAACAAGTAATGTTATACACTTTATTAGTGTTAGCTGAATTAAACTCATTGTTTTAACTACACATTTATACAAGGATAAACAACTACATGGTGTGCAGCAAATGACACCTTATTCTCAGTTGTAACAGCAAACCAGGAAGTAAGAACAGGAGGTATGTCTATGAATAATGCATAATGTTCATTTTCTTAACACACTGGTCTAGAGGGTCATTTCTGTGTTTCTTTTTTCAACATCTATTTTATACATGATTTTTTAAGTGACATGGTTTCAAAAAACTGTGTTTCTTAACAGAATTCTGGATCACATCTGAAAGAAAAGATTTAAAATTACTCGTGTTTCCTAATATGCTGTACAACTCATTAATAAAAAAAGACTGGGCTTATAAGGAAGATATAAGCTGGGATTCAGAAAGAAATCCACCACAGGAGGTAACAGCTGTTGTCCAAATTGACTGTCTCCATGGAAAATGTGATGCTCTGACACATTAGCCACAATGAGGAAAGACTTCATTACCAGCTGATTTTCATGACTCTGAATCTCATGGTGTTACCTCTAATGCTAATCAGCACTTTCTGACACTAATCACCACTAGCGGTCCATGGATAGCAGTGGCACAGGCAACCACTTCATTCATTCTCACAGATACAGATACACACAAACACTCACTTACAGACACATCCCCATATCTCTTACCTGTCCCTTAGATTATGGAATTATCTTGCCGTATCCTCTTACTTTTTCCTGTTCATAGTACATTGCGGATGATTACAGTCAGTCAAATACAGCCAGACATTAATTTTATTCTTCTTAGTGTTCTGAAAATGCATCATGATGTTAGATCTCTAGCTCTTGTAGATCAATGAGTGTATACACCTTTAAGAAGCTATCCAAGGGCTTGCAATAGAGTATAAATACTGAGCACATGCGAGCCTGACTGCCATTTTGTAGTTATCTGTTGAGACGTAAGCATGTATGTATGTAAGCTCTGTTTGTTAGTTCATTCGTATTTACTGATGCTGTCCATCCTGATAAGTTTCTATATATTAAAGCATCAGAACAAAACCCCAAGCCTTCTCATTATTTGTATTAAAGATGAATGTGCGACATGGTGCCAGAAATGGCAAGTCTAAAGGACATGGTATCAGAACCGGCATATCTAAAAGGACTTGAAGTTAGAAGAAGCATACCGAAGGGGCATCAGGTCAGAAACAGCTTGGTGAATACAAGTTAAGTCACTTGTTTAGATGTTGGTGGAATATAAAGGAGTGGATCATTTGCAAAATGTGTATACTTTGCAGAACAGGTCAGAAATGAATTTTAGATATTAAAACTTGCTCACCACTATTCCTTTTAACATATGAAATGGGGCATACAGAACGCTCTAAATAAATTTTCCATAGACAGATATGTACGATATTGATAAAAATATTCAAATTACTACAGAAAATGTTTGAAATAAAGTCAGAGTTGGATAAAACGAACAAAATAAAGGGAAACTGCATTTTACGAAAAGCATATGCATTTTCTTATTAAGCAAAGATATCAGAGTTTTCAGACGTGTATAAAGTGTTTGCGTGTTTGTGCAGTGTTACAATAAAGCTATTTCACAGAGTACAGCCATTACAAGACATATTTCGCAAAGTACAGCCACTACAAGGCATTCTTCCCAAAGTACAGCAATAACAGGGCATATTTCGCAGAGTACAGCCATTACAGAGCATATTTTGCAAAGTAAAGTATTTTGAAAAGTTTATTGTGCATTTGAATGTTGTTACAAGCTCACAGCATTGTTTGTACATCATTACAAAGGCCATATTTTCAGTGTGTTTGTGCATACTCTGTGGGCATGGCAGATGGATTTTGAAAACCCAGTGTACTTGTGTTTGACAGTAATATTGCTGAGAAATGGAGTTTGTTTGAGCAAAAGAACAACATTTTCATACAGGCTGCATTTTCTGATAAAGAAGATTGTACAAAGGCATTTATTCTACTTAATTTATCTGGGTCAGAAACCACAGAAAGAGAATGCTTATTTGTGTATGTTCCTGCTATCTATACAGGAGAGGAGGAAAATTGTCATACTGCTGTACCAGCTCAGTCAAGGGAGGACTCAGAGTGCTTAAAATGTAAATTTAGAGAAATGTGTAACCCCCAGACAAATGTTACAATGGAAAGGCACTTATTTTACACAAGGGATCAAAATCCTGGTGAAACTTTTACAGCATATATAACTGACCTGAGGAATAAAGCTAAAACATGCAGATTTGGTGACTTAAGGGATGAGTTGTTAAACGACAGACGTGTGTGGCATAAAAGATGATTCTGTGAGGAAGCTTTTGTTTAGTGACAGTGATTTAACTTTGAATAAGGCCACTGAGATTTCTCAGATATACAAGCTGACAGAAAAGCACACTACTGTGCTTACAAACAAGACCATCTTTCTAAGCTAGTATAGTCTAGTTTTCAGGTTAGTGCTGAATTCAGGGCTGTGTTACACGATTCTGTGTTTGAGCATACCTTACTTGGATAGAAGAAAGTTTCTCTTTTCACCTGTAAGAGAGGGGAGCTTTGAGCAGCCTATCTGTCCCTGGAGGAGTGGTTTCTGCCCAAAAATTAGTAGTTTATTGGCCATTTTGGACTAATTTCTCTCTCTTTAATTTCCTTGATATAAAACCCGCATTTGCGAGGTTTTTGCACTTGTATACAGCTCAGCAAGCTCCTGCCTGGTGCCCTACAGAGTTTTACAGGAGCAGAGAGACTTTGGAGCGATTAAGTATAATTTTTCTGCATTTTCTTGCTGCATTTAGCTAATTCTGCCTAAAACGCCGATTTTTTAGAGGTTCTGTGATTTAAAAAACTTGTTTCAGCTACATATTGTACTTATTTTACTGCCTGCACTTTAACAAAGTCGTTTTGTGTTTAAATTACCTGTTTAACTGCTGTAAGCTACACACTCAAGTGTGATAGCTATTTCTGTGCATTTAAAGTGTTTTTTTTGATTGCATCTGCTTTATTTTCTGGGAAAAAAAAACAAAAAAAATACTTGTTTTCCCGCCTTTTTAAGCTAATATAGTCCAGTTTTCAGGTTAGTGCTGAATTCAGGGCTGTGTTACAAGCTTCTGTGTTTGCCCATACCTTACTTGGATAGAAGGAAGTTTTTCTGTTCACCTGTGAGAGAGGGGAGCTTTGAGCAGCCTATCTGTCCCTAGAGGAGTGGTTTCTGCCCCACAATTAGTAGTTTATTGGCCATTTTGGGCTAATTTCTCTCTGTTTCATTTCCCTGCTATAAAACCCGCATTTGTGCGGTTTTACGGTTAGCGAGGCTATAACTATTCCCGGCTCCACAAAGTCTACGCCTCAATTTTTCCCTTGGAACTAGACAAACTTTCAACTTAAGCACTCAAACCATTCACTTCTCAGCCCGGCACTTGCTCTAAACTCATAGCAAGCACTAATAAACCTTAGCACTAGACCCCCCTATACTGTAGAGAAGGACAAGGCTCTCTATTCAACCTTACCAGCCAATCAGTAAAACAGTTCACTGTACCTATCTAGGCTTGTCCAAAGGGCAGTTTCAATTGTACTCTCCGGTCCAACTGGTGAATGTGGGCATTTTGAGGCAGTGTTACAATTGCCTCATGTACACAGACAGCGCTCTCTTCCTACCACCAAACACTGATACATGTGAGAGATGCAATTACATAGCCAAACTGGAGACTAAGCTCTCTCAACCCAAGACTGGACCAGACAGTCAAGAGGAGAAGGGAACTATTTTCATCACACCACCAGTCTCACATAGACCTATGGAACCAGCACTGGCAAAACAACACACATAAATACACAAAAACATACTCGGAGGCTCGAAATAAACATTTGCAAAAGCAACAGAGACCTCCAAAGCAGACGCCTAAGTAATCTCCACCCCCCAACACAAACCATGAAACACACACTTCACGAAACCAGTGTGCCATGCAATCACAGCCCTTAAGGCAAAATAACATACCCAACACACTAGTAATAGGTGACTCCATAGTCAGGCACACTGACGTCCCATTCACTAGGCTGAACAAGGAGAAGGTTACTGTTATCTGCTTGTCGGCTGCCAGGATCCGCCACATAACACAAACACTCAGGTCACTCCAGAACAAGAACAAATACGACTCTGTCGTTGTCCATGTTGGTGTGAATGACCTGCGCCATACCTCCCCACACTACATGAAGAGACATGGAAGAGCTCTCTGATCACACAGCCCAGGCCGGTAGGACCCTGACCTTGAGTAGCATCCTGCCCTCACCAAGAATGATACCACGGTATAAAGAAAAAATTATCAATTTCAACAACTGGCTAAGCTTCTGGTGTCATTCAAAGGGGATCCAGTGTCTGTCAGCCTGGGATGACATGCTTGACAAGCCATGATGCTTCGCTAGAGATGGCTTGCACCTGTCACCCTTAGGCTTTTGAATACTGGCCAAGGCTCTTGCCACCCCCATAGTGCCTTTTTTAGGCAAGGCTCAAAAGACAAACTCACCGCCGTAAATAGCACAAGTAACAAAAAACTGAGAGTAATGCTGCTCAATGCCAGAAGTCTAAACCTCAAAATGCACGCACTCAAGGCACTCCTCAGTATGGAGAAAATCGATATATGTTCAGTAACAGAAACCTGGTTTAAGGATCCAGAGAGCACCCCAGCACTACCAGGCTACAACTCATACCATACATTTTGGCCACAAAACCCAGACCAAAATACAAAAGATGGGGGCGTATCCATATTCATCAAGGATACCCACACCTCCAGGTTAGTGGCACAGCACGATGCTTCAGAGATCATCCACGTGCAACTAACAACGGGCAAAACTGCAATTCAAATTGTAGCTTTCTTCAGATCACCCACCATGTCCCAGGACCCCCATTCTGCATTTCTGGAAACATTGGGAAACATAAAGGTCCTACCAAACACCCTGATATTGGGTGATTTCAATTACCCAAACATTAACTGGGAGAACTACTCAAGTGCTAACTCCCTTGCCCAACATTCCTAGAATTTATAAACTCAAACACCCTGCATCAACTGGTCAACACCCCCACCAGAGGTGACAACATACTGGACCTGGTCATCACCAACACGGGTGACTGGTGGTCCACACCAGAAGTCAACCCCTCGATGGTTAGATCTGACCATAAACTAATCACTCTGGATATCCATATTCCACCCCCACCCTCAGTCAAAGAAACCACATTGAAAAACTTTTCAAAAGCAAACTTCATGTTACTTAAGACTGGGGTGGAAAGTTTCAAAGCCCCCATGCTAAAGGATAATGCTGCCCAAGCTGCAAAATCCTTTACTAATGCACTCTACGGGCAACTACAAGAATGTATGGATCGTGCTATCCCAAGCAAAACCAAGACTCACTCCTCCAAGTAAAGGAAACCAGTCTGGTGGACCCCTGCCATAAACTAGCTATACAATAGAAGGAGGAAACTAATACAGAAAAGAGTAAAATCCCAAGAAGGTAAGACATCCCTGATCAGTATCAGCAAGAAATTACGATCCCTCATAAACTCATCCAAGGCTAGCTTCGAAAGAAAAATTGCCAAGAACAAAAAAGATAACTACAAGGCATTCTTTAGCTATGTCAAGAATCTAAGTGGCAATTCTCAGATCTGCTCGGAGTTAGTGCAGAATGGCACAAAATACACTGAACCGACCAATATCGCCAACACCCTGGCAGACAGGTTCAGTGCAAACTTCACCTCTCTCTCACCCCCAAAAGGGCCCATAACCATACCAGAAGAATGTAGTGCCCCTGAAATCACAGACACTCAGGTTAAAACAGCCCTCTCCAAAGCCAAAAACACAGCATCAATGGGACTGGATAGTGTCCCCGGCTGTGTCCTACATGAGCTCAAAGATGAACTAACCCTTCACCTAAACACACTGTTCAAACTCAGCCTCTCCACAGGCTACGTGTCCAGAAAATGGCGCACAGCAACGATTATTCCACTCCACAAAGGTGGAGCCACAACAGACACTGGGAACTATCGCCCTATAAGCCTGACTAGCTTGGTCTGCAAGGCTATGGAGAGCATCATCATGGATCTCATTAACAGAGACACTGGGAACCTCCAAACACTGGACCCTACCCAGTTCTGCTTTGTTAAGGGCAGATCATGCCTCCTACACCTGGTGGACTTCTTTGAGACAGTTACCAAAGCTATAGATGAGGGAAAGGTGGTCCAAACAGCCTACCTAGACCTCGCAAAGGCCTTCAACACCATTCCCCATTCTGGTATTACAGACAAGCTCACTAGCCTGAACATAAACCCCTACATCACGAGATGGGTTGCCACTGGCTCACAGACAGAACCCACATGGTAAGAGTTGTGGGAGCTAGGTCTGAATCTAAATCGGTTACAAGCTGCGTTCCCCAGGGCTCAGTCCTAGGACCCCTCCTGTTCAGCATATACTTCTCAGAGGTACAGGCAAGCACAGGAGGTCTATGATTTGACTAAGTTTGCAGACGACTGCAAACTAGGGGCTATAATTGACTCTCCGGCTGACACAGACATCCTCCAAAAGGGTCTCACTGAGATAGATACCTGGTGTCAAAACCATGGCCTCAAGGTAAATGCCAAAAAGTGCATAGTCATCCCATTTGGAAAAACAAAGTACCCACAAACTACCACATAGGTGGTAGCCCCCTAAATACAGAAGATGTAATAAGGGATCTGGGGACCCAAGTAGATAGTAATCTCTCCTTTGATAATCACATTGCCAAAGTGGTTAGAAAATCCTTCTATGTGGCCCACCTAATCACAAAAGGGCTTGCATCCAGATCAAAAGAGGTCATTGTGCCCTTCTACGCATCACTCATCAGACCCATCATAGAGTACAATGCCCCATTTGGGATGTACCTTACAAGAAACATGCAACAGCTGGAAAGACAACAGAAGTACCTCACCAAGAGGATCACTGGCCTCAAACAGATGCCCTGTGCAGCTCGACTGAAGAAACTCCAGTTGTACTCCACCTACTCAGAGGTGATCTATGCCTGACATACAAGGCCATGTCCAACCCAGAACTGATGGACATGCTCCACCTAAAGAAATCCATATCCCCTCGAGCCACACGCTCTAGGGATCTAAACCTCACCACAACAATAAATAGGACCCGCTGGAGGGATAGATTCCTGTCCCAGAGACTTCCCATGCTCTGGAACAAGATTCCAATCGACATTAGGCAGAGCTCCTCGCTAACACTCTTCAAGAGAAACCTTGACGAGTGGATGGGAAACAGAAAGTTTACCCCGGGGATCACTTCAATGGCTCTTCTGGACAGAGGCACAGGGAACTAATCTAAGGGCGCTGCGAAAGCCAACACACTTCTGGCTAGGCTTACAAATGCATTCGGGCAGATAGCTTGTACCTACCTATGAACCTAAGAAGGCACAGTGACAAAGCTCATGTTGATAGTATGCAGCACATTAAAAGAAACAGGCCCAAGCACATGGCAGCTGTGGCCCCTGCAGCACTCACTGGTAAACGCCAGAACTTTCTAGCACATTCCAGACTTCACACAGCCCCAGTGAAGTACAAGAGTGAGTCAGCAAACTCAAAGCACGGGCCCCAACCTAGTTTCACTGCCAGCTGTTGTAACAGTGGTGGTAATCATGAATCTAAAAGGGAAAAGTGTTTATCTTTTGGTCAACAATGCCACAAATGTAATAAATGGAATAATTTCAAAAGATGTTGTAAATCAAAAGGCCCACATTCTTTTGTTAAAAGGGAACATGCTAAGAAATGAGTTGATCAGTTAGACAGTGGCACGTCCGCTCTTTATGTTGATGGTGTGTCAGTGCTTCATGAAACGGTCAGTGCAGTAGATTTAAGGGTCAAGAATGAAATATTTTGTACTGTTCAGATAAATGGCAAACCCACAGAGCTCAAAGTTGATACAGATTCCAAGTGCAATGCTTTGTCTACAGAAACACTTGTGAGAGTATGTGAAGGTGAAAGGCTTGATTTGGCAAGGTGTGCAAAACCTGTTGCTTATGGAGGTGAAGAAATTCAAACCAAAGGCTCAAAATTGCTTTCATGTTACTCTGCTGGAAGAAGCTACAACTTGTTATTTTATGTAGTCAGGGGGCACGTTCAGTCATTATTAGGGCTCAGAGACAGTTTGAAACTGCTTTTATTTAATAAAGAAGTCCACCATGTTAGCTTAAAAGGCCACTATCCTAATTTTGCCCAGCACATTTTTTCCACCTATGCTGATCTTTTCCGAGACAAACTAGGCAAACTTCCAGTTGTGTACTCCATGAAGTCAGACCCAGAGGTCAGTCCAGTTATTAGGCCAGCACGCAAAGTTCCAATAGCCATGCAGGACAGGGTCAAAGCTAAGTTAGATAAAATGGTGCAACAAGGTGTGATTTGTCCAGTCGAAACTCCAACTGAATGGTTATCTTCCATGGTGGTAGCTCATAAGAAAAGCTCAAATGACATCAGAATATGTATTGACCCACAAGATTTGAACAAAGCACTAAAAAGACCTCATCATCCAATGTGCACAGTTGAAACAAATCGTAGCCTTGATGCCAAATGTCACTAATTTTTCTGTCTTAAATGCAAAAAGTTCATTTTGGCAAATTCAGCTTGACAAAAAAATCCTCATTGCCGACTACATTTGGTACTCCGTTTGGCAGGTACAGATTTTTGAGAATGCCATTTGAAATAAATACTGCAAGTGAAGTCTTTCAACGTGCAATGGAGCAAATTTTTTTCTGAGCATCCTTGTGCTATCATAGTAGACAACATACTAGTAGGAGGTCGTGATGAAGCTGAATATGACAGAAACCTCAGAAAAGTTCTAGAAAGGGCATGTCAAGTGAGTCTTAAGCTCAACCCACACAAATGTAGTTCAGGCTACAAGAAGTTCCTTATGTTGGTCACTTATTTACCAGTACATGCTCATGGCCAAACCCTTCAAAGCAAACAGCCATTCTCAAGATGCCAGTTCCAGTCAATGTTTAAGCCCTGCAATATTTTCTTGCCATGGTCAACTACCTATGCAAGTTCATTCAAGACTTGAGCCAACTTTCAGCACCACTCAGAGAGCTGACATGTAAAGATATATCCTGGTCTTGGTTACAGCAACATCAAAGAGCATTTGATGTCCTGAAATAGAGAATTACTAGCCTGCCAATGCTCAGATACTACAATGTTCACAAACCAGTTAAACTTTCCTGTGATGCTTCGAAATTTGGTCTGGGTGCAGTCATTCTACAAGAAGATCAAACTGTTGCCTGTGTGTCAAGAACTCTTACCCAAACTGAGATGCAGTATGCACAGACTGAGAAAGAGCTTTTGGCAATTGTGTTTGCATGTTCGAAGAGCCATGATTATGTTTATGGTAGACCTATCCAGACTGAAACAGACCACCAATCTCTAGTCACTATTGTGTGAAAGCCAATGCATTCAGCTCCAGCCAGACTGCAACATATGATGCTGAGATTGCAAAAGTATAATTTCAATCTTGTCTACAAGAAAGGCAAACTTCTTTATCTTGCTGATACATTATCTAGATCACCCAGAAATACCACTGAACAGAATGACAAACAAGGTTCTCATTCGACTGATGATTTTGAAGTAATGGAAGTCAGAAATTTTTCTTCCACACATCTTCATGAGTTAAGAGATCACACATCCACAGATCCAGTTTTACAAATGCTCAACCACTTTATCAATTAAGAATGGCCATCAAATAAATCTAGTTTACCTCGAGAAATGCAACCTTATTTCTCATACTGAGATGAGATTTGGTCTGATGAAGGTATCATAATGAAAGGTCCAAAAGTAATTGTTCCAAAGGCCTTGCACAAGAGTAAATTATTATTATTTTGCATAGCAGTCACCCAGAAACCGAATCTACCAAAAGAAGGGTGAGAGAGAGAATATTTTGGCCTCGTATGTCACAAGACATTGAGACAGCATATTCCTTTGTTCAGTATGTAATAGTACAAAGCCTCATCAACAGAAAGAACCACTTCATCTTAACTAGATACCGGAACTACCTTGGTCGACAGTAGCCACTGATACCTTCAAGTGGAATGGTCAACATTATTTGGTGTTAGTAGACTCTTACTTCAATTGGTTCGAGATTGACCTACTTCCCAATCTAGCATCCAGTACTGTCATTACTAAGATGAAGTGTCTTTTTGCTGTACATGGTAATCCACACAAAGTTATTTCTGACAATGGCACTCTGTTTACAAGCCAACAGTTCAAAAGATGTGCTGAAGAATGGGACTTTCATGTCATAAGTAGACCAGACTACCCGCAATCAAATGGTTTGGAAGAACGCGCAGTACTAAGTGCAAAACAGTTACTAGAGAAGTCAAAATGAAATGATACTGATGGATTTCTTGAATCTCAGAAATATTCCTCATGATAAACATCTTGGTTCACCTGCTCAGAGACATCTGTCGAGACAAACCAGAACCACATTACCACTCAGTAGTCAATTGGAGGTTCCATGTGTAAAGAACAACAGATCAGTGAAAGCCAATCTGTTGAGGAAACGCCTATCCCAGGAACTACGTTAAGACCAGCAAACCGCTCAATCCATTACAAAAAGGAGAAGTGGTAAAGATGCAAACATCCACATGTTATGATCAGCTTGAGTTCCAAGATGGCTGCACACTGAGTAATAGCTTGTTTCTAGCTCTCCCAGTATGAAAAGAGAAACTCAGTGAAAACAGAAACTCAGCAGAGAAGGCCAGTAGACTTGTGTTTAAGGCTGAATTACAGTAACTGGCTAGTAAGTAAACTTGCCTGGATGCCAAGAATAAAGAAATACAGAAGACCTGGAAAAAAATAGGCTACAAAAAGTGAGAAAGAAACACTGACTAGGGAGAGCTCTGCAGCTCTTCAGCAAAAAGTAATGTAAACTTCAGACATGACTTTCAATAACCTACAGGATGATATAAGACAACTGCATACAGACCTGGTTAAAATAAACAAAACACTGATCGAGTATATCAACAAACAACAAAAGGCTGGAACAAATGGAAGAAGCTTTAAACAGATATTCAGATGAGATGAGATGATTAAGCTGCAAAAATCAGAGGATGAAATGAAGAAAAGGATGGCTGAATATGAGACTGCTCAGGAAGAGATAGGATCACAGGATCATAGAAGGTACTAGGCTATTGGCCCTGAGGCCCTTATAAGCCTAGCCAAGTGTTTAGCCCATGTTTAGACAAGTCAGCACCCAAAGACCCTGTCCAGCAGGGACACAGGTGGAATCCCAGGGGTGCATTTTCTGTTTCCCTTCCAATTATCCAGGTTGCGCTTAAAAAGGGATAACAAGGTACTCTGCTTGACAGATGCGGGAGTCTCAGGGATACAAATCTGTCACACCAATAAGTCCTACTGATATCACAGACCAGGTTAAGGTCGCGTGTATGGATTGCTATAGTGGAGCTTGACTTGCAGATATGCAGCAGTCCCCATCAGTGCGGGGTCTGAGACCGCTCTGTATGCCAGACAGAGGTCACCTCTGAGGAGTCTGTATGAAACTGAGTAAAGGGACAGGGCTTTTAGCCTATATGTGTAGGGTAGATTTTTAAGGCCCTGGATTCTCCTGGTGAGGAATCTCTGTGGCCTCTCCAGCTGCTGTATGTGCTTTGTGAGGTACATACTGAAGGGGGCGTTGTACTCAATAACTGGCCTTATAAGGGAAGAATAAGGGATGTTATGACCTCTTTGTCCCTGGATGAGATACCCTTACTTATGAGGTGAGCCATGTAGAAAGCTCTCCATACAACGGAAGCAACATGTGGTCAAAAGTCAGGTTGCTATCAACCTGGGTGCCCAAATCCCTCACTACTGATTGTGTACTTAGGATGTTGTTATTAATATGATAATATGTGGGGATGTCACTCTCCCCAAAGGGGATGATGATGTATTTTTTGGCATTCAGCTTGAGGCCATGTTTCTGGCACCAGTCATGTGTTTGGGTGAGACCCCCTTGGAGGACGTCCACATCACTTGGGGAATTTATGACTGCACCCAGCTTGCAGTCATCTGCAAACCTGGTCAGCCATAGCCCTCTGGTTTTAGCGTGCACCTCAGAGAAGTATATCCCAAATAACAAAGGCCCCAAGACTGATTCCTGGGGTATGCCGCTCATTACGGGTCTACTGCTTGAGGTGACTTCCCCTATTTTGAGTAGGTGGATTCCATCAGTGAGCCAGTTTACTACCCATCTGGTATAGTATGGATTGATGCCTAGTTGAGTCAGTATCTACTATGCCCACATGTCAAGGTAGGTGGTGTGCACAGTCTTCCCCTCGTCCATGGCTTTGGTGACAAAGTTGACCAGATTTAACAGACATGACCTCCCCTTGACAACCCAAACTGTTAATGAGGTCCATGATAATCTGTTCCATAGCCTTGCAGATCAGGCTAGTTAGGCTGATGGGTCTATAAATTCCTGGATCGGTGGACCCTCCACCTTTATGTAAAGGGATGACAGTGGCTGTGCTCTACTCAGCTGGGACAAAACCGGTACTCAGGCTTTGGTTGAATATTACTTATAGCTGGAAACTGGAATTTGGTTTGGTTGAATAGGGTGCCTAATGGTGCTGCAAGTTCATGCCTGCGTTCATGAAGGAGGCAGCCTGCGATGTTATCAGGTCCCATGGAGGCTGTATTTTTTGCCTTTGAGAGGGCAGTGATGACCTGTTCCCTAGAGATAAGGGGTGGGGGGGGGGGGGCAGGTACAGGGGACATCCTGATTTACTGATGGGGGGACAGAGCTGAATCTCTCAGCCAGCAGATTGGCTATATCTACAGTATTTGTGTATGTGGTGTCTTTGACCACCAGTTCTGAACAGATCTGGGTGCTTCCTTAGAACAGAATTAGAGGACAGAGCATGTAGGGAAAACTTGAGATTTTCAGCTATATCACAGATGCTGGAAGGAACAGACTGCATTAAATTTATGAAAGCACAAATAAGCAACTGGACTGGTATTCTACAGCAGGACTTACTAGTTGAACAGGCACATTGTGTGTATGCTCCAGATCCTACCAGCAGAAAGAGCTGATTTTGTCAAAACTGTCGCAGAAGGACAAAATACTAAAAGTAGGAGACAGCAGAGTGTTTGTGGAGAATGATTACTCATTGTACACCAGGCAAAGAGAGGTAAATTCATCCCTCCATTCAGAGAATGTCAAGATGAAGGTGTAATATTCAAACTGCTGTATCCAGCTGCCTTCAAGGTACTCTTTTCTGGATGGACAAAATCATTTTTTGATGAAGTGCATGCTAAGGCGGAAATACAAAAGTTTGTCCAACAAAAATTGAGCTGTCAAACAGAAGGAGATTCAGCTTTTTGTTCCTCTGGTAATAAAGACCACAAAGACACTGCACCTGTAGAACCTTTTCCAGCATTTCAACGAAAATGTTAGAAAGAAATAAGGCAGCATGAGAGTTGACCAGAAGAATCAAGAGAACATTGGAAATGAAGCACAGACAGGATTTGGGTGATGGAGAACAACAGTAATAAAATCAGTAACTTAAGGTGGGATTACAATGCAATAATTATATTTGTGAAATATGACAGCACAAGAAAATCTGGAAATAGTGGACTTCTTCAAAATTTGTTTGCTGAGTGGGAGACTCTAAAAT
This sequence comes from Protopterus annectens, assembly GCF_019279795.1. Lineage (NCBI taxonomy): Eukaryota > Metazoa > Chordata > Ceratodontiformes > Protopteridae > Protopterus > Protopterus annectens. The sequence goes on from NC_056725.1 coordinate 1,421,133,984, forward strand.
ATATGCCCTACTTCAAGTCATTAATGTTTGGAAAAATGCTTTGGGGAGGGGAAGGGAGGAGAGAATGCTAACTGTAAGTAAAGAAAAAGTACAGTTTTGTACCTACCATAAATGTAGATGTTCGAGTGCTAATACAGCTGCAGTCATAACAGATGGGTTCTCCTGCCGTCAGGCGGGTCCTCGGTCGGCCGAATTCCAAAGTCTAGGTCCGGCGTCGGTTGTCGTCGCTTCTTCCCTGACGTCAGTGCGACAGGGGTATAAAAGAACCAGCTGACGCCATTTTCTTCAGTTTTTCTTGCCCCAGATGTCAGGTGCCCCCAGAAGGAAGGCAATACATAAATTTGTGTAATAAAACAATGCAATATAATCAAAATATAGTAGTTGCAAGCAAATACACCATAAATGAATACCCCAATCAGGTTGTATGAGGAGGTGTTAGCCAATAGGCCTGTCCCAAGAGGGGAAGGATGGAGGGAAACCTGGACTGCAGCTGTATTAGCACTCGAACATCTACATTTATGGTAGGTACAAAACTGTACTATGTTCATCGTGCATACAGCTGCAGTCATAACAGATGGGTAGAATCCCAAAGCTAAGAAAGGGGTGGTAGGCACTAGGTGGAACTAGGAGGAGCCAGGATGCCCTGCAAGACTGCAGTGGCAAAGCCTGCTCTAGTTTTGGAGTATAATGGTAGGTGGTAGTGCTTGGAGAAGGTATGCACAGAACTCCAAGTGGCTGCTTCCAAAATATCTTGGGCTATCCATTTTGAGATTGTCTGTTTGGAAATTGGCTTCCCTTGAGCTCCTATAGCATAGGACACAAAGAGCTGTTCTGATTTTCTGAAAGGCCTTGTTCTGTCCAAATAATAGTGCAGCTGTCTGTGGATGTCCAAGGAATGTAGTAGTCTCTCCCCTTTGTTTTGAGGATTAGGGTAAAAGGTAGGTAAGTGTATAGCCTGATTCAAAGCTACCCTGGATACCACCTTTGGCATAAAGGACGGGTTGGTTCGTAAGGAAAGTCTGTCCTGATGGAAGATGATAAAAGGCTGCACAGCCAAGAGGGCTTGTAGTTCCGATACCCTACGAGCTGAGGTGATAGCCAGAAGGAAAGCTGTTTTGCAGGACAAATATTGCAAATCTGTTGAGGCAGCTGGCTCAAAAGGAGGCAAGGTCAGCTTTTCTAGAATGAAATTGAGGTCCCAAGCAGGTATTGGTTGTTTCCTTGGGGGTTTTATATTCTTAGCCCCTCTGAGGAACTGTCTTAAGAGTGGGTGAGAGAATAAAGGTGGATCAATGTTGTATTCTGCAGAAATGGCTGAGGCATGGGTTTTGATGGAGGAGAATGAGAGTCCACTGCTTAGCAGCTCAGCTAGATACTGTAATATTTGAGGTAAATTCAGTTTTTCAGGATTCTGGCCCTTTTTCTCATTCCAGGCACAAAACCGTTTCCATTTTGCGGAGTAAGCTTTTCTAGTAGACGGCCTTCTGGCCTCCAAAATGACATCCTGCACCTCCTTGGAGAGTAGGGTCTGTTGTGATGTTAAGGAATCTTCCATGCGGCCGGATTGAGTGTTTTCAGCTGACTGTGAAGAGTTTTGAAGCTGTGCTGAGTCAAAAGAGGAGGCATTAGAGGTAGGGTCCATGGAGGGGAATGCGTCAGGCTCCTCAGGAGTGGGTACCAGTGCTGTCTTGGCCAGTCTGGAGCAATGAGAATCATCTTTGGTCCGTCTGCTCTGGTTTTTAATAGAACTTTGGGCAGCACAGGAAGAGGTGGAAAGGCATAAACTGTCATTGTTGTCCAACTGAAAGAGAGAGCGTCCACTCTCCAGGCCTGTGGATGAAAAGTCCTTGAGCAGAATTTTGTCAATTGGTGATTTTTGTGGGAGGCAAAGAGATCTATGTCTGGCCTTCCCCATGCTTGAATTATCTCTGTAAAAACTTGAGGATGCAACTTCCATTCGTGTGGATCTGTCATATTTCTTCTTCCAGAGCCATGTTCCAAAGTGACATGGTCAGCCTGCATAGGGGGTATGAATGGGTTCCTCCCTGTTTGTTTATGTACCACATTACTGTGGTGTTGTCTGTCCTTATCAATAGTTGACCTGGATGCAGAAGGTCTTTGAAAGCTATAATAGCATTTATTACTGCTAGCATTTCCTTTTGATTGATGTGAAGGTGCTTTTCTTTTTGGGACCATTTGCCCTGAATGCACCGATCTGTCATGTGCGCCCCCCAGGCGTAGTCCGAGGCGTCTGTTGTGATGACTTGATTTGCTTGAGGCTTGCAGAATGGGAGACCTGTGTTTGTTTGGCATGCTTGAGCCCACCACAGAAATTCCTTTTGAAGACATGGAATTAGTGGTATTATTGTTTCCAAACTGTGGCTGTGTTGAGACCATAGGTTTTTCAGGTACCATTGAAGTTTCCTCATATGCAGCTTTGCACATGGGATTAGTAGGATGCAAGATGCCATGAATCCCAGAGCCTGCAGGATTTTCCTTGCAGTCAGCCTGGTGAAATTTGCTAGTTTTCTGAAGTACTGAGTTAGTTGCCCCTGCTTCTCTGGCGTGAGGTAGGCCATCTGGGTGTTTGTGTCCAAGTTGGCACCCAGGAAAATTTTTTCTGAGAGGGTATTAGCCTTGATTTCTTTTTGTTGACTGTGTATCCCAGAGAATTCAACAACATTATTACAAAAGCCAGATGTTTCAGAAGTATGTGCTTGCTGTCCGCTTGGATCAGGCAGTCGTCCAAATATGGGTATATTTGTATCCCTTGAAGTCTGCAGTAGACAATTACTGATGCCAGGCATTTCGTGAATACTCTGGGCGCAGTAGATAAGCCAAAGGGCAATGCAGAGAATTGATAATGGGTTGAACCTGCAAGAAATCTGAGGTATCTTCTGCAATTTTGTCTGATTGGGACATGCAGGTATGCCTCCTTGAGGTCCAATGTTACCAGCCAAGACTCCTTGCCCAGCATGGGAAGAAGCTGCTGTAATGTGAGCATCTTGAATTTTGGTACAGTAAAAATGTGTTTAGGATGGATAGGTCCAAAATAGGTCTCCAATCTTTTCCCTTCCTTGGTACCAGGAATAGTCTGGAATAAAAACCTTGACCTTGTTCGTGAGTAGGTACCTCTTGAATAGCTTTCATGTCCATGAGATCTGAAATTTGTCTTTGTGCCTCTGCCCTTTGATTGTGTGGCAGGTTTGGCATGCCTCTCATTTTTGGAAGGGTGTGAAAATGGAATCTGTAGCCTCTGTTTATAATGTCCAGGATCCATTTGTCTTTTGTGACAATATACCAATTTTTTGAAAATAATGCCAGTTTTCCACCCAAGGGTGCTGCCATTTCAGCCTTGCTTGGCATGCAAAGGGGAAAGTCATTGGGCTTGCTTTCTGAATGGCTGTGAACTATCCTCACCACCTCTTTGTGTAGGAGCTTGCCATTGTCTGCCTCTAAACGATCCTTGAGATTGCCCTCTGCCCCTCGGGCGCCTGTATCTACCTCTTTGGGGTCTGTCCGTGGCTGGAAAGGACCAATTTTTGGAGGGCCAATTTCTACTGAAACGTGGAGGTTGTACCTGTAGAAAATCTTTCACTGTTTGCATTGATTTAGCCTTTTCCTCCATTTTCTTTAATACCTCCTCAGCTTTAACACCAAATAATACATCCTTTTGTAGAGGGGCATCTAGTAATTTAGCTTTGACATGATCTGGTAAGGTTTGCTCCTTGAGCCAGGCATGTCTACGTATGACTGATCCTGTAACAGCAGCTCTACATGAGGCCTCTAGAGCATCAAAACCACATTGCAAGATATGTTTACCCACTTGTTCTGCACTATGCATCAAATCCTGCAACTCCTTCAAGTCTGGTTGTTCAGGTTGTGACATTTTGCTTCTCAACTGTGAAAACAGAAACTGTTGGTACTTTAGCATATGGAACTGGCAGTTTAATGCCCTCATGGTTAAAGTGGCCGAGGTGTATACCTTTTTTCCCCACCTTTCTAAGGATCTGGAATCTCTCTTGGAAGGTAATGGATTTTTAGCAGTGGAGGCCTTAATTCCCTTGGGACCCTGTGAGATGGTTTCTGGGTCAGCCGCATGGCTTTTGTATAAAAATTGGTGTGAGTCAGGAACCCGGTAGTACCTGTCAGGCTTGACTGGGGCTGGAGGTAAAGAATCCAGGTTAAGGCAGGCCTCCGAGTACACATCATCTAGTATGTCTAAGACAGGAGGTATAGCCAGAGGCCTGTGCTGAGGTAGCAAGAGAAAATCCCTAAGCCTTTTCTTGAAATCTGAGTACTCTTGGCGTTCCCAGCGGAAGTGTTCCCTTAAGGTATGCAAGGTTTCCCCAAATGAGTAATCCTCTGGGGGGGGAGACAGAGGGAATGGACTCCTCTGCATCAGAATCTTCAAAAGGGGAGCAAGAATGTTCCTGTTCATCAGAGTGCTCTGAAATAATGGAGGCCTGGTCAGAGGAGGGGGATTCTTCCTCCACTCTGGGCTTTTTGTCCGGGGGGGGGTTGAGAACCCCTGATAAGAGTAATTAAATCCTCAGCCATTTTAAGCATCTGTTTTTTAGGCATGGGGCCTGGAGAAGGGCCCTGTGTAGCTTGTCTCTTAGAATGCATGGCTGCTTTAGACTTAGTGAAAGCCTTGATGGAAAAAGAAGAGGAAGGTCTGAAGACACCTTGAGAGGAGGCAGACCTGTCTACATTTTGAGATTCACCACCAAAAGTGGCTTCGGTATCTGTAGTCGGGGTGTGGGCTGAGGAGCCTGCGACCTCGGGCACAGAAGACACCGCCAATGAAGTGTAGTCGGTAGGCAGGGGCTGCGTAGGCGCCTCGCTGAGAACCAGACCACCTGTAGTCGGCTTTGGCGTGGTGTCGGTAGAGGCTGTGGACCTCGTGTGTTGGTCCTTATCTTTGCGTTTTTTAGACAAAACTGGAGTCGGAGTATCCGACGACATAACATAGTTAAATTTTTTGCCAAAATAGTGCTGGGCGAACTCCGCCCGACGCTTAATGGTGCGTTTGTTGAATGTAGCACAAAAACGACAGACCGAGACGTCGTGGTCTGGGCCTAAGCAAGGAATGCAGAGAGAATGAAAATCCTTATGCGGTATTTGCTTCCCACATGAAATACAATTATTAACTTTGTCTGACATCGGTCTGAAGCAAGAAAAGTTTCCCCAACGGGGTACTTCGCTTTCAAGAAGACTTCGGTTGCAAAATTTTCGTAATTTCAGGAGCTGGCCGACAGGCACTTGCGAACTGCTTCTGCTTCGGGCACTGCACGGCAAGAAAGACTGAAGAAAATGGCGTCGGCTGGTTCTTTTATACCCCTGTCGCACTGACGTCAGGGAAGAAGCGACGACAACCGACGCCGGACCTAGACTTTGGAATTCGGCCGACCGAGGACCCGCCTGACGGCAGGAGAACCCATCTGTTATGACTGCAGCTGTATGCACGATGAACATCACTTTCTTTTCTTAATAGTACTGTATCTGTGTTGCATGGTTTTCCTTGTATGTTATTTTTGCATGTAATGGGGATTGTAAATATGTGTTTTACTTTATTTTTCTCCCCTCTTCTCTTTTTCTTCTTGTGCAGTTTTGAGAAACATAGGAAATGTAATGATAAGGGAGCCAGGTTAAGAGGGCATGGCAGAGTTCAAATTAATGTGCTTTTTTCATTCTTGCATGGGGAAACAAGTAAGGACCTCTGTTTTAACACACAGCGCAAGTAAATGAAAAAGAATATTGAATATTACAAGTTTTTTTTCCTAGCACTTACAAATATGTATACTAAGTAGCATTTCTGCAGCTGGTCTTCATGCCTCCATGGAGAGAATCTGATAAAGAGAAATTGGAGACAGTCTGGGGGAAGGGGATTGCCTGAGGGAAAAAAGAAAAGAGAAAATGAATAGGACAAAATCTTCTCTGAAAACAATTAGGGTTTTTCCCAGGTGTGACACTTTTAAAGATAACACAAAACCAGTTGGACATGAAGTAAAATTCTCTCAGTTTTTTTATGCAATGGGGATACTAATATAAACAACTGCTTTTGTTTTTTCTTGTTCACCCTTCTCTCATTTTCTTTGATCAGTTTTGAGAAATGTAGGCACCAGAATGAAAAAAATGAGGAGGGGAGGAGATGAAGGAGAGCAGAAGGGTATACTTAAGAGAGTATGACAAAAGAAAAATCAGTGTGCTTTTCCTGGTAAAAATTCCTAGGTGTTATCCAGTAACAAGTTTATAACAAAGCATGTAAATGAAAAAGAATATTGTATATTGTAAGGCTTTTTTTTCTGATAAACAAGGTACCCTTAGCAGTTTTGTGTCTGGTTTGCATGTCACTAGAAGACAATTTGATCAAGAGAAATGGCTTGGAGAGAGTGCTTACTGAAAGCATTCAGTGTTTTTTCAGCTGGGAGAGTTATAAAGATATACAAAATCAAATATCACTTACTAATAGCACAGGCTGTACCATGTGTCTTAGCATAACTAACCTTTCTTTTTGGTTAACTTTAGATTGTCTGTGTAGCTATCAACTTAGCATTTGTGTTCTTATCAGGAAGCAAAAACTTCAATATTTGAAGATGTACATATTTTTGTGTGTTATTAAGTTCATAGGTTTAAGGAGGGGGGTGTTTGTTGTGTCTGAGGGCTTTAAAAAACCAAAAGGTTGTGTAAGATGTGACATAGATGCAAATGGATATGACATGAAACAACTGTATAAAAGACCAACATGGTGAACAGTATATACATGTAACATAAAAGCTGGAATGAGACATTTTTCAAAAGAACAGTTATATATAAAAGGTGGCAATAATAACTATATAAGAAAATTATGCTTTCTGTAATGTCTTTCAATCTGAATGGTTTTACAGATAAATATAAAAAAGAAAGAGTACTGAACTATATTAGAAAATGCACAATGCAAATAGTGATGTTACAGGAGACACACCTGGAAAGAAATGAACATGTGAATCTGATAAAGAAAGCTTTTCAGGATGTTTATTAAGTGGAATATCTAGGGTAAAGGAAAATAGGAACACTTATATTAATTGCAAGAGGAGCTCCAACAGTGATAGAAGAGGAAAAAAAGGTAATAATGGAAGATACATAGTACTAAGGGGCTACTGGCTAGGGAGGAGGATTGCACTGGCATGTATTTACATCCCTCCTACAACTACTATAATGCAGCTTAAGAAAATTCTGGGAGAAATAATCAGCTTTCAGCAAGGAATATTACTTATAGCTAGAAACTGGAATTTGGTTTGCAACAGTGAAGATGTGTCTGGGGGGCCTAGAAGGGAAAATAAATAATTTGAATACATTTATGAAACTGTTTGGCATGGAAGATGTGAATTCACTCCTAGGAGTTCAGAATTAAATTACTATTTATTCATCAAGATACAGAAACTGGGCTAGGCTAGATAGATTTTATATCTCACAGAAACATGGTGCATTTACTTGAAGGTCTTGAAACGCACCCAATAACTATTTTAGATCATGTGCCAATAATAACTAAAATAAAACGGCAAGGTAATGAAATAAAAATGAGAGACTGGCGCATTCCCACTTATCAGTTGAAAAGAGAGGAATTTAAGGAATGGGTTGTGGAATTAATTCAGAAGCTACCAGAGAAACAGAATTTTCTTCTGAAAACACAGCTAAGGAGTGGGATAAAATTAAAGTGGAGTTTAAAACTAGGTTGGAAATAAAAGAGAGTGAGATATGGTTAAACAGTAACAAGAATTAAGAGGTATTGTCAAATGTTAAAGTACTGCAAAATAGGGGGAATGTCTCAGAACAAGAAAAGGAGCAACTGCAGAATGCTAAACAGAAAATAAGGGATTACCTCGATAATATGTACAAGTTTAGAAAGATTGCTGTTAAGCAACTGCTTTTTGATAATTCTAGAGCACAAAAACTTTAGCACAGCAGCTCAAGCAACAGAAAGTGGAAAAGGCAGTCACCAAGCTTAGGGAGCCTACAACAAGGAAGATAAACAAGAGACCCTGTAAAAGTATTAGAAATATTTTGGAAATTTTAGGAACATTTCTATAAAGCAGAGAAATATGGAAATCAAGAAAAGGGACAAATGGAAATATTTATGAAATAATTACATATGCCAAAGTTAGAGGTAGATGAGGCTCAATTACTAACAGTTACGATAGCTATGTATAACCAATCTACAGGAAAGTCCCCAGGAATAGATGGTATTCCTGTGGAAGTTTGGAAGTTAGGAGGGAAAAACTTCTGAAGATCTGGAAGGTTTTTGTTTAACAGTATTTTAAGAAGAGAAGTACCAGCATCCTGGAAGATGGCGGTGGTAACGTTAATACTCAAAGAGGGTAACCGTGGATTATAAAGTGTTTATGTCTATAATGGCTAAAAGAATGGCAAAACTTATTCCAAAATTGATAGACATGGATCAGTGTGGTTTTTGGAGGGAAGGCAAACATTTGACAATATTAACAGAACATTGGTGATCCAGGCAGAAGCAGAATGTAAGAAAGTATCACTTTTATTGGTGAGTCTTGATGCAGAGAAAGCATTTGACAGAGTAGACTGGGACTTCACGAGCAGGGCAATAGAAGCATTTGCTTTCCCTGATACAATTATAAGGTTGATTAGAAGAATATACAAGGGATTGGAGGTGCAAATTAAAGTGGGTGGGGGTCCTCTCTGATAATTTCTGCATGAGTACAGGAACCAGGCAGGGTTGCCAGCTTTCCCCTTTGTTGTTTGCATTATAATTAGAACCACTGGCAAAGAAAATAAGGGACTCAGAAATTCAAGGATATAACTGATATGATAGTCAGGAAAAGCTGGCTCTATTTGCAGATGATATTATTTTATACATGACAAAACCAGAAAGGGACATTACAGTGCTGTGGAACATTTTAAGACAGTTTCAAATCTTCTCGGGATACAAAATTAATGAAGCTAAAAACAAAGGCAATAGCAGTAAACTATGTACTTACACATGAATTGGTCCAACAATATCCATACTTATGGGGACACGATAAAATGATGTATTTAGCAGAATACACCAGACAATCTCGATGTACTGAAATGTCGAAATTCAGTACGTCGAGACCGAATAGTGGAAAGTGCAGTTAACTGAAACTACACTATGCCGAATCTGCAAATGTCGAATCCGCCACTATTGTGGTGTCGCGTTCGTGACGTGTGGTGCGGTTTGTGGATTTATCTGGGGTTTCAGGTAAGTGTTGGAGGATAATGGGTAGGGATTTTAGCATGTGAGAGTGCGTGCGGTGGTGTTTTTTGTGTGTTTGTGTGTTTAGTGCAACCTCGGAGTTAGACTATATAAGTAGGGGGGTGGGGGGTGCAGGGGGGCTTGCCCCCTGCTTATAGGTAGATTAAGTGTGTTTGTGTGTGTTGTTATGTTTGTTTAGTTAGGTAGGTGTATGTGTGATTATGTCCTGGTTTGTGTGTGTGTGTGTGTGTGTGTGTGTGTGTGTGTGTGTGTGTGTGTGTGTGTGTGTGTGTGTGTGTGTCTGTGTGTGTGTGTGTGTGTGTCTGTGTGTGTGTGTGTGTGTGTGTGAATGGTCGCGATTGTAGTGTTCATGATTGTGGGTTTTCGTGTATGTGGCTTTTCAACTATTCAGTCTCGAAATACTGAAATTTGACATTTCAGTATTTCGAGATTGTATAGAGAATCCATTTAGCACTATGGATTAGAAATGACTCTGTGGTTGTAGCTAAGGATATGTGGGGAGAGACTAAACAGACCATAATACAAAAATTGGGAAACTGGAAGTTTTGTAATATGGATATGGATACTAAGATACAAGCCATTAAAATGTTTTTTGCCCCTTTAGTCTTATACACAGGTCAGGCATACTTTTATCAACCGGAGACGTTGTGGATAGCAATTCAAAAAGAGTTCAAAGATTTTATCTGGGAAGGGAAGACAGCAAGGGTTAAATGGGATAAGCTGATTCTATCAATAGAACAAGGTGGACTAGGATTATTACCTAATTTGAGGGGGTATTTTAGAGCAACATAGTTAAGGCTCTTACACATAGCACAAGCAGAACACTATAATTCAAAGTGGAAAAGAATGATGCTGACACGGGAAGGAAGCTCAAGAAATAAGGAAAAACTGGGATTTTGGATGCAGACTCTTAAGGAGAACAACCAAATCATACAGAATATTATATTCATAAAATAGCAGGGAGTATTCTATGAACCAAACCAGCACAATAATGGAGAAAAGAGATTTTGCCAATAGGGATGACTGTGGTCAGGGATACAGATAATAGGCAAGAGGGGGCTGGAATTTATTGGAGAAACTGACAAAGGAACCAAGGTATTTGGACCAAATAACTAGAAAGGGAAAGGTAATTAGAATGGGAAGAGGCCAATAATTTATTTGGACTGCAGGTTAGAGATTGACTTCCCTATAAAGGACTGATATCAGAGTATAGGCAAAGAGAAAGAAATAGGTGGCTCCTAAATGAAAGACCAGCACTGGTAGAGTTTTTAATAGAATCTAGAACAGAAGCTGCCATTAAAAAAGGAATTATTAGTAAAGCATGTAAAATATTGCATGACAATTATAAGAATCAATCAGAGGAGCTTAGAAAGGATTGGGAAATGAAACTGGATAAGCAATTCACAAATAGACAATAGGGGGATACATGTATATCTCCAAATAGGCAACAAAGTCTAGAAAATGTAGGATCTTGCCTGGAAGTGTTTACATAGGTATTTTTATACCACAAGTAGACTCCAAAGAATTTTTCCGTAGGTGGATAACAAATGTTGGAGGTGTGACAGGCAAGAAAGAGGTAGCTGGGAACATATTTTTTGGGAGTGTAATAAGCTGGCAGACTTTAGAGATTCCCTGCAGACCACTCTGCGGGAGATGCTGGGTGACTAGACTGGCCTGACTGGAGAGATTACTTTTTTTGGGTTATGCTACAGAATCGAAATTGCCCAGACATAGTAAAGCCTTGCTGAGTCTAATTATGGTGGCTAACAAAAAAGCAATTACTAGAAAATGGAAATCAAAGTCTAGACCAACTTTACTAGAAGTAGTGAATATAGTAACAGAGATAAAGCAACTGGAATTGTGATCTTTAAAAAAGGGAAGGCGCAAACTACATTGGAAAAAATGGGAATTGTGGGAACAATATATGCAGAGCAGGAATGAGGTTTAGGAGGCTTAACTGACAATGACTGGATGGTTTATAAGTGATGTATAATGTCTGAAACTACAGCTGTTTCAATGGTGTCTGTGATGTAAACTGTTTGCAACTAAAGTGGTATCACTGTCTTTGTCATATGTGAAAATTTAATAAAGATGTTTGGGGGAAAAAAGGTTATGATCAGATTGGTGTCATGAACAATATTTATCCAGAGCTGAGATTGTACATTGTGGAATCAGAAGGAGCAACTTTTAGGTGGAATCAGAAACATTTGAGACTAGTGTCTGAGCCTATACCACAGCATATAGCCTGTGAGAAAGACTATCTCAGAGTGAGTTATCCGGTGTTCCAATTCCAGAGGAAGCTCCAGAGGACATTCCTGTTCCTACAAAGAATCTAGAAGTTCCTGATATGAGTTGTGCACCGCAGACTGTCCCTGTTGCTAAATTTAGTCCCAAATGCTATGTTACGAGATATGGTCGAATCTCTAAACCATGTAGCAGATATCAAGCAACCTGGACATGAGCATTATGTTTTGTTTCCAATGTGCATAGTAATTCATGCCTAGCTCTAACACTGTTTTGTATAAAAGTGCAATCTTTTTAAGAGGGAGGATGTAGATCAATAAGAGTGTATATACCTTTAATAAGCTATCCAAGGGCTTGCACTATTGACTGCCATTTTGTAGTTAGCTGTTGAGATATAAGCATATATGTATGTAAGCTCTGTTACTTCGTTCGTATTTACTAATGCTGCTATCCACCCTGATGTTGTTTGTATATATCAGATCGCAACCCCAAGTCTTCTCATTATTTGTATTAGAGGCGAATGAGCGACAGCTCTATTAAGTTAGTCAGAGAAATATTTAAATTTTTTCCTCTGACTTTGTACAACTTTCCTTCCAGCTTTGTCCGGGAAGTCTTCAGCACAGCCATGTAGAACTATGTCAGCCCCTTACAAGGACACACTTCCTTCCCTCTCAACTGTCCCTGATCTTAAAGAATGGTTCTGATTTTTACCTCCTACACCTGCCCTGTCTCTTGAAGTAATGCATGGATTATTATAGTCAATAAGGTCAGAATATTAAAGTTTCACTGGTGGCATTGTTCAAAAATTATATCAGGGTACAGAAGCTAGCTATTTAAGAAGTTTTCAGCTGGCACAGAGGACTAAAACACTTTTCTTTTAAAGAGCCCCCCCCCCCATTACAAAGGGTACAGGCTTCACCCCTCCCCCGAATATCATTATTTTGTAAATTGACTTAAAGCAATATTTAAATTGTTTCCCTGGTGTCTAATGCTGGTGCAGAGGACTAACACTCTGCTTTGTTAAGATGCTGCTCCTTACGTTTCAAAGCTTTCCCCTAGTGAGTGTGTTTGTGTGTGTGTGTGTGTGTGTGTGTGTGTGTGTGTGTGTGTGTGTGTGTGTGTGTGTGTGTGTGTGTGTGTGTGTGTGTGTGTGTGTGTATTAAGACTTTTTACATCAATTCCTTGGTATCTAGTATTTTAACAGAGGATTAACCTTTGATTTCTGTCCTTGGATAAAAGACCTGAAAACGTTTTCCTCTCACATTTTTAAGTGACTTAGAGTAATATTTTATGAGTATTCCTTGTGTCTAGTATTCCTCCCCACCCATACATATTTCTTGCTCCAAAACTGTTGTTCTACTAACTTTTAAGTGACTGTAGGGTAATATTTATACAGTATCCCCAGAGTCTATTGTTCTCCAGCCTATTTGTCTTTGTTCTACAAAACTCGTTTTCTATTAACTTTTTAAGTAACCTTGCAGTAATATCGAATCTCCCCCTGGGTGTCTATTGTCCACCAATACTACAGGATTTGCTCATTGGTTTAAGGGAGACTGGAGATGGAAAATTCCTCCCCCACCCATCCACACTCGCACATGCATATATACACACACACAGCCCTCATGGACACACTCATCCATTCACACATAGCTACCCTAGCTAACCCCTCCTACTGTGACCACTCAGACAGACAGACACACACACACACATACACAACTGAGAGAAATCAGCCCTCTGCACAGACTCACATGCAGCCACACATGCCCTCACATACATACCCCTACATGTCTCCCCAACACTTGCCTCTAATATGATATCACTCACTGTAAGCAATGGGTGAAAGCAAACATTTGGAAGAGCTAATTAATTCAGCCAGCTAACCTAGCCATGCAATTCTCTGAATCGCTTAGGTTTATTAATGCCTTACTTTAGGGATTTCGGAGGGATAGCACATAGCTAATTAGCACAGCTGTTTCCCAGGAATGCCTCAATAGCAGACAGCTCAACCTCAGAAATGGCCCATGTTGGTGATCCTACAGACCATATAGGATCAATGCAGTAGGCCAGCCTCTGAATCACAAAGAGCCACTGTAAATGGCAACAGCCCATGTTAGGGCTTACTACTGGCGGAAGTCGTTTCTGTATCCAGCCCACAGTATCTCACCTTCCCTGATGTGCATAAAAAAGCCTGTCTCTTACGTGAGGTGACCCTTCAGTGTACAATGATTGTCCCTACTATTATGTCTAAGGGAATCTGGTCAGACCAACTTGTCAAACAGTGGAAAATATGGATACCTTAATTAAACCTCTCCAGGCATGCCATCATAATAAAACTGGCAGTGAGGAGGCAGATTTATTTGCAGAAACTATAGTCTAATAATTAAAAAAACTGTTTTAATTTCAAAAGTTTATTTCTCCTGCTGCAAAAGGAGGGAAACTGAAGAGAAATATACAAGTATAAAAATAAATAAATAAAACAAGGCTGTCAGAAAGCAAGTGGCATCATCCAGGAAAAAACACAAAACATTAATTCAGTACAAAGATACAGAATGACAAAGACGTCATTAGAGATCCCAACTCTGCATTTATTGATCACAGGCTCTAACTATACATACACCTAGAGCAACTACAAAGTAGCTCATAATTATCACCCAGTACTGATGACTGACTAACAGTGTCCCTTCATTAAGTAGATTTTCCCCAAACATAGCAGGTGAAAATTTGCAATTACACATCCAGTCATCAGTTTGGTTTTAAAGGTTGATATGAAAGTACTTTCATGTCCATTTCAGTACCTAAGGGCAGCTTATTCCACAAATGACACATTGGGAAAGGTATCTGTCAAGTAATCCAGAAAGGTTGATATGGCAGTACCAGAGCAGGATAGTGGTCAAACACAGCCCTAGGATAATGGCCCAGCACCCCCCCACCCCACCCGCAACCATTCCAGTGTCCCATTATTTATCTGTTTCTCCACAATTACCATAAAAACTATTCAGACCTGTCCGTATACACACTATTTTCTTCTTTACTTTCACAATTATTGCAGAGATTTGGATTTAATTTAAAACTTTTATTTGAAAAATTATTGCACAAACAAAACAGTCTCACATTGAAAACAGACTTTATATATTTTTATTTTAATATTTGTTAACCGGGAAAGTCCGACTTGGAACAAAGCCAATTTTCAGCGAAGACCTGGGGAGAAACACTCCAGATGTGTGTCTTTGTAACCTGGGAGGAAACCGGAGCACCCAGAGAAAACCCACACAAATGCGGGGAGAACATGCAGACTCTACACAGAAGGCAGCCCAGCCGAGAATCGAACCAGAGAACCTCTTGTTGTGAGGCGACAATGCTACCGCTGCACCACTGCGCCGTCCAGACTTAGCATGAACAACAGTAAGTTTCTCTTCCCTTGAAACTTGCATTAATTGAAAATACAAGGAAACTCACATTCATTGAAAATGCGTCTGGCTAGTGGTGGATTACGTCTGCTTTGGGTTCCCTGCATATATTTTAGGACTATACATAAATACATATGTTCTATAATTCACTTTCTGATTATTTTAAATTATATTTCTTGTTTAATACAGTGACATTTGCCAGTGTGAGTTTTAAATTTGTAGTTTTAAAATGTTTTCCTCAGTAAATAGAAAAACAAAGTATGAATCAGGGCCATGGTGGTGCAGTGGTTAGCATTGTTGCCTCACAGCAAGAGGTTCTCCAGTTCGATTCTCGGCTGGAGCACCTTCTGTGTGGAGTCTGCATGTTCTCCATGCAGTCGAATAAGTTTTAAAGACATGCAGTAGGTGCATGTGTTTGCGTGTGCTGTCTCTGAAGGTTGGGCACCAGGCTGGCAACTCGACACTGTAAAAACTCCACTGCCAATCAATCTGCGGAAAGGTGATTTGCCGTGGCAACCCCTAATGGGTGAAGCTGAAAGACAATTTACTACTCATTTCAGATCATTTCAACCATAAAAGGCCACTTAAACAGCTGTCATTATAATCCACTCTCAACAATTGTGGACACTTTATTGACTGGGTACACATCAATAAAAATGACCACAGTGAAGTATTCTTTGTTTTACATAAATGCACACAAGTCCTGCAGAGCAAACTAATGACATTTTAACTTTATCATTTCAGTAGGGTCAGTCATTTTTATCCACAGACATCTCCTGAACCCAGCAATTACAGCTACATCCTTCTCAGATGTCTATATCACAAAAATGAATAACAATAGTAATGATCACACTCACATATTTCAAATTTATTCCAACTTTATTCAGAGACATACATGCACAGTAGTACTACAAATCCAAAACAAAGGGTATTTAAAAATGACCAGAGGATAAGAGTATAAGGTACTTTCATCCACAGAGAGCCCCTCCAACTAATCTGTTGACTGTGTACACCCTTTATTATTATGATGAAAAAATGACATATACTTTACTGGTAACTTTGGAAGAACTACTTGAAATTGTACATAGATCACTAGCATCATACCATAAGATCCAACCATGTGCAACATAGTTTAAATAGAAAAGTATTCATGACAGCATAAGAAATATTAATCACCTAATAACATATGCTAAGTCAATATGCACAATCTATGCAGAAGTAAAAGTCATCTGAATAATTCCACATTAAAAAGAACTTTTACTAAGGCTGAGATTACTACAAGCAAATAACTTTGCATTTTAGTGCTTTATCTATAAAACACAGTGCCTGTTGCCTTAAAAAAATTGCCTATGTTGCATTAAAAAATGGTGTGCTGGTGATGCTGCCATAACTTTCCCTGAACTAGATCAGCTATGCAATAATGAAAGGTTTGCAATCAATGACAATAATTTCATTATTATCAGCCATGTAGCCCCACAGACCATTAAGAGGCCCAGCCCAAATGCAACAATGAAAGGTTGGCAACCTATGACAACAGTTTCATAATTACCAGCCGTGCAGTCTCAGAGACCATTAAGAAGCCTAGCCCAAATTCTGAGTTGTTCCTAAGCTTTGTCTGGTTAGGACATGCTCAATGTCACACAGTAAATAAATGAATGTAAAAACATGTAAACCTTGCCAAAGGAAGCAGCTCATTAAGAAGTCAGAGCTTTAGTCCTCTGCCCTAACTGCCACGATAACAGTTTTTAACTAAATGCAGACGTCCTTTGCAATCTGACCTTGTAGAGAAGGCTGTATCATAGTAGCATGCAACAATGACTACATAATGGATGCTGAAGATCAGGAGGTTCTGACCATCATTCCATACTAATGCAGATCATATGACCTGACAAATGTCAACCTCTTTGTAGTTGCTGGTGGCTGTAAATAAGATAGTGGAAAAGATACCACAATATATTAGCAAAATACAACATGTTTAAACTATATTATATAATTTAGGCCTACATATGAATTAATTCATTATTTTACTACAGGGGTTAAAGCAAAACAATTACAGATAACATAAATGCTGCAGCAGCTTTTGTTCTATAATGCGCAAGTCATACAAAAATCAGAAATATTACTGTATACAGCATACTGTTTTTGGGGGGAGGTTTACATGCTTGCAGGGCATCTACAACTAATTTCTAACTTCTCCATGTCTTCTCTGTCAAGAAAAGCTACTCCCTCTGACAACACTAAGTACATGTCTGACCCACTCTGATGGTTAATAATGCTGTACTGTTAGAGCATACATCTTCAGAGTCAACAGAGCCAAGTAATGGACAAATCACATGCAGGGTAATAAGTAAAGCCCTGCCAGCCATACCAATATTCCACCACTTCACTGTTTTTCCCCGTTTACCATAAACATTGTCCAAATATGTCAGCCTGCATACCATTTTTTTCTTTACTTTTACAATTATCATAGATATTTTGATTTCATTTAAAAATTATTTCGAATTTTTCAGAAAAATACTGACAGCCATTTTCTTAAAAAAAATACACTCTCACGTTGAAAACAGACTTAGCTCAGTGTTACTGACATTAGGAGTTATAAACCACAATAAAGATCTGATGTAGACATCATCTAATAGGGAGTCGGTGTCCACCTTATGAAAACGTGTGCAAAATGGAGCAGGAGTATGCAATACTGAAGGTATAAAGAAAGACTGAGAATCAGTAAGAAAAACAGAACAAGATATCTGAAGAGTATGAGATAGGAAACATTAACTAAACAAACTTGGGATAATAATGAAGGGCAATTCACTGGTATCTACATATTCAATGAAGATGACAATGTAAGCTAGAAATGAAAATTAAAATACAAAACAGAAGACACATTCACATCTTCCAGTGGTTAGTCCTACCTCCTTAACCTTGATTTCTTTTAAAAAAAGTCAGCAAAACAGCAGACAGCGATTAAGCAGTACCTGCAGCATACCTGGAGAGGGTCAAGGCCCTCAACAATATTCCCCATGAAGTTATTACTATTACTCACAGACTTGTAAATCTGCATATAAATCAATATAATATGTAGTGGATAGATAATTGGCTGTCTGACAGCATTCATCTGTTTAGAGAGTCATAAGTGCAACTTCTGAAAGCAAAAACATTTCCAGTGGTAAACTTCAGGGCTCAGTGTTCAATCCTCTTCTATATGGCATCTAATTTCAATCCTCTTCTATATGGCATCTAATTTCTCAAAACTTCAAACCACGAATCCTGACCTATTGTTATCTAAGAATGCAGACAACTGTAAACTGGGTGGTGTTAGTCATCGTTCCACTGATTCACAACTGCTCCAATATGGGTTAGACTATGATAACAGTTGTTGCAAGGACAATAGTCTCAAATGCAAAAAATATATACAAGTATATTTCATTATGGCAACCAAAACATATCCACCTACTACCATATAAGTAACACAGTCCTTCAACTAGACACTGTCACAAGGAACACAGGCACTCCTGATGATAATTCCTTATCTACTGACCATCACATATGCATAACAGTTTAATAATCCTATCTGCCTCAATTAATTTCCAAAGGCATCTCCTATAAAAACAAAAAAGTCTTAATTCTTCCTTTGCTCATCTTTTATCAGCCACATTTTTGAGTATAATTTTCATTTTGGCATGCATCTATCAAAACATATAACTCAGCTTGAGAGACCTCACTGAGTTCTAACAAAAATTATTAATAGCCTGAAGACCATCTGTGAAGGCTGCCAGCCCAGTTAGTTAGAATTTTGTAAATAATCCTATGTCATTTGTAAATATTAATATGATACACAGGCTTGCCTTACAGATGTAAGAGAACTGTGTGTTATGATTAAACTATATGTTATGTGCTGAGCTTCAAAAATGTAACCACAATACACTCTGCTGGGGAAGAGCAAAAATGTATCTGGACTATATGCCTGTGCAAACGTATGTTTTCATACCAGAGGCTGGGACATACAGAGTTAACTTGCAAACTCTGAGAAAATAAAGAATTTTTACGTGTGTGTTTACCAGAACTAGAAGAGAAAATGTCTGCAGCTGGAAATGCATTCTATAGTTTGAGACAGAAATAATTACTAGATTTAAGATGTAAAAGTGTTAATTGTTTTATGACTTCCAGTTTCAGGTAAGATTCTAAGATTCTAAGAGATAAGTATTTTTCATAGAGACATGTTAAATTCTGTTGGTGCCTGTTTAGCCTGGGAACTAGATGCAGATGTCAAATAGTGATGTCATCTAGCTAACCCAGCATTAGTGTGTATTATTAATTTCAGAACTCTCTCTTAGAGAAAGTCAGTGTCTTTTGTATCTTGTTCTGGACCTGTAAACATCTTCAGCACTTCTTATCTATATTTGCCTTGCTCTGTAAGTAAGTTATTTAGGTACAGTGATTTCTCGTAGAGATAGACAGGAATATAGTAAGATTAGTCCAGATGTTTTTCAACTCTGTTGTCACTGTGTTGAGTTAATGAGTATTGGCTTGTGCTTTTATTTATTATTAAATATATTTAAACTTTTAATTGTGGTTGGTTTTGTATAGAAATATTTAAGCTCTTAGAGTACTTGCACATGTATTTGGTGATACTGTATAGGCCACTCCTAAACAGCCTTGGCCCTGGTCATACTTTCTATTTGGATAATAGTAATATTACATAGTAAGACTGGGCACCCTTTGGGAAGGGCCTTTTTAGCAGCTACGTAAGGGTGGTTGGTGGTAGTGATCTTCCTTTTCGCAAACTCTTGCAGACACCTTCTGGGTGATCTGTACCTAGCCTTTTGAACTATAAAGAGTCATCCTTTTTTTGACATCCTAATTTCTTTGCAGAAAAGATGGCTTCTCAAATATACAGTTAAAAGAACTTTCATCAACAGATAAATAAAATATGTTGATGTGATAGAACTGCAGAGGTAAACACAGATAATTAGATAAGCAACATCAGATTCTCCACCACTCTCTTTTGTGTTACCATCCTCAAGGCTGGAGTATGGTTTATTGGCTAGGCCTGTAAATAGTTTGACTGACTGCCTAGTACTCACCTTCAACAGAAACACAAATAATACTGAAAAGAGTGAGACAAATAGTGCTAACTGGGTCCAATACAAGAAAATCTGCATATATTTCAGCAAAATCACTTTGAACAATAATTCTCTTCCACATTTTAAAAGCTGTAAACTGCTATATTTATTTATGTCAAAGAACAACAAACTGTGTGTGTGTGTGTGTGTGTGTGTGTGTGTGTGTGTGTGTGTGTGTGTATACGAACACATACATACACACACATATGGCTGCCGTTTGGTCTGCTGAATGCGAAAGCTATTGACAGATTCAACTGCTGTGTTTCTACAGTGAGCATTGATTTTGTTGAGTAAGGAATTTGCCTAAATTGGTAATGTCAAAGCATTAGCGTTGTATATGGGATGCACTCTGGGTTAAAATACATGGGTGTGTATCTGTCAAAAGTTATTTTTGTCCATGTTGGCAACTGGAAGGATGAATGACCCCTGACCACCTCCAGAATGCAGCTGTGTTGCTCTCCATACTCACACTGGCCTCAGCTTCCTGGCAACTTGCAAATACCTCTTATAATGGGTGGGCAACTGTATTGGAATTTCTCTGCATGCACCTATCTCCTCCAGTTCTACTTTGGTGACCTGGCTATGGGTCACATTAGAAACACATTTAGCACTAGTTTCTGTGTGTTTTACTAACAATTCACAGAACTTCCTCCTTATCATCATCATCTAAATCTCTGACCACAGATTCCACAGGAAAGTAAACATGCCTGGACTTCTATGTGGCCCTCCCTGACTTTCTGAGGGTAGTACAAAAGACTCAGATGAGGAGCAGGGTCTTTTTGAGGCTTCCTGTGATTCGAGAGGGAGAATGCGACAGAGTTTTAGGGGATGCTTGAAGCATGGCTCCTGCAGTACATGATTATCCACAAGTCATAACAGTCATTGCTTTGTTTTGTAACTACATACAGACTGTCAAATGTTCTATGGTCATTTGCCCTGGGACACTGGTCCTGGTGGGACAGCATAAAGTAGTCCATCTGCACCAACCTGGTATGGGCCATAGTCAATAGCAGAAGGTTTACAGGCACACATACATTTAGTTTCAAAGAAAACAAATCCAGTGATGAATCTTAGTGACTTAAACAAATATGCAGCAAAAGAAAAATTCAGAATAGTATCAGTGAAAATTAAAGGTCACTGCCCGCAACAAGGAAATTAGAAGGACACAAGCAGGCGTGGAAGGCTGACATCTGGAACACACCTAGCTAGTACAGTGCTGAGTGCTGCATCAGTACATAAATATGGCAATGTATACACTGACCCAAAGCACTAATTCTGCAATAGTATCAATACTATCTTGATAGAGCATTAGAAGTTCAATATCTACTGGTCCAATAAAAGCAATCATCAGGTTCAGGTCCAAGGAGGACTTCTGGCAACTAGTTGCATGCCTGTTTCTTGGAATACATTGCCTGTAAAAGGTGATATTTCAGTTCTTGCTTAGAAAGAGAGAATAGTTGTGTAAAATCTTACCATAACCATATATGTCATTTTCTTCTATGTTGCAGTATTCTTTACATATGGGTTGTATTCTGCCCACATGACCTGACGTCTGGCCTGTATACAAAAGCTTAGAGCCACTACCTGTATGTGGGACGTTGCACATAGGCACAGACGTCAGTCATAAAAGGGACGTCCGTTTGTACCATCTTCAGAATAAGAAAGCACCATGATGAAAACCCCAGAGGAGCCTAGGTGGATCATCCTAGGAAACAGCAAGCTGTACAGGGAAGGCAAGAGGGATAGAATACTGCAACATGGAAGCGAAGGACATCTATGGTTATGGTAATATTTTACACAAATGTCCTTCTAGTCAATACTGCAGTTTACATATGGGAGACTGCAACAGCTGAAAAGGGAGCCCAAGAAGGAGGATAGAGAAGAGGGAACTAAGAGGAAGCATTTTCCAAGAACCCATGCATAACTGCCCTAGTAAATCCCAGTAAATCCCACACTAGATCTGGAAACAGTGCCCAACTTGTAATGTTTTGTGAAGATGAGAACAGATGACCAGGTGGCTGCTTCCAAGATGGAATGAACATGTACACCCTTGAAAAAGGTCCCTGAGGATGCAGCTGACCTAGTGGAATGTGTCATGACCGATGCTGATAAGGGTTTTCCATGGAATTCATAGCAAAACACAACAGCCTTCGAAATCCACATGGATATAGTTTGTTTGGACACAGGCAAGCCCAGAGCCCTGGGATTAAATGGCACAAACAGTTGGTCAGACTTCCTGATAGACTTTGTCTTGTCAATGTAAAATCTGAGTTGTCCATGCACATCCAAGTTGTGTAAAATTCTCTCACTAGAGGACTGGGGTGAAGGGAAGAAGGTAGGGAATTGAATGGATTGAGTGACAACTCGTTCACCACTTTAGACATGAAGGAAGGGTTAGTTCTCAAGGATACCCTGTCCTTATGGAAAACCAGAAAGGGAGGCAAAGCCATTAATTACTGAATTTCAGAAACCCTTCTGGCAGAGGTTAAGGCTACCAGAAGCACTGTTTTCCATGTGTAAAACTTAGGGAAGCCGAAGCTGCAGGTTCAAAAGAAGCTTGGGTAAGTTTTTCCAGCAAATAATTGAGAACCCAGGGAGGAGGAACTGGTTTACTGAGGAGTCTTAAGTGTAGGTCACCCTTTAAAAAAAGATTAACTTCTAGCCTGGAATCTAGGATGGGGTCAAAGGCAAGCAGGCAGACAAGGCAGAACAGTGGACTGTAACTGAGGAGTAAGAAAGGCCACTGTTGAGTAACTCACACAGATAGGAAAGCACTATGGGAATGTCCGCACCAAAGGGTTCACTTTCCTTTTTTGGCACCAAATGGAAACTTTTCTCCAGTTGGAAACATACTATTTTTCTAGTAGTGGGATTCCTGGCTTCCTGCAAAACCCTTAGCACATCCTTACAAAATAGGTGCCTGAAAGGGATTAAAAGTTGATCACCCACAAAGTCATCTGTAGACTTAGCAAATGTGGGTTAATCAATGATTCCTTGTCCTGAGTGAGTAGGTCCAGACAGCGAGGTAACTTGTAGTGATGACCCTTGGCTAACTGTAGAAGAAGAGGGAACCAGTGCTGTCTTGGCCAAAAAGGAGTCGCTAACAAGATTTTTGGTTTGTCCTGTAGAATTTTTAACAAAACTTTCTGAATTAAGGGAAAGGGGGGGGGGGTGCATAGAGAAATCTCCCCTTCCATGAGAATGAGAGGGTGTCCACTTGCCACACTTGAGGATGAGAGGCTCTGGCACAAAAGCGAGGAAGTTGTCTGCTCATAGGGGATGCTAATAGGTCCAGTTCTGGACTACCCCATGGTGAACTACATCCAGAAACATATCCTTATGGAGCATCCACTGGTGAGACTGTTTCATGGACCTGCTTAATGCGTCTGCCACCAAGTTCTGAGCTGAAGGAGGGTACACACCATGTAGTTACCTTGTATAAGCCTACCAGTTCCCAAGCTTTGATGGCCAAATGACAGAGGAGATAAGATTTTGTGCCCCCATACTTATGTATCACAGTACCATGGTATTGTCTGTAAGGATCTTCAGGGGTCCTGGCAAGAAGAGAGGGTGATAGGTCTGTAAGGCTAAAAGTAAAGCCCTCATTTCCCTGATGTTGACATATTCCTTCCTTTGAGAAGGGGACCAAAGGCACTGAACTTTCCTGGAAGCAAAGGTTGCTCCCCACCCCAAGTCTAAGGCATCTCTAAAGAGTTGTTGAGCTGATTGAGGAACCGGAAGAGGTAGGCCAGGGTTCTGACTGAGTTGTTGCATCAACCAAACTCTACTTTCAGGCAAGGAAGGAGGGGAATCATAACCTCTAAGGGATGAGCATGCTGGGACCAAACTGTCTTGAAAAAACGCTTTCTCATGTGTAGCTTTGCAAAGGGTAGCATGGGAATAGTAGAAGCCATGAACCCCAGCAGTCTCAAACTCCCTGGCTGTAATGGAAGGAAGAGGCAGAAGAGCCTTCATGAATGCCCTGAGATAGGCTGCTTTCTCCATAGGGAGCAAAACCATCATCAAAATCTGTACGAAACCTGCATCCCAGGAATATAAGATCCTGACTTGGTGTGAGGCATGACTTTTTGACAGTTATTATGAAACCCAGTGCCTGCAGAAAAGGGATGGCTAGGTTCAAATGTTGAGTTAAGAGGTCTGGGTTGCTGGCCAGAAACAGCACATTGTCTAAATATGGGTAAACTTGAAGACCTTCCAGCCTTAAGTATGCAATGGCTGGGGCTAGAAACTTTGTGAACACCCTTGGAACAGTAGAAAGACCAAAGGGCAAGGCAGTAAATTGAAAGTGCAAAGAACCCACCGAGAAATGCAAAATTTTTCTGAAGAGGGGGTGTTTAGGAATATGCAGGTATGCATCCTTGAGATCCAGGGAAGCTAAGAAAGCTTGAGGGGGGACCAGGGGCAGAAGAGTAGATAGGGATATCACTCTGAAGGAAGGCACCACCAGGAAAGTGTTTAATAGGGAGATATCTAGGATAGATCTCCAAGGGCCATCTTTCCTTAGAACTAGAAACATCCTGGAATAAAACCCCCCTTCCCTGCTGGTCTTGAGGGACAGGCTGAATGTTGCCTTGTTTGGAAAGTTGGTCCAGAATCAAGGGAAACAGATGCAGTTGACTGGAGGAAGGTTGAGGTATTCCCTGAAAAGTCTTCCAAGTCAATAAGTATCCATTTTGGATACATGAAATCACCCATGAGTCCTGAGTGATCTCCATTAAAGCCTGTAGGGAAAGAAAGAGGGGAAGGGGCAGAGGGTTATGACTTAGAGGATACACTAGACAATCTCGATGTACTGAAATGTCGAAATTCAGTACGTCAAGACCAAATAGTGAAAACTACACTATGCCGAATACACAAATGTCGAATCCGCCACTATCGTGGTGTCGTGCTCGTGACGTGTGGTGCAGTTTGTGGATTTATCTGGGGTTTCAGGTAGGTGTTGTGTGTTTGAGGATAATGGGCAGGGATTTTAGTGTGTGTGAGTGCGTGCGGTGGTGTTTTTTGTGTGTTTGTGTGTTTAGTGTGACCTTGGAGTTAGAATATATAAGTAGGGGGGTGTGGGGGGTACAGGGGGGCTTGTCCCCCTGCTTATAGGTAGGTTAAGTGTGTTTGTGTGTGTTATGTTTGTTTAGTTAGGTAGGTGTATGTGTGTGTGTGATTATGTCCTGGTTTGTGTGTGTGTGTGTGTGTGTGTGTGTGTGTGTGTGTGTGTGTGTGTGTGTGTGTGCATGTGTGTGTGAATGGTCGCGATTGTAGTATTCGTGATTGTGGGTTTTCATGTACGTGGTTTTTTGACTTTTCAGTCTTGAAATACTGAAATTAGACATTTCAGTATTTTGAGATTGTATAGTGAATCCGACTTGGAAGAGGGTGCAAGCCGTCACAGAGGACTTTGTCTGGGCTAAAAGGACTGCTGAGGAGGGGCCACAACAGCAGCTGTAGGAGTAACAGCCTTGGCTTGTGGGTGACTCCTGGAAGGCATGTGGGGTCTAGTTCCAGATGGAACAGAAGTGGAGGAATGAGCAGGTTTCCTAACAAAGGAAGTCTTAGCACAGCAGGCTAATTTCTATGAAATTTTGGTACTGGTGAAACCAGTAGGTGCTTCAAATCTAGAGTTCCTTACCTTTATCCTGCAGTGATTTAAACAACTCTGCAGCTGCTTTTCTAAACAATGAGGGATTGTCAAGAGAAGCATCAAGCAATTTTGCCTTGATGTCATCAGGAATTGCCTGGAGACACAGCCAGGAATGTCTTCTTAGAACAGAAGCTGCTGCTCTGGCAAAGGCCTCCACTGCATCTTAACTACACTTGATACAGTCTCTAGCTATCTGAGCGGAGGATGATAGGAGGGGAAAGGGCCAGAGATTTAGCCTCCGAATCTGGCAAAGGGGAAAGTGCTTGGGTTGCCTGAGTAAGCAGAACCAGAGCATACCTGGACATGTGTGTCTGGTAATTAATTGCCCTGATAGCTAACGTGGAAGAGGTATATACCTTCTTGTCCAACCTTTCCAAAATTTTACTTTCCTTATCAGAAGGGAGCAACTTTGCAGAAGGAGATAACCATGAGGATGTACGTGAGGTACTGGAAACCACTGCAGGCTCAGCTGAGGAGCGAGCATTTACAAAGAAATTTGCAATCCTCAGGGACCTTATAGAAATGATCAGGTCTCTTTGGCGCAGGTGCTTGGGAGTCAGGGGTCTTAGATGCAGCCTTGAAAACAGCTAAAAAGGCTGGCAGTACTGGAGGGACTGCTGATGGTGCAGGGGCCTCCACCTGTAGAAGCTCATGATTTCTCCTCTGTTTTTCTGAGATTTGAGAGGAATCCCACTGGAAAAACTCCCTAATTTTATTAATAGTTTCCCCAAAGGAAAGTTCTTCAATGGGAGAATCCCCCCCATTAGACTCCTCCTCTAGGGAAGCATATTCTAAAGAAGAGGGAATTTGAGTGGCGTATGCTCAACAGTCTTCATCAGATAAAGACTCCTCAGAATCTGTGTCATGAATTTGAAACTCTGAAGGCTGTCCTGAAATAAGGCCTTGGACCCCGGACGGCTGCACTGGAGAAGAATCAAAGGCTAGGCCCCGACATGGAAGAACGAGAGGCTGCAGGCTTCAAAGTCATCAGGCCTTAATAAGGCCCTGAAAAAAAACTTCCCAATCCGACATTGGGGTAGAAGGAGCAGGAACATGCCTAGTCTTTTGCTTCTTTTTCATAGGCTTTTCCTGTTGAGGAGAGAAGGCGGTCATAGGCACAACCCCCGGTAATTCTTTGGACATGGAAGCTAGAGCAGTTCCCGAGTCTTCTGCAATCACAACCCGTGGTTCCCCCAAGTCGTCTGAACCAGACATCTGCAAAGCCTCGGACATGCTGGGATCCACATTCCTGACAGCTCCCATCCAGATACCTGCCAAGGGAGCTCCTACCTCCGATCTTGCAGCCGGGTTTTTGTCAACCTCAATGGATACATCAGAGGGAGCAGACGCAGCTAAAGAGGATTCAGGCCTAGCCTTGCTGGCCTTCCTCTTTAGAGATGGCTCAGAAGTACTTGCAGAACTCTCTATAGCATCCCTAGCCAGAAGTTTGTGTCTTTGGTTTTTGAGATACAAGTTCAAAGCTGACAGACTATGCAATGTTTTGGGAATGAAGGCCTGACAAAAAGAACAGGACCGGTGGTCATGAGAAGGCCCTAAGCAAAATAAGCACAGCTCGTGACTACCTTTATGTGGAATTTGCCTTCCACACCTACACTTGCCCTTCCTCGATGACATTAACAAAACAAAAGGCAATAGCAATATATTAAATCCCAAACAGAGTACTTATCTGAAGCTGTAAGATGAACCAAGAGGATCCAATGGCAGACCAAATGTATGAGTCAACCTTTCCGAATGGGGGTGAAAAAGTTCTGAAGATGGTAAGTGCAGATGTCTCCTTTATGGCTGACATTGTCTGTGCCTACATGAGATATCCCAAGTACAGGCAGTGGCTCTAAGCTTTTGTATACAGGTTGAACGTCAGGTCATTTAGGCGGAATACAACCCATAACTGCAACATTAAATAGGAGGACATCTGTTATTATCCAGTTAGCCCGATACAGTAGCACGGATTTTTCCTGATAAGAAGTGAAAGCACTTTGCAATATAGTAACTGTTTAACAGCTTACTGGCCTAAGTTGGCAAAGAGCAGACAAGCTATGCTCTACTGACAAAAGTTTGACTCTTACAACCTCTGCCACCATGTTTAGCAGATCCAGCAAAATGAAACATACATAGTGTAGCTCAGTGGTTAAGGTTTTTGGCTCAAAGCTCCAAGGTTCAATCTCGACTTTCATTTAATATATGTATGAAACTGAATTGTCTGCGTGGATTTTCTAAGGCAGTCTAGTTTCTTTCCAATATATGGCATATGGTCAGGTACCCTAAAAATACAGAAATAAACTTAAAGATAAAAAACATTCCAGGTTACTTCTGAAAGCAAGCATTTGTGTTCACATTTTTCCACAACTAACAAAGACAGAATATTAAAGGATAATGCCCGACACCTGTGATGGATTCAATTTCCAAGCTAAGTCTGAAAAAAATGACAATGTGCAAGACAAACTATGAAATTAATCTAAGTAACTTACATAGCCGAAGTTAAAAAAAAAAACTCTAAAACAGATAAGCACCTAATTTAATGTAATCACAGTGAATTACGTGTACTCCACAAATGTAGTACAGTCCTTCAACTCAAAAATGGGCTTTGGTCTCCTTTCTGAGAGCTTTCACAATAAAAGAGACTGAAGAAACACTAAGGACAGGGCGGGAAGACATGCAACAACCAACCTCAATGCAGAATCCATAAAGAGATGCAGCTCTGTAGTATGTTTGTGCCACAGAATATGAAAAATCCATGTTTCTCATTTCTGACTGTCTGTATTGGCTCTCTGTTAATTATAAAAAGATGTAAAACTGTTCCAGAATCACATCATCCAAAGGAACAAACATCAAAACTGAATCATCCATTTGTTTCTCTAAGGAGAGCTAGTCTTCCTGCATGTGAATGATACCCATCCTTGATGCACCACTTCTGCAGGGATCATCATCTGGCAAGACAGACCTTGTACAGAGGCTTTTACTGTACAGCCTCCTTAGCTCTGTTAATATACCTTTAACTTGCTTTCCAAATAAAGACGGACCAGAAGCTGGACTGCAAAGTACCTCACACTGTCAGTCTGTGGGGTAACTACACATGCACAGCAATGTGGGCAAATGGGGATGATGCTAAATGGTTCTCCAGGTCAAAATACCAACATCATCACAGAACAACTTTATAAACAGACTGTGTGTGTACAGCACAGCAGTAATGTTACCTACAACGTTTTATATGGCACAGCAGACTACCAACTGAAAATATCCTTTTCTCAATAACAAGTGCAACTCAAATCCTCATCTAGGGGCAAGATATGCATAATGGGACAACTGCTGCCACTTAGGAGCTGCCTAGGAAATGGAGGAGAATGCTGATGGATGACTGCCCAGAAAACCAAACTTCTTTGGATCAAACACCCATGATCCACTGGCGAAAAAGGGAATCTTATCTAGGATGTGCCGACTCTTCTTCAGAACACTGACAAATTAAACAATGACACTACTCTATTTCTTCATCCAGTGTGGCATTTGTCATTAATGAAAGTAATAGCTTCATGGAAAGGAGAATTTCCACTGAAAACTTTATCAGTAAGTTAAATCAAGTATCATATCTGAATAGGCAGTAGCCAAATGGAAGATGTTTCAAGACAAGAGGCTTACAATATATGCTGACATGACACAATGCAAGAACTGGATAACTCTTTCATTCAAGTGCCTTGGGAATCTATCTGAGGGAAGTGGTATAGGTCCTTTCACTGGTAACAAAACTGCCTCCAACACCAAAATAAGATAATGAAGAAACAGCAGATTACAGACTGACTTGTGATACATCTCATGAAATATGGGAAAGGGAATGAGATTTGCATTGCCCTTTTTAAGAACTAATGACAATTTTGTGATACTGATGAAAGGTTAAAGGGAATCTTATTTAATCCTGCCTAATATAGCTAACTGAAATGGAAAAGAGATCCACATTTTTTCTTTCTTTTTTTAAGACAGACATGGACAACAGTCTATCATTAGCACATGGTAATTTTGTTGAAAACCTTGTAAAAAAGGCCATATTTGGGAGCATGACCTAATCCTAAACAAAATATGCAAAGAGTAAGGCAGTCTTGCTTTAACATTTCCCGTCTGTGTCTACAACAAATGGAAAAGTGTCTCTTATATTCTGATACTGATAGCACAGCCTCAGAATTCAACCATCACTTCACAGAATCTATCCAACTATCCAACAAGAACACTAAAACCACCCCAACTGTAGAACAGACTAACATACCCACCTTCGCACCACCTATACAAGAAACCTACGTACCCCATCTATGGCACGTGTTACATATAATTCCCCTTCACAAAGGCGGAAACTCCTATGAACTATCAAACTACTGGCCAGTTGCTATCTTGTCCCCCTTTCCAAGTTTCTGGAGAAATGTATTCACACCCAGGTAATGCACTTCTTATCCTCACATAACCTCCTCTCCCCCACACACCACGGTTTCCGCCCAAACCATAGCACAGCCACTGCTCTACTCTCCTTTACCAATCAGATTAACCATCTAAGAAACAACAACAAATTCGTCTCAGCCATATTCCTAGATCTATCAAAAGCGTTTGATATGGTCTCCCATAACTTACTCTTAGACACTCTGTCAACCTTATCATTCGCCCCCTCTACTACTTCATGGTTTAGAAGCTATCTCTCTGACAGAAAACAATCAGTTAAATGGCAAAGTACACTATCTCCTCTATTACCAACTACTACAGGCGTCCCACAAGGATCAATACTGGGTCCTCTACTATTCACCATTTTCACTAACAAACTACACACTTCCACCTTGCATGCATCACTTATACAGTACGCAGACGACTCCACCCTAATCTGCTCAGCCCCATCCATAACCACTTTTCAAAAGCTTACCCAAGAATCCTTCTGCTCCGTGGAACAATGGATCACTGATATCCAACTCATTCTAAACCCCAACAAGACCAAATTACTCCTTTTTACCCCCAATAAATCCAAATCCATACCTCATACCTTCACTATCACCTACAAAAATGGGACCACATTCTCACCCTCCCCTCACACTAAGCTGCTCGAGGTTGAAATAGATAACAATCTAAACTTTAATGTCCATATCTCACAAACCATCACAAAGGTACATAAGAAACTAGGAATCCTATACAAACACAAACAGTTCCTATCGGACCAAGCTAGAATCTCCTTAGCCCAAACCCACCTCTTGCCTACCCCAATGTATGCATCACCAATCCTAATTCATATCAGGAAAAACAGACCTAAACAAACTAGAGTCATGTTACAATATAATTGCAAAATTCGCTAACAACTCCACCTTTAGAAGTCATCACTGTCTTGCCCTGAACCAACTACAGTGGTTAAAACTCCCTCAGCTAATTAGTTATCATCAATTAGTCCTGACCTTCAACATAATAAGGAACCCTCAGAAAAACCCAGCCCTAAACCAGCTTCTAAACCAATATTCTGCAAATCGCCCTCTATGCTCATCCCACAAAACCCTGCTCTGCATAACCAAAGCCAACAACACTGCAGGGAAAAGTCTGTTCTCCCACATCATTGCTAGGGAATGGAATAACCTCCCCCAAAGTATCTCCTCTGCACCATCCATCTCACTTTTCAAGACATCACTAAAGTCACAACTCTTGCAGTCATGGCTCTGTCCCTGTATCACATAAAATCTTTTCTGCTCTCCTCTTAACTTGCCACACCGCATCTCCTCCCTGCTTACCTCAGCTATTCTGTACTACTCAAATACTCCCTATCAGGATCTACTATCCTACAAACTATTTCTCACACTATGACATATCTCCAGAATAGCATTATTTTCCAGATTCCATTCCTTCATTTTTATGCTTTGTACTACCAATAGGGAATTCAGACTTTTGCTATCTATATACCAAGCTTACTCAAATCAAACTAAGGTACGAAAAATCTCCTTGATTGTTTATATGCCACTGTATAGAAATTTTCTGTTCATTCATGGACAATGTGTTGTCATATAAAGACATGGAGCTCTGATTGTATATATGCTTCTGTACAGAAATATTTTTGTCATTTGTTGTATTTGTACTGTTATGTTATGGAGCTTTTCTCCCCTGGCCTCCGCTATAAATGGGCCTTGTTCCATTCAGACTTTCCCGATAAAAAAATGTAAAATAAAATAAAAAAATAAATAAAATATTAATATGAAATAAGTAGAACTGCAAACAAGTGAATAATAAAAAGGTTAATTAATGATCTCCTTCATTAACCCATAACAAATGTACATCAAAAACTACATGTTCTTTTTCTTAACAATGGAAGGGAATAATCTAGGAGAGAAAAGAAGACAAGTGTCTCCTCTAATGAGCTTACCTGTGATGATGTTAATATCATAAACATGTAAAAAGGTGCTTACATATCATGAGCAAACAAAACAAAAAATCTAAAACTAAGTTTGCACAGTGTAGTGTGACACTTTGAAGTTTATCTATGGAAAGACAAAGACCTTGCTAGATACAGCAACATCAGTTTGACTTGCAAGGACCACAGAAAACTATGTGAAATTGTATACAGACTGTTTTGTGCAAAAGCAATCTTAAACTACACTGCTGCCCAACACTGTGCATGTTTTTACTTCGAGTACCACATGCTACTAGTCAATTTCCCTACCCAATAACACTTGGGCTGTGTATAGAATCCTTTTATACTGTGTGTGCCAGATCTTTTGGTGCAACTGGCCCGATTGTGGCACAGGGGGATACAGCCCTGACTATGACTAAGGTGAACGGGATTATATTAACTGCCATGGTACTGGAGAAGCTAGGCAGAGAGCAACTCCTCTAGTGTAAACCTGGAAAATCTCCTCTGCACTTAATGGTTGATAGAAAGAGCTATTTCTAGTAATGTTACTCGCAGACGTAAAGAACAATCACTGACGCAGCCCATTGCAAGTGCTCTTCTACTGCACAGCCAAGTATGTGTGGGGACGCAGGTCAGCAAAAATATAAAAACCTCAAACCACCCAATTAGCTGTCTCACCAGACTCTTACCCTTGGTGATAAGGGAGTGAATGGGTCACCTAGCTGAGAAGAAGCTCATGATCAGCAGGCAGTGGGAGCAAAATGAGAAAAAATATCTTTTGGAGCAATTTACCATAAACCTGAAATTGATGTTAATTAACATACCAGATGAATAAAAGTTAGACGAATCTGGTTCAAGGAAATGCAAAATAACCAGACAATTCTGAAGAAAATAATGCGCCAGCTTTCAAAAAATGAACCATGAATTTACATGCTGAAAAATTCCGTCAACTATAAATCATCATCAAGTTTTCCTAACAACAGATTAGGGGTACTATGACAGTTAACAGTAACTACACATAACAGAAGTTGTATACCTATCTACACTGAAGTAAAACTTACCTATATACAGGAGGTAATCATAGACTCCCTCAACTGTCATCATTTCCATGAAGTAGTTCTGAATATGTTTTCTTTCTGCACTTTCTGAGCGGTTTGCATTGTTCTTAAAAAGTTCATTGTAAAGCTAATATAAGAATACAATAAACAATAATCAAATATTTACATTATTAGATACAAAATAAAAAAACAGCTGATTTGCCAACAAATGTGTAAGTCAACCATTCTGTTATAATAATTCTAACAGCATCAAGCAAACAACCACCACTCCTAGTAAAGACAGTTGAGGCAAATTTTAAAGCTTTTTTTCCTAGCAAAATTCACAAACAGCACACGTATGCACACGCACACAAAGAATGACTTACTCAGAAAGAGCACATGAGCACAAAGACTTAAAAGCACTGGAACTCTGTAGCAGCCAAATCTGCATGCAGCACCTATTGAAACAGACATAGTTATATGCATGTGATGCATACTCATATACATGTATATATCTATATATGCGTGCGCACGCACACATACACATACATGTGTATATATGCATACATGTTGTAACAAAAGGAGTTACTGCCAGCCCAGTTAGCTGGAATTTTGTAAATAATTATATGTCATTTGTGAATATTAGCAAAATTTATATAGAACTGTAAGAAAAGGGAGATACTGCCAGCACAGCTGTCTGGAATTTTGTAAATGGTTGTGTGTCATTTGTGAATATCAACATGATTTATATGCTTGTGTTACAGATGTATTAGAACTGTATGTCATATTGTACAGATGTGTGCTGAACTTTTAGTTATGTACTCACCATAACTTCAGATGTTTGGGATCCATCTCGCCTACATTCTGAATGATGGGTTCGGAGCCGATCCCTCGGCTCCGACTCGGCACGCTTATGCCAAAGAGCGAAGTCTCTTACTGGCTGAGCTTACCATATCCCAGGATGCACCACTACCAGTCCCCCAGATCTAGTTTGTCCGCATACATGCACACATGCATACCCTGCTTATATAACATCGTCAGAAGAAACAAGATAAAACAGTAGAACTCAAAACCGTTCAATCTCTTCTGATCTCCAAGGCAGGGGGAAGGAGGGTGGGTATTAGGAATGTAGGCGAGATGGATCCCAAACATCTGAAGTTATGGTGAGTACATAACTAAAAGATGTTATGTGATCCTATCTCGCCTACATTCTGAATGATGGGACAGCGTCCCTAGCACCTGAATCCTGGGTGGCTCACTGGAAAACACTCCTGAGTACCGTGGAACCAAATGAAGCTCGTCCTCTAGATGCCACATCCAATTTGTAGTGGGAAATGAAAGTGTGCGGATTGGACCAAGTAGCCGCAGCACAGACTTCGATATAGCGAGCTTGGAATGAAAAGCTATAGAAGTAGCCATAGCTCTGGTAGAATGAGCCTTGATAGATGTTGTAAGTTGCTTATTCGAAGAAGAATAAGCCTGAGTTATGCAATCTCTGATCCATTTTGAGATAGTAGCCTTTGTGATGGTTTGGCCCAGTTTATTATCTGAGAAGGACACAAACAACTGGTCTGACTTACGAAGTTGCTGAGTCCTGTCTAAATAGAAGCGTAATTGCCTGTGAACATCCAATTTATGAAGAGTGTATTCTGCTTCATTGGAGAATTTTGGGAAGAAAACCAGTAGCTCTAGAGATTGTTGGAGGCAGAAACTAGAACAGACCTTTGGGACAAAGGATGGATTAGGCCTAAGTGATACTCTATCCTTGTGGAAAATCAAGTACGGTGGCTTAATAGACAGGGCTTGAAGCTCTGAAACTCTTCTTGCGAAGTAATTGCAACTAAGAAGGCAGTTTTCCAAGACAGATATTTTAACTCGCATGTAGCAGCCGGTTCAAAAGGGGGAGATGTTAATGCGCGAAGCACCAAATCAAGATCCCACGGAGGTGCAGGATGAAAAATTGGTGGTCTTAATAGGCTCGCACCTTTAATGAAAGTTTTGCATAGTCTGCTGCTCATCAAAGGAGGATCCATGGATTCGTGGAATTTAGAGATAGCCGCTAGTTGGACTTTAATAGTTGAGACAGAAGATCCCTGATTAAACAGGGATGTTAAAATTTCAAGACCTCTGGGACAGGAGCAGTGATAGGGTCTAAGCCCTTGAGTTGAGCCCAGATAGCAAACCTCTTCCACTTACTAAGGTACAATTTGTTAGTGGTGGGTTTGTGGGCGAAGATAAAATGTGAACAACTTCCGGGTCTAGTGTGTGCCTTCTAACTAAAGTCGGAAGTGGAGGAGCCAAGCTGTCAATTTCAAAGATTGAAGGGACTGATGTCAAGTCCCGACTGATGGATTAGCAAGTCCGGAATCAGGTCTAAAGTCCACGGATCGTCCACTGCATGCTTCTTCAGGTAGGAAACCATACCTGACGAGGCCAGTACGGGCAATCAGTATCATTGAAGACCTCAGTTGAGAGGCTTTTTGAATAACTCTGGGAAGAAGCGGAATTGGAGGAAAGGCATAAAGTAGCCCTGTTGGCCAAGGTTGTGCTAGAGCATCCATGGCTGGTACTCCCTGATGTGGGATCAAGGAGAAGAACCTTTGGCACTTGGTGTTTAATGGAGTTGCAAATAGGTCGCAGCACGCCGTCCCCCATCTCCTGAAAACCTGAGCTGCTACTGTGTGGTTTAGAGACCACTCGTGAGGAGAGAGAATTGTCCTGCTCAATTTGTCTGCCAATATATTTGACTTTCCCGGGATGTGGGTCGCTACCAAGAAGCGGTTGGTAGCTACAGCCCATTCCCACACTCTCATGGCCTCTCTGCAAAGGGGGTATGATCTGGTCCCTCCTTGTTTGTTCAGATACCAAACCACCGACATGTTGTCTGTGTGGATGGCGATGATGCCCTGAGGAAGAAACTTGTGTAAGGCTTGTAGGGATAGAAGTACAGCCCTCATCTCCAACACATTGATGTGGAGAAGAGCTTCGTCTGGAAGCCAGGAGCCCTGAACTAGCCTGCCCAGACAATGCCCCCCCCACCCTATCTGGGAGGCATCTGTCGTCAGGGTAACCACTGGAGAGGGAAGAACAAAGGGTTTCCTTGATCCAAATTGGATGTCTGAAGCCACCAGCGAAGGTCCCTTTTGCATATATCCGTAATCATGATGTGATGATTGAGGGGAAGATCCTGAAAGGACCATTGCGTTGACAATAGCCACTGAAGAATCCTCATGTGCAATCTTGCCAGAGGGACTAAAAGAACCGTAGCAGACATTGAGCCTAGAACTTGTAGAACCATCCTGGCTGGGGCTTTGGATCTCGAGATCAGAGCTTGAACTTGGCCCTGTAAAGTTTGGATCCTTTCGGCAGGAAGAAAGACACGCATCAATCTTGAGTCTATCTCTGCTCCTATGAACTTTATGCGTTGAGAGGGCAGCAAGACAGACTTTGACCAATTGAATGTAATCCCCAGGGTAACACCCAGGGAGATAGTGGCTTTGAGGTTGTCCATTAGTAGATGCCTGGTGGTGGCAGTCAGGAGCCAGTCGTCCAGATAGGGAAACACTTGGAATCCAAGACTTCTCAGGTGAGCCGTCACTACTGCCAAACACTTGGTGAACACCCTGGGGGCTGTGGTGAGACCAAAGGGCAGAGCGCAAAATTGGTAATGACTGACTCCCAGGCTGAAGCGCAGATACCTTCTGGACGCCTGATATATCGGTATGTGATAATAGGCGTCCTTGAGGTCTATGGAGCACATCCAAACATCCTTCTCCAACAATGGGAGAATGGATTGTAACGTGACCATTCGTAATTTGGATTTCGTGACGGATTGGTTCAGTCTGCTGAGATCCAATATTGGTCTCAGGTCCCCTGTCTTTTGGCACTAAAAGAACCTGGAGTAATTTCCTGATCCGATCTGGTCTGTGGGGACGGTTGGATGACTCCTTTTTCTAGCAGCTTTAAAGCTTCTGCGGCTGCCATTTCCCTTTGACTGGGTGGTGGGTCCGGGATTCTTTTGGACGGTGGGGGCGAGAATGTGAATGGGATGGTGTAACCTCCGGCAATGATCCGAAGCACCCATCTGTCCTGAGTGATTGACTCCCAGGCTTTTAGGTGCTTGGCAAAGCGACACCCGACTGGCTCCGGAGCAGCACAGCCGGGCAATCCCTCATGACGTGTGGGAGGCTGAAGAGCCACGAAAGGACTCGCGGTCTCCAGAATTGCGGGGCCCTCTGCCGCCTCTGGGACGGCGTCTCCCTGAAAAATTTCCCCGTCCTCTGCCTCTGGAAGGGATTCTTCCTGCTGTTGGGAGAAAAACTTACGGATTTGCGGAACCACATTTTCCCCTCCTTTAGCCTTGGGGTAAGGCCGAAGGGAGTGGAATAACGGGCACCTACGGCAGATAAAGTTTTTCCCTCTTGCTCACAGCGGGTAAGGGTGTCTTTAACCTTGGGTCCAAACAAGGAGGACCCATCAAAGGGAGCGTCGGCGAAGGAAGACTTGAAGGCCTCCGAAACTGACACAAGCGGAGCCAGGCTTGTCTCCGTGAGCCACGCCTGTGCCTGCCGCTCTACCCGCCTTCGGCCGCATAGGAAATGAGCCTCATGGACGAGTTAGAAATTGACGTAAGGATAGCCAACTGAGAGCTAACCGACTGGGCTAGCTGCTCAGGTAGGTTACCCGAGAGGGAATCTGACAACTCCTTGACCAGATCCCTCTGAAGCCTGGTAAAATGTGCCAAATAATTCAGAGACCTTAAAGTAAAGGCCGCTGAAGTCAGGGTGCGCTTCCGCACTGTCCATACTCCTAGACTCCTTATTAGGAGGATGGATGGACGTTGAAGCCTCTGCCACGTCCTGTTGTGTAGCAGATGCCACCACCATGGCATCTACAGCCACGCCTTTAGTGAGGAACTCCTTCTCGGGAGGAGAAAAAATTTATTTGGACGAGAAGGGACTGGTTCCACGGTATCTGGATGTTCCCACCCTTCGACAAACTAAATCCAGAAGCTCGTCGAAGGGCGGAGACACCCAGGAGGCGGAGGGCTGAGCCCCAAAGGCCTTGAGGAGCACTGACTCGTCAGTAGAGGGGGGTTTGGATATCCAGCCGCCTCGTTGTTTGAGGATCTCTAAGATGTCTGCAAAGGAGACATCATCCGAGGACGACTGGGACCCCTCTGCATCATCCAGATCAGTGTCCGGTAATAGACTCGGGGGAGTCCACGTGCTTCCTCTTGCACGATCTCTTCCTTGGGGGTTCCTCCGAAGACAGCTCAGAGGAACCCTCAGGAGGAGGGGAACCCCCACTGGGGTAACCTCAGGCCCCGGGGCTCCGCTGACTACGGACAGGGGAACTGCCAAAGACCCAGTCTCCACGCCTAGGGAAGGTGCCGGTAAAGCCGGGGAGATGGCCGAAGAGGACTTGGCCAAGGCACTCCTCATGGCTCTGAAAGCCGGACCTCCAGAATCCTGGGAGTGTCCGGTCCCCGGAGCCGTGATAGTCGACGGAAGACCCGCAGCCGAAGCACCGAGGGGGAGGCTCGGAACCGAAAGCATAGGTCCCGAAACATCACCCCCGGGTCCAGCCGAAGACGTCCGCGTACCAAACTCGGACCCGAAGGCCCGGGTTGGAGTAAGGGTCGGAGCCGACCCTGAGATCTCCATCGGCTCCAACAGCACCTGCTCCGACAGAGCCGAAGCAGTCGGAGGAGGAATGGCAATGGGGTGGGCCCAGGTCATCGGCTCCGAAGCCAACTGGGTCGGAACCGAAACAAATTTTTGGAAGACTGGGGACTGGAACAGTCTTTGGAGCACCCTGTCTATATCAGAATCTGACATCCTCGAAGACCGAGAGGAAACAGAACGGGTCCAAGAAGGCCTCTCCAACGGCCCCAAAGGACTAGGGGACCGGCTCCGAGGCGACTCGATGAGTATCGGCGCCGAGGGAATACACACACCAGTTTCCATCGGTGCCGAGGTGGACTTCGGCGCCGAGGAGGAAGTGTCTGAGCGGGCAACCTTTGTCGGCTCCGAGGGCAGTGGAGCCGACGAAGATGACCCGCCTCTCGATGACCCAGCTATCGGCTCCGAAGGCACAGGAGTCGATACTGGTGGCATCGAGGCAGACGTTCGACCTCGGCTCCAAGTCCTTGGAGCCGAAGGAGAGGCCTGCCTTTGTTTCTTAGCGATCGGATCCGACGGACTGGTCGGAGCCGACGCCCTTTTCGGAGAAGGAGAGGATGCCAAAGCTTCTTCGAAAGAAGGTTTAATTAATCCCTTAAGAATTAATTTATTTTTCCTCTCCTGGAGGACCCTTGAGGGAAAAGCGTGACATACACTACATGATTCCTGTAAATGCTTTGCCCCTAAGCAATACACACATAGCGAGTGATCATCCGTGATGGACATTTTGAAGCTACATTTTACACATTTCTTGAAGCCCGAAGGCCTGGGATTCTGAGACATTATAGAAATTTTCAAAAGTAACTGAAAGAACACTGGTAATACACCTAGAGTAGGCTTACAGTTATCACTCGCAATACTCTGAGTTAGTCAAACACAGCACAAACTCTGTAATATAATAATTTCTCTCCGTAGTTCTTATTTAAGAAGAGAAATGTAAATGATTCAAAACAGAACCGAAGTCACCTACAAACAAAAAGACCGGAAAGGCCTTTCCTGACAAGAGGTACTCCTAGTCACTCACAACACAAGAATTCACCAAGTGAATTTTATCCAACACACTCAAAACACAAGAGTAGCTGTTAAAACAGCTTTTTGTAGAAAAAGAAGAAAAACCTGACAGAAAAACTAGTGAAAATATCACTACTTAACTCAGCCAGCTCGAGACCACGTCTTCACTTGTTAGCGGCAAACGAGATCTGGGGGACTGGTAGTGGTGCATCCTGGGATATGGTAAGCTCAGCCAGTAAGAGACTTCGCTCTTTGGCATAAGCGTGCCGAGTCGGAGCCGAGGGATCGGCTCCGAACCCATCATTCAGAATGTAGGCGAGATAGGATCACATAACATCAGATATTTTGTAAAGTACTGAGCAGAAATATATATGCACTACTGTAACTATTTAGATGTACACATTTTAATATGGGAGGGTGAAACACAGGAGATTGACTTGCAAAACTTCAGAAGAATAGTTGAAATTAAGTTACTTTATTGTACTTTGCCTATGACCTGACAAAAACATCCACTCACCACATCTGCCTGCTCTGTAAATAAGTTAACTAAGGTACATTAATTTCTCTTAGATACAGTCAGGAATATAATGTAGTATAGCTTGGATGTTTTCTTTATTAATATGAGACTGTCCTGCAATATTGTTTTAAATATTTCCTGTGATTTTCAACTGTGATGTAACTGTGATTATTTACTGAGTATTTTCTTGTTATTTTATTTATTATTAAATATATTTAAACCTTTCAATGTGGCTGATACTTGTGAGGCATATTTAAGTTCTGAGAGTACTTGCATATATATTTGGTGACACTGTGGGCCACTCCTAATAGCCTTGCTCTTGGTAAAACTATAATTTGTATTGATAGTAACATTACACAGTAAGATTGGACACCCTTTGTTAAGGGCCTTAAAGTAGTTGATAAGGATGTGGCTGGTGGCAGTAATAACTTTATAGTCTGGGCAGATGGGGGCATAGCTAGTAAACCTGTGCCAGCCTTTCCCAGGTGTGTGTGTGTGTGTGTGTGTGTGTGTGTGTGTGTGTGTGTGTGTGTGTAACTTCAAACCTCAATGGGTGTGTGTCTGCTACTTCTGCAGGGACACAAAGCACTGGTTGGACAGAGATGTGATGGCGGTCTTGGCTTGGCCACTCAACTGAGCTCTCAACTCTACAGCTGTGCCAGTGGGAAGTCTTATTGGGGATCTGGAGAAAAAGACAGAAACCAGCCCCAAACTGACTGTGGTCTCTGTGTGCTCTTAAGGGAAACTGCACTTGATGCAGACAGCTGAATCTGAAAAAAGTGTATGTACTTGTCATCCTCCAAGTGTAAGTCCCCCACTGGTGCTAGTGGTGAGAATTGAGGCTCCTTGATTACTGGTGGGGCATCACACATGTACATACACACACACACACACACACACACACACACACACACACACACACACACACACACACACACACACACACACACACTGGTGTCAAGTCTGTAAAACATACTGAAAGCAGAGATATGAAACAGAAACAAATGTATTGAAAAGGAAAAATTAAAATAAAGCCCGCATTTTAGAGATAGTTTCAGATGAATATGGAGTATACTTACACAGTGCATTCGATACAAAAGTTGCAGTTCTTAGAAATTACTCCCTCAGCTATGTGATATACAACTCAATCCAATACAGAACTTCCATCAACAAGCTATAAAATAAAATTCACAGCTGTAGGTCTCAGCTGGGCCTTAATTCCAGTCCTGAGACAAAATCCACACCCACTCTTCCTTCAACCTACATCCCCGCTAAAGGCCCCAAATGGGCCATGCAACTCTAGTTACCAGTCCCTGCTCTACTCCTCGATGATCCTACTGACTGAGAAAACAACTTCCTGACTTTCAAATATAAATGGCAATTCATTTTCCATTAACTGCTAATATAGTAATTTTTTTAAACTACTCATAGAATTTTACAGACACAAACCATACTTCATAACAGTTAAACACACATACACTAGTTTCCATTAAAGGTATACAATATATATTGATGTGCACGTTTGTGCATGTAAGGATAAATAAATTTCCAATAGTTTATAAAATAAGTAAAGTCCTGTTGAGTTATACATTTACCATAACTGAAGATGTCTATGTTCACTGTTGCAGAAAGATATAATTTGGTACTTATGCAGCAGAAAGCTCCCAATGCCTGGCTGGACTTGCACAGCTTTTCACCCTTCCCATTCCAGGCTAGGCCCTCTGATCTTGAGATCAGTACTTCTGTGGTATAAAATGATCTGTACTGTTAGTTCCACAGGTTTGGGCCAAGACCAGAGCACAAGACATTCAGGTGGCAGATGTCATCAAGAATGGCAGCCTTACCAAAAGGGCATCCAAATCACCCAATCCAGATACTAGGTAAAACTAAGGACAATGCACCTGGTAGGTGTAATGGCTAAC
The DNA here is from genome assembly GCF_019279795.1 of Protopterus annectens. Classification (NCBI taxonomy): domain Eukaryota; kingdom Metazoa; phylum Chordata; order Ceratodontiformes; family Protopteridae; genus Protopterus; species Protopterus annectens. Next base: position 1,421,176,205 of record NC_056725.1, read on the forward strand.
TAAGGAAAGGGGAGAGGGGAGTAGGTACACACCCCAATTTCAGGATGGCCACTAGAAGGGACAAAAAGGGAAGGAAGAAGGGAAATATTCAGGCAACATTGAACATATATAAACATCTATCATTTATTTTACATTTGTTACCAGGAAAGTCCGAGTGGGATAAGACCTATTTTTAGTGGAGGCCCAGGGAGAAAAGCTTTACATATAGAGAGTATACAAAACTTATACAAGAAGTTATAGAAAACTTATACAAGAAATTATACATAAAATATATAAGACATATAGTACACCAGAAATTACATTCTATGCTATTATAGCTGACATTTGTATTATACAATCATCTGATATAATTCTTATTGTAGTGTAGACATTGTAGTTTCTCAAAGTAAGCTGAGGAAAGGTTTCTAGGGGGAAACCAGACAGAAAAAGATGAGGTTAGATATTATCTAGACATTAGACAGAGCACAGATTATGAGGTGGTCAGGAAAGAAGAAAAATTAATACTATAACTATAATATAAGCCTTATAACAAAATTCATATTATAAGTTACAAACACATCTATACTGCACTCACAGTACTGGTTAACTGGAACAGTAGTGATAACATTGGTAAAGGCTCTCGAAGCTTATGGGCTAGTAGGTGGCTGGCCTCAAGAATGTGCAGTTTGCAGCAGAGCCTGTAGCAAATTCTGCAGACTCTACAGGTGATATCCAGGTTACAATGCTTGCTGTAGACAGATGATCACATAGCTGTTTACTCAGTAAGGAAAGCAGTGATGGCTACTGTGGCACTTGTATAATGAGCTCTCACATGCTCTGGTATAGAAAGTTCAACAGAAGCAAATGCAGTGAGCCAGCCATTTACAGATGGTCTGTTTAAAGACAAGCTTGCCACCCATACTCTTAGCTGTGACTATACCTGGTCTAATTTCTTTTGTCCTTTCAAGGTAAAATCCCAATTGTCTTTACGCATCTAGGGTGTGTAAGATCACTCGGTCTAATGAGTAGTAGAAAAGAACAAAGACAGGTTACTGGGCTGATTTAAAGAAACTTCTGAAACTACATTGGGCATGAAGGTGGGACTGATGCACAGTGTTGCCAATCCTCATAGAGTATGAAAAAAATGTTATTTGCATATGAGGACCTGCAGTTCTGATACATTTCTGGCAGAAGTAATGGTAGTTTTCCAGGTCAAGTATCTCAGTAGCATACAAGCAGTTGCATCAAAAGGTAGTAGAGTTAATCTCTCTAACAACTGAGGTCTCATGGTGGCGAGTTTAGTTTTCTCTCTGAGGAATTGCTTTAATAATAACAGGGAAAAAAGTGGGGATCTTAAGGGAGATAGGCAGGATGAGATTGCAAAGACATGCATCTTTACCAAGGCACAAGTCAACCCTGACAGGTAAATGATTGCCAGGACTAAACATCACGGACACTGAAGTCAACTTGGACTCCAGACACTGTCTTGACATCATAGGGAGAATTGTTTCCGTTTTGCTAATTATGATTTCCTTGAATTTTGTTTCCTTTAACACAGACAGCATATCCTTTAAGAAAAGTGCATAAAAAATGACAGCAAGATAAACCAAGCTGTCAGTATTAAGGTCTTCAGGTTGTGATGTACAAGTGACCCCTTATTTTGGGTCAAAAGGTTCATATTCAGAGGCAGCAGAATAGGCTCTTTTTTCACCATGCACTGGAATAGAGACAGAAATGGCACTCTCCTAGCCAAATGGAAGCTACTAGTAGCATTTACAGGCTGCCCTCACTGACCACCTGTAGTACTCGTAAAAGGATGAAGGACTGCAGGAAAGGGATAGAAAAACAGGCCTGTCATGTTCACTGAAAAGGAACGTGCTGCACTGGTGTGTGTTTTTTTGAGATACCCATTATATGTAATAGCTAGGAAGTTCCATTTCTGGCACATGGCACCTCTGGACCAAATACAGAGATTTAGCATTCATTCATGGTGATCTGTCTCTGTTCTGCTAAACTGGTCTGCCTGAACATTCTTGTAGAAGGGAGGCGAGGTGCCCTGAGGATCATGTCCAACAACTGGGTTAGGTTTAAACTGTAAGCTTTGGCGAGCTAAGACCTGCATGCAATCAACTGAACGCATAAGTGAAGTTAAGTGAATTTTTTTCTGCACTTTTTTCAAATACATGATTTAAATTAATTTGTTTGTGTTGCATTGAGCAATATCTAGCTGGAAGTTATGACTCTGTTTTTTCAATTAAGGCTTGTTAAAAAACCTGCATAGCCAGTGATAAGTGGGGGTAGTTTACGTCACTGTTATTCAGTTTCTGTCTTATACAAGTGGTACAGTGAATTATTTTCTGTTTAAACTGTGAGCTTTGGCCAGCTAAGACCTGCATGCAATCAAATGAACGCATAAGTGAAGTTAAGTAAATTTTTATCTGCACTTTTTTCAAATAATACACGATTTAAATTAATTTGTTTGTGTTGCATTGAGCAATATCTAGCTGGAAGTTGTGACTCTGTTTTTTCAGTAGGTCCCCACCCACCCTCCCTGTTTTTGTTTTGGTGTTAATCTTGGTGGCTTTGAAACTGCCTGCCCCTCTTGTAAATTTGCACTTGGATACTCCTCCTGGGCCCATCTCATTTGTTCACTCAAAAAAAAAAAAAAATTATCTGCTTTTACTGTATTTGTGTTTCTTCCTACTTTATTTTGCTTTTGCGTCATCTTAAAAGTACTCAATTGTATTTATTACTGCTTGGTGTAACTCATTCTAAGCCTTTTAGTTTAAGCACTTGGGCTTCAGACCAGTTGTTTTACATTAAGAAGGTTTGTGGTCTGCACTGTAGTGGCAGAACAGGTAGCTTACATCCTTCTAAGTTGGGAACTGCTGATTGAGGGCTCAGTGTCTGTTATTCTAAAAGTGTATTAATTCTGGTTTAAGCACTTGGGCTTCAGGCCTGTTATTTTACATTAAGAGTGTCCGTGGTCTGCACTCTTATGGGAGGAGAGGCTGGACTCTGCCCTTCGGAGCTGTGAATTTCTGGTTAAAGGCTTATAGTGCCTGCATATCTGAAATGCTTCTTACTGAAATTGGTACACCTTGTTTGCTGTAGCATAGACTAGATCCAGGCCTGCTGAATCTAGCTTTGCTTGTATAACTTGAGCACTAATCCAGGCATTCTTTAAAGTATTCAGTTGTATTTATTACTGCTTGGTAGTAACTTGATTAAAGTGTAGCTATCATTCTAAGTCTTTTGGATTAAGCACTTGGGCTTCAGACCAGTTGTTTTACATTAGGAAGGTTTGTGGCCTGCACTGTCGTGGCAGGACAGGTAGCTTACATCCTTCTAAGTTGGGAACTGCTGATTGAGGGCTCAGTGTCTGTTATTCTAAAAGTGTATTAGTTCTGGTTTAAGCACTTGGCTTCAGGCCAGTTATTTTACATCAAGAAGGTTTGTGGTCTGCACTCTTGTGGGAGGAGAGGCTGGACTCTGCCCTTCTGAGCTGGGAATTTCTGGTTAAAGGCTTATAGTGCCTACATATTTGAACTGTTTCTTACTGAAATTGGTACACCTTGTTTGCTGGAGCATAGAATAGATCCAGGCCTGCTGAATTTAGCTTTGTTTGTATGCTTGTTGTTGTTTGCTTGTTATTTCCCTAAATGCTAATCCCACCTAAAATGCGGCTTTTCAGCGCTTCTGTGGATCCCTAGTGATATCTGCATTGCTTACTGTACTTATTTCTTTGTTTCACTTGAAAGAAAGTTACTGTTTGTCATTTTTGCATTTAAGTTACCTGTAACACATTGCATTTAAGTTACCTGGCACTTGCTCACTAAAGCAATTATAATAAGTCAGCACTAAAAAATTAAAAGCACTACACCCTCACAAACTCCCCTTGAGTACCTTGTTCCCCATTGGCCCTTTTTTTCAATTATAAAGGAATTCCCAATACTATTCTAGCATGTCCAAAGGTCAGTTGTCAATCTCCTCTCCGGTCCAGATGGTGAATCTGGGAATTTTGAGGCAATGTTACAACTGCCTCATGTACACAGACAACCCTCTCCTCCTCCCAACAAATTCCAACACATGTGAGAGATGCAATCATATAGCCAAACTGGAGGCTAAGCTCTCAACTCAGTACTGGCGTAACCAGTCAGGAGGAGAAGGAAACCACACTCACTACAATTCCAGTCTCACATAGACCTACCATGACAGCAAACCAAACACATAAACACACAAAAACATACTCGGAGGCTCTAAATAAAAATCTGCCTAAGCAGCAGAGACCTCCAAAGCAGACACCCAAGCAACCGCTACCCCAAAACAAAACACGTGCAACACATAGCTCACAAAGCCAGTGTGCTGAATAGACATAGCCCTTAAGGCTAAACAACACACCTGATACACTTGTAATAGGTGACTCTATCATCAGGCACACTGATGTCCCACTCACCAGGCTGAACAAGAAGAAGGTCACGGTGAGCTGCCTGTTGGGCGCTAGGATCCGCCACATAACACAAGCACTCAGGTCACTCCAACACAAGTACAAATATGACTCAGTCATTGTCCATGCTGGTGTGAATGACCTGAGACGTACCTCCCTGGACTGCATGAAAAGTGACATAGAGGAGCTCTCTGAGCATGTAGCCCAGGCCAGTATGACCCTGACCTTGAGTAGCATCTTACCCTCACCAAGAATGATGCCACAATATGAAGACAAGATGATCAATTTCAAAAATTGGCTTAAGTATTGGTGTCATTCAAAGGGGATACAATGCCTGTCAGCCTGGGATGACATGCTCGACAAGCCACGATGCTTTGTTAGGGACGGCTTGCACCTGTCACCCCTGGGCTTTCGGATATTGGCAAAGGCTCTTGCTATCCCCATAGTGCCTTTTTTAGGCAAGGCTCAAAAGACAAACCCACTTCCATGGGTATCACAATGGATAAGAAACTAAGAGTAATGCTACTCAATGCCAGAAGTCTAAACCTCAAGATGCATGCACTTGAAACTCTCCTTACCATGGAGAACATCGATATCTGTGCAGTAACAGAAACCTGGTTCAAGGTTCCCGAGAGCACCCCAGCACTACCAGGTTATACCTCATACCATGCTTTTCAGTCTCAAAACTTGGACTGTACCACAAAAGGAGGGGGGAGTATTAATATTCGTCAAAGATACCCACACCTCCAGGTTGGTGGCACAGCACGAAGCATCAGAGACTATCCATGTGCAACTAACAGTGGGTAAAACTGCCTTCCAGTTTATAGCCTGCTACAGACCACCCTCCCAAACCCAGGAACCCCACTCGGCCTTCCTGAGAACAACGGAAAATATGAAGGTCTCTCCAAACACCATTATATTGGGCGACTTCAACTACCCAAACATAGACTGGGAGCATTACTCTAGCTCCAACAACCTAGCCCAAAGGTTCCTAGAATTTATAAACGCAAATGCTATGGAACAACGTGTTACCACTCCCACAAGAGGGGAAAACATACTGGACCTGATCATCACCAACATGGTGACTCTATGCTCCAGATCAGAAGTGTATCCCTCACTGGTAAGATCAGACCATAAACTAATCTCCCTGGATATTCACATCCCGACCCCACCCCCTGCCCAGAAAACCACAGTGAAAAACTTCTCTAAAGCAAATTTCACACTCCTCAAAACAGAGGTGGAATCCTTCAAAGCCCCCGAGCCTGTGGAAAATACGGCCTAGACCGCAGAATCCTTTATAAACGCATTCTATGAACACCATCAGGAATGCATGGATCATGCAATCCCAAATAAAACCAAGACCCAATTCTCCAAAGGCAGACGTCCTGTCTGGTGGACCCCAGCCATAAACAAACTATACAATAGAAGGAGGAAGCTACTACATGATAGAGCAAAATCCCAAAAAGGGAAGGCATCTCTGATCAGTATTAGCAAAAAAATACGGGCACTCATAAAATCATCTAAGACCAGCCTAGAAAGAAAAATTGCACAGGACACTAAGGATAATCACAAGGCTTTCTTTAGTTATGTTAGGAACCTGGGTGGGAATTCCAAGATATGCTCAGGATTAGTCCAAAATGACAAAAAATACACCGAACTCACAGATATTACCAACATCCTAGCTGACAGGTTCAGTGCAAACTTCCCACCCCCCCCCCCCACCAAAAGGGCAAATATCTATCTCAGCAGAGTGCTGCCCCCCTGACATCTCAGATGCTCAGGTAAGAGCCGCCCTCTCCAAAGCAAAAAACACAGCATCAATGGGACCAGACGGTGTCCCGGGCTGCGGAATACATGAACTCCAAGAAGAGCTAAACCCAAACATAAAACTACTGTTCAATCTCAGCCTTACTACAGGATATGTACCCAAAGAGTGGCGTACAGCAACAGTGGTCCCTCTCCACAAAGGTGGTGCCTCAACGGATCCTGGAAACTATCGCCCCATAAGCCTGACTAACTTGGTCTGCAAAGCTATGGAAAGGATCATCATGGACCTCATAAATAAAGATATTGGGGACCTACAGTGGAGTTCCATACACTCTAGGCCTGAGCACTCAGACTGTCACCACAGACCTCTCAGACATAAGCTGGGGGGCCTACTCAACTAAAGATCTAATAGTCTTGGGATCCTACAGAGTTCGGCTTTGTTAAGGGCAGATCCTGCCTCTTAAACCTGGTCAATTTCTTTGAAACAGTCACCAAGGCCATTGACGAGGGAAAGGTGGTCCACACAGCCTACCTGGACCTCGCAAAAGCCTTCAATACAATACCCCACTCGGGCATTATAGATAAGCTCACCAGCTTAAATATAAACCCCTATGTCACTAGATGGGTTGCAAACTGGCTCAAGGACAGAACCCACATGGTTAGAATTGCTAGAGCCATGTCAGACTCCAAACCAGTTACAAGTGGCATCCCACAAGGCTCAGTCCTGGGACCTCTCTTGTTTGGTATATATTTCTCGGAGGTACAGGCCAACACGGAAGGACTGTGGCTGACCAAGATGACTGCAAACTGGGCGCCATAATCGACTCTCCAGCCGACACAAGCATCCTACAAAAGGGCCTCATAGAAACAGACAACTGGTGCCACAGCCATGGCCTCAAGCTAAATGCCAAAAAGTGTAGAGTCAACCCCTTTGGCAAAAACAAAGTGCCCACAAATTACCACATAGGTGGTAATCCATTAAGTACGGAAGAAGTAATTAGGGACCTGGGGACCCAAGTTGATAGCAATCTCTCATTTGACAACCACGTGGCCAAAGTGGTTAGAAAAACATTTTATATAGCCCACCTAATCATGAAGGGATTCACATCTAGATCAGGGGAGGTCATCGTGCCTCTTTACTCATCCCTCATCAGGCCCATAACTGAGTACAATGCCCCTTTTGGGATGTACCTTACCAGACACCTGCAGCAACTAGAAAGACCCCAAAAGTACCTCACCAAGAGGATCAAAGGGCTCAAACAGATGCCATATGCTGCCCGGTTAAAGAAACTCCAGCTCTACTCAGTGGCATACTGCCTGCTCAGAGGCGATCTGTGCCTGACGTATAAAGCCATGTCCAACCCGGAATTAATGGACATGCTGCACCTCAGAAAATCCAAATCCCATCGAGCTACGCGCTCGAGAGACTTGAACCTCAGCACTGAAATAAATAGGACATGCTGGAGGGACAGACTCATAACCCAGAGGCTCCCTTCACTCTGGAATAAAATCCCAGTCCAGGTTAGGCAGAGTCCCTCATTGACTCTCTTCAAGAGGAATCTTGATGAGTGAATGGGAGATCGTAAGTTTACCCCGGGTATCACTTCTGTATCACTGTTAAACAGAGGCACAGTATACTAACCTCGAAAAAGGGCATAGCAAAATTAATTTAAAATGGGTGGTGAAAGCCAAACACACTCTGGCTAGGCTTATAAATGCCCTAGGACAGATAGCCTAGTAAGAACCTATGAACCTAAGTACTGTGTCATCATGGCTTGCCTGAACAAGAGATACGAGTAAGCCACCCCACCCCACCCCCCCACTTGTTGAGGCACCCCATATTGGTGTTGTTCATGAGGATATGTAGGGTCCTTGTGTGCCAGATTAGTTTAAAAACATCTATGAGTAATATTAATACAATCAAATATTTGATACCAATGTCCTTTTTTTCCCTAATTTTTGTCCCAAGACTATTAGATCTTTAGTTGAGTAGCTTATGTCTGAGAGGTCTGTGGTGACAGTCTGAGTGCTCAGGCCTAGAGTGTATGGAACTCCGCTGTTGGTGTTCACCTACTGTACCAACTAATTGAGCTCTTTCTTGGCAGAGGGCAGGAGATGGGGTACTGAAGACAGTAGGTTTGCTGACATTAAATGTTTCTTTCTGGAGTTTCCTCCTGGCTATGGACCTTCATTATGACTGAAAAGACCATGTATCCCACCCCAGTGTTCTCAGGAAATCCTTTGCACTAATCTGATTTTTCAGTACCTACACTAAAGGGAAGGCAGGAGAGAATGCCATAATGTTTGTAATCTCTTAAAAAAGATCTCCCAGAAACAGGAGCTGCCTTGCTGGGCACTTGGTGAGTTTTTGGTAAGTTAACAGAGGGAGTCCCCGACTTCATAAGCAGGCCAGCATAAACTTTACAGCTGTCTGTATCTCCCCTAGGACTGCAGCTTGAATCAGGCATTTATCCAGATAGGATAGCAGTATACATATTTCATTCTGCAGTAGCCAATTGTAAACATCCTGGGTGCATCAGATTAACAGATGGTTAGGGAAGTAAAAAGTTGTGAGCACCCTTGCTTTCAATCTGAGTGCCTGTCTTGGCTGTAAGTATTTAAAAGTAGGCATCTTTCAGGTCAAGGGCAACCATGAAGGCTTGAGGGGAAAAGGAGAGCTAGAACAGCCTGTAAAAGTTAACACTTTTATTCTGTTACATTCATTAGTTTGTTTATCTTTGAGAAGTGTACGACTAGCCATCATGGGTCATCTTTTCTTGGGTCTAGGAAGAGTTTTGAATAGAATTCTGTGACTACTTCCTGTCTGGTACTTCATACAGCAGCTAGTTTAGAAGGTCAAGTAAAAAGAAGTTATGTACTCACCATAATGTTCCATCTGAGTAGTTGTACTTTATTTGTCTTCAACCTGTGGGAATACGGATCTGTATCGGATCCGAGCCGGCAAATATTACTAGCATCAGCTCCATGCTCTAGACTCCTCCCCTTACCCATAACACACCTCCACTGCCTTCCATCCCCAGATCGAGTTTTGCTGAATTTATACTGAGAACCCGACCTGATAATATACTTGTGACCCGTACGCTGATTATGTGCCAAGGTCCGGGGAAAGGAAGGAGGGACGGTTGAAGAAAAATGATGTACATCTACTCAGATGGAACGTTATGGTGAGTACATAACTTCTTTATCTCAAGTAGTTTACTTCATTTGGTCTTAACCTGTGGGACAGAGTCTCCAGCTACTAAACTCCTGGGAGGCCCTCATGGAAGGATATTCCGGAGCACCGCGGAGCCAAAAGATGCTCTCCTTCTGGAAGTCAAATCCAATTTGTAATGAGAAATAAATGTATGAGATGAGGACCAAGTAGCTACAGAGCAAATGTCATCCAAAGACACTCTAGACCAGAAAGCTGCAGACGTAGCCATGGACCTAGTGGAATGAGCTTTTACCTGACCTGGAGGAGATGTGCCTCTGTCCTTATAGACCTGCAAGATGCATGAAGAAATCCATCTAGCTATAGTGACCCTGGAAATTGTTTCCTTCTATAGACCCTTTTTGGGGAAACCTAACAATTGATCAGATTTTCGAAAATTTTGTGTCCTGTGTAAATAGAATCATAACTGTCTATGAACATCCAACATGTGTAGCTTGTATTCCATCTTGTTCGTAAAATTGGGAAAGAACACAGGCAAATTTATAGTCTGATTGATACTGACTGGTGATGCCACCTTAGGAAGAAAGGATGGATTGGTTCAAAGGGAAACTCTGTCTTTATGAAAAATCATGTACGGAAGTCTGATGGACAAGGCTTGTAATTCTGAAACCCTTCTAGCAGAGGTAATAGCTAACAGAAAAGCTGTTTTCCACGATAGAAACTTTAGATCTGTAGTTGCGGCAGGCTTGAAAGGCAGAGCGACCAGAGCTTGGAGAACCATAGTAAGGTCTCATGGGGGAACAGGATCTTTGACTGGGGGTGTAGCAAAAAGGTGCCTTTGATAAAAGCTTTACACAGTCTGGAAGATGCTAAGGATGCGGAAATCTCACCCACATGAAAACGGGAAATGGCAGCCAACGGAACTTTGACAGTAGAAGAACTAGTTCCATGCCGGAAAATATCAGCTAGAAAATCAAGAATAGCGGAAATAGGAGCCATGAAAGGGTCTAAACTCCTCTGAGGGGCCCAGAAAGAAAAACGCTTCCACTTGCTGCAATAAACCTTTCTGGTTGAAGACTTATGAGCAGCTACCAAATTAGCTCTAACTGAAGAGGATAGTCCGAGAGTCCTAGCAATTATGGGAATTGGAGCAGCCAAGCCGTGAGCTTCAGGCTGTCCAGACTCGGATGAGGCACCCTTGAGGGGTGTGAAATCAAATCCTGAATGGTATCTAGGATCCAAGGTGGAGCCAGAAGGTGAGACCAAAGGAAGGGAAACCATACCTGGCGAGGCCAGAATGGGGCAATGAGGATCACCTTGTTCCCAGTCGACAAGCTTTCCTCAGAATGAGAGGTACTGGCGGGTGAGCATACAAAAGACCGGGAGGCCAAGCATGAACTAGAGCATCTCTGGGGGACTCCCCTGGCAGGGGGGTTCAGAGCGAAAAACTTGCTGCACTTCACATTGGAAGGAGATGTGAAGAGACTGCAGCAAGGTTGACCCCACTTGCTGAAGGGGACACAGGTGGACAGTGGTCTCACTTTTGATAACCACATCGCCACAACAGTCAGGAAACCTATATGGCACACCTCATCACTAAGGGCATTTCATCCAGAAAAAAGGAGGTCATTGCCCCACTGTACTCATCCCTCATTAGACCCATTATAGACTATAATGCCCCGTTTGGTATGTACCTCACAAGACATCTGTAACAGCTGGAAAGGCCGCAGAAATACCTCACTAAAAGAATCACAGGCCTAAAGCAGATGCCATATGTTGACCGTCTAAAAAAACTCCAGCTATACTCGGTGGTATATTGTCTACTCAGAGGCAATCTCTGCTTAACATACAAGGCCATGTCAAACCCTGAGCTGTTGGACATGCTCCACTTAAAGAAATCCCAATCCCTCAGAGCCACATGCTCTAATGATCTAAACCTTGTCATCACAATGAACAAAACATGTTGGCGGGATAGGTTCCTGACCCAGAGACTCCTCATACTCTGGAATAGACTGCCCATACATGTCAAGCAGAACGCCTCCGTGGCTCTCTTCAAAAGGAACCTTGATGATTGGATGGGAGATAGGAAATTCACCCTGGGGATCATGTCAGTTGCCCTGCTACACAGGGGTCCAGAGAAGTAAATATTGTGAGAAGAAATATCCAGGGAATTGTTATGGCTAGGCTTGCATAGGCCCTAGGGCCGATAGCCTAGTACCAACCTATGAAGATCTGTTCCACTACTAACAGATTCAGAGACCACTCATAAGGCATCAGAATGGACTGTCCCGGAATATGCATTGCGATGAGAAAGCAACCGGTGGAGATCACTCATTCCCACACTCTCATGGCCTCACGACAAAGGGGATAAGATTTGGTCCCTCCCTGTTTGTTGATATACCAGACTACGGACATGTTGTCTGATTGAATGGCAATCGTCCCTAGAGGAAGAAAGGCATGAAGGGCCTGCAACGCTAGAAGGGCCACCCTCATCTCTAGGACACTGATATGAATGCTGGTCTCTATGGGGGACCACAGGCCTTGGACTGTCCTGCCCGAACAATGCCCCCCCCCCCACCCAAGTTGGGAGGCATCCATGGTCACTGTGGTTTGGGCTGGGGCTGGAACAAAGGGTCGCCCCTCCAAAATGTCCAGAGAGCTCATCCACCATATGAGGGACGACTGACACACTCGACTTAGGTGGGGAACACGGAACCGCTAGAGTCCACTGAAGAATCCGCATGTGTAGCCGAGCACATGGAAGAAGAGTTATGGTCACCGCCATTGAGCCTAGGGCCCTCAACACTGATTCCGCCGTAGGGAGGTGAGAACGGTAGATCAGGGAGACATGCATCCTGAGGTTTAGAACTCTCTTCAAAGTCAGGAATACTTTGCACTGAAGTGCATCTATCCTGGCACCAATGTAGTCTATCACCTGTACAGGATCTAGAAGAGATTTGAATGTGTCAATTGTATTACCCAAACTCAGGGAAAGTGTCAGAAAGTAATCCCTGGTTTGGGAAAGTAGATGCCTGGTGGGAGCAGTGAGGAGCCAATCGTCCAGGTACAGAAAGACCTGAATCCCCTGAAGCCTCAGGTGACCCGCTACAACTGCCATCACTTTGGTAAACACCCTGGGAGCTGTGGTGAGACCAAAGGGTAGGGTGCGAAATTGATAATGATTGACTTCTAGCTGGAAGCGGAGGAACCTACTGGAGCTTCTGTGCATTTTTATGTAATAGTAAGCATCCTGGAGGTCTAACAAGCACATTCAGTCGCTTTATTGCAGGTATGGCATGATGGACTGTAGCGTGACCATCCAGAACTTCTCTTTGGCAACAGACAGGTTCAGGGTAGAGAGGTCCAGAATGGGCCTTAAGTCCCCCGTTTTCTTTGGCACCAAAAAGAACCTGAAGTAGAAGCCCGATGCGGACTGATCTGGGGGGACAGTTTTGATGGCTCGTTTTACCAGCAGCTTGGAAATTTCCTGTGCTGCTGCCTTCCTTTGCAAGGGTGGAGGTGTCTGGGAGATATAGGGTAACCCACGAAGGGGATAGAATATCCTCTGGATATGATATGAAGCACCCAGCGGTCCATTGTTATGGACTCCCATGCCGCTGGGTGCAAGGACAATTGTCCCTCGACTGCCTCCAGAGTACAGCAGTCGGGCAACCCCTCAGGGTTGTTGCCCGGGTCCGTCCGAGAATGGTTCTCGAGACCCGAAGTTCCACGGACCTCCTCTGCTTCCAGGTCGGCATCCATTTTGTCCCCCTCTGCCTCTAGGGTAAGAAGAGCCCTGAGTGTCCCAGGAATACTGAGACTTCCAGAACCATATCTTCTTTTGCCCTCTTTGGTTCCGAGAATAAGACCTTTGAGGGTTAGAGAAGCGGATTCCGATGGCAGACATTGTTTTCCCGTCCTTCTCACTCTGGACTAGTGTCTCTATGACAGTCTTACCGAAGAGTGTAGAACCGTCATAAGGGGCATTGGCAAAAGACACCTTAAAGGGTTCGGAAAACTGACACAACCTGAGCCAGGCATTATGCCTCATGTACACGCTGGACCCAGCTACCCTAGCCGTTCCTTCCGTACCATGGGAGAGGAGTCACATGGACGTATTTGAAACCACTTTGAGAGTGGCCATTCTCCCGGAGAACAAAGCCTTGTCCTCCTGTAACATGGACTTGGGGAGAGACTCCACCAGCTCCTTTACTAGATCATGTTGGAGTCTAGTAACATGGGCCAAGTAATTCAGCACCCTGATCGAAAAGGTAGCTGAAGCATAGACCTGCTTCCCTAGGCAGTCCACCATCCATGACTCCCTGTCAGGAGGGTGGACCGAGGAACTCTCCTGAGCAAGTTCCTTCTTAGTGGCTGCTGCTACCACAGGGGAGGCCTTATTTCAGGGTGGCCTGTCAATGGGGGGGGGGCTTAAAATTTTATCGGGTCGCTTGGGGATAGGCTCCATGGTGTCCGGTTCCTTCCACGCCCGCGAGGTGACCAAATCCACTAAAGGATCCATGGGAGGGGACACCCAGGAAGTAGACGGGCCCATGCCAAAAGCCTCCAGGAACACAGACTCATCAGAAGAGGGCTTGGGAGCAAACCAACCTCCCCGCTGGCGCAGGATATCTCCATGATGTCACCAAAGGAGACATCATCGGGAGGTGATCTTGGGGAACCCTCTCCATCATCTAAATCTGTGTCCTCAGTGAGGGACTTGGGGGAGTCCAAGTGCCTCCTCTTGCACGTATGCTTGTGAGGCACATCTCCAGGAGGCGCTCACAAGCCATCTGTTCCTCAGGGGGAACTGTCTGGGGCTCTTTGAGCATGGGCTGTCCCTCTGGTAAGACAATGGGGACCGTCGACAGAGCCAAGGGGGTCTGGAAGGAGTCAAAAGGGCAGTCAGGGGTCATGATCCGATAGAGAGGACCCTTTCTACCACATCGAACGACGAAGGAGAGCAGACCTCCTGGGAAGCTAATAAGGAGGCCGGTCTCCCCAGGTCTGACATGAGAATCTGAGCCAGGCCCGAGGTAGATGGAGCTCCGAGGAAGGGGACCTGGCCCGACAAATTCAGAGCCTATGGAAAAGGTTCCACTCGCTCAGATCCAACACCCAAGCTACAGTTCTGGTCAGATCTGAAACGCTCCAGGCAGATGTTGGCATTGAGGAAACAAGTACTGTCGGTGCAGACTCCCTGACCAAGGCCAACCTTGGATCTGAGTACTCCAAAGCCAGAGGTCGGATCAGAGAAGGAGAAATGGGTTGAAAGAAAGGAAGCGAGCTCCCCCCTCCAGAGGGAGGGGGGGCTGGCAAGACCCCCATCTGGATCTGTGTACGGATAAAGCGCCTCATCATCTAATCCAGATCCATATCCGATAAGGAGCGGATCGTGAAGGGGCCATGGACTCCGACCTGGCAGGTTGGGGAACCGAGGTCCGAGAGATTGGACGTGCCTTCTTCAGCTCCGGGGAGAACCTCGGAGATCGGAGCCAAGGGGAGTTACGGATCCGTGCTGACTTGCTTTGAGAGGTGAGGTCCGGGGAACTCTTCCTCTTTTCCCTCGTCATAGACTCTCTTTCCCTTTCTCTACCTCTCTTCTGCTCAGCTACCACAGGCTTAGATGCAGGAGTTTGAGTCCCAGTCTGGGAGGGAGGACAGACCAGAGGAAGAGAGGAGGGAGAGGCAGTCACAGCAGCCGCTGTGACTGAAGATGAGGAAAGAGAGTCGGTAGGTAGGACGAAGAAGACCTTTGAGGGCCAACTTGGGCTTTCTATCCTTTAAAGCTTGGGGGTTGAACCTCGCACAAATGGAGCAATCCACACTAAGGTGGGGAGAGCTTATGGCCACACTCTATGCAGCGCTTAAACACAAGCTTTTCAGCCATCAAGTGAAGAAAGAAAGCCTTAGAAAAAAAGACAGGCAAATACTTTCTTGAACTTAAACACACATACACACCCACTAAGGGGGGGGGGGGCACAACAGAACAAACTACTCTACCTAACCAGACTAACACTAAACACCAAAGTGATGCATTCTTGAAGGACATGAGGTACCTAAACTAATCTAGGCTGATGAAAAAAGTGAAAGTTTTCTACCTACAGTAGTTAAATAACTCATAGCTCAGAAGACACAATGTATAAGCAAATCGCAGCAAACGAGATCTGGGGATGGAAGGCAGTGGAGGTGTATTATGGGGTAAGGGGAGGAGTCTGGAGCTCGGAGCTGATGCTAGTAATATTTGCCAGCTCACATCCGATATGGATCCATATTCCCACAGGTTGAAGACCAAATGAAGTAAACTACTACAGATTATACATTTGGTCACATGTCTGTTTTTCTGAGTTCTTGAGGTTTACTAAAAACCTTGGTCTTTTCATAAAACAAAGTCTTTCTTTGCAGTAACATTCATAAGACTCAGTTTTCCTAAACAATCTCCTTAAACAGTCCTTGACAACCTCCTATGTTTTGGATGGGACTGGATAGTTGGGGTGGGTTTGAGAGGGTGGGGAGGGAACACCACTTCTGAATCATTGCTGTTCTCTTCTGGGATCTCAGCCCTGACTGTACCCGGGTTTCCCCTTTTGGTCATCCTGCCTGCTCTTGAACTGAAATTGGCTGGTTACCTTTGCCTTAACTCTGACAAAGGGCCAACTCCTAATTGGGTAGTTTCTGCTGTCTTTGGCAGAGAAGTTAAACAGCTGTTTTACAGAGGGTACTACATTTCCATTTTCCTTCACTTTCTTAAACACTTGTGCAGAAGTATGTCAACAAGTCTTCTAGTGGGATAACAAAAAGCTGTGCCTGCAGAAAATTTGACAAGAACTGGGCCCTCAGCCAGGCAGTTCTTCTAATAGCAGACCTCAATGCTGCCACCATGCATAATGCATCCACTGCATCACTACCACACTTGATAAAAATGCCTGCTGACCTGAAATGAGACTTAGATAAGTCCAACATACATGCACTTTCTCATGGTTTCTGTCCTTAGTCTTGAACTTCAGCTGAAATATGCCAGTCCCCTAAAACTTTTAACACATGCAATTGGCAACTCACAGCCATGAAGGAATGCCGGCAGAGGTACAGACTTTCTTCCAAAGTCATCAAATACTTTACTTTTACTGACACTAGGAAGGGGATTCTTGGTTGAAGCATGAGCAGATCCATTGCCGGTAAGGACATCATAAATAGATCAGCACATGGATTTTTGTAGAGGTACTTGCAAAGAGTTAATGGCTGTATCAAAATAGTGAGCTTCTTGGGAGCAGGGAGTTGACAATGCAGCTCCAAAATGTATTGGTGATTTCAGTTTTTGGGGTTTTCCTTTACTGGAAGCTAAGGATTTTAGCTGTAACAAACTTACAGGTTCACAATACATTTTCTGGCATTAGAACAGTCCTTAGACTCCAGTTTGAAGAAGCCCTTCATTATACTGAGGGTATCACTAAATGAGAAATTTTCTGGAGGGGAGGCAATGGATGAGTCCCCTCAGTGTCTGACTTAAAGAAAAGAGGGGAGGACATCTTCACCACACAAGATCAGTTTATCTGCCTCCAATTTAGAGGAGCCCGACTCCTCAAGGCGATGTTTCTCTCTCTCTTTTTAAAGCAGGGAGCTCTCACAATAATGGATGCTTTACTAATGGCTGCAGGCTCTTGAGGAAAAGTAGAAAGTCCTGTGCCAGTTTCATTAAGTCTAGAGAGGGAGCCTAAGAGGGGAGATAGGTTAAGCTGAGTGGGCTACTGTGCTAAGGCAAGACTGCAGACATCTGAGGCTTGGATGGCTTGGCCATATGTTTAAGAGTAATGGCCGCCTTACAAGTCTCCAGTAATAAGCAGTCACGAATAACTTCTATTTTAGAGACAGATGTCCCTTGATTACCAGAACTGAGAGAATACCAAATTAACCTTGACTAACAAAATACACGTGTTGAAACCAGATGCCAGTAGAGAAGAATCTGGTCCGACCAACTGTTCCAAGATTTCGGGTTGGCAAGGACATGCTATCATCTGAGTATATGGCAGCCTCTTGAGGGGAATCAGCTAAGGCCTCAGCCCAAGTAAGCAACAGAATCAAGGGCTACAAAAAGTTCCCCAACATATCTGATACTCTTGAGCCTACAGTGGCCTTTCGACTCAACACTGTGTGTCTCCCACATTCCTCCTCTCCTGAGTGCTTCTCTTTCACTTTGAGAATGATAACCATGGAAACCTTTAGTGACAGTATAGCAGCCATGGTCAAACAAGCATCCTTTTCTTGTTAATACAATCCCAGAGATGACTGACTATTAAAATACTGAGACTTGCTTTGCTGAGTCACAAGACTCTGAAAAAAAAAAGACCACAAATGCAGGAGAACACATATTGATCATCATTCTCCTTTAAACTTGTTTTTTCAGGTGGGGGCAAGCCCCTCTGCACCTCCTGATGTGGCGAGCAAGCCCTATACCACCATCCAAACTCACATATATGAACTCTGAGACTGCTATACCTCAAAGAAAAGAGAATATTTCAAAAAAATGGGAATTTCAGACTTAGTACATGAAAATCTGGATTTTCAGACATTTGGTCCTCCACATCTCGGGACTCGGCAAATGCAGGTCCCGAGACTTCAAAGCATTACCTCTGCAGATACAAGGCTCTCCACTTATTGGTTTTCTGACTTAACATAGGACACTGAGAACAGGAGACATCATTGTACTCTCTTCCTAAACAAAACAAATGGACTATGAAAGTCTTTGTATAAAATTTGCTTCCCTACATGTAATACAGTTATTAATGTTAGAAGCCGACATCTATATTCCTAACATACAAAAATAAATAAATCTCTCCTTAAGCTAAATACAAGCACTACAATGCATAATACATTTTCCCCACAGGGGTATTTACCTCTACTTTGGAAACCAGGCTGAACTCCAAACTGGTGGACTAATGACAGAGTATTTACATCTGAATATAAATTCTCTCATAGTACATCAAGAAAGAACTGAAAGCAGCACAGAAAAAGAGACAGGCATACGTCTTACCAAACAGAAGTGCTGATGTTAGGATGGCCGAGTGGTCTAAGGCACCAGGCTCAAGGATTAATCTCCTTCCACAGCTCATGGGAATTCTAGGCTCCAGATGGAGGCATGGGTTCAAGTCTCACTTCTGACAGCTAATTTTTAAGGTGTTTACCTTACAGACACAAGGTGCAAGATTTGATTCTTATATGGGATAATTGGCTAGGGTTAAAATGGCCCACAAGAGCAGTTAGCCTAGTACTAATCTATGAACCTATGTCTAGGCAGAGGGAGAGCAAAGCCCAAGTGCTATCACTAATGCAACAGTGAAAAATATTATGAACATTGATACCACTACTCAGTTATAAACATTATGTATAAATTAGTCAACTGATTAAAAAAAAATAAGTAAATATGCCTTTCAGATGCTACTTGTCCAACTAGGTGCAAGGTACCATGAGGCAGGAAGCTTGTCTTGGACCGAGGCTACTACTATGGTGAGTAATCACACAACTGTACTACACAGATGTCCTTCTACATCACTGTTACATTATTCAAAACAGAAGGGATCTCCCACCCAGGGAAGTCCCACTCTCAGCCAGTATACATAAAGTCCAATGATCTTGTATGCACCGTACATCACATTTATGCTTCCCACAGAGAATGCAGGGCATAAAAGGGACATATGGATGGAACTACCTAAAATTTCTTTCCCACCAGTTCGAACGCCTTTATTGCTGTACTGAATACTTAACCACTACATAAGTGCTCTGTTGGGGTTGTTTTTTTTTTTTTTTTTACTTTTCTTGGTCTTGTATTTTATTTTGCTACCTAGAGTTCATGTCAGTGGAAAACAGCAGTGGGGGAGGCAGATTCCCCATAAGAATCATCACAAACAGTGTCTTTTTTGTTTGGGTGCATCCCACCATACCTCTTGTATCTCTGAAAGGCATTCAGAAGCTGTTTGTTTTTCCTGGCCATTTATCTTGAAAACTAATGGCTTAAACAGTTAGCCCATGGTACCACTGCAGAATCTTTTAACTTTTAGATACTCCCACTAGGTAAGGAGGAGGCCAAGAAGTCTCATCCAGTGTCTTTAGCTGTCCAGCTTCCACCAGACATCCCTCTAGAAGCAGGTAATAGCTCTGTAGGTCACTCTGCATCTATGTTGGATTCCCCAGCCGTGACCTCGTCAGAGGCTGGTATGGATCTATCTTTTTGCATGTCCTCTGAGGCTTTGCACACATCTACTGCAGAGGGTAAGGTGGAACTGCGGTTGACTATCTCAGCGGGTCCCTGAGGAATTCCGCGGATATTGGTCAGGGAGGAGGTTCCGGGTTCACTTATTGAATCTTGCCAAGGGTTGGAATCTCCGATATCTGTTAGGGCTGATGTCCATTCTAAGAAAAGACAAAAACTGAGGCATGTTTCAGTTCATCCTAAGGATCCTCAAAGTGAATGTCAACAGTTTACTCAAGGCTTATTTTCTGCCTTGATTGCCCTAAGGCTTCCTCAACGGGTTTTGGTACCTGCTCCTCCTTGGACTTCTACCCCATCTAATTGGCCTAGGGAACTACATTCTTCAGATGAGGATTCAGTGTCTGATGAGGGGCCTTTTTACTTTTCTTCACAAATGCCTTCGACTTTGGCTTATGGTTCTGATGAGGAGATGTCTATGAGCCCCAAGTCTGCTTTTAAGGAATTGTCCCTTGGGGACACAATTGCTAGGATGATGGAATACTTTAAGTGGAATTCTTCTCAAGTCTCTGGAATTCAGAGGATATATTATGAGTTGCTTCAGGTGGATACTCTTAAACCATCGGCAGTTCCTCCTGTGATGGTTGCCTTGTTAGATACTGTCATTGCTGTTTCCAAGTCTCCTGATTCTAAGCCTCCTGCCCCTAGGAAACCTGATAGGTTCATATCTGTTTTAGATTCCACTTCTCAAGTGGCTTGCCAATCTATTAAGTGTAGCTACAAATCTGCTGATGCCTCTTCTAGGGCTGTGGCTTTTGGGTCTGTCATGAAGCATTATTCTTGGCTTCAGCTCCAGTCTCAGCTTAAGGACATTAAGGCCAAGTTGTTGGATTCTCCTTTGGATAATAAACATCTTTATGGGACTGCTACTGCTGACATGTTTAAGTCTCTTCAAGAGAAAGGCAAAGCCTTGCAGGATCTTAAACATATTTTTGTCTCTAGTAGCTCTACGTTCCAGTGGAAGTATCCTTCTAAATCTGTTTTTCTTCACAGGCAACCCCCACCAGGCCTCCAAGGGCAGGAAGAGTGGTAGGTGGGCCCCCTCTGCTAAGGTTTCACAGACTTCTGTGACCAGAAGCCTCTTTAATCTGATAAGCCCGCTTCTCTTTGACAATTCAGCCCACTCTCTTCTTCTTTTAGACCAGGCTCTTTTGTCCCTTTGGATTTCCCTTTGTCTTCCAAGTTGGCATCGCATCACTTCAGACTCTTGGGTTCTTTCTATCATCTGTCAGGGTTACTTCATGGTATGGAAGTCTCTCCCTTCTTTTTCAAGGATTCCTCAACCTCCTCTACAGCACCTTCCTCATTTCCCTGGAGGTTCTAGGGTCCCAGATGAATCAAGGAAAAATTCAACCTGTCCCTCCTTCCCAAGTAGAAAAGGGTTTTTAGTCCAGGATGTTCCTGTTTCCGCAAAAGGAGGGCGCTTGGATATCTCCAGGCTCAACACCTTTCTGAAGGTCCCTTCTTTTCAGATGGTTACTCTCTAAACCCTGCTTCCTCTTTTATTACCCCATCTGAAAGATGCTTACCTTTATATCCCTATTCACCCTGTTTTCAAGATGTTTTTACCTTTCTCTGTTTCTTCCTTTCATTCTCATTTCCCTGCTTTACCATTTGGCCTCTCTACCTCCCCAAGGGTATTCACAAAAATGCCTAGCTCCTGTGATTGCTTTCTGCAGGCTCCAAGGTATTCAGATTTTTTCTTATCTAGATGACCTGTTGCTTCAGGCACCTTCTCCCAGTCGTCTATTACAGGATCTGAAGTTCACCATCTCTCTTCTTCAAAGTCTGAGGTTCTCTACCAACTTTCAAATGTCTGTCATAACTCTCTTTCTGGATCGTGTGTATCTGGGATGCAGGATTCAGACAGTGTCAATTTTGGCCTCTCTTCCACTTCCCAAAGTTGTCATTGAGAGCCTTCTGTCAAGTCTCTTCAAGTCTTTTCTTCCTGTCACTTCCATGTCAGCCAGGAAATTTCTTCAGGCCCTGGGATTCATGGCCTCTTCAATTCAAATGCTTCATCTTGCCAGACTGCATATGTGGAAGCTTCAATGGTACCTCAAAGTCAGCTTGGCTGCAGTATTGTTACCCTCTGGATTTCAGTGTACCTCTCCTTCCCTGTCTAAAGAAGGAATATGAGTGGTAGATTTGGCAGTTTGCTCTCAATCTAGGCCAGCCCTTTCAGACTGCAGTCTCTTCTCAAGAACTGTTCAAAAATGCCTCAGACAAGGGCTGGAGGGGGGCTTCTTTTGGTCATCTGAAAGTTCAGGGTCTGTAGCCTTCTCATCAGAAGTCAGACTACATCAACATCAAAGAGATAAGAGCTCTAATTCTGGCCCTTCAAGCTTTTCACCCAATGTCCTCTCCAGGCCCCTTGAAGGTGTACACAGACAACACTAAAGTGATGTGGTATGTCAACAAGCAGGGAAGCACAAAATCTTACCTCATCTGCAGGATGGCTCTTCAGGCTTGCAAGGTGTCTCTCAGTTATCAGTTAACTCTTCAGGCAGTATACACTCCTTCAAAGCACAATCTAGTGGCAGACTCTCTGAGCAGGTCCAGAACACCGGCTCATGAATGGATGCTTCACAGAGACATGTTCCTGGACATTACCCATCGGTGGGGTACTCCTAAGGTTGTGCCTCCCCTCTGAACAGACAGCTTTCTCTCTTCTGTTTCAAAATGTCATGCCATCTGGCATCAACGATGGATGCCCTTTCTTTTCCTTGGAAAGGGATGTTTCTTTATGCTTTTCCTCCTCTTCCTCTACTTCAAAGAGGCCTGCAGAAGACTCAGCTGGACTCCACAAAAATCTTGCTAGTGACTCCCTTTTGGACAAGACAGCACTGGTTCCCCCCTCTTAATGCATCTGGCCAGGGGCAATCACCACAAGTTAACTCACCAGTTGGATCTCCTCACACAGGACAAGGGATCGCTCTTCTATCCTCACCTGTCCACTCTTCAACTGACACTGAAGGTGACAGAGTTTTGATCTCTTTCAGATGCCTCTTTTCTGAGGATGTGCTCAAGGTTTTACAGGAGTCAAGGAATCCCTCAACCAGAAAATCTTACACATCCAAATGGAAAAGATTTTCTGTCTGGTGCCATGCTCATAACCAGGACCCTTTTTCAGTGGGAGTTCCTGTGATTCTCTCTCATTTGTATGAGTTGCTTTAGTCTGTCCTGGTCTACTCTTCTGTGAAGTCCCATTTGTCATCAATTTCTGTCTGTCTGCCCTTGAATCTTCTTTTGACTTCTCATTTTAAGGTCAAGCAATTTCTTACTACTTCTGTTAGAGCTCATTCTGCTAGGGTTGTTGCCTCTTCTGGTGCTTTTTTCAAGAGGATGGACACCAATTCCATCCTTGAAGCTGCTACCTGGTCTTCAGTGCATGCCTTTACCATGCATTATAAGTTGGATATGGTTTCTAGGGATACAGCAGGTTTTACTGAAATCATTTTATGTTAGTTTGTTGAAGGTTCTTCTCCACATTCCACCTTGCATTCTGTTTCTTGAGCTATTTTACTCTCCCTTCTGTTTCGAATAGTAAACAGTGACATAGAAGGACATAGTACAGTTGTCTAAAATCTTACCGTAACAGTAGATGTCCTTCTTTTCACTGTTGCAGTATTTGCTCTCTCCTTCCAGCTCCCTCTTGTTTGTTCTGGCTTTTGTTTTGGATTCCTTTCTGGCTGAGGGTTTCCCCTTTTTCTTCTGCATTTTTTTCCTTCTGGATGTGTATGGACTACTTTGTCTTATGGAGATTATTCTCTTCTAGGGCAATTCAGCTCTGAGTAGTTGTGTCCATATGTCCCTTTTATGCCCTACATTCTGTGCAGGGAGCATAAATGTTATGTACGGTGCCATACAAGATCATTTGGCTTTTGTATATTGGCTAAGCATCGGGCTGCCTTTGGTGGGAGAGCCCTTCTGTTTTGGATACTGCAAAACTGAAGAGAAGAACATGTACTGTTATGGTAAGAATTTTTACAACTTTCTTTTTAAGGATCAGTTTTTAAGGATTAGTGGAGTACTGTGCTGTTTACATGCTCCGCAACAGGTGTTGGTCTATAGTTTTCCAAACACAACTGCCGAAGCGAAATCTGCTCTACACCATACTGGGCAACCAAATCTGTCGTGTTTTGAGAAAAAAATAGACCAATAATCACGTACTAGTCTTGCAGAAGATAAGTAAACACTTTCCTGATGTAAGCTGCATGACATTTTTGTTACATATACTCTCCCTACTAGGAGTTTATGCATAATGTTTAGCAATGTACTAACAAAGAAAAAATGCAATTTCACACCTTTGTTTGAGTTCATGCCACATTTTCCCAAGAGTTCAGGTTACTATAACATTCTCCTTATCCCTTTAACATACACAATAAGCAGAGAACATGCATTTGCAAGAACGGAACTTTACTCCTCCAAAAATGATCCAATGTTCCAATATGATGGCTACTTACTCGGGCATGATCTACCCTAAAAACAGAAAGTGACTGGAAAGTTGTGCTTCAGGTGTTCTGAGATGGGCTGTCTTTGGGACTGAATAAGAGATCTAAAAGTCACCGATAGGCAGGTGTCTAAGGGGGAGCCAAAGTCAAGGGAATACCCCCTTCCTGCTTCACACCATAGCTGGACTTGATGGCACTAAGGAGATCCTAGGCTGAGTGCCTCTACTTTCAAAAAAAAAGAGGCAGATAGAGCAGTCCCCAGTGTCAAAGACCAAGTCAGTTTTGAGACTGAGATCAGAGCTGATGTGTGAGTGCAGATGATCCAGAAACCATGAATGGACCTGAACAGATCAGTACCACTAGGGATTCTAGAATACCAGTCTCAACTGTTCAGTGTCAGACTATAGCCAGCTATGAAAGGTTTGGATTCAAGTGTCTCAGATGTGGATTTGGTGCTGCTCGAAGGGGTGCTACTATACCTCTCAACTATATAGATTTTTGCATAACGTCCAGATTTTTTGCCTCATACTTTTGGTCTGTTCCTCATAAAACAGAAGTTATATACTTACCATAACATTTCATGTGTTTTGTCCATCTTTGTCTTTATTCTCACTTGTGGGTCCGATCCTACCTTACCCACAATGCAGTTCCCTAAATCCCTCACATCTTGTTTGCCCATGATACAAAAATATTAATAGGATTAAAGGTAAAACTATTAATAGTCTAAAAGGAATTAGTTATTTCTGAGCCTATAGAGTCCAGTGACATCCAGTTACTACCACCAGGTCTCCCAGGAGCCTAGGCAGGGGGTAGATGGGAGGGGTGTGAGAATAAAGGTGAAGATGGGCAACACACATGGAACGTAATGTTAAGTACATAGCTTCTTTATGTGATATCGCCTTTATTCTCAATTGTGGGACCACGTCCCAAACTATCGGATTCTTGGGTGGCTCATGGGAGAATATTCCTCAAGACCATAGAATTGAAGGATGCTCTATTCCTGGATGCCAAATCTATTTTGTAATGAGTAATAAAGGTATGAGGGCTAGCTAGCCCAAGTGGCTGCAGCATAGATATTGTCTAGAGACAGCCTAGCTTGGAAAGCTGCAGAATAAGTCATTGCCCTGGTGGAATGAGCTTTGACAGGTGCAGGGAGTGTTTTGTTTTTAGAACTGTAAATGAAAGAGATGCATTCAGAAAGCAACTGGGATAAGATACCTTTAGATACTGGTAAGCCTTTCCTAGCGTTAGAATAAGAAACAAATAGCTGGTTTGATTGTCTGTACTCTGCAGTTCTACATAGGTAAAAATGCAACTGTCTATGAATGTCCAATACATGCAATGAGCATTCTGCTTTATTCTAAAAATTTGGGAAGAATATCAGTAACTCAGTAGACTGATTGAGGTTACTTTCAGATACAACTCTAAGTAGAAAGGAGGGGTTAGTGCATAAAGAAACTCTGTCTTTATGAAAAATCAGATATGGTGGTTAGACAGATAAAGCTTGTAATTCTGAAACTCTCCTCACTAAGGTAATAGCTACCAGAAGGAGTGTCTTCCAAGAAAAATACTTTAAGTCACAGGAAGCGGAAGGTTCAAATGGAGGATAGATAATATGTGACAACACAAAATTTAAATCCCAAGGCGGAGCTGGATCTTTGTATATAGGTCTTAGAAGTGCAGTCCCTTTCAAGAAGGCTTTACAAAACCTGTTAGACATGATTCTGTAGCCATTTTCTCCTATATTAAAGCTTGAAATTGCTGCCAATTGAACTGCAATACTAGCTGTGGCAGCACCTTCATTAAAAAGCTTAGCCAAAAAGTCCAATATGAAATGGATGGGAGCAATAAAGGGATCAATCAGATTAGAATTAGCCCATAAAACAAACTTCTTTCATTTTCCTTTGTTCAGTTTCTGTGTAAATGAC
This sequence comes from Protopterus annectens, assembly GCF_019279795.1. Taxonomy (NCBI): domain Eukaryota; kingdom Metazoa; phylum Chordata; order Ceratodontiformes; family Protopteridae; genus Protopterus; species Protopterus annectens. The sequence goes on from NC_056725.1 coordinate 1,421,202,213, forward strand.
TTGTGTGAAGAAACCAAAATGTGTCTTACAGGAGAGGAAAGGGAAGGAGCCTTGAGGGTCTGGCAATGGACTACATCTTCTGACCGCTTTCTGATAGCAATGCACATTCTGGGGAGGTCCAGCGTAATAGCGTAATTACTTTGCACTTGTTCATGATTGGCCCCTGGGACGACTTTATGCCTTCCCACCAATTCTTCTAATTCTCAGACTTCTACAGAAACAAGATTATTGAGGACAACAGTAATCCTAATTGCCCCCTATTGGCCTCCAAATCTGGAGACTTGATTGTGCAGGCCTTCCCTGCAGTGAGGGTAGTGTCTTCCATTATTGTTACCCCTCTTTTCCTAGGTGAACTTTCACCTTGTGTGTCTTGGAAAGACCTTTGTAATTTTTTGAACCACATCTTTCCACTACCTCCCTGACCTTTGGGAAAGGGTCTGGTGGGTATGGAAAAATGTATTCCAATTGCAGAGAAGGTCTTGCCTTCCTGTTCACACCTGGTGAGCGTCTCTTTCACTTTGGGCCCAAAAAGACAGGAGCTATCAAAAGGGGCATTTAAGAAGGAAACAAACATAAGAGTGGATTCAGCTTCAAGGCAAACACAACGGGTCTATATCAGAACATCGAAGTTTTAAAACTTCGAATGTTCTAATATCTAGCTGTTTTGAGTGAACGCTAAAAATAGCGCAGCCGCAGAACACCAAATTCTTTCCTAGGGAAAGAATTCGGTTGGCCGGTTCTGTGGCTTTGCTATTTTCAGCACTGTGGTGGAAATTTACGGGTCGGGTTCAGGTAAGTGTGCCATTGTGTGATTGTTAGGATTAGGGCGCGGGTTAGGTGAGTTAGGGTCAGGGGTGGGTTAAGTGAGTTAGGGTTAGGGGCGAGTTAAGTGAGTGTGCGACAGTGACGGACCTTAGGGTTAGGGTTAAGGTAAGTGGATAGATAGTAGTGTCTGTATAGTTTAGTGTAGGGTTAATTGTAGGATTATAAGTGTATGTGTGTGTATTGATGTTTTTTAGGTGTGCTTGTGTTGTGTGTGTGTTTCGGAATAGCAAATTTTTTCCCAAGGAAAACGTTTGCTGTTCTGAATGTTCGATATGTGGTTTAGATATTTTAGATTCGATGAAATAGCATTCGCTATTTTCACCTTTCAATAACGTGATATAAACGCAACACAACTCCAGGGTAAAGATTTTCAAATCCTTTATTCTGGTACCTTGGCCTTTTGCCTTCAAAGGAATACAAATATGTGAACACACCCTCATTTTACAGTCATTCTCAATGTGAATTAACACATAAATGCCTTAATTAAGACCTTAAAGTGAAACCAATACATTCATATCAAAATTAAAGGCATGAGCATACAAACTATTAATATTTATACAATATAAATAATTCACTACAAATATTAGTTCAATAACACATTTTAAACTTCTCATCATACACCTTTTTTAAGAGCTGTTAAACTCTTCCTTCTTATAAAGTCAAATTACTTTCTATGTGCATGCCCCTAGGTTGAAGTGCTCTAAAATTTGTATAATCATTTCACATTCTAATTATCAAGTTCATTCTTAAAATTTCCTCCATTATTCATGAAAGGATGTGCTAATACACTAAAAATTAATTTATTATTCTTTCCCCCATGCACTGATATGAAATGTTCTGCTACTGGACTTAAATTATTTCTAAATTATTTATTTCCTTATGTCCCCTAGGTGCTCCATGATTCTTACTTTGACTTTCATTTTTGTTTGACCTATGTACCACTTCACTCTCTTACAATCGCAACCAATAATGTAAACAACCACCTATGAGTTACAATGAAAGGTTTCCCTGGCCCTATAGAGCATGTCATTAATAGTCATTCCATCAAGATTTTTGCCCTACTGCAGACACTACAATTCCCACATGCCTACTCTGTTGGTAGCCATTACTCCTTTACCATTTCCACTAAGTATCTCTTTCAGATTCCCAATCTACCATATGAAAAGGTTGTGTGTTCAGGAAAAAGATGTCCAACATTAGGGTCCTCTCTTACCATATACCAAAATTTTGTAATAATGTGTTCGATCCTATATGAAAAAGGGGAAAATTTTGTAACAAAAAATATTTTATTTTCCCCATTCAACTGTTGTAATTCAGTTACATTTTGTCTGCACTACTACTTCTCTATTTTCTTCTTTTTTCTAACCCTTAGGACTACATCCTCAGTATCCTGTAAAACACCTGCAGAGTATCCCCTATATCTCAATCGCCTCCCCTATAAATAATTTTTTCAAACTCTCTTCCGATGTACTAAAATAAATTATTTTCAATTCTCCCAGGGGTAAAGCCTTAATTAAATTGGGGGGGTGTGTGCATGCTCTCCGCATGTAGAAAATTATTGACTGCAGTAGCGACCTATGTGGTTTAAATTCTATTCCGTTTTCCTCACTCACATATAATTCCACATATAAATATGTAATATTCATGGAACTAATGTGATGAATAAACTTTAAGCCATGTTCAATATTGTTCAAATCCTCCATAAATTGTGTAAATTTTGCTTGCTCACCTTTGCAAATAAAAATCAAATCATCTATGAACCTACCATAGTACACCATGTTTTCAATAAAGAATCTATTCTGATAAATATATTTGTTCTCAAAGTCATCCATACAGACAATTGCATATGAGGGGCAAAGCCTCCCCCATTGCTGTGCCTTTTTTCTGAAGAAACAATTGCTGTTCTCATTTAAAGTAGTTGTACGTCAAGCAAAATTCTAATAAAACAAGAAGGAACACAGAATGGGGACCCTCCCCTATCATTCTTCCCATTGCTTCTAAACCAGTCCTGATTTTAGTACTTGTATATAATGATTTAACATCTACCGTGACCCAATAAAAATCTCTCTGCCAACTTATTTTTCTTAATTTTCCACACAAATCCCCTGTATTCTTTATATGTGAGGGCATCTTCTTAAGATATTTCTTTAAATGGAAATCCAGAAATTTTCCAAGAATGATCCTATCACTGAAACAATGGGTCTTCCTGGGGGCATTCAAATTATTATGTATCTTAGGCAAAGCATAAAATCTTGGATTCCTGGGTTCCCTATTAAACAATTTTTGAATATCCTTTTGATTAAGGAAACCTAACCGTTTTCACCTCTTTCCAAGATTTCCAATAATTCCCCATTAAATCTGGGTAAAGGATTGATATCCAACTCGACATATTCCTCTGTAACCAGGACTAAATATTTTACCATCCTGTCATAATCTTTTTTATCCATTATTACCCAGTTGCCCCCCTTGTCTGCTTGTCGGAACACATATTCATTTAATTTCAGACACACTTCTTGCAATTCTTCCCATTCTTCTTTTGATAAATTATTTCTTTTCTCTCTTAGAAATCCATTAAACTCACGTTCTATTTGACTACAAATATGTTCAAACATTTTTATACACACAGATGTCTTGGGTGACATAAATTTACTTTTATTAGAAAACGGTGGAACATGCAGATGACCATAACCTGTCTCAAATTCACCATTAGACCTAACACCAGATGTAAACTCAGTTTCAAATCCACCCCCTCCTCAAACATCTCACTATTTTCAGCAAAAACGTCAGTGTCATAGATGCTAAGATTTAAAAGTTCTTCCTCATTCGCTAAATTCCCTTCATGATTCCCAGAAGTAATTTCCATGTTTCCGCTATTTTTTGTACTGAAAAATACTTTTAAATGCAACTTCTTGCAAAAACGTTTAGCATCAATAATAATATCTGCTAAACCTGGAAATCTTGTAGGTACAAATTTTGGACCAAGATGTAAAACATTCACCAAGTTTGAAGTCAGCACTAAGCTTGACAAATTCACTATCCTCAAGTCTTATTTTATTTTACTATCCTTCACATTAACCATATCAGATTCCTGATCTTGAGTATGATTGTATAAGGGGGCACTTCCTGATACACTATGTTCTAATAAACTAACATATGCATCAGCACCAAATTCCACATTTTGTAATATTTCCCCTCCATCACATCTTGCACTTTGTCAGTGTTATTCACATACATTACATTTTCTATACATTCACTTTGAGTTACAGCAGTAAAAAATGAATTTTCAACCGCATTCACATTTGATTCAGTAATATTCTGCAAAGGTTCTTCAAAGCCTGCTTTTACATGTTCTCCATTTTCACCTATAACTTCAAATATTTCAGAACAATCAGCAATCCTATTAACAATTTGTCCATTTTCTTTTAACAAAGAGTTTTGAGAAACGGTTTCTCCAAGGCCAGGTTCCTCCAATACACAAAACACTCTTTCAAAGTCACTAACTTTCTGCTTTTTCGTGTAATGCACTTCATATTTCCCAGTGCATTTCACATTCACATTGTTCGCATTTAATACACAGTCAAGTTCTTCATCGCTATTTAGTAAAGTCACATTGCTTTCCTTACTTTTTAGTCTCTTGCCCCTCATTCCATCGACCCTTCTGAAAATAACTCTGGGTGTGTTGTTTTTTTGGTGACTGCATTTTCCCAGTTACATTTTTCGAAGCATTATTTGCTTCCCCTGATGATACTACCTCAAACGACACATTTTTTTTAGTTCCAGCAAAGGTTTCAACTGAAGAAAAGGAGGAATCACGGGACCTTCGCTCAAAGGAAGTCCCGCCCCGATTTCTTGATCTACCCAATCTCTTATGCACTCTCCCTGAATAAGCTGTGTTACTACGGAAATCATTAATGTTCCTGTTCAATTTTTTCTTTTTTCGAACAAGAACATTTTTTTCAACTTCTGATATCCATTGCTTAACTTCAACCATACACTTTTTATATTTTTCCTCAGAAATCCCACTAAGTAAAGAGTCTTGTAAGTTAGTTATTTGCTCACATAACCTTTCAATTGTTCTCAGGTTATGTTTAACAGGTATTTTTAACCAAGTGAGAGTGCAATTTAATGAGGCTTCTCTCCATTCAGTTAAGAGGACTCCCTCCTCCTCCAGGAAATCACAGCGGGCAGCTGTAAAATACGCAAGCCCCTGGGGGTTACTTTGAGAGAGATATACTTTATAACAATTTTATCATAGAACACATTCACCTCTTTGGAAAGCAGTCGCTCCAGTTGTTCAAATTTCTCCAAACATCCACTATTGTCACAGGGTCTCCAGAGGTCATCTTTGGACAATTTCTGCTCCCTTTCACGGAGAAAATCCAAAAACAAAATACCTCCACTGGTTTCCATTCCTTCCATATTACTCGTGGATGGCTGGTTGGTTGCCCAAGCATGCTCCATAAGCATAAAACATAAGAAAACTCCTCCGATTCTCCGATCCTTCTCCCACAAAACACAAATACATGTGAGAGATGCAACTATATAGCCAAACTGGAGGCTGAGCTCTCTCAACTCAGGACTGGCAAGACCAGACAGGAGGAGAAGGAAACCACGCACACCACAAACCCAGTTTCACATAGAACTATCACAACTGCAAAACAAACACATAAACACACAAAGACATACTCGGAGGCACTGATCAAAAATCTACCAAAACTACAGAGGCCTCCAAAGCAGACACCCAAGCAACTGCCACCTCAAGACATAAGACATGCAACACACAGTTCTCAAAGTCAGTGTGCTAAACAGTCACAGTCCTTAAGGCCAAACACAATGCCAGACACACTTGTTATAGGTGACTCCATAGTCAGACACGCTGACGTCCCACTCACCAGACTGAACAAGGAAAAGATCGCAGTAAGCTGCCTGTCAGGCGCTAGAATCCGCCACATAACACAAGCACTCAGGTCACTCCACAGCAAGTACAAGTATGACTCAGTCATTGTCCATGCCGGTGTGAACGACCTGAGACGTACCTCCCTGGACTACATGAAAAGAGACATAGAGGAGCTCTCAGATTATGTAGCCCAGGCCGGTATGACCCTGACCCTGAGCAGTATCCTACCCTCACCAAGAATGATGCCACAATACAGAGACAAAATGATCAGCTTTAATAATTGGCTTAATTACTGGTGTCATTCTAAGGGGATCTAATGTCTGCCTGCCTGGGATGACATGCTTGACAAGCCACGCTGCTTCGCAAGGGACGGCTTGCACCTGTCACCCCTGGGCTTCCGGATATTGGCAAAGGCTCTTGCCACCCCCATAGTGCCTTTTTTAGGCAAGGCTCAAATGATAAACCTACCGCCCTAGAAAACAAAAATGGAGAAAAACTAAGGGTAATACTGCTCAATGTCAGAAGTCTAAACCTCAAGATGCACGCCCTCGAAGCCCTCCAGTATGGAGAACATCGATGTCTGTGCTGTGACTGAAACCTGGTTCAAGGCTCCTGAGTGCACCCCAGCACTATCAGGTTATACCTCATATCATGCGTTCCGGCCCCAAAATCCAGACCGAACCACAAAAGGAGGGGGAGTATCCATATTCATAAAGGATACCCACACCTCCAGGTTAGTGGCAACTCACGAAGCATCAGAGACCATCCAGGTGCAATTAACCATAGGAAAAACTGCCCTACAGTTTGTAGCATGCTACAGACCACCTTCTCAAACTCAGGAAACCCACACAGCCTTCCTGAAGACACTGGAAAGTATGAATGTCTCTCCAAACACCATCATATTGGGTGACTTCAACTACCCAAACATAGACTGGGAACATTACTCAAGCCCCAATACCCTAGCCCAAAGGTTCCTGGAGTTCATAAACTCAAATGCTATGGAACAACTAGTCACCATTCCCACAAGAGGAGAAAATATACTAGACCTGATCATCACAAACATGGGGACAAAATGCTCCACACTGGAAGTATATCCCTCATTGGTGAGATCAGACCATAAATTAATCTCATTGGAGATCCACATCCCGCCCCCACCCCCAGCAAAAAAGACCTCAGTGAAGAACTTCTCAAAAGCAAACTTCACACTTCTTAAGACTGGAGTGGTATCCTTCAAGGCCCCCGAGCCAGTGGAAACCACAACCCACGCTGCTGAAACCCTTACAAATGCCTTCTACGAGCACCTCCAGGAATGTATGGATCAAGCAATCCCTAATAAAATCAAGACCCTTTCCACCAAAGGCAGGCGCCCGGTCTGGTGGTCCCCAGCCATAAACAAACTCTACAACAAGAGGAGAAAGCTACTACATGACAGAGCAAAATCCCTAAAAGGGAAGGTATCTCTGATCAATACTAGCAAAAAACTACGATCACTCATAAAATCATCCAAGGCCAACTTTGAGAGAAAAATCGCTAATGACACAAAAGACAATCATAAGGCCTTCTTTAGCTATGTTAGAAACCTGGGTGGAAACTGTCAGATATGCTCAGAATTAGTCCAAAATGATAAAAAAATCACTGAACCCACAGACATTGCCAACATACTGGCAGACAGGTTCAGTGCAAATTTCACCCCTCCCTCCCCCCCAAAAGGAGAAATATCTATCCCACCAGAGTCTAGCCTCCCAAACATCTCAGATGCCCAGGTGAGAGCTGCTCTCTCTAAAGCAAAAAACACAGCATCAATGGGACTGGACGGTGGCCCCGGCTGTGTGCTACACAAACTCATTGAGGAACTAAACCCACACATAAGGCTGCTGTTTAATCTTAGCCTTAGTACAGGATACGTACCCAAAGAATGGCGTACGGCAACTGTGGTCCCACTCCACAAAGGCGGTGCTTCTACGGACCCTGGAAATTACCGCCCCATAAGCTTGACGAGCCTTGTCTGCAAAGCTATGGAGAGGATCATAATGGAACTCATAAATAAAGACATTGGGGACCTACAGACACTGGATCCTACCCAATTTGGCTTTGTCAAGGGCAGATCCTGCCTCTTGAACTTGGGCGACTTTTTCGAAACAGTCACTAAGGCCATTGATGAGGGTAAGGCAGTTCACACAGCCTTCCTTGACCTAGCAAAAGCGTTCAACACAATACCCCACTCGGGCATCATAGAAAAGCTCACCAGCTTAGATGTAAACCCATATGTCACAAGATGGGTTGCAAACTGGCTCAAGGACAGAACACACAGGGTTAGAGTTGCTGGTGCCATGTCAGACTCTAAGCTGGTCACGAGCGGTGTCCCACAGGGCTCAGTCCTGGGCCCCCTCTTGTTCGGCATTTATTTTTCTGAAGTGCAGGCAAACATAGGGGATTGTGGCTGACAAAATTTGCAGATGACTGCAAACTGGGCACCATAATTGACACTCCATCAGACACAGACATCCTCCAGAGAGGTCTCATAGAAATGGATAACTGGTGCCAGAGCCATGGCCTTAAGCTAAATGCCAAAAAATGTATAGTCATACCCTTTGGGAAAAACAAGGTAACCCCTAATTATCACATAGGTGGTAATCCATTAAACACGGAAGAAGTTATCAGGGACCTGGGGACCCAAGTTGACAGTAACCTCTCTTTTGACACTCACATTGCCAAAGTGGTTAGGAAGACCTTCTACATTGCCCACCTGATCATGAAGGGATTCACATCCAGATCAGGAGAGGTCATTGTACCCCTGTACTCTTCACTTATCAGACCAATGATTGAGTACAACGCCCCATTCGAATGTACCTTACCCGACACCTGCAGCAGTTGGAAAGACCCCAAAAGTTCCTCACCAAAAGGATAAAGGGCTCAAACATATGTCATACGATGCCCGACTGAAGAAACTCCAGCTCTATTCAGTCGCATACCATCTGCTCAGAGGTGATCTGTGCCTGACATACAAGGCCATGTCCAACCCGGAATTAATGGACATGCTCCACCTCAAACAATCCAAATCCACCAGAGCCACGAGAGCAAGAGACTTAAACCTCAACACGGATATAAATAGGACGTGCTGGAGGGACAGATTCATCACCCAGAGACTCCCTACACTATGGAACAGAATCCTAGTCCATGTGAGGCAGAGCCCCTCACTGACTCTGTTCAAGAGAAATCTTGACGAGTGGATGGGAGATCGTAGGTTTACCCCGGGAATCATCTCTGTGTCACTGCTGGACAGAGGCACAGCAAACTAATGGGTATAGTATTCTCATCCTAAGGGGTGGTGAAAGCCACACACACTCTGGCTAGGCTTATAAATGCCCTAGGGCAGATAGCCTAGTATGAACCTATGAACCTATGAACCTATGATTCACCTCCAACAACTAGAAAACAAACATAAGAGTGGATTCAGCTTCAAGGCAAATACAACTCCAGAGTAAACATTTTCAAATTCTTTATTCTGGTACCTCGGCCTTTCAACCTTCAAAGGAATACAAATATGTGAACACACCCCCATTTTATAGTCATCCTCAATGTGAATTAACACATAAACATCTTAATTAAGACCTTAAAGTGAAACCAATACATTCATATCAAAATTAAAGGCATGGGCATACAAACTATTAATATCTATGCAATATAAATAATTCACTACAAATATTAGTTCAATAACACATTTTAAACTTATCATACACCTTTTTTAAAAGCTGTTAAGCTCTTCCTCCTTACAAAGTCAAATTACTTTCTATGTTCATGCCCCTAGGTTGAAGTGTTCTAAAATGTAAAATCATTTTACATTCTAATTCATCAAGTTCATTCTTAAAATTTCCTCCATTATTCATGAAAGGACGTGATAATACACTAAAAATTAATTTATTATTATTTCCCCCATGCACTGACATGAAATGTTCTGCTACTGGACTTAAATTATTTCTTTCCTTATGTCCCCTAGGTGCTCCATGATTCATACTTTTGACTTTCCTTTTTGTTTGACCTATGTACTACTTCACTCTCTCACAATCTCAACCAATAATGTAAACAACCCCCTGTGAGCTACAATGAAAGGTCTCCCTGGCCCTACAGAGCGTATCATTAATTCTCATTCCATCAAGATTTTTTCCCAACTGCAGACACTACAATTCCCACATGCGCGCATGCCTACTCTGTTAGTAGCCATTACTCTTTCACCATTTCCAATAAGTATTTCTCTCAGATTCTCAATCTACCATATGAAAAAGTTATGTGTTCAGGAAAAAGATGTCCTACATTAGGGTTCTCTTTTACCATATACCAAAATTTTCTAATACTGTGTTCAACCCTATATGAAAAAGGAGAAAATTTTGTAACAAAAAAAAAATTATTTTCCCAATTCAACCCCTGTAATTAATTTACATTTTGTCTCCACTGCTTATTCTCTTTTTCCTGAACACATAACTTTTTCATACGGTAGATTGGGAATCTGAAAGAGATACTTAGTGGAAATGGTAAGAGAGTAATGGCTACCAACAGAGTAGGCATGTGCGCATGTGGGAATTGTAGTGTCTACAGTAGGGCAAAAAAAATCTTGATGGAATGAGAATTAATGGTAAGCGCTATAGGGCCAGGGAGACCTTTCATTGTAACTCACAGGGGGTTGTTTACATTATTGGTTGAGATTGTGAGAGAGTGAAGTGGTACATAGGTCAAACAAAAAGGAAAGTCAAAGTATGAATCATGGAGCACCTAGGGGATATAAGGAAAAGAAATAATTTAAGTCCAGTAGCAGAACATTTCATGTCAGTGCATGGGGGAAATAATAATAAATTAATTTTTAGTGTATTAGCACATCCTTTCATGAATAATGGAGGAAATTTTAAGAATGAACTTGCTAAGTTAAAATGTAAAATGATTACAAATTTTAGAACACTTCAACCTAGGAGCATGAACACAGAAAGTAATTTGACTTTGCAAGAAGGAAGTGTTTAACAGCTCTTAAAAAAGGTGTATGATGAAAAGTTTAAAATGTGTTACTGAACTAATATTTGTAGTGAATTATTTATATTGTATAAGTATTAATAGTTTGCATGCTCATGCCTTTAATTTTGATGTGAATGTATTGGTTTCACTTTAAGGTCTTAATTAAGGTGTTTATGTATTAATTCACATTGAGGATGACTATAAAATGGGGGTGTGTTCACATATTTGTATTCCTTTGAAGGTGAAAGGCCGAGGTACCAGAATAAAGGATTTGAAAATCTTTACCCTGGAGTTGTGTTTGCCTTGAAGCTGAATCTGCTCTTATGTTTGTTTGATAGTCGTTGGAGGTGAAGTGGAGTAGTATTCTTATACATTTATGAAGGAAGACTTGAAGGTCTCCACAAAATCGCAAAGGCTCATCCAGACCTGCTTCCTAAGAGAGATGTCTGAACCCACTGCCCTACTCGTTACATCTGCTGCATATGAGATGAGTCTCATTGCAAGAGTTTACTACTGAATTTAGGGTGGTGAGCTGAGTGATAACCTTGTCTGCAACCGAATCAGCTACATCTCCATGGATGGAATCTGACAGTTCTTTTATCAGATCCCTCTGTAATCTAGTGAAATGGGTTAAGTAATTCAGTGTCTGTAAGGTGAATGTTGATGATGAAAAGATGCACTTCCCATACCTATCCATGGTCCTAGAATCTTTATTCGAGGGCTGGATAGTGGAACTCGTCTCGGAGACTATTCCTTTTTAGTGACTGCTGCCACGACCACGTTATCAACTGCTACACCTTTTGTATGGAAAGTCTTGTCTGACAGGGCAGTAATGTATTTGTTTGGCCTCCTAAGAGTAGGCTATATAGTGTCTGGGGTCTCCCAAGCCTTCCGAGAGATTAAGTCAGTAAACTCATTGGAAGGAGGAGTCACCCAAGAAGTGGAAGGGTGAGACCCGAAAGACTTCAGGTATACCGGACTCCTCAGCTGAAGGGGTTGTGGACTGCCAGCCTCCTCTCTGTTTTAGCATTTCCAGGATGTCTCCGAATGAAACATCTTCAGGAGATGACCGAAGGGACCATTCTGCATCAGCGAGGTCAGTATCAGATGTGATTGACTCCATCGGGGAGTTCAGATGCTTCCTCTTGCAAGTCCTCTTCAGAGAGACTTTCTCAATGGGATAATCTGGGGAATTTTAAGAAGGGGGGTATCCCCTGTTGGAAGTCCTGAGGCCTAGGGTCTCAGCAGTCCTGTGGAAGGGGTACATGAGTAGGCAAATTCACCAGCCCAGAAGTCGAAGGAAGATCCTGGAGAGACTGTGTCTAGTCATTACCCTCCTCATAACCTCAAAGGTACTCCATCTCTGATCCGAAGAAAATCCTGAATCTGACAAAAAAGCAGTTGGAGCTGAGGGAATCTCCAGAGCAGAGGACAGAAGTTCCGATGCAGAGGTAAGATCTGAACTCACACACACCAAGGCTCCAATAGGCAGGGTCAGATCCAGTGAGATCTGGGCCCATTCTCCAGGCTTGACTAGGGAGTATCAGCTTCTAGAAGCCTCCCACTCCAACTGAGCAGAAGCACTCAGGGCAAACATCGGATCTGAGGAACCTGTGGGTCTAGGATCCAAGAAGGACAACCGATGGACATCTGCATCTTCCAGCTCCAAAACCAGAGGATGGATCAGAGGAGTAGGCACCAAGGGAGAGGGCTTTGTCTGATCCAATGCCTTTGGGCTTGGATCCAGTAATAATTTGGCCAAAGCTGGTGTCTTCATAAGCCTTTGTGCAACACTGTCCACATCATCATATGACAAGCTCCCGGTAGATAAAGTAGGGGATCTGGACTTTGTCAAAAAAGGTGATGGGAGCTGAGAAGGTATAGGCTGCAATGATGGCAATGATGGACAACAGCTCTGATATCTAAACTCAATAGGAGCCGAAGAAGT